>NC_134456.1:38370541-38998249 GCF_047948215.1 Lycorma delicatula
AGAGAAAATGTTGTTTGCAGATTATGCCAACAGTGCAATTGCACTGCTAAGTATCATTCCCTAGAATGTGAAGAGCTTCAATGTAAAAGAATTTAGAATTTTTCCTCCTTCCAAGTGAAGGATCTGAGCTAGCAAGTCAGACAGAACCTCTTCAAGATGTAGAGCTGAGCTTGTAGACGTTGAAGAATTAAGATGTATTAGCCTCTTAGGATTAATTGTTTGAACTGAGATTCACTCAAATTTTGTCATTTCAGAAAAAATCAAGGATCTGATCTCAATTCAGTCAAATCGGTCACTTCATTCACAACAAGCACAATGTTATTAGCAAAATGGAATAAAATGAATTTAGTGATGCAAAAAATTAATGTCAGTTAAAAATGAGTATTAAATAAAACCAGTGAATAAAATAAAACTTACAGTTTTAGAAATCTGTCCTCCAGTAACACCTTTATCATATTCACCAGGTTCAAAAAACGACAAAAGCATATTTTGTAGGCTAGGATGAGAAGCTAGTACTGCTGATTGCAATACTGTTTGAAGATATTCATTTAACATACGCATGCGTCGTTCCAGGACTCGTCTCTCCATGTTTTGGAATGTTTTCTTCCCAGGGAATGCCAATTTTGATAAATCTGCAAACTAATCATAAAATAATAATTTAAAGAGCTTTAAAATAATTATAAAATGATCTTAAGGTAAAAGCAGATGGAAATGAATAAACACATGAATATGGACTTCTCTACAAACATTACCAAAATTAAACAGCAATCAGCCAAAATTCTGTTAATACCCCAATTTAAAATATTAAACATTAAAGATTATAAAATATTAAAAAAAAAAATAATAATTTTTTTAGAGAGATTATGTAAATTAATAATTACAATATAATATTAGTTTTTATATTATAAACATATAAATGTATCACACTAACACTGAAAACAAATACAATTAATCCAGTTTAACACAAAGCAAATATTCCAATAAATGGTAACAAGAATGTAAGAATGTACACTATTACAGCTATATTTCCTATTGATTAACAATTTCTGATAAATTAAACAATTATAAATTATAGATTCAATAAGTTATGTACATTTATATTAACTAAACAAGCAAATACAACAAATGGAATGTTCAATTTTAATTAAAACTAATTCACTGGTAAAGTTTTGTATTAAAACATATTAAAAAGCTGTTACAAAAAATGGAAATGTCAAAATGAATTCTACTGATGTAATTGGCACCACTAACGGTCTAAAATGTATTACATACTGCAGTAGTTCAATCAATAATGGTTATGAACAAGCATATGCAAACTAAACATCACAAAAATTGCACAAACAATTGCAAAATAAGCAAAGGTTGTTGCTGAGAATAATATCAGTAAGAAAATTTTATCACAATAGTCAGTGTGTTACAAAAGTAGTTATCACATTTTGGAAAATTTAAAATCTATTTTCTATATTCTTAGTTTTTCGTGATTATTTGCTTATTTGTTTGTCTACATGATATGAATTCTATTAAAAACATAATCAAATTTTTGCTATACAGATTTTTCAAGTTTACTTGGAAACTATTGGTCCTACCAAATTAGAAGTAGTCCTTTCTTTATGTATGATGTGTTTACTTCTGTAAATTAAAAGATTTCATCTGGAATTGTTTTCAGTGTCATGTGCAAATTTGTAAAAACATCTTTATTCATGTCAAGTTTTTGATTTGAGTTTAAGAAACAGAAAGAAATCTGCTGCATTCAGGTTGGTAGAGTAGATAGCTGTACAGGATCAGTAATTTTAACTTTTGAATAAAGATTGTGGGTTAACACTGGTGAATACAAGGGCATATTGTTGTTGTGGAACAGCGATGACTTGGAGTGCCAAAGTTCAGGCCTTTCCTGCTGATGTTTTTCACATTCTTTTCAAAACTTCAAGGTAGTTATGCTAGTTTATTTGTCCTTCAGGTAAGTATTTGTATGAATGACATTTTTACTATCAAAAACAAAAAATTAACATGATATTATAACATTTGACTGAACTTGATGCACTGGATCTTGGCAAACTTTTGCCTAACCAATGCAAAGACTGAATAGTCTTGACATTTAGCCAAAAACCGATGTTTTAACAACTACTATGATATTTTTAACTCCTTTTGTAATTACTGGTATAATTTAGCAGCTGCTGACAATCTATATGATCTTTTAGGTTTTGTGACTTTAACATTTGAAAAACTTGGACAAACCTTATTGTTATATAAAGCATCCCCAATTTTTCGGTTAGACTATCAATATATGAGCCAATTGAAATGTTACATTTGTCTGCTAGTTCCAGCATTGTTAAATGGTCTTTGACTTATGTATGTGAGAGGCATCTGTTTTGATGTTGATTGCCTTTCCAAGCACAGACTATTATCCACTGATTCATATCCATTTTTAAACATGTAAAGCACTCATAACATTGACAATGGTTTAAATAATCATCACTGATTTAAACTTCTAAGAAGTTCTGAAACAGCAGTCTTATGAGAACACCATTAGTTTTTGGAATGTGGTCTTCACAAATAACACAAACTATGAAAAATACAATATTCACTGTAAGATATGTCCAGTTATAAACAAAGTGATGTAATAATTGGTACTCTTCAATTGGTTGGCACACAGGAAGATGTGACTAGAGAATGCATGAATAATCAATCTTTCAGTACTGGTAGGTTCTCAAAACTCTCATGACACTGTAATGTTTTGCTAAACTGCAAAATATTATTAATACCACTTATATACACATTTTTACTATGTCGCTGATATTTTAGTATGATTTTTTTTTTATAATTAAACAAATTATTTCTTATCCTTGAGCTCTAAGTACAAAATTATCCATTATTCCATTTTTTATTATATAATAAAAAGGAAATTAAAAATGTAACTCAGAACTCTTAACATACATTACCTTCTCTCTAACCTTCTGATGAAGTTCATAAAAATCTGAATATCTTCTATATATATGCCAATTTTCCCTGTAACCAGAATCATATCTCTTTGTAACTGAGAGAGCATATATACCATACGTTTTTCCTCTTTCATTAACAACACCTGAAATAACAATCAATCTTAGATTTCTTTTTCAAACATATTAAGTTATGGTTTATTTTAAATGAAATTTATAGGTTTTCCAAAAAAAGAAACAAAATTTTATAACTAAATCCCATTAATTTCTCATTCAAACAAAAATAAATAACTACTGTTATTAATTATTGTCAAATACAAACTAAATAAAGTATAGTAGACTCCATCTTGAACAACTTGGTTAAATACACTGCACTGTTTCTTTCTGTAACTCAAATGTTACAGTTAGTTAATCTTAGTAATGATGTAATGAAATGAAATAAAATATGCTTTATTTGCCTTACTAAAAGCAATTTATTTAATAAATGTACTACTACCTACAGTCTATTTTGTGAACTATTATATTTTCTACACTTTATATTTTTACTAATCCTAATAACGTGTACACAGTACTTTATATTGTATAATGATTAAGCACCTACAAAATCTTCCCGTAGATTATATCATTAGAGAATTTTCTGAGTAACTTCTAC
The DNA here is from genome assembly GCF_047948215.1 of Lycorma delicatula. Taxonomy (NCBI): domain Eukaryota; kingdom Metazoa; phylum Arthropoda; class Insecta; order Hemiptera; family Fulgoridae; genus Lycorma; species Lycorma delicatula. The sequence continues at coordinate 38,374,130 of NC_134456.1, forward strand.
AACTACGCTTTATTTTTTTTCAGACTTTTATCACTCAATTTGAAAATCTCTTTCACTGTCAATCATGTAACATATTACAATCATTTAGTATCTATCTTGTGTCACACTTATTGTTCTTCACTTGTGAATTGGTATACTGCTTCAATGAATTGTAAGAGAATAAAATATGCACTAAATTATTATGAAGAAACATGTATTTTATTAGATAAGAAGTAGGAATACCAGAAAGATTGAATAAAGACAAGAACATAAAATTACAGTTATTTTTTGAGTGGGTGAAACAATAATTAAAAATGGGGGAAAAAACAAACAAAACCTATGCAATACTGTACAAGTACCCTCTGAGAAAATTTCAAATTTCTACAACATGCAGATGAAACCAAATTTGAATGATGTGATTAGTGTGTAGTTTATCCACAAAAAAAATTAGAAGCTGCTATAGTCCAATAATGAAAAAAAGAAAGCATTACCTTTAACCCACACATTTAATAGAGACAGAAGTTTTACTTCTAATACAGAACCATCAGTAAGCTGACTAGTTTGATACAATTCTCCATTTTTTCTGTTGTAGTTTTTACCTTTCCTAACATTTAACTTTTACACATTCATCATTAAATTAGCTAAACCTGGATAATTTAATATATCCACCATCCTATTCATTTCTTTGACTCTTTTGCTCCCAGAAATTTTTTTAAAGGCATGTCTCAAAAGCCCAGGTATTTATTTTTGGGTGTACCAGAAATCCCAGCCCAATTTTTACAAATTTGCAGAACATTTTTTAATAATTAATAATTTACTTATTTATGAACCAAATTCAAATACTTTTTTTTGTTTTGTAGGTAATAAATTACTCTAAAATATACTGAAAATAAAATTTTAATAGGCATGCACAAGAACAAAATATATATAAAAAAATTTGACTTACCAAAAAAATTATTTAATTTTTATTTTTCTTCAAAATTTAAAAAAGAATCTTTGAGTCAATTCATACATATTAGAAGAAATTACACCTAAAAATGAACACTTCCACAAAGTTTCATGACCATAGCAGTAAACAACAAAGTTACTAATTTTCATAGTTTTTCGGCAAAAGTAAGTAATCTGAAGCACATTCAAATCACTATAAAGTATTGAACTTTAACTCAAAAACTAGTAACAATATATCTTAATTTAGCTACCAAAAGTTGCTTCTTGACAATTTTGTTAGAAAATACTTTATAGAAAACATATCTACAAAAAAAGCAAAGTGAGATTAGTGAACAAAAGGAGTTTAGCATCTATGTTTTGGAATAGTTTTTGGAAATAGGATATAATCCTGTTTTATACTTCACACAAATAAAAATACTTTTTTCTTTTTCCTCCTTCCTTAGTACTATGTGCACTGCATACACTATAGTTTCTTTCTTTTTTATTTGGTAATTTTCCCAAAAATTGTTTAGGCCTACCCATGTTCCAGCCTCCAACATTCAACTCATTATCTGAATGTTCATCATTATGAACCATGGACTTTCTACTTTCTTTGATATGAAGCTTTTCATTAGCTAGTTCATTCATCAAAGTAGTAGTGAATTTCTACTAAAGTTAGTAGTTTTTTGCCTTTTCTATTAGATCTCAAGGTAACCCACCGGGTTGGTCTAGTGGTGAATGCGTCTGCCCAAATCAGCTGATTTGGAAGTTGAGAGTTCCAGCATTCAAGTCCTAGTAAAGTCAGTTATTTTTACACGGATTGGAATACTAGATCATGGATACCGGTGTTCTTTGGTGGTTAGGTTTCAATTAACCACACATCTCAGGAATGGTTGAACTGAGACTGTACAAGTCTGTACTTCTTTTACATTCATACATATTATCCTCGGAAGTATTATGGTAATTACAGGAGGCTAAACAGGAAAAAGAAAGATCTCAAGGTGCCTTTCAAAAAAGCTAGTTTTCCATATAATCCTTTGCTAATTTTATTGAAGTAAAAAAATTATCAACAAAAATGTAACAACCCTTATTCAAGTACCATCCCATTTTCATAAGTTTTATTACAACCATGTGGCTTAGTCCCTTTTCCTTTATCTATTTTCCATCAGAGCCTTTTGCTCCCAGTACACAAAAAAATGCAAACAATAGTGCATGACAACATCAGAGACAGCCCATAATTTGACACCAAACTAGTGATGTCTATTGGGCATATACTGCATTAAAGGATTTTTATATTTGGTGTACACCACACACTCTCATTTATTGATAGGCACTTGCAAGGAGTAGAGTAATGTTTTAATACACGGTTCATATACTCTATCAGTGGGAGGAACCGTGCAATTAGGTCATAATTTTGTTCTTTTGGTTTTGGCATGTTAGCTGTGTCTACCAAATGGAAAAATGTAATATACTGTACTTATTTGAGTACCCCCTGCACTTTTTTTCTTGGAATTGGAGAGAAAAAATAAGGGTGAGGGGCTTACTTGAAACATAGCCATTAGTCAGGATAATTTATGTAAAGTAAACGTTTTCTTAGAAGTACCTAAATTCAATCACATAAATATAGTTACAATAGGCTTTCATTTATCAATACTGGATGCCACTCATACAGAATACATCCTTAATTATTAATATCCTGTTCATATTATCGATAGGAACAAAGTTATGGTATTTTTATAAAACTGATTCATTCTGTATAGGCTGCATCCAGTTCTAATGACACTAGAGTTACAGTATCAGTTACCCATCGTTGTCTTGTCTATTCGCCATAGTCATTGTACTGTTTGTATATGTGGATGGTTATTTTATTTGTTTAGTTTATCTTGTAAAGTTTAATACGGTGATTTATTTTAATTACGGCATTAAAATGAGTACAAAAGGACAGCGTCTACGATCTTTTACAGTAAATGAAAAACTGCGCGTTATAGAAGAGGCTGAAAAAATTGGAAATCGGGCGGCAGGAAGAGAATTTGACGTAGATGAAAGCTGCATTCGAGACTGATGTAAGAAGAAACAACTTCTGGTGAAAGGCACTGGTAATAAAAGGGCTTTTCGTGGCTTAAAACCAAAATACACAGACATAGAAAAAAAATTGTATGACTGTTATGGAAAAAAGGAAATACGGTTATGCTGTCACATCAGAAATGTGTCAATCATATGCTCATGAAATCGCTAAATCATTGAGTAAAGTTGATTAAATCAAGCCATGGATGGATAACACAATTTTTTGCACAAAATGATTTGTCAATAAGACGAAAGACGACCATTTCTCAATGACTTCCAGACTCTTATGAACAAAAAATATTACATTTTCACAAATACATAATAAATCTTAGAAAATATATAGCTATTTGTCTTCTCAAATAGGAAACGCTGATCAAACCCCTGTATATTTTGAAATGCCATTTGACAAAACCGTAAACAAAAAAGGTGAAAAAAGTGTTACGATTCGCACTGGTGGTAATGAAAAACAAAGGGGTATGCTTTGCATTACTTCTGATGGATCAAAATTACCTCTGTACATTGTTTTTAAAAGAAAAACTCTTCCTACTATACAGGTAAATGGAGTTATTATCAAAGCACAGGAATCAGGTTGGATGGACGAAATCTTAATTTTAGATTGGATCAGGTGAGTATGGCAAAAGCGATCAGGAGATTTACTTAATAAAAAAAATACCGGTATGCTAGTAATGGATAGTTATCGGGGGCATAAGACTGATAAAGTGACAGACATTTTAAAAAAGGGTATGACAGACCATGTAATAATTCCAGGCGGACTGACATCTCTATTGAAACCACTAGATGTCTGCATTAATAAACCGTTCAAATCTGCATTAAAACAACTGTACAGTAAATGGATGGCTGATGAAAATTTCTTTCTCACGCCTACAGGAAGAATCAAACACCCAGATTTTAACCAGATTTGTGTTTGGATAAAAGATGCTTGGGAAGGTATTTTAAAAGATGCTTGGACGGAATTAGTAAGGAAAAGTTTAAAAAAATGTGGAATATCTAATGAACTTGATGGTAATGAAGACGATCATATTTGGCAGAGCTAAATAATGATCAATATCTGTAGAAAATAAATTTCTACAGATATTGACAGTGACAGTGATTAATTAAAAATAAAATTCTATATTAAAAAGTGTATTGAAATATCCTTTTCAACATGATACTTTCTTTTCATTTTACTGCCCTACTGATTCTGAACTAAACTAGTACTTATAGTAATTAATTATTAATTTAATATTAATATTGTAATTTAAATGAACAAATTAAATGCTTTACTTTCTGAATATTTTCGTATTTTTTTATCATATCTGTTGCAATTAATACTAATTTTTTTTTTTAGATTTTCGGTCCGGAAAATCAAAATGCAGGGCTTATTCGGGGGGCGGAGGGTACTCGAATAAATACGATATCTTGAAACCTGTTTCTGGTGAACATTCACCTGTGCCAACTGGACAACTGACTACAATCTGTTCATCAATAGGTTGTGGGTTTTCTTTTTAGCCCCATGTTTATCAGTACACATATGAATGCTTGCATTTCAGAGACTGTTACACGCTGCCACTTGCATAAACTGTCATCAGGATTTCTGTTCAAAGTTAAGGAATTTGTTACCTTTTCTGCATATAAATTAGTGTATTTTACAAACATTTCCATTAAATAATGGATAAAAAAATAATCTAAAGAAGGAAGTAACTGGTGGATCTCAGGGTGGGCAATGCTTCACTCCAGTTAACTTTTGAAAAGAAAATGTGTGAGCAAAACTGGCATCACTGGTTTCGTCAACATTTTCCCAACCAATAACACTCTCCTCATCAGAGGAATCATTTTGGTTGTCATTACTCCCCGACAGGGAGTCTTATTCTTTAAGACTTTGGGGGTAGGCGTCCGCACAGGACTATCCTCTGCAGCTTTTCTTCCCACTACACACTGAGCTGCAGAATGCTTTACACTATATACATGTACTACATCAAGAACAATACACGAATTGCAACATATACATTTGCTCAACTACACAACAACATCTAACACAATTTTCTCTTTCTTTTACATTTGGTGGTGTTGCAACATCTTATGAAACGCAACTGTAACCAAGGTGGGAACTATTATGCCGATGGGTGAATGGCTCTATGTAGTGAGTCTTGAATGAACGATGTCCTCTGGGCACCAGAGCAATCCCAGTTGTATTTAGCTCTAGCTCCAATACACGTGCGCTCTGCTGGAGTGGTATATTATATCGCCGGTTCTCGTGGGACCAAAATTTCAGTTCCTTCAGTAAATTCTATGATAGTAGGTGGTCCATCTGAAAAAACCACCAATTTCAGTCTAGTGAAAAGGCCTTGGTCAGCTTTGTCTGACGAGGATAATCTTGCTACAGCAGACGAAGATAGTATCAGGTGTAAGAATGTTTGCTTTGTTGTTCTTCGAAATAATCAGGAAAGTGGCTCCCTTCAAAAGGTCTCACCTTTCCTGATTAACAAATGTGTCACCGGTTGTACTAGTCCTCCGAGAAACATTAGGAAATTAAGTGATGGAACAATTCTGGTGGAAACATTTAACGATACGCAGAGTCGCTCCCTATTACGTCTCACCAATATGAGCAGCATAAACATAAGTACGACATGCCACAAGACCCTAAATACCAGCCGAGGGGTAATTTTTTGTTGTGGCCTTCTGGAAATGAATTTAAGTGAAATTGCTGATGAACTTCGTGCTCAAAGTATTATAGAAGTGAAACGTATAATGAAATGGCAGAACGGAACAGAAGAACCGACACCGTCTCTTATACTGACATTCAGTCTTCCTGTTCCACCAGAGAAGATTAAAGTGGGTTACCCCTCGGTTTGGGTTCTCATTCATACCCAAACCACGGCGATGTTTCAGATGCCAAGGGTATGGTATGGTCACACTACAACACCTTGCTCGAGAACGGAGATCTGTGTTCGATGTGCTAACAAAGGTCACAATGTCACTAACTGCAAGGAAAGTGAAAAATGTTAGGAACTGCAGTGGTTCACATACAGCCCGCTCCTGAGATTGCCCAATCTTTCCCAGCTGCATGCAGGGAATATAGAAAGATAATTAACTCATGGAACCTCGTCAAACCAGATGTATCTTTTGCCACTGCTACGCCAAAACAAACTCCTACAAATGTGCATAATCAGCAGTGCGGGTCCTGCAATGAACTTAAGAAACTCATTCAGATGCTTTCTGATCAAGTTGCTTTGCTTACAGCCACTATTTCAGAGCTGACAAAGATGAATAAAAAGTCTTACGTCGCAGTAAATGAATCCAACAGTGTGGTCCATATGAAAGTTCCTGCGCCCAAAGTCCTACACCAGTATGGGCAGAGAATATCACAGCTGGCAGTAAGCCAACTAATAAGCTCCCCGTAAAGGGAACCCACATAACCACCCCCTCTGGGATGTCAATAGCGGCATCCCATTCTAATAAGTCTCCTCTACCATCAACCCATATACTGGAGGATATGGTTGAAGAACCTCCCGACCCAAGGGCGTCGAAGTTATCTAAAATAAAGTATACGAAAAAGAAAAACCGAATCACATACAACTAAATTTTATATGGTTTCCTAAGTATATTTATTTATTTTTTTTTACCCTTATGAACATTATTCAGTGGAATGTTAGAGGTCTTCGGTCTCGCATTGAAGATATTGGAGTACTGGCACACGTACATGATCCGATAATCATGTGTTTCCAGGAAACTCATCTTCTACAACATGACCCAATAGCACTCGGAGGATACTTCTGTGAGAGATACGACTGTATAGTAGACAGCAGAGAGAGTGGTGGAGTGGCGATTTTCATGAAGAATGAGGTATCGGCTACAAGGATTCAACTGACCGCTCTCATTCCTGCTGTTGCAGCAAAGATCTCTGTCCCCTTCAAGTTACATATCTGCAATCTGTATCTCTCACCGAACACTGAGTTTAGTGCTCTGGATATCTCAAATCTCCTCACACAAATACCATCTCCATCGTTAGTAGTAGGTGACTACAATGCCCACCATGTTTCCTGGGGTTCGACCTTCTGCTCCACTCAAGGAAATATTCAAACTTGCTCACCGAAAAAAATTCAAAACTCAAGCTTCAGCCAGTAAAGTGATGTTTATGGTCTTCTGAGACTTGCAAGTCCCAATTTTCAGTGACTATTTAGAAGAACAATCTACTGTGAACAGCAAGTAATATTATAACATGCTCCATCAAAAAGTGAGACCTGCAATAAGGCGAAAATGTCAGGGCACTCTCTCAAAGGTGTGATTCTCTTACAAGACAACGCAGCCCCATATCGCTCAGAGAATGGGAGAAATGCTTGAGATATTGAGTAGGGAGGTGTTGCCACATCTTTCTTACAGTCCAGACCTCATCCTGTCTGATTTTCATTTGTTTGATCCGCTCAATGAATTTCCAGGTGGCAAGAAGTTTGACGACAATGAAGTGGTGAAAAAAGAGGTACACGAATGGTTCAAGCACCAAGTATAGAATTGCTTTTCAGTAACATCAGGATGTAATGTGGTAAACCACAGAGATTTCAGAATAGCCCTAGAATTTAGTTCAATTTTAGGCAAGACAAATTTCCTTCAGTTTTGGTGTCGATATAATGTATTTACAAACACAGTATTAAGCAGATAATTAACCCATTATCACACAATGAAAAGTGGCCTAAATTCTATGAACTAAAAATAACACAACAAAATTTATAAATTAATAAGGAATGCAATTAAAACAATAATTTCAGAAAATTTTCAGCAAAATAAATAACACCACTTGGCTAAATATAAGTAAACAACTTAATAAATAAAATTACCTGTTTCAATTATTTCAGCTTCAAGTATAAAAGGACCTTGTTTAGATTCAAGTGTTCCATGACTTGGACTTGAAGGATGACTCTGGTGACCAGCTGGAGATACAGGCAGATAATCTCCATTAAGTGATCCTAAACAGTGAATAGCAAAGACAGATTGAGATTAAATTAATTAACTACACATAAAACACTGACAGCCAGATATAAATACCTTTGATTCTGTTTAAAATTAATTAGATTAAAAGTACAAAAAGTCTGGAACTGATTTTGGAATTTGGAAATGCCTTTTTGCCAAAGAAGTTTAAGGGAAATATCTGAATTTGCACCTCCACTTGGTCTGGATGGATAGTCATAATGATCAAAATATAAAAACTATGCAAAAATTTAAATATCTGGGTGAAATAACAGATAATAAACTAAGAAAAAATTCCTATTTGAATAATGGCGCGTTTAAAATGAGAAATGCCCTAGTTATAACAAAACTACATATAACAAAAAATGTCTTTCTACAAATGGAAAAATGAGACATTACTTATGAGCTGTTATTTTACCAGAAGCACTCTATGCCTGTGAAACCCTAATACAAATCAAAAATGAAGGGAAAAGTGATCAGACAATTAAAACCGTATGTAGGATGATCAGAATCTACATCAATAAAGATTATAAAACCAACAGTGTGGAAAATTCCCAAAATGAAACTGTTTATATAAATGTCGTGGAACTGATGATCAGTCTATGAAAAAGCGCAGAATTTCCCATTTCTTTTCCACATCTTGAGAATCCCAGAGAATAGGCTATTAAAACAACTTACAACCAGAAGGCTCAGTGTGAAATCTGGTGGAAGATATATCATGGGAATTAAAGATCTAGAAGAGATTGAACTGAGATTTGAGAATGCGACAGATAAACAAATTTCTAAATACAAAATGTTTTAAAATGGACAAATAGGCTAAAATTGAGCAGTTAACAGATGAACGATGAAAATTAAGATCTGATAATATGAAGAGGTATTCGCAAAAACAAGTCTATAAAGTCCAAAGAAAAGCAATCAGAAAACTGACTAAAGTGATCCGGTGAGGTCAAACAAGCACTAAAAAAAAGATACAAAAAGTTCAGAAATCACATCCCTCAATCCCTCATTATCATATTAAATTAATTATCAGAAAAATCTTTTTTCAAGACTTCATCATCTTATCTACAAAGGCTATCCAGAAAACAATGCTTACACATAGTGCTTATGCAGATGATCATAATAATTCAGTTGCTTAATTCCTTACAGGATTAGATCAACCTATGGAAAATTTTGACAACTGTAAATAAATAATTAGTTTTCCTGGAGGATTTAAAGCAAGTGATGAAAAAAGAAAATAGCACAAATTATGAAATAAAAACAATGATCAAGCCTTTAATTGCAAGAAAAATCACCATGAGGAAATTCATAATTAAATACAAAAGTACACTTGAGGTTATGAGGGAATAAAGCAAGAGAAAATGGTGCATCATGTTCAATGAAGGAAAACTGAATGCTGGCAATTGATGATGAAGATCAGTTTGAACAACCATTTCTTTTAATTAATGGATTAATGGATTTTCATCATTCAGGACCTTTAAAACCAAAGAAAGTTAAACACTTACTGTTGAAAAAGACTGCATATCAGCTGGAAAAACAGTAAATTTATTCATACTTTGAAAGATGTAACTGTTTCCTCTGCACAATACAAAACAACAGTGCATCCTACTGTCATTTATTTTATGTTTCTATTCAAATTTAATCAGCGATACTACTCACACAACTTAAAAAATTTGGGAGAGAAGTACCTGCCAAAATCCACTACTCAGCTGAGATCAGTTTCCAATGATTATTATTTGTTTACTAAATGAAAAGAACTTTTAGAAGGAAGTTGTTTTGGGAATGATGATGAGATCAAAAAAGCTTTTACTGAATTGCTAACAAATTAGTGGGAGATTTCTACAATAATAGAATATGAAACTAATGTTTGGTTGTAAATACCAAATGAATATTTTTAATTATTGCTTGTTTCAAGTTTATTAAAGCCATGACCTCACTTTTTTATATTAATAATTAAATAACAGAATCCAGGCTTATATTTATGATTTATCCTCAGATACTACTGCTAATCTAATGATTTATCTAATATTTACATTTTTCTCAACTTGTTTTCTCTGTTCCCATTTTCCAGGATTCTTTGAAATTAGGTCTTTAACTGTATGTCTTTACTCATTCTTCAAAATGAAAACTATGTCTCTATCATGGCTTTCACTTCATAAACTTCTCTTCCAATTTTTCAATCACGTGAGAGTTGATATCATCTCTTTCTGGGTGTCCCTCTATGTCTACTGCCTTTCTCCTTAACTTAAAAAAATTACATAAGATAGCTTCCCATCCTACATTCTCTTCAGATGCTCAAACCATTTCAGTATTTCTTTCCCAACTCTAACAAATATTGAATTATGTTAGATAAATAAATATAAGTTAGTCAGGCAAGCTCTTGATCAGTTCAATGTACTTTGTATGGTCACTGAAAAAGGTCACCATTATAAAAAAGATTTTTATGACAAGCATATATCATCATTATAAAGTATTTTTTTAAATTTATTACATTCACTACACCAAAACACTCATACGCATCTATGCACTTTAACATATCCACTCTATTTTATTTATTATCAGAATAAATAATAATAAATAAACCACCAAAATGAGTAATAAAACAGAACACACCAATTGACACATATCTTTCAGTCTTTGTATCATATGGATTTAAGTGTCTCAGAATTTCTGCTTGAAAAAGGATCATAAAACATCAGTTGCTGAGTTCTGTTACTAAACTTAATAGGGCATTTATTTAATAAATACAAAATTAGGCAATCATATTGCCATTCTTCTCAAATCCATTCTTGCACTTGATACTACCAAGTTAATGTAAATAAATTAATACACATTTTGAAACTCTATTTTTAAGCTAAATATATAAAACTAACAAATTACCTTCTCTAGCAGCATCTAATGTAAGTGAAGAAATGCTTGCAGTCTCAGATCCTATGCTATTTTCTTCTAATGAACCAGTATCTTCTTCATCACTCTTTGAACCAGGTTCATGTTCCTTTAAAAGTTCTAATTCTGCCAGTAATTTAACATAAAGTACATTTTTCCGGAAACCAGCCAGAAATCTTTCCTCAGTCTGAAAAATATATTAAATTATTTTATTCATAATATGAAATATTTACATTAAGTAAATTGATTACTAAGTGTCTGAAATCTAAGTATTAAATGTGAGGCATATTCCATAAGGGCCATCGGCTTATATTTAAATATTAGCGGGTCTGAACACAGTCTCACACATGCAGAACCATCTATTGGCTATTTACTGCAGTTGTTGTTTTGATTCAGTAGTTGTTTGCCTACCGGTGAAAGCAGATCGCAATGTATGTGACAATTGTTTCTCCCACCAGTTGTAAAGTGCGCACTGTTATTCGATTTTTGTATGCAAAATGATCTTCAGCTGCTGAAATTAATCGGGAGTCGTGCCTAGTGTATGGACCTACAGTAATGATTGAAGGAAAGGTTAAACAATGATGTTGAGACTTTAAAAATGGCCACAAAAATGTGCATGATGAAGAGCGGAGTGACAGGCCCAGTATTCAGCCTGACAAGATTAAAAAAACTAGTAAACCGAAAACTGTAAAGTGATCAATGATTGACGATTAGTGCTCTGGCTGATGAATTTCTGCATGTTGGATGCACCTCTATCTACACGACTGTCACAGAAAAGTTCGGATATCACAGATTGTGCGCAAGATGGGTACCAAAAATGCTCACCGACCAACACAAAGAGCAAAGAATGTGCAATGTACAAGTGTTTTTGGACAGCTATCTACAAGACAGAGATAATTTGTTTTCCCAATTATTACAGGTGATGAGACATGGATATCCTCACAAATGCAGAATCAAAACAACAGTCAATGCAGTAGCGCCATTCAAGTTTCCCTAAACTGAAAAAGTTTAAGCAATCGCCATACTCGAGTTGAAAAATGATGGCTACTGTTTGTTGGGATGAAAAGGATGCCATTTTGGTTGTTTTCATGGAATGTAGATCAACAATTACAGCTGACATGTCCTGTGAAATGCTCACCAAACTGAGATGTTCGATCCAAAATCAACAATGCGGGAAACTGTCGTCCGGCATAATCCTCCTTCACAATAACATGCATCCTTACACTGCTGCCTTAACCAAGATTTTCATAAGTAACTTTTTGACCACCCTTCATATAGTCCCAACCTTGCACCTAATTGACTACTTCCTCTTGTTGCATTTGAAAAAGTAGCTTGGTGGTTGAAAATGGCAACTTGAAAACTCAAGACTGCCATTGTCAATTGGTTCAATTCCCAGGTGGCAAACTTCTACAGAGGGGGGGGGGTTTAAGAAACTGATGCAGTGTTACGAAAAGTGCTTAGAACTGATTGGGGATTATGTGGAAAAGTGAAGTAAATATATAGTAATTTAAAACTGTAATTAAAAACCTTTTCTCATGAGTTAATCTTTTTTAATGACCAAATGGCCCTTACTTCATGAATATGCCTGGAATAATATAAATATTTCAAATACTAAAATTTAAGTAAATATTTCTATCAGCAAATAAATATTTAGAAGTTCAAGATTTTTAGTTAAATAAAATAAAATTAGTCATAGTAATGAAAACTGACAGAGTTTCTGGCTCTGACTGCCAAGATTGTAACCAATTGTAACAAAATTAAATAGTATCATTGACCAAAAAAAATAGTATCTCTTGATTAAAAAAAAACTTAAACTCTTATTAAAGAAGTCTTGCATAATTTGATTTCTTGTAAAAATCATACAAACAAGATGGTAATCATTCTAGTCCTTAATATTCTATGTCTATTTATAGAAGAAAAAATAAGCAATTAACAAATCAAGAAATTTTTCATAAGTATTGTACATAAAACCTGTTAGTGAACTTAAGTAAAAATGAATTCAAACATAAATATATCAGGACAATTCAGAAAGTTCTCAGCCTGACACAGAGATGGTGAAAGTATGGACTATGATATTTTTCATGAAGCTGCAAAGTTTCAGATGCATGCATTAAGTGGCTTGTTGTGGGAACAGAGTAAAACAAACTTTTTTTGACATTTTCTGAAAAATGCGTAAAACTGAAGTTTGAGATGTTGAAAAGTAATGTGTTTTAAAAGGTTTAATCCCAACAGACACACAAAAGCAGTTAGATTCCACTTTAAAGGCTATGATTCCCTTTGTTATGTCTATTATAAAATAATAGGCTGCTGAATTTAAACATGGTAGTACATCCATTCAAGAAGATAAATATATAGAATGCCTAAAAACGGCTAAAACTGAAAAAATCATTTCAAAAATCCAGATTGCCATATCAAATTATTGCCAACTGAAGAATGTGAGCTGACATAACAAACACATCAATAGTTTTGTGTATACTACACTTTAATGATGTTTTGGGCATGAAAAGGCTTTCTGCTTGTTCGGTATCACATCTATTACTAAAAATTCTTTTCTGAGCAACCAAAAACAGTTTTGACTTAACACATCTCAAGGGTGTTTAGATTTATTTAAATGCAATTCTGAAGAGCTTCTTTGATGGTTTATAACAGAATATGAAACTTTGATTCACCATTACATGCCAGAGACAAAGCAGTGAGTGGGAGTAGGTGAAAGTGCATCGAAAAAATGGTTTCATCTGCAGGAAAAATATAGCTATGGTTTGTTTGGATTCTTCTAGCGTGGTGCTCATAGAGACTACCTAGTAAAAGAAAGGACCATCACCAAGGAGTATAAACACTTTACTTCTGAACTGGTTGAAGAGTGCTGTTCAGGCTGAATGTAAGATCTGGCCAAAAAGAATGTGCTCTTTCATCATAATAATGCGTCAGCACACATGTCTCGGGATGTTACTGCAAAACTGAATGATCTATGCTTCTAAGTGCTTTGTCATGCAGTAGATTTACTTCAAATGATGTCAAAGATGAGACTACTACTTATTTTACAGAGTAGGACATTACTTTATACTGAAGCTATTAAAAAGTTTGGAGTAGGTTTAAATATATAAAACTGCTAGGTCTGAAAATTTAAAAAGAAATTCTAAAGTATCTTGTGTTTTATTTGTCAGACCAAGAACTTTCCGAATGGCCCTTGTATGAGGCACATTCATTAAGAGCTGTTTGGTCATTAAAAAAAATTAACTTGTGAGAAAAGGTTTTTACTTATAGTTTTACTTTACTACATATTTACTTCACTTTTCCACATAATTGCCATTCAGTTCTACGTATTTTTCATAATACTGTACCAGTTTCTTTAACCTCTCTGCATAGAGGTTCGCCACTTGGGAACTGAACCAGTTGATAACAGCAATTTTGAGTTTGTTGTCGTTTTAAAACCACTGTCCACCAGGCCACTTTTTCAAATGCAAGAAGAGGAAATAGTCACTAGGTGGAAGGTTGGGACTATATGGAGGGTGGTCAAAAAGTTCCCAACAAAAATCTTGAATCTCCTTAAGGCAGTAGTGTGAGCACGTGTGTAGTTGTGAAGGAGGATTATACCGGACAACTGTTTCTTGCGTCATCAATTTTGGATCACGCATGTCAGTTTGGTGAGCATTTCACAGTACACGTCAGCTGTAATTGTGATACATGTTCCATGAAAATAACGAAAATTACACCCTTTTTGTTCCAAACAATGGTAGCCAACCTTTTTCGACTTGAGTAAGGAGATTGGTTAAATTTTTTCAGATTTGGGGAACTTGAATTGCACCACTGCATTGGTGTAGGATATCCATGTCTCATTGCTCATAACAATGTAGGAAAACAAATCATCTCCATCTTACCGATAGCGGTCCAAAAACACTCATCCACTGCAAATTCTTTGCTCTTTGTGTTGATCGGTGAGCATTTTCAGTACCCACCTTACGTACAATCTGTGATCTCTGAGCTTTTCTGTGACAGTCATGTAGATAGAGATACGTCCAACATGCAGAAATTTATCAGCCAGAGCACTAATTGTCAATCATTGATCACATCACAGTTTTCGGTTCACTTGTTCAACAATTCCGTCAGTCTGAATACTGGGCCTGCTACTCCGCTTTTTGTCATGCACATTTGTGCGGCCATTTTTAAAATCTTTTGACACCATTGTCCAACCTTTTTTTCACTCATTACTGTACAATCATATACTAGGCACAACTCCCGATGAATTTCAGCAGTTGAAGATCCTTTTGCACACAAAAATTGAATCACAGCGTGCACTTCGCAACTTGCGGGAGAAACAACTGTCGTGGACATTGTGATCTGTATTCACAAGTAGGCAAACAACTACAGCATCAAAACAACAACTGCAGTGGCTTTGTAAATAACTGATAGATGGCCCTGCATGCATGAAACTGTGTTCAGACTCGCTAATATTTAAATATAAGCTGACGACCCTTACATTATGAATATGCCTCGTACATATATATTTACACATCATATTAAAAAAGCACTGCAATATCTAACTCTTATGTAAAGAAACACATATTTACAGATAGAGGCAATATTCCTTAATGAATAAAGAAAATAGCTTAAACATTCTAATTCAGTAATTACAACAAAACTTGTGCAACAATCAAATCTCATTATAACGTGAATTTCACAGAATAACCATTTATTTCAGTTAATTAAGACAATACAAAATAAGACAGATATCCTATTAAGATATCTCCCTTAACAACCAATTATACCTGAAGTTTTTCATATACAGCTGCCTGCACATCATCAAACCATGTTTCATTTGGTATCTCAGTTCTTATTCTTAACAATAGTTTTTTTACTAATGATTCATCAATTTTTAACCTTGGTGAGGCCTGTAAATACATAAAAAAATCAATTAAAATGTCATATAAAACAAACAAAAAGTTGTTAAAGAGTTGCTGGCTCTGACTGTCAAGATTGTAACAAATAATACTATCTTTTAAAGACATTCAGATTTCAGATATATATATATATATTTTTTTTTTTTCAACAAGTCAGTACATAATTCTATAATTACACCAACAAATAACAAAAAATAAAATAAATAAAAACTTAAAAATTTAGAAAAATTAAAAACTACTAAATTTGTAACAGAACTCCACTACATAATTAGAATCATGCAAATTTAAGAGATTACACATGTATGTTCGTAACAATGTTGCCAACTGCTACAACACATTATGTTTTTAACTGAAACTTCATCTTCAAATACAATCTGTTGGCTCATAATTTCATACTTTTCTTTCAATTTATAAATATAATACTTTTCAAGTATATTCATTTTTTATTGTGATTAAAATTTCTAAATTGTTTTTATTATCAGTAATATTAAGCATACATTGCAACAAATGGTCAGCCACATTAGAAACATGTCTCTTCCTGTTTCTATAAGCACTGTAATGTTCCATAAGCCTTTTTTTAAAAGATCTGTTAGTTTTATCAATGTGCATTTTATTACGTTCATTACATTTAACTTTATATATTACCCTTAAGTCCTTTTCATCATTTTTATTATTGTTAATCCTTAAATATTTTATAATATGGTTATTTGGTTTATAAGCTTTTTTACATTTATTTTTAATAATACATATACATTAATAATTTTTTGTATTATTTTATTTGTATAATTGTATTCTAAGGAAAAACTATTACTAATCTCTGTGCTATTTTCTCGTAGTAAGTATTTTTACAAAACTTGTTTGTTTTCCAAAAGTATGAAATGATGAACGTATTTGATGATAATGTTTGAACATAGATATGTGATGTTTTAAATTTACATCATTCCAGTAATGGTAGTGGAGTTGTGGTGTTACAAATTTAATCGTTTTTAGTATTTATATTTTCTAAATTTTTAAGTCTTTATTTCTTCTGTTATTGTTGACATAATTATAGAATTGATTGTGTAGACTGATGCAGAATCTTGTGAAAGTCGACTATTGGTATTAGTTTTTCTTTTTAGGTTTTCTGTTACTTTGTTTGGTGGTTAAGTTGTTGTTTTTTGA
Organism: Lycorma delicatula; assembly: GCF_047948215.1. NCBI lineage: Eukaryota > Metazoa > Arthropoda > Insecta > Hemiptera > Fulgoridae > Lycorma > Lycorma delicatula. The sequence continues at coordinate 38,391,004 of NC_134456.1, forward strand.
ATTTAATTAGCACAGTGGTCAATTGTTGATGAATTATTTGAATTTTCAAAAAGAACCTGTGAAGCAACCTGTCCTGACTGATTGATTCATCAATGAATCAAAAGTTTTTGCCCAGCAAAAACTGCTGAAGATAAATTGATAAAAAAATTGTAAACATCTTCTTCTTACAGTGTAAGTGCACATTAACTTTTTTGTAATTCCAAATTTAAAGGGTTCACTGTTGAACAAGTGTCATTTACTGATTTTATAATTTTTTGGTAAGAAATAAAGATATAAATTTGATTTTTAGTGAGTGTAATCTTAATGTGAGTATCTAAAAACAAATTTCTAGATCTTTTGAAAATCTGAGTTTAATGGATTTTTAATTTTTTATTTTGAAACCCGCCTATGTTTATGAATTTCTCAGTAATAAATGAAGATATCAACTTGATATTTGGTATATGTAATTTCCATATAAATATCTAAAACCCAATTTCTAGATTTTCAAAATTCTACCTTAAAAGAGGGTGAAGAAAGGTAAAAAAATTCTGAACAATGATTGGAAATTTTCCCCATTTCCTATTAAACAAGATATTCACAAGATTAGGCATGCAAATATTCTTTAGATAAATATCCATAAACCATTTTTTGTTTTTTGAATTTCAGTTTTTTAAGTGGTGGTCAACGGTGTACAGCACACAACTCTCACAACAGCTCAACCAACACAGCCACTGTTACTATATGTGCAACATGACGGGTTGCAACTACCTCCAGTTACTAGACTAAAGAACATAAAATTAATTTTAAAAAAAGAGGAATGAAGTACGGTTACCTTCTAATGGTGTTGGGTAATGCTAAGAACCGGGCAGAATACATTTTTACCCGTACTTTGTACGATTAACCAGTCATAACTAATATTTTTAAAATGGAGTCAAACTGTTTTAAAACCCACACTCTTGATCATTCTTAGGTATAAAGAAATTAAAATACACTAGTATTTTTTATAAATTGAACAGGCTTTAATTTTTATTTATCATTATTATTTTCAGAAGCATTAGTTTTTTTTTAACAATTATTATCATTAATTTTAATGAACACAGTTGGATCCAAAGGGCGAGCAAAGAGAACCATGACTGGCTAAGTATCCCCTCACCATGATGGGAAATGCAAATAACCATTAGTGATGGGGATATTATTATGCATATATATATATATATTTTTTTTTCAATATTAACAACTTAACCACCAAAACACAGTAACACATAAAAACTAATACCAATAGTCGACTTTCTCAGGATTCCACATCATCAGTCAGTACACAGTTTTCTACATCAAATAAACATGAAAGAACTTAAATTTTAGAAAACGTAAAATAATATTAATAACCACAAAACTTGTATGAACAACACAACTTTACTACCATTAGTGGAATGATGTAAATTTAAAATGTCATATTTTCCTTTGTTCGTAATACCATTGTTAACAACCCCTACAACCCACCATGTACATCATCCTCATATACAGTCTATGTGTATATATTTCTTGATAAATATAATATATGCATATAATTTATCAAATTTTTTTTTATACAGTGGCAAACAAATTAATCTGAACACAGCATTTTTAATAGAAAATTTTATTTTTAAAAGAAAAAATGTTTAATAGTCAATCCTACTCAAATTTAATTGCTTGTGTGTCCTTTGTTTTTTATTCTCATTAATCCTCTTTGATATTGATTCCATTATGGTAGATTTTTGATTTCTTCATCTTGAAACCAAACCTGTATCACTGAACTAATAAGGTCAGTTTTTATGCTACAATTCATTTTCCCAAGTTTTCTTTTTAGTATGGCCCATAAATTTTCAATGGGTTCAGGTTAGGGGAGTTTCCCTGGCCATGAGACTACTCAAAGTTTTTGGTTTTTGAAGTACTCTTTTGCTTTCTTTGACGTGTGACATGGTGCAAGATCTTGTTGGAAAATGAGTTTTGGGTTTTTCTGCATTAGTGGGACTATCTTTCTTTGGCATATGTTAATGTATTGGTCTGATTTCATCATCCCATCCACAGGCATAAGTGCTCCTGGCCCTTCATGTGTAAAACATCCCCAAAACATCTTTTTGGCTGGGTTTTTGGGAGCTTCTTGCAGGTTTGCTGGTTAAGTAGTCTTTTCATCTGCTGGCTTACAAATGTAGGCTACTCTCTCCCCTTGGAAAAGAAATGTCTCATGTGAAAAAATAACTTTTTCCACATTCTTGTGGAAACTCTTGAATCCATTCTTTATGTTCCTTTGGCCATTGAAGTCTTTTTGTCTTCATAACTTGTGTCAGTAACTGCTTCTTTTTAGGTTTCTGAGCAATCCTTCCCACTGCCAACAATCTTCTATGAACTGTCATATGAGAAACATTAGTTTCACTGTCTCTCAAGTCCCTATTAAGGTCAACAGCTGAAAATCGTGGATTTTGCTTTTTCTTATTAGTAATCAATCCTGTGTAGGTGTGATTTTCTTTTTCCATCCACATTTTCCTTTTTTCTTTGGAGAGACAGAACTTGTTTCTCTAAACCTTTTCACAATTTCATTTACAGTACGTAACCCCCACACTACACTCTCCAGCAATCTGTATTTGAGTCATTTGTGTGTGTTGAGACAGAGCAACAATTTTTTACTGCTTTCATGGGGTTATATCCATTGTATTAACTAGAAACGAATAACAAACTTATAACAGAGACTCACAAGGTCACCAAAAACTAATTTACAATGAATTATAAAAGCACAAAAGCCATTACATCAAACGGCAAGCAGTCTGCCACAGAATGAAAATTCCCTGAAAACAGATGAAAAATCCCTTTATCCAGATAAATTTGTTCGCTACTGCACACACATACACACACACACACAATACAATATTTAAATATAGATATAATGAAAACTTAAAAAAAAATTATTTGAATATTCCTCTCCTACAATATTTATAATTTGTTTAAAAGAGATATATTACTTTTTGCTTTATCCACAGAACTAAATAAATACGAAGTAAATAACTGATTCCAATGTTTCAATTAGATTTATCTTAAATCACTTTTTCTCTAAGGAGTAGCAACAATGTGCATAATACATCTTCTTGTGTATTTGTTCTACTCTAAAATAAAACTCATAAATATTTTAATAAAAGTGTATTCAGTTCAAGCAAGGTAAAGTAATTGTGAAATTGCAAAATCTGAGTGTATTAAGATATTTCTGCTTATTTTTCTGTAAAAAAAAAAACCTATGTCTTGTTGTTTATAATAACGCAATCCATCAGACAGTCTGAGGAACTGATATAGTTTTTAGGAATTATTTTATTTAACTTCACTTAATTTTTACTTTAATAACTTACTTTTATTGCTATTATTAATTAAAAAAGAAAATAAATAAATAAAACCACACTTGATTTTGAAAAATCCTGGTTTTTCACTGAGATAATGCCTAAAGTTACAAGTGTCCAGTGCCTACACGACAACATATATGCGTACAAAATTATCCCAACACATTACTCCCTCCAGCAGTAAAATATTAAAAAAATCTTCATAATTTTATATATTTTACATAGGAATAAGGTTCTTAATTAAAGTTATATCCAGATCTTCAGGTATTTGTTTAACAGGGTTCCCATTGAACTTTATAATTCTCTTTTCCTAACCAATTTAGTAAAAATTTCCTGTCTCATAATGTTATGCTACTGCTATTTACTCTGCAATATATATAAATTTTTTTTTCCAGTCTCCATCATCATAGCTGCCCAACTCACGTCTCATTTTATTATTTATTATTACATTCATTTTTAAAGTTAATTTTTTAATTATTTTTTTACAATTTACATTTACAATTAGGCTATTTTTTGAGATAAATTGTTTCAGTAAATTACATTGCAAAATAAAATAAAAAACAACAATATTTAATAAGTTTCTGGCATAAAATTGAACATCATGGTAACTAAAAGTAACACAGATAAAAAACAGAAACTAACTAAAGCAATTTTTAAAAATATAATTGGCTTGCACTTAAGATTTCTTCATTTTATTTTTACAAAAACTAGCCTACATTATTTTGCAAAGTAAACAAAAAGCAATATTTAATAACTTGGTTTGCATAAAAATGCAAAGAAAGGCAGATTTCAATTTAACAAAGAATGTATGTATGATCATAACTTAAAGGAAAACTAAAACCACTGTGACTAAATGTAATGCAGATACGAAAATTAGAACAGAATACCTAATTTTAAACTGAAAACAAAAAATATTAACATTTACTTGAAAAGTATTTTATCATTGTTATTCTAACATACACCAAAAAATAAAATAAATAATAATAATAATAATAATGTAAGATCTCATTACATACATATTATTATGTATGTATAAAACATAGAGCAAGTTTTCTTCAATATCTTTAATTCCCAATGGTTTACCCTTTTATAAAAGTTTAATTTTGACAGCTATTTGTTCTTCTTCTGCCAAGATTGCAACTCTCAACTTTTTCCTTTCTTCCTCCAGTTTTTTAATTTCTGCTTGTATTTTCCTTTTCAGCGGATTTTGTTCTTTTTGAGAGAAGTTTTTTCTTTTTTCAAATCATTCTTCATATCATCTTCTAGAGCTCCCCACTGCAGTGGGGAGCTCATCATCTCCTTGCTCCCAGCATCTACAATTGTATAAAAACTTTTTGTTGATAAATTATTATCTCTTTGTGCAAATTTTCTACAAGAAGAGATTTTTAATAGAAAAGCCATCTCTAAAAATGTAATTCTCTGAAAATTTTTGCACTTTTTCCTGACTTTTTCCTAAAAATTCCTGACTAAGTCTATATTTCCTGACATTTACTGCCTGTGGGAACTGTGGTTTAATGAATATTTATTTTGTAAGGATTGTAGTTATATTAAAGCCATTTTGTAAACTTTAAAAAAGCTACAAAATTTATACACTTAAAAAAAAATCTCAAATTCTGAATATAAAGAATACAGAAATAAAAATTTACTTAGCCACAATTTCAGTCTCTTTTCACTGACAAGTACGCTAGCATCATAAGAAAAATTGCAAAATTTGATTGAAAGTCTGTCATTATTTACTTATTTTCCACAAACTTTATTTAAGTACCATTCTTTGATTTCAGTTTCCTAACAAAACCTTTTTACTTTTTGCATTAAGAAATATTACACAGATATACATGTATTAGATCTACCACAATAGGACCAATTGTTCTAAATATTTACTTTTTATATTACACAATAAAATCCTTGTTTTATTTAGATAATATTATACTGACAGAATTAAAATAAAAGTTGAAATCTGGCCGATTAACATTGGATGTTCAAAGAAAAGGAGTGGACTTCATATTAATCCTCACACATGATTAACACAGCAAATATCAACTGAATAGGAAGCTAAAATAATTTGCTATGAGTATTAGATAACTATAACTTCAAATGAAAAACAAGATTTATCTAATGAAGCTATTATCAGAATTCTTAATTTTCTAATGTATTTTTATTGATTTTCTTCACCAAAGAATATTACTTAAACATTAGTTACTGAATATATGTATATAAATACATATGAATGCACTTTTATATAAAATGGATAGTTTTCCTCTATAGAAACGCTACAAACCTCTTGTTCTATTCTCCCATATTTTGTCTTTGATCAAGTTACAATTAGTATGATTCTAGGTCTAATTTCTAATGACCTTTCTAATTTAAAAATATTAAATAATAAACAAAAAAAATCAAGTAAAAAAAAAACTTAGAAATTTTTACTAAATCAATGTTGTTGATATTAGAATAATTAAGATAATAAATATACCTTGTCAGAAAGATATGTTTCAAATATGCTATAAGCTGCTTCTCGCATACGTTCTAATAATTGTTCTGTAGAATTAGGCTCATCAATGGAAGTAGCATCCACACCTTTCTCTACAGTATCATCAGATTTGAGTTTCTGCAGAGCGATATCTGACAACTGTTGTTCAGCTGAGACACGCCAACCTAAAAATGTCAAATTTAGAAAAATAAAATTTTTAGGAATCCTACAAAGTGATCATTTACATCATACACTCAAACTGAAAGTGAAACTTTATGGATTAATTACTGTAGTGTACTGTATTTTGCAAATTGTTTTTTCCATTAATAATTTTATAATAGTTGACCGCCTCTCATGTTTATGACAAGAATAATTACATTAATGGTATTAATCAGAACTGTGATAAAAATGTCTATATGGGAAAACTTAAGATGAAGCCCGGATTTGAAGCCATGTGTCATGTCAGAGAGAAGTCTCAAAAGTTAAATTTAAGGCTTGTTTTTTTCTTAATGATTTCAATATTTTTAAAAAGACAAATAAATCTCTCTCCATCTATTAATAAAAGTTGTAGCTAATTTTTACTACATTTTTCATATAAGTCAACTTTGATCCTGAGTGTTTCAAAATTATTTGGTAAAGATACATTTACTTTTTTCTAGTATAAGAAAAAACTAGCTCTGTTGTATAAGAAGTTCAAATGTTCAAGTGATTTTTTTTTTTAATTGTTATTTCTGTTCCTGCAGTTTATATTAGAATGGTTTGAGCACTACAACCTTGAATTAATTATATAATAAAGAGAGGCTGGATGAAATTATAGTGCATTCAAAAAATTTTACTTTTAAATCAAAGATTGAAAACATTTTGTACCATAACCATCAATAATGTGCAAAGAGCATACCATAGAGTAGTCAGATTTGAAGCAATAATAACGTTCATTAACATATTTAAAAATATTTCTTAGCATTTAAAAAATTATTGTTTGTACAATTTAAATTTATAAAATCTGTAATATTATAAAATCCCTACATTAAATAATAAGATGATAATAAAAATTAAACAATTATCTTGAGAAAAGTAATTTATTAAAATTAATTTTCATATTCCACAAAGTAGTTTCCTTTCTATTTCAATTCAGTACACAAACTTAAAGCTTATGGAGATGAATTAATCATCTACAAAAAAAAGGTTTAATTTTGAAATATAAAATTTATGGTAAACTTATAAACAATTTTTTATTTATTTTAAGTGTAATATGCTTTGTTTTATTTATTTTTTGTATGAGTATTTGGTCAAAAGGTTTAGGTCTTGTAATGGATTATAAAAAAATCCACAATAATACAAAATAAACTTAATCCAGATATTAATAAAACACTTATAAATATAATATAAATTACTTATTGCAAAAATTACCACATATTTTATCTACTGAATAAATACTTTACTGAAAAGTATTCAGAATTATCTTCCTTTGTCCTCATGTGGAGTTAGCTCTCCCCCTATCAGAAATAAAAAAAAGAACCTCTCATTTTCAAAAAATTCTATGTTCACTAACTGAAAAATCTCTGAATGCACTAAATTTTTTTTTTACTTCCTTATTTATTTAAGGATAATTATGTTTTAATTGTTTCACAATAAGTCTAAGGAACAGAAATAAAATGTTTAAACAATCTTCATAAACTTCTAAATCCCCTTGTATAAGAGAACTACAATTTTGCAGTACATTAGAAATAATATGAAGAAATACGTATTCCAAAGGAAAATGTTTTGCTCATAAATTATATGAACCAAAAATAAATGTTTGCTTTGTGCCCTCAAAGTTGACATATGTGAAAACATAGTAAAAACTGGGTACTTTCTTTTTTATTAAAAGCTGAAAAGTAGTCAAATTATTTTTATTATGAATAAAACACATAATTTTTAAAATATTTCTTAAGCCATGAATCCATTTTTTCTGTCTTTTCATTGATGAATACTTTGCAAAAAAAAGATTTAAGCACTATAAAAACAAACTAGGCTAAAAAACATTTTAAGTTATTATTAATATAAATTATAATAAATCATAAAATCCATTACATAATGTGCTGGAAAAACAAAGTTGGAAATAAAAAACAATCATCAAGTTATAATAAAAAAATACAAATTTGTTAATACAGTGGTACCTTGAGATACGAATGTCCTAACATACGAATGTTTTGAGATACAACATGAAATTTTCTAAAATTTATACCTCGACATACAACGAAAAATTTGAGATACGAATTTGCGATGTGCGATAATTGCATAGGTGATCCCTATATGGCAGAGCGTTCGCTCAGCTTTCCTCCCGCCGCTTCTGCCACTATGTCGCTCTGTTTGGTTGTTGAGACCAGAGTCCTCTGTATGGCCGCCACGACGTGTTATTCGCTTTGTTTGTGCCTGTTTTTCGTGTCATTTTGGATAGTATATATACTGTACTCTGCATATTTTGTTATTTTAATTAACCATGGATCCCAAAGTTAAAGACAAAACTGGTGAAAAGAAAAAGCCTAAGAAAATGATCTCAATGGAAGCGAAACATGAAATTATTGCAAAGCATGTTCGTATCATCATATCAGGAAGTGTCTGATTTAGTGGAAAAAAGACACCCAGAGAAATTGTCTACAGGGAGAGCGAGTGCCTTATTTGATGATAGGAGTCTCACATTCTTTCATAACATTTTAAAAAGAAGGCAGAAACAGACCTCTCTTGATCGTTACCTTGTGAAGGTCTCACGCAGTGAAAGTCAGGAAAGTAAGGCCAAAAAGGCCCAACGTTAAAGTGACGATTAATAAACATTGTGTGTTATTAATAAATTAATAAACATTATGTGTGTTATTACTCGTTTATTTATATACAAATTGTGTATATTATACGTAATATAACTGTGTTTTGGGTTAGTTTCATATTGCTAAAACGCATTAATATATATTACATTATTTTAAATGGGAAAAATTGCTTTGAGATACGATTTTTTTGCCATAAGACAATGATCACAGAACGAATTAAATTCGTATTTCAAGGTACCACTGTATATTTATTTTTTTTAAAAAAGGTAAAATAATAGAGACTTCTTTACTTTAAAATAGTATTTTAATATCTTTATACTTTCAAGTCTTAGAAGCTATACTGCTTCATGAAATTAACGCCTTGGTATAATAAATGAGGGATTTGTCAAATTTTGGATGATTTTCACACTGATTCTGTGTTAAGAATTTTTACACAAAAAATGTATTTTTTCAAGTAAAATATGACAATAAAGAATTTTACACATTAAACTACTGATTAGTACTTATACACTCATGTATACAAAAAATAATTTAAACTGTTATCAACTTCAATATTAATTAATGAACAACCTTATAGCATAAATGAAGCAGAACCAACTAATTGACAGATGTCTTGCTAGATCTTCCTCAGTTTTGATTTGTATATTGATAATATATATACAAATAAAGTATACATAAAGTAGATAGTTAATATAAAATAAAGTAATGTAATACTTAATAATCTAATAACAAAATGAAATAAATACATTTCAACACAAAGTATTTTACATATGTATATTTTATATGTATACAAAATTACATTTTAATTGCATCCTAGAAGATTATTATTATACAACTTGAGACTCTCAGTACTGCTTTAAACTCTTTATTTTATAAGCACTTCCAGATGATCGATCATCACTTCATTAGATAAATTTTCTAAATAAAAAAACAATGATAAAATATTATATTAGTAAAATTCATCTGATAAAGTAGTAATCACTAAAATAATTATTCAAAAGTAAAAGTGCTTACAAAATAATAAGAGTATAAAACAATACTACAAATACAAAGTTATTTAAAAATAATATAATTACTTCTGTATTATTTAAATCAATGTAATAAAAAAAAAAAGCTTAACCAGCTAAATTGGATTTTTGAGTAAATACAATTACTTATTATTATTTTTTTTAATAATGATATTTTATTTTTATAATAATATAGAAAAATTAAGACAGAGACATAGCGAGAGAGGAGGGGAGAGAGATAAAAAATGAAGTCTGACATACCTTCAACATTTAGATAAAAATTTAAGTAAGCCTGGCATCCAATTGAAGTCATATAATCTATAAAAAATGACAGAGCCACATTGTTTTTTAATAGGACATCAAGAGGAAGAGCAAAAAGCTTAACTCCAGGCATTAGAAGTTTTGAATAATCAATATGAGATGGTAAACCTAGAAAAAGTGGTTAATTTTACAAAGAAATATATCAATGGATAAAAACTTAAATCTACATTAAATCTAGTTAAAATACATCATCTTACATTAAATTTAATTTGAATCAGATCTGAATATTAATACAAAGAATTTGTAGAAATAAATAATTTTGTAAAAATTGCAATGTTTTTCAGGTAGGTTTTTATGACTTCAATTATTTTTTTGTATTCTTACTTATTTTGCTTTCCATTTATAATTTTAAAAGAACAAAAATCAAACATCCATTTTCTTTTAACGTTAAATCTACTCCAAGGTAGATAAAATTTGCATATAGGTCAGTGGATGACCCTTTCTTTTCTTGCTTTTGAAAAAGAATCAGATGAAATTTTCAATTTTAGATAATTTCACTCTTCCTTCTGTTCCAAGGTTTTTCCTAGATAAAATTCATAAATGGTGAACATTTTGAGGGAAAAATTTATGCCAGATTGATTTCTTTATTATGTCTACAGAAGACAAGAAATAACAAATGGAATGAACTTATTAATCACAGTGTTGCTGGAGTTAAAATATAAATCTAGTAAAACCAGAAAATAAAAAATATTAAAAATAAAGTGGCATCATTCAGAAATTCATTTTAAAACTGAAAAATGTCAAGTAAATAAGAAAGTAAAAATGGATGACAAGCATTTTCTGAGACTGAAAAGACCACTATACAATGACTTAATGCTAACTAGGGGACGTAGAAGCCTAAATATATTTAAGTTTATTATGAAACACCTAACCAATATTCTTTGGTGATACAAGCAGATTTTACAGCTTACTCTCAAGCTCTACTGTTTTGTTTCATGATAAATATATTGGGGTTGTAACAACCCCAGCACTAATACAAAAATTTAGCCGGGAAATGCTCAAGCATTCACCATACAGCCTTAAATTGTTCAAAAAGATTTCCATTTGTTTTCTAAACAAAATGAATTTTCAGGCAGCAGTCATTTTAGAATTGTAATAATTAAATAAAACCATTTTTATTTACTTTTTGTCAATACATCATAGCGTTTCATGTCTCATTACAAATCAATTGATTTATGTGGTTTGTTCATATTCTATCAATGATATTGAAGAAATAATTCTTCAAAAATTTACATAAATAAAAAGATGACCACAAAAAAATACAGAATAAAGAAAAAATATTTTTTATAACAAAGCTTTAATGTAATATTTCTTTTAAACATGTAACAAGTAAAATATGGGCCTAAGATAAAATTTTTAAAAATAATAATGGTTCACTTTCTTTTAATGAAGAATCAACTGCAGATCAATAAAACATGCAAACAGCCTGTAATTATTTATCCAGCCCTAACATAAAATTATCCATTTATTTAATATAAGTGGTCTACTGAATTTGGTCCATTACATGTGGCTTACTCTTTTTTTCTTGCTTCACTTCCTTTTATTTTCAAGATTCTATTCCTTGAGATATTACAACTATTGAACAAACATCAAATTGTATAGGGAAATTTACAGTTCTGATCAGAACCAAAATAAAAACATTACCACCAGTCAACATTTTTTTTTTTAAATTTTAGAACAATATTATTTTGTTACCATTCTTACTTTGAAAGAAATAAAATACATTCAATTTCATTTAGCAAATACCTGACAGTGAGAAAAATAAATATACTGGTGTTATATAAATCGACCAATACTACAGAAATATAAATTATGAATGTTTAAATAATTGAATAAATGTTATTTACCTGCAGAATCATTATCAACACCCTCTTGAAGTCTAGTTATTTGAGAATCTATAACTTTACCCACATATAACAGACTACTTAACTGTTGCTTTACCCAAGTATCATCATCACCACCAGAGTCTCTTGATCTCTTAACAATACATAGAAAATGATCACATTAGAAATACACATTTGCAATGGAAATAAATTTATGTTTCCATGATTTTGGCCAGGTTCTGATTTGGATAAGAAATTCAGGAACCAACAGTATATTTTGAATGTATAACATGATTTCCAAGCTAACCAACAACTAGCAAATTAGCAATAAGATGGGAACTGCTTTATCTAATATTTCTAGATTAGATTCTTCAAGTAATTAAATAGTTAAGCCAAGACAGGTGCAAAAATAATTATAATCTTAATAATTAAATCACAGAAAAATAGAATAAAAAAATGTAGCTAATAAAATAAGAACAAATCTAAAAAATTATAAAAAATAAATATTTAAACTATAAAAGTGGGTCTGAAAATGAAATTTTTTTAAAATTCTTCCTAAATTTTGATATGTTTACAGTCCAATCAGTTGTACAGTTTTCACTGACTAATGAGTGGTTTCATGAGTTCTGACCTCAAAGAGAATTTTTTTAGAATCTCTATTGAAAACTTATAACAAGAAAAAGAGCCAACCAGGATGTAAACACAGTGTGATCATTTTATCGTGTATGTCATGATACTTTACACTGTAGACTATAATACAGAGATACTCACATTTGATTTGATTCTTGGAATGTAGTTATGCACAATTGGTAATGTCTTATAGCAATTGTTGAAGATGTCTGCCATTTTCCTTAAGGCAGGTCCTCTTCCTTTTGCTGTTTAGCCTCCAGAAATTATCATCAGATATTACTTCAGAGGATAAATAAGGATGATGTGTATGAGTGTAAGTGTAGTGTAGTCTTGTACAGTCAAATGTATAAAGCATAAAAGTAAATGTATAAAAAGTAAAATTTATAAAAGTATCTGCCTTTACTAGGACTTGAACGCTGGAACTCTTGACTTCCAAGTCAGCTTCACTACACCAAGACATCTTGTTGTCATTGTGATTCATTGTGTCATTTTGCAAATGAATTACTGTAATACAACAGAGAGCTTTTGCTGGTTCCCCAGCCATATTGGAATTTTAAACAATGAGCGCACTGATGATGAACTCTAAAATAGGATTTAAAAATGTTTTTGAAGAACAGAGCTCCCCTCAGCTTTATTGTTCTTCAATATTCTTAGATACATATTTAAATTGTTTGTTCCTCAATTTAAATTGATGTTAATTTAAAAAGAATACAGATATGAAGCAAATTTTTTTTTGTAGACTTTATTAAAATAAAATATCTAATCTAAAGTAAAACTATTCATAATTATAACATCTTTAAAAACAATCACAATTAAAAACAATCGTATAAATTCTAGCGTACTCTTTATCTGCATTTATATTATTTACTGGAATTTAATAAACTTCAATCTCAGGTGTGCCTAATGTTGCTGTCATTTGCAGTTTTCCAGTTTGTAATATTCATGGGGAATGCATTAACAACAGCTGGAAAAGTATGACAGCATTTTAATAACCAATCAACTACAAGTATCAAAAACAACAAGGTTTGGCCAAAGTGAGGAAAAAAAAATGAAAACAATAGAATTACTACATAGTTAAAAACTTTTGTAAGAGTGACAGCAATGTTAATAAAAATGTATTTCTATTAGAAAATAATTATATCAGAAAGGACTGCAATAATTACTACAGATGTAATTATATAATACATCAGATATAGGGTAAATGCTTTTAACATTTTAGTAATCCAAGATAACTGTGCCAATTTACTTAAATAATAAAACAATTTAGATGAAACCAACCAACAGTCAAGCAATTGAATAAAATTTTATATCATTATACAGTGTAACAAAGAGAAAGAGAATCTTGTCATGAGTAGTAAAAGAATTTTTAATGCATACAATATGGTTAGGTTATATTTTAATTATTATTATTACATACCTCAGTCTATTAGAATTATAGCAATAAATAACATTTTTCTGTTATACAAGGTTGATCTTTAATCTAATCTGACATATTACTTGCAGTTAGTTTGATTTTTAATTAATTGTATCTTCTAATTATTTCATATAACAATTCTGAGGTATTAGATCTAACAATGGATCTGCAAAGTATTATGACCTGTACAGTTATGTAACATTTTCAGTGCATTATAGATAAAAAATTCAAGTTCACAACTTTATAATATATAGACTTAATCACAATGATGTAAATTTATACGTGTGGCATGAAGGTAATGACAGTGTACCAAGCAATGAGTTCATCTCTTGTATTATAGGTTGAAAAATCACCTTAAAAGCATTATTCTGATATCAGATTGGCACACTTATCAAAACAGGAACAAAACCTTGGCAAATGCCGGAAGTGATCCTTCTATATGCCATTCTATTACACCTGAACAATTTTTTTGCAAAATGACCACAGTGACTATAATACTTTAGAACATTTTTTCCAAACAGCCTATCAATGGACCATTTGATTATATTATGTAAATACGTATGACAAGAAGTAAACATCAATGCACTGTAAATGTAGTTAAATCATACATTTTTCTAAAATATAATATACAAAACTTTATATTAATCAGACCAGGAAGAAAATCAGGTAACATAATTGTTTATAACATGTACAAATTATAAGTACACTCCAAATGGTGAGGTATGCTACAAGGCTAATTTCAAAGATGAATGGAATATTCTTCCATAAAAAAGATTTTACCTTAAAATACTACAAAATTTTAAAAGCTAGCTAGCTATCAGGTGAATCTAAACATAAGAACTCCACTATGGAAAGGAACACCAGTCATTTATTACAATTTTAGTTTGAGTCTAATGAAACATATAAGAAGAAGAAAAGGTGTACCGAATAAGACAATTATTAGTTTTAATAAATTAATGTATGACGGTAACAGTTTCTTATTCTTATAAAAAACATGCTTTGATTTTCATTTTTAAATAATTTATTTCTTTATTTTAAATAAATTAAAAATAATTATTTGTATTCAGATATCAATCACAGTGTCTTAAAAACATGTAGTGATACCTCCTATTAGCATTAAAGATATGCCTAACCTTTTGTCTCAAAAAATTTATTTATGGGGTTATTTATTTTAAGTTCATATCAGTGAAAAATAAATTTAAAAATGTATTAAAATATTTACATTTTCATTAAACCACACATCAGAATATCTACACTGTACTATATTAAAGCTATTATAACATTATTTAATGTTTCTTTTTGGCTACAGCTGTAAAATTTCGTTTTCAACACAAGTTTCATCTGCCAAGCAACAGTATGTTTATATATAAAACATAAAATAATTTTAAAACATTAAAAAAAGTATCTACATTAAAAGAATGTATATTCCTAGTGTTTCAGAAAATAACAATAACTTTGTGTGATAAATATTAAATTAGAAATGTAGAACACTGCTGAAAGATACTACACAAAATATTCTAGTCTATTTATCACAAGAAGATATTGTGATATAGAAGATATTAGCAATACAGACTGATTTACATTAATGAAGTTTCTCATCTACCAGCTGATATATCACCTGGCTTTGCCACACCAATTAATTTTACTTTTTTTATTTGATTTTTAAATAAATGTTTTTTTAATAGTGTATATTATATTTGAGCACATCCAAATTAATTCTAAAAATTATTTATTTTCTCAAAATGAAAAAAAAAAAAACAGCTTAAATAAATATTCAATACCTTTTGATATGTAGAGACTACAGTTACTATTACCAACATTACTAATAAGGTTTTATTCCTAAATTATGTAAATAATATAGTAAATATCTGATGTAAAATAGGTGCTCTGTTCAAACAAATTAAGATTTTAAAAACAAATTCATACATTACAGATAAGTGAACAATATATTTCCATATTTTAAAAGTCACAAACTTTAAAATCATAGTTTCAAATTTTTTACAATTATCATAAAACTATATTTTATTTTTTTGTACAAGAAACTTTTTTTGTACAATAACACGTGAAATTTTAATAATAAACAATAAAATTAATAAAAAATGAATTTTATCCTTATTTAAAATAAATTCAAGTAGCTTTCCTCACCAAAGTTGCAATTTCCTTGTTGAGCAAATCACGTGTAGCTTGAAGTTCATCCAAATTATCTGATACCCTAAGGGCAGTTAAAAATACCTCACTTGTCACTGGAATGTCTCTACACTAAAGAAAAACAAATTTTGCAATTCTACATTGAAACTATCAACAAAAGATTTTAATAAATTAAAACAATTTATACTTTTATATTTTTAATTATCTAAAATCAGAGTATGTAGTAAAATGCAATCAGTATATTTCTTACATTAGTTTTCTAGTCTTCATTAAGACTGGCTAATCATAATATAATGATTACCCAGCCAAAGCCCAGGCTTCTTGTAGCACTTTTCAACAAGTTAATGAATAAAAATAGCAACTGATCTGTTAGGGAAAAAGGCGTATTGGTAGGTTCAGCTTGATTTAATGTAATTATCAAGTTGCTGATATAATGAACTTACTACTATAAGAAACATTCCAGAATTGCATCTTCTTCAATAAATACTGAAAACAGACGTAAACATTCCAAGGGTGTAATATAACTGGGTACCTCAGCCTAGGAATAAAGCAATGAATAACTTGCACTATTATTCACAAGATAAATTCATTTATACATAAATCAATGTATTAACTATGTAAAGTAAAAACATACACTTGTTAATTTTTTTTTAAACCTGCAAATGTTTTCACATTGCACAATGTGAAAACGTTTGTGAATTTAAAAAAAAAAGAAGTGTGTTTTTCTTTATTAAGTTAATAGTTTCTAATATTCCACTGCTAGAATGTTTATCAATAAATTAATAAATCAATGTACTTAAGCAACATATTATTCTTCAAAATTTTATTTGACAGAATACTGAGGATTTCTACAACAAAGTTTTACAGTGTTTGAGAGATGCTGTAGGGAGAATGAGACCTGAGATGCTGGATGAAACGAAGTTGGATGTTGCACCACAACAATGTGCCAGCTCATGAACCACTTCTTCACTCCCATTATGTAACTAACCACAAGACAATCTTTGTGCCTTACCCACTCTACTCTCCAGACTTGATTCCACCAGACTTTTTCTTCATTTATAAATTGTAGGTAACATTGAAAGGACATCATTTTCAAACCATAAACAAGATTAAGAAAAATACAATATTTGTACACCATCTCTAAAAACATGTTCCAGTATATGTTTCAAAAGTGAAAGAAACATTTTTGTTTTGAAATTTTTAAAGGGACAAACCTATACAAAAAGTTATAAATACATTAATAAAATTTTTATTACAGAATTTCCTTTTTTGAACACACCTTGTACAGAAAACTAAACAATCTCACTTGTTTGATCTACTATTAACTCTAGATAAAACCCAATATATCTCTGAGAGAATAAACACAATCAAATATAAATATTCCGTAGTATTTGCTTGAGGTGTGAATCCTGGAAAAGGCATTATTTTAAAACAAATTTTTATTTTGAGGGTTAAAATAAAATAAAGTGAGAAAAACTGTTTATCAACTTACCAACCAAATAATGAATTGGTTAATATAATCAGGATCAGAAAAAAGCTCGATAAGAGGTAATAGAATAGAATTGACTAGTAATTCTCGAACTAAATGACGTAATGCTACACAATGAAAATTCTCTTCTGGCATCATTAGGAACAATATTACTTCAGAGATTTCTCTTAAATAATCTGAAAAACAAAATGGTTACATAAAAACATAAACTCAAAACAATATATTCAGCATCAATTTAAATAATTAGCTGGTTGTATGTATCCAATATTTTACCTTTAAAACAAAATGCCAGCGGTATAGAAAATTAAGATGACAACTTTTAATCAACCCAACATATTAATAACACCAGGTCTTAAAAAACTTTATGATAAAAATAATGATGTAAATTCTTAAAACACACGTTTTATTCAGTGTTACCAAACATTTCTTATTCAATAAGACTTTATCATAAAAATAATGATGTAAATTCTTAAAACACACTTCTTATTGAATAAGAAATGTTTGGTAACACTGAATAAAAAGTGTAGCTTAATAAATCCTTAGAATATTTCTTTTGTATATAAATTTTTATATCATAAAAATATCTCATTGATTTAATTTCCACATAAAATCTCACAATTATATTAAAACTTGTTAATACCTATTAGCCTATTTTAACTGAATAACAACCAATCATGGTGGTAAATAAAATTTACTGTTAAAAAATTAAAAAAAATTGAAATAACAAAATAACTGTAAAATAAAAATTACTTAGATAATAAATTTTTATTAATGACAAATATAATAAATTATTTGAAAAATTATTTCAAAGTTGGCAATAAAATAACAATATCTGATCAACAATGCGCAATACTGTGCTAGTGTTTAAATTGTTTTGTAAGGTACATTAAGTATATCAGGTACTGTGTACTGTGCTATCATTAGCAAAGGTTTTCTGTGAATTTTAGTTTGAATACGATCAGTTCGCTATTGAAGTAATGCCATACTTATTTACAACAGAGAAATATGCTGATATGGTATTCATTTTGGGTGTGTGTGTAATGGTAATGTTACGGCTGCTGCAGTAGAATAAGAAATATGTTCTGAATCACAGGATTTCCGATCCCAAAACAATAAAAGCGACTTTTCACAATCTTCGGGAAACAGTTCACTACCATGTATTTGTACCAGTTATGAACAATCTTTCCAAGATGATGCTGTTATTGATGAAATTATAATCGATGCAGTCAATGAAATTATAAACGATGCATGAGTACACAAAATCTTTTTGAGTTGATTGATGTTTTGCATTCAGTGGTTTGGGGGACTCTTAAATAAAACAAGTTTTATCCTTATCACAAACAACCAGTTCAACACCTACTACCAGGAGATGGTCTGTTTCGCTTCGAGTTCTGTAACTGGTGAAATACAAATCAAGAACTCTACAAGTAAGTTTTGTTTACCAACAAGACAAATTTCACTCAAGATGGCGTCAATTTATGCAATGACCGTACATGGGCAGAAGTAATTCTCATGAAATCGTGGAAGATAATTTTCAACACTGATTTAGTGTCAATGTACGGTGTAGCCTTCTCCACAATCTGCTTGGGCTGTACATGTTACTTGGCTACTTAAATGCTAAGATCTACTTGCACTTTCATCAAGATGAATTGCTACAGCTGCTTGAAGATGTTCCTCTAGCACTGAGATGCAAAGTATACTTCCAGCACAATGACTGGAAAACATTGTATACAAAACAAAAATACACTTTCGTGAGGAAGTAATTGTCTATATTACGGATGCGGCTGAGCAACTTAAGGACAGTAATGAAGAACTACAAAAGAGCAACAAAAGCAGCACAGAAACGTGCGAAGAAATGTGTTGAAAATGGTGGGCTATTTTTGATAATTTATTATAAACTGGTACATAATAGAATGCACTTTCGTCTAATTACTGTTTCTAAATAAAATTTGAATTTTACAACTTTTCTTTGTTTTATTCAACTTACCTTACATCATTTTTTCAGAATTAAATTCTCTAAAAGGTGTTATGTATCTATTAATCATTTAACAAAGTTATTGTACGTCAAAACATAAAAAACAGTATTTTTACTCATTTTTTTGGTTTTCACCACAGATTTCTCAAAAACTATGACATACTTAGTTTTGGGATCTACTTTATTCAATTTTTCAGGTCAAAAACCATAAGAAGTCACTAATTCGACTCCTTAATTAACATCCTAAAAATTTCAATTTGAGCTTATTTCACTGAGGTAGCTGAAATTTGAGCGAAATCTTTCACTAGCTGTAACACAGAAACGAAGCATTTTAGGATGTTTGCTTATATGAAATTTTTTATTTTTTTTAATGAGTAGAATAGGTGACAAAAGACCCAGGAAAACTGATGCACTATTAATATATATATACATATATATGACATGTACATGAGGTTAGTCTTGAACAAACTCAGGCTGACCATTCCTAAGACATGTTGTTCATTGAACCTCTACCACCAAAGTACAAAAAGCATCCACCATTTAGTATTCAGATCCGTATAAAAGCAACAACTTTTACTATGATTGAACCTAAGAACTTTTGACTTTGAAAATCAGCTGTTAAACACCTGATTTAGGACTAACTACCAGACCAGCCTGGTAGGCTACATAAACAAATATACATAAAATTAAAAAAAAAATTAAATAAATTTTAATTTCTATTTGATTGTCTCTGCTGGAAGTAAGTTACTAAAAATTCTTATGTATTACAATGTGTAAATTTACCATATTATTGAAATATATATGAAAATTACTCATATGGTAAATTTACTTATTATCAATTAAAATAATTTTGAGTAACTTACTACAAGAAGACATAATCAAATAGAAATTAAAATTTAATTTATTAAAAGTGTGTCTAGAAGATTTTTGTTCTCAGTCAGTCCAATTCAAAAAGTTTACTTTATACCTTTCACCGTATGGAATCTGTGCAGTATACTTAATACTTACATAACATTTATGTAAATAATAAAGAAAAATAATCCTTACCTAAAAAAACACATACATAAAATACTAGTTAGGACCCTAGCCAGATGCATCTTGGAAATCCTTATGAAAGAACTAAATAAACAAGGATTCTGATTCAATTTAGAATAATGTAATAAAGAATTAAAAATAAATAGTTTAAATATTCTTCAGAGTAAGATTACAGAAAAAGTTCTTTAACTTTTTTGGCTGCATGCTGTGCTTCATATTGGTGAGTGTGATGCTAGCTGCTCAGATGTCAGTAGGAGTTACAGTACACCTATAAACATGCACAAGCATTCCTCTCACCAAGCCAGTTGCCTGCCAACATCACGACACAGAGGCATGGCCACCATCATGCTCTAGTCATCTTCATAAGCAAGATACCAGTACTGCGGGAGCTATTCTCTTGTGGACTACCACTAGGGGCAGACCAAGAGGCCAGCCGAATGAGGGAGCCATTGGGTGCAGATACCACTTTCCCACCATAGCTGGCAGGCTGACTAATGAGCCTACCAGCAGGAGCTGGGACAGGGAGAACTGTCTTGGCTGCGGCAGTGGTAGACAACAGAAACTGACCAGACACTGTGAGACTCTGGGGTGGCTCACCACTGCTACACTATAATGGGAAACTAACTGCACTCAGGGAAAGCTTGGTCTGATTCCAATGGATGAGCTGCAACTCCCTGACTACACCTACGAAGACATTGCTGGAGACCAGCTTTCAGATTCAACAGCCCTTCTAAGGAGTACCTCGCCAAACACACAAATGGCCCTTTTCAGGGTAACCACTCCAAAAACCCTAAACAGCTCTTTCCAGGGCTAACAAGGTTCTAAGGTGCCCTGTGCCATCTGAGCGATTCGACAACACCTTATAAAGTAAATATTTTTTTAAAGCCTAACGGCTTCACTTTCTGAACACACCTTTTTTTTCACTTTCTGAACATACCTTGAATCTTTTACAAACTAGTCAATCATATTTAACAGTAATATATTGACAAATTAATAAACTTAAGAGTATGGAATCACAGAATTCCTTTGAATGAATGTCAACTCACTTTTTTCATTTTCACTATCTAAACATATATGATCTCTACAAATGAGGTTCTCCTCCATAGTAAGCTCAAGATCAAAAAATGCAGATTCCAAATCAATTGGGGTTTTATTTTCAGAAGCAGTTTTAGTGCTTCCTGAATTTGTACCAGCAACTGACCACCTGTGATCACCACTATGCTGTCGTCTATGTTCACCCACATGCTTCATTTTTGCTCTGGCCTGTCGAAATAATCTAAGGTGTGAAGCAGCATCATCAACCATTCTAGTTGTCAAGTATGGAATCCAATCTACTTCTTTCATTCTGAAAGAAATACGTACAAATTAATGGAGTTTTATACAAATTCTATAGCATTAATGCGACAAGATAAAAACTATAAAATAAATTCTAAAATCTTTGATCATACTTTTATGAAATAATAAAATTTTCAAAAATATTATATAGTTAATTATATTATATTTCATCATAATTTCAGCTGTTGGCAATTCATTGCAGGATGAAAGCCACTTCAGCATGTTCCCAACTAATTCGGTCTTGTATGATCTGCAAATTTCATACAATGTACTTCATAATATCGTATCATCAAATGAACCTTTGATTTTTTTTGTGGGCAATTAACATTCAGTGGTGTCTAATTAAGTGCAAATTTAGTCCATCTGCCATCAGTTCCTCTTGCTATATGGCCTACCCACCGCCATCTTAATTCTTTAATTTTTATGATAATATCATGTACTTTTGTTTGTTCTCTGATCCATTTACAGGTCTTTCTATCCAGTCTAGTAATTTCAAGCATATGTTGCCCCATATTTCTTTGTGCCCCTGCAGCTTCTGTAATGACTGAATGGTTAATGTCCAAGTTTTGCTTCCATAGGTAAGGATTGGAAGGATGCATTGATCAAAAACTCTCTTTTTAAGGCAAAGGGGAGTTTGTTCTTGAAAACTATATTAAGTCACCCAAATGTCAGCCACCCAGCTTAACTCATCGTTCAACTTTTTTGATTGTATCATCCCCAGTTGAAATCTGTTGGCCAAGATATATATTATGATCTACCTGTTTGAGTTTTCCAGAGATAAAAATCTTTCTCTCCTTCACAAATTTATTGAACATGACCTGGCTCTTTTTTTAAGGTTCATCCTGGACCATAGGGTTTACCAGCCAGTGTAGTTCATTTAAGTGTCTTTGTAGGTCTTCTGGTTCTTGTGAGAAGAGAACTATGTTACCTCCAAATCTCGTGTGGTTTAGATAGGCATCATTTCATTCGTATGCCCTCTTCTTCCCATTCCAGCTTTCTAAATACCACCTTGCGGCCGGCTAAGAAAGGCATGGGTGATATAGTGTCACCTTGTCATACACCTTTTTGTACATCTATTTCTATTTTACGTTAGCCACATAGATGGTAGATTTTGCTTCTTCATATATAGATTGTAGCAAGTTTATGTAGGCTGTGTTTATACCCTAGTTACAGTTATTTGGCTTGTGTTGTTACTGAATCGAATACCTTTTCATAGTCAATAAAAGCTGTACATAAGGGCATAATATACTCATGTCTTTCTATGACTTGCTGAACAACCTGGAGTCTGGGCTAAGGAAGCTTAAGTAAGTAGCTGTCTCTTAATATTCAGTTCTTCTTTTTTCAAAGACTCAGAATTTTCTACAACTGCCTTTTATTTACAATTGCCCTACATGTTTCAACTGTTTATCTTTAGTTTTTAAGCAAAAATAATCTGAATATTAGATGATATCAGGCTACATATCACTACACCACATCAACCCAAAAATAATGTTAGCAACAAACAAAAAAAAAAGGCAAAATATCTTCAAATCACTATGTATATTATAGTTTTAAAAATCTTCAACTTTGGCTATTAATAAACTAACAGTTGAACCACTGGAGGAAACTCCTCCACCAAAGAATAATTGATACCAGTCCCTTTAGTGAGGAATAAACAAAGTCAAAATATACCTTTAAAAAATATATATTTTATACAAAACATAACTGAAGTAGTGAATACAATGAATATCAAATTATCAAGTCTTGAGTTCAATTCCCTGGAAGTTTTGCAAATTTTTCATCAATAATATCATTAACCTCATTAAAATATATATATATACATATGGAAAAATGAGGTTATTAAAAATCTAAACAAAACAATGGCTGGAAATAAGAAATGTGTACTGAATATCTCTATTTTACTAAATAGTATACTTTTATGTTATTCTGAATGAATTCTTATGAAGATATTAAAACTACAATTTTTTTTTAATTTTGTTACCTGCTAGCAAATGTGACTATTATTTTATGAGCAGTAACACGTATCTGATGAAGCAATTCATCATCTGCACTTACATGATCATACCTTAAAAAAAAAAAAAAATCATTATTATAATTAATGTATGATACAAATCTAAGAAAAGTAAAAGATGAAAAAAAGAAAAGAATTATGGTCAAATAAAAAGAGTTAAATCTTCCTGCACTACACACTTTAGTGCTGGACTTATTATTATTTTCATATATTTTGCAACAAATTGAATGTGTTAAGATATTCACAAAAAAATCTCTTCAGTAAGTCCAATTTATGAAGCTAAAACAATAGATTGTATAAAATTGATTCATTTCAAAGTTCTCAATGTTTTGATATAAAAACCTCCCTGGTGATTAAACAAGTTCAACATAAACTACAACCTACAATTATTAAACAGAAACCCAATCTGAATACTTCATTACAATAACACAAGTTGTTACAAAGCAAGGCACCTTAGCTGAGAAAAAATCAAATTCTAAATTATATTGAGATATATAACATTTATATATATATATATATATATATATATATATATATATATATATATATATATATTAGTGATAATTAACACCAGCATGATATTGAATCTGATCTTACTGTTATATATTTACCATTTCTATAAAGCTATAAAAAATTAAACACAGCTTTCAGAAACATTGTTAACTACTTACCAAGGATAAACAAAATCTCTTATAGTAAATGCTAATATTTCATGGAGTTGTTCGTCTATCACTTGAGAACCAGTCAACCGATTATCAGTTTTTCTATCTTTGGTCCCTTTCTGCATTACCTCTACCACCTGAAAAGAAAAAAAAAATTGATTAAGAGAAAACAAAATATCTTTATCTTGAAACAAACAAAAAATTTGTTGTATAAAGCAGAATATTTAGAAATATTTTGAAAATATAAACATTTACATAACACTTTTGACTTATTTAGACTATGTTACAGATGAGAGCTTTTTGGTATAGAATGTAATGAAAGCAGCTGATATGAATAGGATAATATTATTATAAATTAGAGTTCATATAAAAATAAATAAAATTTAAACATGATAAGAAACAAATATTAATCAATTATTTTGATATGCAGTTGATAGTAGAACACTGGTGGTAGAATTAATAGTATTCTAGTTAATCACATGGTTTTTAGTATATATATATATATATATATATAAATGGAGCATATCAAATAAAATCTGACTGTAATGTTACATATATAAGGCATACAGGATGGAAATTTAAAACAAGATTTAATGAACATAAAAGACATATAAATATGAAAAAAAAAATTCAAATTGTGCAACACATTTGATGGAAAAAGGATATATTCCAATATGATAAAATTTACAAAAATATTACACTATTTAGAAAACAGAAAATGTTTAAATATTCTAGAAAACTTGTAAGTATTCAAGCTAAAATTAAAAGGACAGGACATAATGAACAAATAAACACTCAATCCAATGTAATGTTTAAAAATCTAAAATTGTTAAAATAAAAAATTATACGGATTAATTTCAAAAAATTGTAGAAGCACTAGAGCAGGAGGGATATAGAAGAAAATCCTTTTCCATGGCAGGAGGGATGGTGAGTAGGAGGAGCTTAAGCTTATTACCACTATTTATTCGATGATCCCAACCCAGGAAGACTCGGTGCTAAAAGTAGTTTTGAAAATGAATGTATTCTGAAACGCTTCAAGAATGAATATTAGAGTGACAATGCTAGGAAGGTAGAAAATAACACTCAAATCAATTATGATAGTCGTAGCAGAAATATAAAATATTATGATGACTTTTATTTTATTTAACAAATCACTTTTCTCCTTTGCTTTTTTGTTTGTTTGGCCACTATGGACTACACAAAATATCATTTTTTCATTTTCTTCTATTCCCAGAATTTTTTCAACTTCAAAGAGAACTCTTTATCCTCTCCTATGACCATGCATTTTTGGTCTTTCTTTTTTCAATTTCTTGTAATCCTGTGATCTGTTTAATGTTTCTTTTTTTTTAAGTTTCCCTGTCTAGTATTAGCTCCTTCTTAATGTTATGTTCATTTAGGTCCTTTTGTATCTCTTTGTACCAATTAGTCTATGTTTTTCTGTTTTTGATAAAATTCAAGATTTTCTTTGCTATTCTATTTTGACATTTTTTTTGTTGTTATTCTATATTCTTTTTTTTTATTTAATGAAAAAAAAATCATTTTAACCACAAGGCCAATATTCTACAAAATTTACAATAAATTAAAATAATATAATAAATCTATAATAGGATTAATATTTTTTCCTCTTATCTAAATGTATTTCTTTTGATATATAAATGTCATTCAAGTTGACTGTCATGCAAACTAATAAGCATAAAGTTTAGTGTACTATCTTCAGAGCAACACATTGTAAAAATTATTTCCTTATTATTTATGCCGAGTCAATAAATAACTACAACCTTTTTTTTTATTTCATGGTACATTGTACAACACATCCAAAATTAACAATATGAGTGCAACAAGGCAACTGGTTTCTTGCTACCTATAATAATTTGCATGGTTCACTATACCCTCCACTGTATTAGTAGCAGTGTCAATACTACTTTCTGATACTCTATTGTAAAACTACTGCACATGGTTACTTAGGAAAATAATAAAACATAAATAGCCATACATTAAAAAACATATAATTTTTCACACTCACTGTTATTTCAATTTTATTATGAAATTTGTAAAATCTGAACACAAATCAGAATGAATTATAAATTTCATAAAACCTACAAAATATTATAAAAATATAGTAACAAAAAAACAACAACAAAATAATGTGATCACAGCTTATGCTAATAAAGAATAAAATAAACAAGAATTCAATAAATGTACCGATTGAAAATAAGAATGAAATTAAATTCAAATAATACTACAACTAAAATGTAGTAATAGATACATAAAATAAAAAAATAAAATTAAAATTACACAAACACCAGAATGTTAAGATGAAAAATTAATGACAATTATCTGTATGCATTTGAAAATATATTTATAACAATAATATGTTCATAATTATAAAGCAATACTGTGTATTAAAGGATAAATTAAATAATATAATAGTTACCTTATATAGGCCAGGAGGTGGTAATTCACACGTGTCACCTGTATGTTTCAAATAACTCTGAGCCTTTTCCCCATCTTTTACATAAACTAAAGTGACACCCCTGAAAATTTTATAATAAATTCAGCAACTTATAAAAATAATAACTTAAATAATGAAAACAAGTTTCAATAGAAAGTAATCTTCATTAATTATAAATTAAGATGAATGCATTTTAAAAGGACTTGCAGGGTCATTCACATTACCCTTTAATGGTGACATTAATTTGATTGACTTAGATATAACTTCTCTCAAAGACTACAGAAGACATCTTCATTAATTTTTTTTTTTTTTCAGTAACAATCTTAATAAATAATACTAATCAATAATTTCATTCTTAAAAAATTAAATTGGGTAGAAACAAAATTTAAATTAGGAGTAAAAGGTAGAATCACAAAACATATATATAGTTAAAACAAATGTAAAATATTTTTTTATTTAATGTAACTATTATTAAATTAGGTTTATTACAAAACAAATCTTGTTTTGTAAATTATCTATCTTCATTTCATCAATCATCTTCATTGTCAATTATCAATCTTCATTTAACATTGAATAAATAAATTTAATTGTAAATAATAATTTAATTATTCTACATTTGTGTAAAGTAGCATCTGTAAAAAAAATTATAAATAAAAAATTTACTTTGAAGTTAAAACATTTGTAAATCTAAAATACCAGAAACTAATGTAATTTTTAATCAACCAGTCACATAAATTACCTGAGTTAAGTGACACTGGCTGCAGTTCCCTTGGATGTAGCTGAAATCTATAAAGCTAATAATCATAACAGTTGTTGCTAACTTTAAAATATACTCCAGTTTACTTTTTTATTATGCATAATGTTCTAACAAAAAATATTTTTGCATGAGTTCAGCCAAATCTCAAATCGGTATAATCATTTCAGAACAAGTTGTTGCTTTACATATAAACATTGAGAATTTAAGAGAACAAAAACACATATTTTTGTGTTTTAATTAGAAAATCTTCTTGTTAAGAATTAACCATAGTTATTTTAATTTTATTTGCTTACTTGTGGTAATACACATTACATAACATTAACAAGCTTTTACACATCAATATTGAAATCAATAGAAAGAATAAAATTATAACATCAGTATATATAGAAAACCTACAGCAAGTAAAATAACTATCAACAGAGGATCAAATCATTCTTGGTCACACAAAATTAATATATTCACATGTTAAATAGAGTGATAGATACATTACACACAGGACAACAGGAAAAAATTAGATTCAGAAATAAATATTATAAAAAGTAATGGATTTAATACCTTATTATTAATTGATAATATTTATAGAAAACAAAAACTAAAATCTAGTAACATTACAACACTGAAACCTATAAATAATACACACAGAATTGACAATATCTAGATAAATACTCATTCACTAATAATAATATTGAAAATTTAATTAATGTTTATAATGATGAAAAATATAAGCCAAACAATCATATAATAAGACATTTAAAAAACATAATGATAATTATAATATTAATAGTTTATGTAGCATCTATAAAATAATATGCAATGACTGTGATAAAATTTATTTTGGGAAAACTAATTGATCATTTAGAGCAAGATTTGGAGAACATTTTAGATATCATAAAAACAATAAGTAGGATTTTCTAATGTTGCCAACTATCTAATAATGAATAAACATTCCATTACTGACTTAAAAACTAATTTGAAAATAATTGAAATCACAAAAAAATGATAATAGTAATAAAAAATTGGACATTTTATAAAAATAGTATATATAAATGGAAATTCAGTTTGATCAATCTGCAGACAGAGCTCGATATGATTCTCTTATCAAAGCTGCTATAAATAGCAGCACTTTTGTCAATGTCAGATAGAATTTATATTATATTAATGCAGTGGTGTATTTAGTGGCTAGCCAAAACATGTATAATAAGTAACAGAATTTTTATTTTTTAAAGAATTTTAATTTTTAATTGTTTGACTATATACATATATATATAGTATTTATAAAACATATAATATATATATATTTATAAAACATATGTAACAATATTTTAATGTGTGATTTTGAAGTTTTTAAAAAATTTTAATTTTAACCAACTGATTATGAAGAATTCCTCAAAAGCGCTATTGGTGTATAAATGAAAAAAATAAACAATAAGATAAGGTAAGAAATCTTATTTGATTCTATACCAAGGTGGATTGTGCGGAATTTTGTTTTTGCTTTTAATACATTTTTTTATTTAAAATAGCTATAAAATAGGTTTAGAAAAAACATGTTTTGAGTAATTTATTTTTTAATTTTCATAACAGTATCTACTCATAACATCTGTATATACTATTTCTACAAAAGATTCATATGAACAAATAAAAGCAAAATAAAATTTTACATAACCTTTTTTAAGTGATATTTTCTTACCCAAAATTTAAAAAGAAATTTCCTAAAAAAGGTTATGTTAAATTAATATACTTTAATTTTTCTTGAAATATAGAAATAACTTTCTTGAAGTTAAT
This sequence comes from Lycorma delicatula, assembly GCF_047948215.1. Lineage (NCBI taxonomy): Eukaryota > Metazoa > Arthropoda > Insecta > Hemiptera > Fulgoridae > Lycorma > Lycorma delicatula. The sequence goes on from NC_134456.1 coordinate 38,420,457, forward strand.
TTAAAAACTTAATTATATCACAGAATTTGAGTCTCCTTGACCCTAAGGCACTCTAGACCCCAACCTACTTTTAGTGGATAAAAATTAAAATATTTAATTTAGAAGCCTTAGGGCTAATAACAACATAGTTTGTGTCCCCCCTTCGGTATTAAAACCCCTAGGGATTTTTCCCACAATAAAAAATGGAATATTGCTATATATGAACATTCCTTTCCATAATGCATTACTCCAACATTCTTTTTGGGGAAAGTAAAAAACTGAATGATTTTTAAGAAGTGGACTCATTCTCCTTTAGAACACAAGCCTGCTAGATCCCTGAATTAATAAAAACTGAAATAATATTTCAAATATTTTATTTTTCCATTGTTGCTTTGTATAGCAACAATGGAATACCTTAACAATGGCATGGAATAACAAAGTAGATATTCTCAACATTATTCCCATTTACAATACAGTCATCAGCCTGTCTGATTATTGAAGCTTGAACATGCTCAAATATTCCATGTGCTACTCTATGTGTTGACAATAATTAATTATCTCAGCTTATCTTGCATGATTATTATTGATGACATATGCCATCTATGTTCTTCAAATGCTCTCATATATCAAAGTAGAATGGACTTATACCTTATGAAAAGGAAGGCTGCTATATGGCAATTGGACCATCATGCACAACCCATATTTAAGAAAATAACTGTTCAGGAACTACATAACATAATAGAATATGTAACAGTACCATCGTGAATGTATTCTATATTTGTATCATGTGCTAAAGAAATATCTTCCAATCTATCATGCAACATTGTTACTTTGTTTAAAACACTAAGATTGACCGTAGTTTAATTTTGCAAATTTGTAATAAAACAACTGATTGCAGATTTTAATAATATTCAGTTAGTATTACTCACTAAGTGAACAAAACAAAACCTGGATGAGATAGCAGTAAAATGGTATTTGAACAATATCATCCACCAGAGTGGTACTGATTAATATTATCATGCAGTGGAGAAAATAAAAACTGGCAAAAAATTACTTTTTAATTTTGAGCTTACTACATAAAACAGGAACAGATGGATCAAATCCAGACCTATTTTTACAGAAACATTTTTGTTACATTAATTTTTACAATCACACTAACAAAATGTTGAATGACTTTTTTTTTATCATCCTTTATATATATTTCCAATCAGGTTTCCAGCTATTGCTGAGTCTGGGTGTGTGTGTATAAGCAAATGCAATTACTGCTACCGGATTGCTAGGTGACTGTAGTCTAAGTGTAAATACACCGTTAAACTTGTAGTCTGGGACAGACTCAGGTTGACCACTCCTGAGATGTGTGGTTAATTGAAACCCAACTATCAAACACCAATATTTACAGGCTAGCTTTCAAATCCACATAAAACCAATTGCCTTTACAAGGAATTCGACCTTAGAACTCTTGAGTTTGAAAATCAGTTGATTTTGCGATAAAAAGTTTAACCACTAGACTAACCTGATGTCTTGTCATCCTTTATATATATAAATATATCTATAAAGGATATATTTATTTATTTATTTACTTATTAAAACAAAATTATTATATATCTATTTTTTTTAAATGATAATAAAGACCAAATTTTAAAGAAAGAATTCAGTAAAATAAAATACCCTTCATTAGCTGGTACAGGCAGTCAAGGGGTTAAAAAGAAGTACCCTGAAATTTTTCTGTAAACAAGGTTATGCAAAGTATATATAATTAGGAAGTTTTTTTGTGGTGAAAAATGTTTTTCACATTATCATCATCCGGAACAATATTACAAAATGTATAAGAATATAACAATTTAGAACAATATAAAACTAAAACTAGACTAAAATAAAATAAAACTTACAACTAGAATCACAGCTTAATTATCACTAAAAAATTTCTTAAAATCATAGTCAGAATATTAAAAATAAGATATACTTTATTTTTAAAAAAAATAAACATAAAAGAATATAAAATTCAAACTATCATACGAAAAATTAAATGAACTCTGTGAAGAGCGTAAACTATAACAAAAGAATTTAAAAACTAAGAATAAAACCATAATATTAAAACAAAGATACTAAATATGTTACCACTAGAATAAACAAATATAACATAAATAACAAAAATTGGATCAAAATTAATTGTTGGTGTGATATGGCAAGTAATATTAAATTTTATGAAACATATTTATATTCTGTAGGAATCCAATAACTGATCTAAAATATTTTTGTCATAAAAAAAAAAATTTTCCCTAGGATACCGGGAATGTTTTTTAGTAATTGTAATTTATGATGCAAGGCCGCATACCATGTATAATCTACAGGGATATGGCGCACAGTCAAGCCATGTTTACATAGTACATCCACTAATGTGTTTTCTGATGACATCAGATATCCATGAGTAGCTCTGATATGTCCTAACCACAACCAGAAGAGAACCACTTCCTCTCTATAGCTTTAGAAGGGAAAGTATTGTAATCGATCCAATTTGGGCATATGTGGTTTTCACCAGATCTTGACACTTTGATACCTAAGGAACCCAAAAAAACTGAATGGGGATTTTCTGGATGTTCGTATGCACATGTGTGTGTTCAGTGTCACACTCTAACTCACTTTGTATCTCCAGAACAACTTGACCAATTTTGACCAAACTTGGTCAGATTACTTCTATATATACGGCACTGATACCATTAAATTTTCAAATTAAAAGATCAAGGGGGTGAGGCTTAACAGCAAGGTTATCCTCAGTATCACAATTTTTCACCTAATTAAGATCTTATATTTCTTAGGCACATTTGTTAACAATTAAAAAATAATATTTCCAACAATTTTTTTTTTTTTGCAAAATTGCATCCCCACCCCAACAAATGCTCTAAATAAACTAGTGGCTAAGTGGGTATACTGCATCATCAGGAGGGGATAAGAAGGAATGTATGGATAGAAAGGAAGAGAAAGATGGATGGAGAGGTAAAGTCAACGGACAGTCGCTTTTTACGACTGGCAGTAGACACTTTGGCATAGATCTTCCCACCACTCTTCTGAGTAGACCCCCAAATCCACAAAAGCGGATAATTAGGAAATAATTCACTAATCCTAAAATTCAGTACTAGAAGCCAGAACCCTAAACCAACATAATGGCTGTAGAGTAAAATGAAACCCATGGCAAATTAAAAAAAAACCCACATAATAGTTTTGTACGAACCTTATATTGATTGCATGTAACAGCATATAAGATGAATTATGTATTACAAAATATCAAAAAAACTTTCTAATTTATATCCTTTTCTTTTTTTATTTAATTAACATTATCTTTTAGCTAATACAAATATTACTGATCATCTCAAATAAATTAAATGATAATGCCTAAATTAAATCAATAATGAGAAGGATTGGGGAAACAAATCATCTAATTTCAATTATTCAAGCATTTATATTTATATTTTTGTTAAGGTTTTGTTAAACCTTAACAAAAGTTTCACATCTACAATAGGTTAAAAAAACTGGCAATGAATTGAATTTTTCTATGATTTTATTCAGTTCAATCATTTTAAACTCTATTTGTATCTTTATGATAAAATAATTCCATTTTTATTAAAAAATAATAACCAAAATTATGAATTTTTTTCATTTTTATGTAAAAATATTTATTTCTAATTGTATGATAAATAAATAAATACAAAAAAAAAGATTATTTCTAAACTTGTTGAGGACTTAATGAAATTAGATTGGTGGGGCTATTGTATATTCTTTATATTTATTTTTTTCATTTTGAAGGCTCCGACACTCAAAGGGAAGCTTCAGGTAAAATTAATTTAATGAAAACTGAAAATTAATTGTAACAAAAAAAAAACTTACAAAAAAAAACATTTTTAATCTTTTAACATAGAATATTATATAGCAAGCATTCCACCATAATATTTTGTAATATAATCATTCAAGATGTTTTAAAGGAAGCAAAACTGCAAAAAAGCACATTTACAGAAACAATGATAAGAAGTTATTTTGTGTTTTTTTTTTAATTTACTCCTGTCTTCTACATAACAAAACTTTTTTTTATAATTTTGTCTCAGAACTAATTTAACAAAAAAAATTTAACAGAGAAAAATTCAGGAGACATAAAATTTGTAATAATTTTTGCAGTAATTATTTCTTCTAATTTTTATCATGGATCCTTCATGCATATAATAAAAGTTATTAAAAATTGTATTTTTTATCTATTTTGTCATATAAATAATTTTTGGAAATATTAATTATAGCAATTGTAAACTGGAATAATCTGATTCAACACCTGAGTGAAGCAGGGTACATATAAAGATTAATTATGAGATAAAGTTAAATAAAGATTAATTATAGTGTGAAAGATTTTAGAATAATAAAAAGTTAATGAAGCAGATTAAATTGACTCACCCTACAATAAAAATTACTGCTGATGCGATAAGTGATATGCTCATAACAAACCCAAATGTGGTAACCCAAAGACCAACTGCAAGACCAATCCATGCTATATTATTAATTAAACCATGCATTAGGCTCATCTGAAAACCGCAATGAAACATATAAAATTTAAAAAAAAACAAAGTATACTAGATAACACTAACATAATATATGTAACTTATACACAGATAAGTAGAACTTGTACTATCACACCCACTGAAAAATACAAACATGTGGTGGATAATTTTTCCTTAAATTTAAAACAGCAGTTACAATGCCACATTCAGAATCATTAAAACACACAGTACACAATATCAGACAAAACTCACACAAATGGTCAAATTAATTCAACTGATCTGGAGTCCACAAGCTGACTTCTCTACTTGTAGACCGATCAAAATAACTCATTTACAGGAAAAAAAATAAAATTGTTATCTGAAATTTTACAAGTGGAAATTATAAAGGGGCTTATAATAAAAGTAAAAAAAAAAATACATGAGTGTGAGTGGTGGAGGGTTGATTTGGGGGTTGAAAAATGGTATTATTGCAATTTCCAGCAAAAGTTGACGTCAAAAAAATTTGTGGTAATTTAAGACACAGAAAAAGTATACTTTCACAAAAGTGTCGTCAAAATTAAATTAATTTTGCGGAAAAAAAAGAAAAGATTTTTCGCATTTTTCTCAGAAATTTTGAGGTTATGTTAAAAAGTGACATCTACAAAAGCTGTAGATTTCTACATGGTCTACAACTTTAGTTTGGAAAATTTTTTTTTCAACCCCCTAAATCACTCCTCTACTACCTTCGCTCACGCATTTATTTTTTTATGTTTATTATAAGCCTCTTTACCATTTCCACTTAAAAGTCCAGGTAACAATTTGTTTTTCTCTAAGTGTAATTTGGTTGGACTATTGTAATAAATTTGACACAAAATGCACGACACAGATTTTTACAAAATCCATTTTTGCAAACCACCTCATTGAAACAAGTTAAAACAAAACCTTGTTCAAACAAGTTTGTATACACATACAAAAATAATCATAAAAATCTTATATTTAAATATTAAAGAATAAAAAATGGACAAAATCAAAATTTACAAACACAATAACATTCTAAATTAATACAAGAGATAAATATAAAAAATGAAACAAGACTGTCGTGGTGGACAGGCCTGCGGCTGAGCATTTAGGGGGCCCCTGAACATGTGGAGATAGTCCTTGTGCGATGAGATTGCGAGCACTTCGCATACTGACAGCGTAATACTCCGCTGAGCGGTCTCAGAAAGGGGGAGGGGAAAAAAATATATATATATAGCCTATGACACTCCTGGTAACATAAGGATTCCAATGAGGGACCATATATCTAAATCGGTTCAGCCACTGAGCTGCTACTATGGAACTAACGTACGTACATACATACACCCTAAATATATTACACTCCTTTTTGGGCATTGTGTAATGAACAACCACAATTCACATCACATACGTTTTCCAAGACATAACAAACAAACAATTACCCTTCACAACTTAATCCAAAAAACAGTACACGGAGCCACTCAGCACTTACAGCAATAGTCTCTGAAAAAGCCTGAATTAGAACAAAAACTTGCTCAATTCAGGTAAACGTTTTTAGCTATTTGGCTTTAAGCTTTCATATTTTAAATTGTGTTATCATCAATTTAAAAATTGTTTTATATTAGTAATCATTAAAAGGTATTTTTAAACAATTTTTTTTGTACAAAAGAACAATAATTAATTGTAATTTGAAAACTAATACATGTGTATAAAAGTAAACAGTTCTTATCATACTGAAATCCTTAAATAAGCAGTTTTTTCCACGGATATGACGTGCTTACTTGAAGAAAAAACCAATTTATATTACTAAAAGTATTAAAAATACAGGTAACTTCTGAATTATGAGACTTTTTAACATTTCTTTTCATGTGAAAATATTGTTTTTAATATTGTAGTAATTTTATAAGCATTTAAAAATACTATTATTAAATGTTCCTTAATCCAGAAATATTAAAACAACTTCTCTTATAGCAACCAACAACTGTGTTACTACTTTGTATCAAATACTTCTTACACAAATGACAAATATATCAGAAAAAGTATGGTTGTTCACTATTTCATCTTTTTGTTGATGCATTTCAAGACATTGGTGGCCAGTAATTTTTAAGTATATTTCAGAGCTAGTCAAACCAATTACAAAGTGCCACACAAATCTAATCACAGATTTATAATGCAATCTTACTTTATCTAAAATTTATGATATTATTTATTAGATATTTAGCAGTCACAAAATTAACCTCACTATAATATTAAATATTACTAACATAAAAATAAAAGATATCAGATTAATATTATGTTTAACAAATAAACTGAAATCATATTTGTATTAACATACTATAACAGTATTTTTTTTATCATGAAGTTCAATAATTTAATGTAATAAATACTATCAAAGCTTACAATTCAATAATCTTGTGAAATATTATTAATAAATCACAGCAATGATTGAAATATTTAAATAATCCATTACTCCTAAATAAAAAAAGGTTATATACAAATGTAAAATGCCAATGGTAAAAGTCATATTTAAAGAACTGGTTTTTAAGTCACTATAGTTAATCAACATCATTAGCAGATGGTGTCCCATTAATTAGAAAATGTCAATGTCCTTTGTTATTCGAGCTTGAAAAATATAATTATAAAGTTCTGCTTTCCAATATCATTAATTCAAAGAATCAAGAGAAAATGGAAGTTTTTCTTTTCAGAATTGCTGGTGCAAATTACAAGGAGTACAATAAGAAAATTTTAAACTATATATCAATATTAAGACAAAGATGTTAAATGGTGGCAAACCAAATCACAACTTTTGTCATATTAAGATTCCTTAAAAATTTATATTAAGTTAGTGATAGCACAATTATCTTTTAATTACACAAAATAACATTAACCACTGGTAATTGAATAAACTATGATTTGTCAAAATACCAATCAAATGATAACGTAATAAGAAACATTATTTTAAGGATATAAAATTACTTATTTAAAAAATTCTCAATCAGGATTGGCGAGGTACCAATTCAATACAAGCCTAACCTAAACAATAACCAATTAGGTAACAAACCTTATCCCTAATACCACAATAACTGAATAAATTAGATTATGAAATTAATCTTGACCGAAAATCTTTTATGAACATTCTCAAATTAAAGAAAATTGTCATAATTAAAACAAGAGTTTTGACAAGAATTACCTCACAACACACCCCTGTTAATCCATACGTTTAAAAAACTGTGAAGAAGAAAACAAATAAAAGGTATAAAATGTGATACAAGCATAATCAAAATAAGTTTTATGCAGGTACATTTTAAAACAGAAAAATTTTTAATTTACTTCTCACACAGACTGTTAACATGTCAAGTTTTCAGAAAAACACCAAACAAACTATGTCAAATTGTCAGCTGACTTATCACTGCCATCTTGAAACAGTTATCTGTGTAATAAAAGAACTCATGTTTACCAAAATTACTAAAAGTACGTGGAATTTATAATTTTCTGAGTAAAATAAATATCGGTTACAACAACTTTTAAAATGTATGAAAACCTGTTTTAAGAACGAGAATCAGTTTTCGTTCGGGACATTAAAAATCTTTTATCATATAAATATGATCAATATTCTAACATGGAAAAAGCCAAAGGCCTTATGTTAATTTTTTGATTTTTGAAAACTGTATAATTGTTTATGAACAATATTCCGTCTTATGTTTCAAAGAAAATATCTGTTAGTAATTTGCAGGTAAATATGTTTCTAAAATCCTTTGTAATTGGCAACACTATTACTCTTGGAGGTACAATAAAACTAATTCAAGTGGGGTAGTACAAAAAAAAAAAAAAAACTAAAAAACCTAGCGTGCAGTATTAAAGTCAAAATTGATTTGCCACGTGTTAACACGTAATCAAACACACAGTGGCGATATAGTAATATATTATCTGTTACCGAGTAGAATTCTGCATTTGCCGGCCGTCATCGTGGACGTTGTCGCGTTTTGGTAAGTGCTTAATCAATTATACCGAATGTTATCAAAGGTTTTTTTTATGTTTTACTTTTTTGCCGCACTTTAAAATTCAGCCGATGTATTTGAATTAAAACTGTTGTGGATATTTTTTTAATATGGTACTTCCATATGATATATTTATATGATAGTAAAAAAAAATTACATATTTTTTTAAAAAATGTAATTTTTTTTTCTTGAGACTACCAGCATCTTTTTTCAGCGTTATACTAATATACCATTATTTCAGCTAAGTTATTAATATACAAATATCATAGACAAATATTTTTATATTTTTCTGAGTCATGACACAGTAAATTTGCATCATGCTACAGCAGAAAATCTATATATGTGCAGGTTTCATTACAATAATAACTTTGTCTGCTAAAACTGATCATTGAAACGCCATGTCTAGCACATGGCTTTACATAGTTTCCATATCAACATGAAGAATAAATATGTTATTATAACAAACTGAAATTTTAGTGAAAAGAAAAATCTCACAACATTATTATCCATAATAGATATAATCATGATGAGTATTATATTTTTGCATGCCAAGTTGAAACAGTGTAAATAATATATTTCACCACATTTATCTCCCAATCTTTCTTATGGCTATGGTGCATGATAGTACTTGAAGTATATACACATCTTTTGTAGTTGCTTTCCATGAGAGTAATAATATTCTTTATTTAACTAGTGTCTATGATGAATAGAGTGACTGTTAGTGGTAGGACTGAGTATCATCTGCTCTTTGGTGGGCTGGCAAGCTGATATTCAACTGTACATTCAGCTCATGAAGTAAACCAACTGGAAATCACTTCTCTCCTTACTTTCCTGACATGAGATACTTGTTATTCTTGAGAGTGGCTATCATTTTTCTGAAACAATTTGTAACTTGTGTAAGATTGCTTACATTCATTGTTATGTTACTTAATAAACACGTTACATCTTTTACTACTACAACTAGTATAATTCCATTTTGCAAATTAATGTTTTCTTTATTTATCTCATTTTTTTTAACCTCTGGGACCACCATTACGTATTACTTCAGAGGATGAGATGAATGACAATTTTTGTAGTGTGTGAAAATGCCATGCCTGACTGTGATTCAAACCCAGAACGTAGTTAGTTTACATGATGTTTTTCTTAGGTGCATAACTGGTTAAGTGTAGCATTTTAAAAATGTTAGTGGAATATATAATAGCTTCGTAAATACTACCTTGTAATTAAAAAAAAAACAATGTAATTGTTTAATCTACAAGTCATTTACCATTGTGCTGACAATACATAAAGAAATCCATAAAAAATACACTAGTTTTTTTATTAAATTACTTAATATTTGTGGATAAAATATTATTAAAACAGTATTTTTTGTTGCTTGGGTATGAGTCTTGTTTGAGGACATGTTTAATTCTGGCACTGAATTATATAGATGGCATTGGATAGTTCAAACTAGCCGTCAGGAATATGAACACAATACTTGGGAATATTGTCTCTAAACAGGCTGTACCCAGTCTCAGTTTAAAAGTCAGTACTGTCGAATTTTAGACTCATCATTCCTGAGAATGTAAAGACGAAGTTACTCTTGTAAGTAGAAATTTTAATCCACGTTAAAGGAAATATATCTTTAACTTGAACTGAATCAAGATCTGTAGACATTTTGGAAACAGTGACCAACTAATCAAGTATAAACCCATGCTAAATAAAAAACTTGTGAATTTTTATGTGGTAAAATATTTATTACATTGATTTATAGTTGCATATATAATTAATTCAGTAGTATGACCATAATCAAAATAATTTTACGTCTTCATAATCCACGCACCTTGTGCACCTTGAACACATTGTGCTTCTTGTTTTTTTTATTTGAATGTCTTTTGTTTTAATCTTGAGAAATTAAAGAAATAACTTTTTTTGAATGGGAATTCTTTTATAAATGTTCTGTGTTAAAAGATACCATGTATTTCATTTAAAATAAAGATAACCTTTGCCTGTCTGTCTAGTTAGCAATCTTTAGTAAAATTGGTTCTACTGCCATTGTACTCTTTTTTTCTGTTTAGCCTGCGGAGAACCACTGTAAGGTGTTACTTCAGAGGATGGATGAAGATAATATGTGTGAATGTAAATGAACTTGTCTTGTATAGTTTCGGTCAATTATTCCTGAGATATGTGGTTAATTGAAACCCAACCAACAAAGAACACTGGTATCCAAAATCCAGTATTCAAATTCATATAAAAGTAACTGCTTTTACTAGGATTTGACTCTTAGAACTCTCGACTTTGAAATCAGCTGATTTGCAATGATGAGTTAACCACTAGAGACCAGCCTGGTGAGCTGCCATTGTACTATGAGCTCTACTGTCATTACTCCTGTTGTTCCTATTTTGTTACCTCACAGTTGAAAGCAGTGGCTGGTTCAGTTTTATTTAAAGCATTAAGAATTTAATAACTTTTGTCATAATTAATTTTGTGATATTTGTTTAGCCCTTCAGATTTTCATTAATTGAAGGGATAAAGGAAGGTCCTCTGGACCTCTGACACCACTAAGTTTTATATTCACATCCAATCAGAACAGTTTTTAACAATATTAAAGTATTTATCAATTGAAGATGCCTGGGATCTAAATTTTTTACACCACTGTTATTTTTATTGGCCTCCAAAAAAATAATACTTAAACAATTTGAATATAATTTAAAAAAAATTAAACACTAAGATATAAAATCAATTCTCGTTTTGGTATTTGAACAGGATAGGAGAACTAAAAAACAAAGATTTCAGTCATTGTTGTACTAATGACTGTGGTCATGCATTTGCGCATAGTTTAATGAGGAAGTTGAAATGATAGGTGAAAAAAATACCAGACTTAATATTTGGTTTAATACCAAATGATCTAGAAGCCAGCATACTAATGTGTTCAAATTTTACACTTTTCTTTTACTGGAGTAGTAAGAGAATGTGAATACTTACACTTAGACAATTATGTTTTTACTGATGTCTCCCAGAAACAGAACACTTTTTTAAAAAAAGGATGGTTCAAATACTGCTGTACTTAAATTTGCAGTTAGGAGCTAAAAATTTTTAATTTTATCTTAGGGGTTGTTTAAAAAACCCTGGGATACAAGGAATTTGACCCCAATTTAATTACTCTTTATTCTTGAAAGTAGAATGCACTTCATTTTTCATTACATTTGTAGAATGCATTCATTTGCAAAAGAACAGACCAATATTACAATATTTCAATTTTGTTAATTGGAGAGACCTAAGTTGTCAAGAGACGGCAAGATGAACTGAACTCATGATACCATTTTATTTTTTACTTGTTTTCCTGCAACAGAACAATTTTTCTTTTAAAAGTTATATATTTAAAATTGCTCTTCTTCAATAATTTATTAAATGAGGAAGCTAGAGGACTGGACAAGAAATGTCCTCCTTACACCATCAAGATTTTACTTATCCTGAAAATAAAACATGTTTTGAAAAGGAACCCTTTGCATACTGATTATTCTTTTTATCAGAATAAATCTATAGGGTTATAGGATGTCAAATGTTTTTCAAAATTGTTGATAAATCCTTCCATACCTAGAAAATCAAATAACAAATTTCTTGAACTTATGATGAATGGCTTGCAATCAGACATTATTAATCAGTTGTAACTTTTAACATAAGATGATAACATCTACAAGTGAACTGCTTTTATGTATATTAACTTTACATTTAATTAACAAATCTGAATGTAATTTGTTTCTGTTAATTACTTTCATTGTTCAGAAATTCCAACCAGTTAAAAATTTTGTTCATCCTCAATACTATGATTAATGGTGAACTAGAAGGTTTTCCTTGGCAGTCAAGGCAAAATGCATTGACTAAAATTAATCAATTTATATTTGTGTCTGACCATTAAAAAATTCTAATAATAAACATCCGTACTAACAACTTAGAAAAAGAACCATTTAATTTCATGTAATGTAATAAAAATACCTACGTTATTTAATAAAGGGGTAAAAAATTTTGTTTGTTTAGTTCAGCGCAATCAGAAAGCATAAAAAAAAAATTGAAAACCAAATTTTAAAGCATTGCACAAAAACCTGGGTTTTGGGTACTTACATTCAAGTAAATGGAGTATTATTTATTTCATTCTTGTTTTAGCTTTATGCCAACTGCAGAACTAGCAATAGTATAAATAACATTTTTAACCATAAATAACAACTCATCTGTTTTATGCTTTATAAAAATTGCCAGATTGAATTTGTCTGTTTACTTTGTACTAGTGTGTGTCACTAAGTCACATTAATATATAGTCACTAATATATATCTGTAGTATATTGACCATGATCTTCAATTTACTTCATTTAAATAAACAATTTATATTTTATTTATTGCTATTAAAAGTATTGAAATGGCAAAGAATATAGACATGAAGTAAGGCTTACATTATACCAAAAAATATTACTACCAGAAATCAAATAATAGCTATTCTGAAGTATTGTTTCCATTTCATTAAATTTAGTTACTGTTAAATGAAGACAGCAAAAATATTTTTTTGTTATTTTTCTCTTTTTTAATAACACTGATAAACATAATTTTTGTTTTCTACCATGTGATACATGATTTTAATCTGTTTTTGATGCTGAAAACGAATATGAACTCAGAATCTTTCTCTATCACCCACCAATTTTGAAAAAAATTAAAATTTTAATTAAAGAATTTTTTTCTTTTTTCAATGTATAGTTAGCATTTTAAATTCCTATATTGTATTTGTTAGCTCATTTTTTATTGTTTAACATTTTTAACATAATTTATAAGCTTTAAATAAACAATACTAGACAATGAATTAAATCATATCGTAGTTATATATTATGACATCATATCTAACACTGAAGAGTGAGCCTTCATGGATAAGATTAATCATGTTTGTGCAGGTCAAAACATGTAGCTGAAAACACAGCTATGTTGTTTGTATTAAGCACTGGATTTAGGAATGAATTAATTTTGTTCAATCCTATTGCTGTTTTAAGTTTGTTAACAGTGAGTGCAGTGTCATAATGGCTTGAAATTGTGTAAATGATGTGGATGGCTTTTGTTATGCATGTGGTGAGTTTGCCATAAAATCAAATTACCAGAAAAAACATTACATCTTTAATTAAAAAAACATATCATTTGTACTTTCAAAGTAAAATTGATGATCAGGATAAGATGTGGGTTCTTCATATAGTATGCAGTAATTTTTCTGTATATTTAAGAGGATGGCTGAAAGATACACAGAAGGCTTTGCCATGTGGTGTACTTGTGATTTGGTGTGAACCAAAGTATCATGTAACCGATTGTTACTTTTGTTTAACAAGTGTATGTGGAATTTCTAAAAAATCAAAATTTACTGTAAAATATCCTTCATTGCAATCGGCAATCAGGCCTGTAGCTTACAGTGAAATAATTCCAGTTCCTGAGTCGTCTGTGAATGTTTGTTTCAAAAACAGCAATGAAGAATCAGGCAGTATTGAAGAAGATCACAATGATTTTGATTTTAGATTATCTTCCAATAAGCCACATCTTATATCACAAGGTGAATTAAATGACTTGGTTAGGAATTTAAATTTATCAAAAAATCAAGCTGAACTGTTAGGATCAAGACTGCAAAGTTGGAATTTACTTTAAAAAAAATACAAAAATTTCAGACTTTCAAAGCCGACAAAAAGAACTTTCTCAGTACTTTATTGATGAAAATAATTTGGTTTATTGCACAAATATTGATATTAAGTTGCACTTAGGACAAGTTCATAAACCTTGGGACTGGTGCCGTTTCATAGATTCGCCCAAGTATAGTTTAAAAATGGTTCTACTACACAACGGTAACAAATATCCTTCAATACCAATCGCTTATGGTATTAATTTGAAAGAGACATATGATGTGATGAAAGACATTCTTGAAAAAATAAATCATAAAAAACATAGCTAGAACATATGTGGTAATTTGAAAGTTATAGCTATTTTGTTAGGCATGCAATTAGGCTTTACTAAGTACATATATTTTCTTTGCAAATGGGACAGTTGAACTATGGATAAACGTTATGTTACCAAAGAGTGGAAGAAACGAGACACCTAACTCCAAATGGGAAAAATATTATTCATGAGCCCTTAGTTGAACCCAAAAAAATATTTTTACCCCCTCTACATATCAAGTTAGGACTAATGAAAAATGTTGTAAATGCATTGAAGAAGGATAGTCCCAGATTTTTGTACATCAGGCAGAAATTTCTGAATATAAGTGAAGGAAAAATTAAAGAAGGAATATTTATTGGTCCTCAAATAAGAGAGTTGATCAAAGATGATGTATTTAACTCAATGTTAAATAATGTAGAACGTGTAGCTTGGGCTTCATTTAAAGACGTTTACAAAAATTTTCTCGGCAAACAGAAATCTGACAATTACCACAATAGTGTTAATCAACTTCTTACTTCATACAGAATTGTGGGATGTAATATGTATTTGAAAATACATTTCCTCCATTCACATCTAGATTTCTTCCTGGACAACCTCGGAGACGTAAGTGACGAACACTGTGAACGTTTCTACCAAGACATTTCGGTGATGGAAAGCCATTATAAAGGGAAATGGAATACTGACATGCTAGCCAATTACTGTTAGTATTAATTCGAGATATGTCTGTGGATATTTATAAAAGAAGAGCATCAGCGAAATCATTCTAACACAGGTATGGCCATGCAAAATTATAAATTTTACAAGTTTTAACTATATTTTCCCTTAAGTTTTTTGAAGCGCAATTTATTTAAAACTAAGGGTAACAGAAAAATTCTATTTACAGATCTGTAATGTACGCAAAAAAGCAATTCAAGAAATGGTATCATACTTACAGAAACATTAAAAAAATATTTTTTTGTCTATCAGTGTAATTTCTGTTTTAAATTCTGCAGCAACTGGTTAATTAGTTTTTGTTTATTATTCAATGAACTGGTTAAAGATTAATATAGTGTTTAATAAGATGATTAGTATTATCCATATCAAGGAACTAGTATAGTATTCATGATTAAACAAATTAAATGACAGTAAATAGATGTAATCAAAAACAATACCAGAGTTTTACAAAAACATAAAGAAAAAATTAAGTTATTTGCACAAATTAAATGAACTGTATGACAAATATTTTTTCTAAAATATGTGTGTCAGTTATTACAATCAAATGGTTGTAAACAAACTGTCATGGGAACAGATCACTCCCTTAGAAAGCATTGTTTATAATCTGACAAGGATCCTATTCCTGGCTAATTAGATGTAGTAGCAAGTGTATTGGTTTCCTGTTGTCCCATTCACTAAGTCAAATTTACTGTTGTTATCAGCACGTCATACTCATTGAAATGCAGTATTACTATAATTGACACTTTCACTTTACTTGGTTCAAATACTGGTTGTATTGTGAATGTTATTATTCTTAGAAAAAGTAACTGATTACTGATTTTTTTACCTGAAGTAATTTATGTGTGTCATAGTCTTATAAAAGTGTTGTCCAGATATCGTAAAAAAACAAACATTGAGTCAAATTAGATTCTATTTTAACTTAATATTTTGGTGGTTTATGTGTTTGCAATGTAATACAGTCAATACATTTTTTGTTTTTATGAATTAAAGTCAAAAAAAGGTTCCTTGCTGTTAGGTGAAAGTATAAAAATTTCTCACAAAATTTCTTTTTTCGAGATGTTAGTCTGTTTAGGTGTTGGGAAGTGTAACTATTTTAATAGATTTTTTTTGAAGTTCTTTTTTTTGATTTCCAAGTACTATATTTATTTAACCAAAAAAGTTGATTAAAATTCTTAGGTAAAATAGTTCTCATTACTCTTTTTTTTCAAATTATTTACATTACTTAGGGAATTACTGAACATCTCTCATATGGCGAGATGTAAATTAAATTGAACATAACTCTACAAGCACCTGCTTCTATGAAAATAATAATTTTTTATGATTGAAGGTAACAATTTCCATATTGTCTTGCATCAACAATGAGAAAGATAGATATTCATGAAATACTTACTGATAAAGTATTAATAAGCAGAAGTATTAATAATGTATTTTACTAAACAATTGTTTTTAAAATAATACAGCTCAAAGATGCTAGCAAATAAATTCCTGATATTGTGTATAATTTATTTTTCTTACGTTTTATGCATACAATATACTATGACAGAATATATTTGTTGTGTATTTGTATTTTAAAAAAGTAGATGTGAATTAATGTGTATATTGTTAATCATTAGATTTATGATTTAAATCTAAGTTAAGTAAAAAAAAAGTTAACTTTGATTTAAAGTTGTGTTAATAAATTATTTATATTGTAGACTAATAAACTATTAAAATGTTATAAACAACACACATTGCACATAATGTTAATCATAGACTTGCACATTTGCATACAAGTATACATTGCATATATCTAAAATTGAACATTTTTAAATTTATTTTTATTTAGACTTTATTTTATTTCAGTTACTGAAATAAAATAAAGATAATCATGACAGTAAAATAGCTTACCTTTTTTTATTTAATATTACATGATTATAATTTAAATATTTCTTTTAACGATATCTTATTGTATAAAATTGACATTCTGTTTAATTAAAATTGGATGTTTAAAAATCTTAAATATTTCAATATTAATTTTGGTATTATTTTATATATAAAATGAATGTACTGTTACAGTTACATGAAAAAAAATTGTTAGGAAATTTAATCAAAACAAACTGTTCTACCACACTCAGATTTATTAATTTATAAAGAACAAATTTAAAGTTGTTATTGTCAGTTTACCACAGGTAAGTGATTTTATGAGATCAGTAAAAATTATTGAGATCTCATAAGTCTGATGAGTTCTTTAATATTTTTATATTGATTTTCCATTTTTTTTAAATGGATGCATATAATGCATCTCTTTTCTGAATATTTTTTTTCAGTGTACCATCTGTTATGGTTACAATTTACTATCTCCTGTAATCTGTTAAATATTGTGAAATTTTTGTATTATAAGAAAAATACTGTTTATTAAGGAATAACTGTTTTATAAAGTTTGTAAAGATAAGCAAGTGGTGATTGTCGGAGAAATATATAATTATGATACTGTAAATTTATGTGCTAATATGTCAAACATATACTTGTATATAATTTAAGTATAATATCTTGTACATTATTAAAAATTTTTTTTTTTACATTATCAAAAGTTATTAATTAATTTTTTTCAATAAATTATTTTTAGGTTGAACATATTTCGATAAAATAATTATTTTTATGGAATTATTAATAGGAGCATTTTACATTAAATTTGTTTAAAAATTTTTGATTGTAAAGTTTTTTTCTTTTTTTAAATAAAAAACAACTGTATTTGATCTACAAAAACTGTCAGATACAATTTTATAACAAATTTCAGATAACCTTATGTAAATTGCTATGTGTTGAAAGTGTTACTGTGGTAACTAGTTGGGATAATATTTTTATCTTACTGACCCTTGCAATCTGTCTGGCAGTTAAATTGTAATAATAATTATAATTTATCAGTAGATAAGCAGAATATTATTTAATATTTTAAAGATAGTTAAAACATCGTAAAAATATCCATTAAAAATGACAATAAAAATTAAGTTGATTGCGATTTATTGAAAGAGTATAATTATACTAAAAGTAGTTTAATAATATACATACATAATAATTACAGGCTTAAGTATATGAAACTGTTGATCACAAACTTGTCTGCTTATAAGAGTTTCCATTTTAATAAAATGCCTTGAAAAATATTATTTTTATTAGATTAATAACATTATTATTATTCGATTAATTTTTGAGGGTTATAAAAGTACATATAAAATTTATTGAATTATATAATTTACAATTTACTGAAACTAAAGAATAATTATCTTTTATGCAAATAATTTGTGGCTCTTGTTTGTTTAGTACCTGGTTACTGCAGACTCTCCTTTTATATGAAATTAATTTTTGTAAGTTAAGTAATTTTTCTAATTGATGGTTAAAGTATTGCTTATATTTGGCTAAATGAAATATAAAATACAGTATTTATGTTATAGTGCATTAAATATAAGTAGTATATTTCAGTTGTATCTGAGTTACATATATCAGCCCCCTTCTTTTCAAAGGTGTGTAAGAAATTTAATAGCAGTCTAAAATAAGCGATGTCTTTATTCTCCTCTGGCGTCATTAATATTATTGTATATTCATAATTTTAGAACACATTAAGTATCCCCAAAAAAATAAAATCAGTAATAGGTGTGTTTGTGTGTGTGTGTGTGTGTGTGTGTGTGTGTGTGTGTGTGTGTGCACGCGCGCTCGTGAGTGAGACATGCAAAATTACTATTCAATGAACAGTAATTTTTAATTTTTTATTAGTTTCAGTGCATTTTTAAAATTTCAAACTTAACAGATACAAAAAATACTAATAATTTTATTAGTATTTTTTTTTCATCATAATATATTCATTAATAATGCATTTTATTATCATTATTATCTTTTATTACCACATAGGATCACTTTAGTCAGCCCATTATTCATGTCTGTTCTATAGAACTGTTTGGACCTTGCGGTCCTTCCAGTAATTTTCATACATTCCAATCTTTGTGCTCTTTCTAGTGTTGAAAATCTTCATGTTGTGAGTGTGAAGTAAGTGTTTTTGTTCTTGACTTTCTTGTTTAATTTTATTTTATCTGTAGTATTTTCTGGTGTAAGGACAATTTTCTTCAGATCCTTTCTTATTTCTCTGATACATCTGCATCCTGTCTTTGTGTTTTTCGAGTCGAGATTATACTCTACTAGCTGTTTCAGAAGTCTTGAATCTTGCATCCTCATGACATGTCTAAAGAATCCTCCTATTCTTCTCTTACGCATGGTGTCAGTGATAGGTTCTAACTTTTTGTACACTACTTTATTGGGCACAATCCACCACTGCCCCTTTCTGGTACTTTTTATGAATGCAGGTGCTTCCAATTCTTCTTTAGATGTTCTGTCTGTCTTTGATTGTTCATTCAGGTAGAAGAGTGTTTCTGCTACATAAGTGACTTCTGGTATTATAATTGTAGTGTATTATTTTGTGTTTATTGATAGGCATTTTTTATTGTAAGTATACCAGGTTCATTTTTGAGCTTTAGCCAGTTTATTTCTTCTTATTTGGATTGAGGTTTTTTCATTTAGGTTGTTTGTTATTATTTTTCCAACGTATTTAAATTGGGTTACTATTTTGATTTCATTACTGTTAATATTTACTTATTTTAATCATGTTGGTTTTTGGGGAATAATTTCTGTCTTTTCAAATGATATTTTGAGGCCAGTTTTATTTGCAATGTTTTGAGGTTTTAATATTTGTGATTTAGCTTCATTGATGTCGTTTTCTAGCAATGCCAAGTCATCAGCAAAACTAAGGTAGTTGGTTTTGACTGTTTGGCAATTTTTACTTTTGGGGGAATTTTTTGAGCCACTCCCTCATTACCAGTTCTAGAGCATAGTTGAATAACAGTGGTGAGAGCCCATTGCCTTGGCGCAGTCCCGTTTTGGTCTCAAATGGTTCAGAGTCCTTGCCTCTGAATGTTACCTTCGTCTTAATGTCTGTGATGGTCAGTTTTATCATGTTTATTAATTTTGTACATAGTCCAAGGTCTCCTAGAATTTGTATTAGGGATTCTCTGTGCCATGCAATCATAAGCTTTCTTGAACTCTACAAATATTACCATCTTGTCTTTGTTTCTTTTCCTGTTGTAATCCATATTAGCTTGTGACTCATGGTCTGGTCTGGACAGCTTCTCTAGGGTCTGAATCCTCCCTGGTATTCTCTTAGTTCTTTCTCGAGTTGTGAACTGATCCTATTAAGGGTGATTCTTGAAAGAGTTTTGTACGTTGTGTCTAGAAGTGAGATTCCCCTGTAATGTTAGAGTCTGTTTTGCCACCTGTCTTTTTTTTGTGTTGCGGGTGGATGAGGGCTATTGTGCAGTGTTCTGATAGTTCTTTTGTGATTCAGATGTTGACAAGCTTGTTGAAGGGCAATTATTGCTGATCTTCCTGCATTTTTCCAGATCTCTATAAAAGTCTGATCTTCTTTCGCTGCTTTGTAATTCTTCATCTCACTCAGTGCTTGGTAGACTTCTTTTATTGTGGGAGGGTTTATGTTTTCTGGTGATGTTATTGGAGTGTTGGTGTTGAAGTTTAAGAGTTCTTCACAGTTTAGGAGTTTATTGAAATATTTAGCTATGATTTCTACTTTGTCTTTATTATTATGGATCAGATTACTGTTTTCATTCTTTATTAGTATGCTTGGAGGTTCGTATTTTTGGAGCTGATTTTTGTAGTAGTCTCTCAACTGTGTTTTATTGAATTCTTCTTCTGTTGACTTCAGTGTGTCTTTTTATTCTCCTTAGGGTTCAGCTATATTTATATGTCAACTATACATTCCCAGAAGCACTGTTCATGATGTATTTGATATATTATTTAAAATATTGTATGTGTTATATTTAAAATCTACAAACATATTTTTTGCAGATAACCTTACACAAGGTTCTAGACACATTGAAAAATGGCACAGTTATTTTGCAAAAATAACAAGCACACCACACCAGGTTTACTCGGAGTAGTGGAGTAAATGATTCAGTGAGGCAAATAAACTGTTATATATTAGCTTGTCAAGCCAAAAAAATGCTGGTGATATTTTAACCTAAAATTGACAGCTTCACTCTTTGTTTAACACAAAGACTGGCTGCATATTAACATCATTACTCTAATTGATAGCTACTTTGACTGGTACCATCTCTACCTCAGATGCTTTCCATATGCCACAGCCATAAGAAAGGCAGGTTCAGATAGTGTAAATCTAAATTAATGAAACCCGTTTTTGGGGAACAATTTATTATATACACTACTTCCGTTCAATAGAGAAATAAAAAATTTTAATGATGAAAAACATTTTAAAATAGTGACCTCAAACACATATAATGAGAGCAATACTTAAGAATTGCCGAGGAAAGGTGTTCAAAATTTAATAAAAATAATAAATTTATTTGAAGCTTGAAATATTCTTCTGAAATCTATGTAACATTAAAATGATTATATAAAACAACATTGATAATAGTAAATGATATGATACATTTTTGCTGGAATTTTTTATTTATTTTTTTATGAGATACTTAAACCAATTACTGATATATATATATATATATATATATGCATCATTAACTGATATGTCACGCACGCGCTTGTGTAAAGCATAATTACCTTTGTGTGAAACACAAAATTATTGTTCTTGTGTTTTATCATTTTTATAATGTACATTAATTATATTATTGTAATTATTCTTAAACATTAAAGTGGTTACATCTACTCTAATTTCATCACTGTTTAGAAATTGCATTATGTGTTTCAATTAATGCTTGTTTTTGCTAGAGAATTAACAGGTTTGTTATTACTCTCCAGTAATCAGTATGAATGTCTTTATTTTTTAACAGTAATTATTTCATTCCATTTCTGGATTCAACTGGTGCTGTTTCACTGGATTAATTAATTCAATATCAATAACAGGGCAAATTAATATAGAAAAATTTTTGTTAATAGTATTCATAAACTCAGCCTAATCCCAGAAAACAAAAAAAAAAAACAATTTAAAAAATCAAAAATAAATAATCAAGAAATCTCAATAAACTTGATCAATATGAAATTTACTAACATATAAACGTGACAAAAACAGTTTATTAGATGAACAGTTATTATTATTTACATATTAGAAACATTTTCGAACCATTTTAAGGCCAATTCTATTTACAACAATGTTGCCAGTAAATCCACATCAATGGAGCTGCATAATTACTCTAAAAATATATTGCCCAAATGAACAGTTTTCATGAAATTTGAAAGGGAGTTATTGATTAATTTTAGTGAGTTTTTAATTAAAAAAGCATCACAAAAGAATTAATACTTACAATTAAGAAAATATAATTAGCCAGAAATTCATTAAAAGAAGGTTATATAGCGATGGGAAATGGTGGAAAAGAGGTACATATATCAAGAAGTACAGCAATGCACAATATGAGTACATTGTGAAACAGTACTCTTGAATATGTTGTGAAAACAGCATATGTTGAAAACATATGCTGTCACAATATGGTCCCCACAACATATGTTGTGGGGGACCACCCTGCAACAAAGTTGTTAAGTTCTTATTTTTATTCAAATAAAACTTTTCATATGTTTTGAGTGCCCATGTACAGAACTAAACAATTTTATTAGCAGAATTACTTTCATTAAGGAAAAAAATAAATTCATAATTGTTTTTTGCAATGATATTTTTTTGCAGGTGATTTGATTTTATTTCATTTCCTGTTTTTTTTTTCAGGAAAATAAAAAAATGTGTGGAATCTGGGCTTTATTTGGTGTATGTTCTAATTCACTTTCTCATTATGAAGACTCATTCTTTAAATTACATCATCGTGGGCCAGATGCTTGGAGAGTTCAGCACGATCAAGAAGTGAAGGTAATTCTTTTACAGCCTTTTCCATGTTATATAGAATCACAGTTTCTAATAAGTAATTTTGGCTTCTTTCATCCATACTTTATTATTCTTTAATATAAGTCCTTTCACTTATTGTTTAGAGTAACTCCATTCTTTATTAAAATTATGTTTTCATCAGTCACTCACATGGGCACACAATTGTATCCTTAACACTGCTTTTCTTAAATATCTCTCATCCTTTGGTTTTGCCTTTTACCTTTTCATTCCAAATCTTATTCAGTCAGATCACAAATTTTTTTTCTACTTCAACTACCTGATTTCTGTTGTATCCAGTTAATTTTTATCTTACTTCTTATGGATTCTGTTTCTGTTCAGTATGTTATTATTATTCTTACTACTTACTTATTCACATTTCCTTTACTTATTTTTCTGTCAGATAACATTGTAAATACATACTTCCAGCTGATTTGTTCCTTTGTATGAATTATCGTTTAATAGCTGTAGAATGAACAAACTACTTATTGCTAAATCAGATACAGTTAAAGAATAAAATATTTACTAAATTAATTTTTTCATACATATATTTTACAGGATGGATGTTTGGGTTTTGTACGTCTGTCAATTGTTGACAGTGTATATGGAATGCAGCCTATGACATTGCACGAATACCCTGAACTTACATTGATATGTAATGGAGAATTATATAACTGTAAGAGGGTAAGTATAATTTTAACATTGTTATAGGGTTTTTTGTCAAAAATGCTTACATTTGTTGGTTCTATGTATACATGTACATGCACTTATATATATATATATATATATATATATATATATATATATATATATAGAGCATTTGTATGGCCAAGATGTTTCAGTGCTTCAGTGGATGCATTTAAATCCCAAAAAAGAGATTTAGTTTAATCAAAGTTTTAAGTGCAACATTTTAATAAAAAAAAAATGCAGCTTTAAATTGCAAGAAGTTTCAGTGTTGAATCCTGTTCAGATTAATCATTCATATAGAATTCAATGCTAATGTTTGTGTCATAATATATGTCAACTACTTTAGTTATCCCCTCAATTTTTTGTGCTTCTTTATTAGAGGACTTACTGTCTTATTACCATCCGAACCCCGTAGGGGGAAGACACCTACCTTGTGGCGTTACTGGTCGCCACACCACCCCCTCCATTCCGAGCCCTGAGGGGCTTTACTGGAGGTCATCTTTAGACCCTCTAACTGATTACATCTCACAGTCATCAGCCAGGCCTTGGTCGGGATGCCACCAATGTAAATGCCTTGGCAAACATTTGCATCAGTAAATACAAATTAGATTTTGCCTTCACATAGGCCTCAAACGAACATCTTCACATCCAACCTAACATGATTCACTCAAACTAACTGACCAAAACCGCGGAAGCATGAACCCAGATTTGACAGCACTGTTCATGACTGTGAATGCTTCAGAAAACAAATAAGTTGAAAGTTAAATCAGTGCTACACTCATACCAATCAAAATTATGTTTTATGCAACATAGAAATTCAGACTTACATCCAAACAAGTTGACCAATTTAAGTCACCTAACAAGGGGAACGTAACCTCATTCCGGTACGCGCAGGAGCTTTGGACAAACCCCGAACACCCACCCGGTCCTATCATGTAGTCTCCCATGGTATTACCAAGTTACAACCAGGACCACCACCAGCGGAAGGAAGCTAGCTCCTGAACGAAGGAATGCTAGGAATTACGCTTGGAGGACCTAATGCTATGAAATTACCTAGCCCTCCTTCTGCAGTAATCCACAGTAAGGGCTGAACGCCGATTGGGATGACCCTCTCATTATGCATCCCTTCTGAGTCGATTCATGGACTGCTTCATTGCTGTCAGATTCCAAGACCACCAACCAGATGTATGTTCCCAGCCAGCGCTTCTAGGGATGGCAGCTGAAGCTGCCACCACCACCACAGAAGTGAAATTTTCTGCCAGGACATCTAGTGGCAGGCCGTCAAGGTCTCGAGAAAAAATCTCTAGTCTGGACTCCAACAAAGAGGAGAATTTCAGCCAATCTGCCTTACTATGCAGAAGCATGCTTGGTAAAGTGTCCCTCATGGCCATCGCGCAGCTCATCTGCTATTTCAAAAAGTACCAACCGATGATTGCTGGAACAGTCATCGACCACAGAGCAGCCAGGGATGTCCCTACCAATAGTGATGTCAATACTTGTATCTGAAAAGGCCCTTCATCTGTCAACCATACCGATGTAAGTGGCCAACTGGTTGGCAGTATTAAAGACCTCAAAATTATGCTGCGCAATGAAACTATCAATTGAGTCACTGCCATGATCACTGATCCCACTGTGCCAGGGAAGCGACTTCGCATTAACATCGGCACTAATAGGGATTGGACCATTACCCGCAATATGAAGGATCCTATCTGATCTCGCTACATGTTCCTCAGTGGAATCCCTCAATTGGAAATATAAACTAACAACTGCAAGGTTCTATCCGCGAATGGCAAATCTGACCACAACATGATGCGCATCAGAAACCTTCCATATAAAGACACTATCAAGCAACTTCCTGCAGAGAATAGCAGACATACAGGTATGCCCTATACAGAACTTTTTCCAGCTGTGAATGCCTGGCAGATCACCCGTAATTACATATGGGTGCTGCAAAAGGACAACATTGAGGCTCCGTCTGTCTACAATTTCACCAATTTTAATCTCTGTAGTTTCAGTTTTCCAGTTTTTAATCACAACTTTACTTTCACTAATTTATTCTAGCTCATGAAAGGTGTATGATTTTAAAATTGGATAACTCTCTTGAGTTAATCAAGTGGTTGATGAGAAAGTTGAAGACTGGTTGGGACAAAATGACATTTGATAATTTCTTACTTGCTGTCCTACAGACAGATCTTAGGATGTTCAGCTCAAAACACAATAACAGTTACACTAGGTACTACTAGTACTTGGAAGTTTGACTTAAGAGAGTATTTGATTAACAGATAAAAATCTAAAAAAAAAGAAGTGTACTTTACTTTGGATGGTGATTATTTAGAAATATGGATGTATCTATTTTATGACCTTCGTAAGAAATTTTCAATGGAAGCTATTTAATTTCAAGTCATAATTTCAAACTTTTGTTTAAAGGAAGAGTTAAAACAATTATTTATCCCAGTCATTTTTCTTTATAAAATCTTAACTTAACTCCATAATTTAAAACTGGAGGCCCTAAAGACCACACAAAAAACTAGCACTAAGATACCAACACATACTATTCCACAAACTTAATAAATAGATGTATCAGCATACTCTTGATGCATTCTACACATAATAAATAAAAATAAAAATCTATTTTTCAACAAAACAAAAAATATGACATTATATATATATTCATTCCTGAACAAAGGTTCAGGAAAAACTGCTCGCAAATTAATAACAGCCTTCTGAGAGAAAAAATACACGTCTTTATTCATACACAAAAATGACCGTATCTTAACATGTTATGAAATATTTAAATTGACAAAAACACAATGCTATAATAATTGAATAGCTATAATAAATCCAGGATATTTTTCAACCGTATCCTATATATGTCTTACTAATTCAAAAAACTCATTACAAATATTATCACCATGAGAATAACAGCTCACTGAAGATAGCAGCAAGTGCTACTGTAGACTTTTTGATATATATTTAAAAAATAATTCTATTTATTAATTCGGTTCAGTTTGTTATTTCAAGAGTTTGAATACATGAAATTGATTTCAAAATGCAAGTAACAAGAAATATTAATAAATACGATTAATAAAAGTGACAAAAATTTGTTAGATGCCAGTGGCCTGATTTAAAAACATAAATGCTATTAGAAATTAAATTATATTTTTAAAAAAAGCTATCTTCAAAATTGTGAGGAACCTGCTAAAATATGAATAGTTGCAAACGCATCCAAAAATTAAAATAAATTTGCTAATATAGTTTTTCTTTTTTGTTAGTGTCTTTTCTTGTAATGTTTCTCAACAAATTAAGCATGGAAAATGTTGGTAAACTAAAACAAGAGAGAGGAAGAAATGAAAACTGATAAAATAGAAGATTTAGTGTTGGATAATGAGAGGAACTGTCCTCTCTTGAAATAATTTGAGTTTTAAGAATAAGTTTCATTTCTTTCCTTCAGAGTGAATTTATATTGCCATTAATTTTGCATGTCTATACCAACAATTGCACTGTTTTAGCAAAATGGAATTAATTATGAATTATTTTGTGTATCTCTAGAATCTGGGGATCTGTTGATAATTGTTATGATTTTTGTATGCCAATGATTTAAATGATCAAGCTTTTAAGAAATATTTAATTGAATAGAGATAATATGTCAAGGTTTTTAATGAAAAGGTTATCTGACTGGGGATGTTAATTTGCTCTCTCATGAAAGATGTGGCTCAGCACTGTCCATAATCATAGATCATGACTGTTCAAGAGAAAATTGGAGGAGAAATGATCGATTGATTTTGGAAACTTAGAAGAAAGTGCAGATAAAATAAGGCATCTTTGCAAAAAAAAAGACAAAATTTTATTGTCTTTTTTTATCAGAAATATGTAGAAGTTTAAATGATATGTATGTTTAAAGTTTGCAGCTTGTAATTAATCTTAATTTTTAAGAAAGAATATTTTTCATGATATTATTTAATTACAAGATCATACTTGAGTTAAAAACATAGAAGTACTTAAATAGAACTTACAAATTGTAGGAATTGACTAAATCCTACAATTCAAAATTCCAGGAATTCAAGTTTTTTTATTGGTTTCTTGCATTTTAAATTTACAAGGTTTCACTATAATGTAATTATTTTAAAGTAATTATTTTGAATTTTATAAGAAAATAATTTTTTGGATTAACAGACCATGAATGTGATTTTTTCCAAAATGCCCCATAAAATGATGTCTACTTCTGCAATTGTGAATTGTTTGTTGAAGTGGATTGTTTCTCAGTTTCAACCCCATTTACTGAACTTATGTCTACCTTAATAAAAAAACCTGTCATTGTAGGTATTTTACTTAAATAATATAATAAATTAAGTTTAGTGAAAGTTTGAAATTATTGTTTATGTTACTGATGTTTTGAAGTTATTAAAGCCCTTCATTGAAAGTGAAATGTTTGAAAGAATGTTTTCAATTAGACAGATTTTATATAACCATATTGATAAAAAGGTTTTAACATTTTTTTTTTTTTTTTTTATTACAGTTGGGTGAGGAGTTTAACTTCAAATATGAAACCAAATGTGATGTTGAGTGCATTATTAGATTATTTTCTGCAGGAGGAATTGAACACTGTGTTCAAAACTTAGATGGTGTCTTTGCATTTATTCTGGTCGATAAGAAAAATCAAAGAGTTTATGTTGGTAGAGATCCTTATGGTGTAAGGCCTTTATTTAGGCTTAAAACAGAGGCTGGCATTGTTGGATTTTCTTCTGAAGGAAAAGGTAATTTGTAGACATTTTAACTAGAGTTGCAACTTTATTACACAAGTCTGTCTATTCCTAATTGCTTATCAATTAGAATATATATACAAAGCGATTGAATATTGCATATCACAATACTTTTGGAGCTGATTTGGGATATTTATATGAACAATAAATCTCCTATAAACATATTCCCAGAAGCACATTGTTTGCAAGTTATAGGTAACAAACTATTCTGCCCTGATTAGCTGCTCTTAAGAGTGAAATGAAGACTTATTGAAACTCTTGGGCCCTAAATTAAGTTTGGTAGTTATTTAAAATAAAACATGTATTTTTTAAGCTGAAAAATTAAAACAGATTCCAGAATTCTAATTAATAAGTTGTAAGAAAATTTTTGGAAAGTCCAAAAAATTGGAGTAAAGAAAATTAACTTAGTTAAATCACCAATAAGTAAATAAATATTTAAAAAAAATTAATTTTAAAAATAAATAAATAACAAAATAAATTATTCTGAACAAATTATTTGTATATGTAAGATGTTATTGAATAACAAATGTTATTTGAGCTGTTAATTTATGATTAAATAAGTTAACAATGATATGGGCTGCAGTTTGAGAACATTGTGACAAATATCCAGATTGAAGAACACCAAATTGTAAAACACTTGAAGCTGTGGAGAAATGTCTTACAGAAACAGTCATGTTAAAACAAAAATATAACAAATAATGGACATTGATGGTTTATAAAAAGGACAAGCACTGAAGAATAGATGTTAGTTGCTACATAATTACCTGCAATTACAAGCACCGGAAGATTTTTTGTATAATAGCAGCAATCATATTAAAATATAAAGCATTTTTCATAAATTCAGAATGTGTGAACATATGCATATACTTATGTTTGTATGTTGAGCAATAAATAAAGAAATATTAACAAAGTGGAATATAAGTGCAACATATTTTTATACTTTGAAAAAGTCAGTTTGTTTTGTTAATGACACAATATGATATTAATTTAATTAATTTTGGCAATCTAATAATTTGTTTATAAAACTTTTTTAACTCTTTTGTTTTCTTTTTATATTGTAGGTTTGATGAGCTTAGAGAATATTGTTCCTAAAGGAAATTGCAAAGTGGAACAATATCCTCCAGGACACTATTCAGAATATAAAATTGAACCAGATGGTAAAACTACTCTTGTCCAAGAAAAACGGTATTATAAAATTGGGGATAAACTTAAAATGAGAACTTATGTCCCTGCATCAGGTAAGATTCTGTTTATTCAATGGAAATGTTCAAGTGTAAAAATATTATTTTACAGAATGTTTATAATTGGCAAAAGCAAATGCAGAAGTAAAATGCTATTTTGTAGAAAGCCTAAAATCTTAAGTAGGCTTTCTACTATTTTAAATAATACTTTAATTATTTTAGTAGCGAGATGATTATATGACATGATTTTGAGATTATTTTATTTTATCTATATCTAGCAGATATTTTATGTTATCAAAAGTTAAAGAATATTAAAAAAAGATTATTCAGAAGGTTTTGGTTTGAAGTGCTGGTTAGGATTCTTATTTTTCATTTGATACAAAATGCATCTAATATCATTGACGATTTTCATGTAAAATATGTTTATTTTTATTTTTTTTATTATATCAGCGGCTTAAATTGAATAAGAAATGAAACTAGAGAAACTGTGCTGTAGGAATTTTTATTTCTTTTTCCTTTTTTGTTTTATTCAATAATATATGTGCATTAACAAATTGTAACTTCTGTAAATTGAACTTAAAAATTTTGAACATTTTATTTAATAATTTAGCTAACGATGTATACTGTCACAAATCGGCTACTTCAACCAAACGTAACCTAACTCACTTTGCTTGCTAACCTCATCTAATTAACATTAAATATACAAACAGTGGTGGTTCTTAACCTTCTTTCTATTGAGAAACAGTTTCTGATGTATGACAATTTTTGTGGCACACCTGAGTATTTTGAACAATAATTTAAAACTAACAATCAGTTTTTTATAAGATCATTGAGCTTATTACTATTTTTCATAATACAATTTTACAGAATAATTAGATTTTAATGAGGAATTTGAGGTTGGTATTTTTTTATTGTTTTATTTATGTTAAGCCAGATAAAGACAATGTAATTCTTAAATTCATTTTTCACATTAACAAGTTTTGATCTCTTTTTTGTTTTTATGTTTGTTAATGCCAAAAATCCAAATTTGCATAAATACAATGTCAAAAATTGTAATAAAATTACTAAAGCTGTGCCTGATATATCTGGGAAATATTTTTGAAGTGATATCCAAACAGTATCAATTGACATTTTGGAATATTTTAATTTCCAGATTC
This sequence comes from Lycorma delicatula, assembly GCF_047948215.1. Taxonomy (NCBI): domain Eukaryota; kingdom Metazoa; phylum Arthropoda; class Insecta; order Hemiptera; family Fulgoridae; genus Lycorma; species Lycorma delicatula. The sequence continues at coordinate 38,451,275 of NC_134456.1, forward strand.
TATCTGCTGATAAAAAGATGTGTTCCTCTTCTTCATTCAATGTATAAAAATGGATGCATCATTTATTAAGAATGGATTCCTTATCCAATCATATTTTTTTAATTGCAGTGTTGAAAAATATTTTTCCATTTGTTTTCCTATCAAATGTTCAACTACTGTTGATTCTATCTTGTCTTAGTTGTGTTTTGGGACATTTCCATATATGTCTAAATTAACCTTTTCAGCTTTAATTTTTCAGGCTGAGCTTATTTTGGAATCCTAATTTATCAGTTGAATTTAGAATATTTTCATGTGGTCTCTGCATACTATTTGTAAAAACAGTAAATGTATCTGACAAGTATGCTAATTTAGCGTACTATATTTTGTTTTTAATAAATTCACAAAAAAGAACATTTTCTTGTTCAAAAAAAGTTAATTCATTTTTCATTTCAAGTACTTGTAATAAAAATTTTCAAACTTTCCTTAGTATGCAGTAATAAAGATTTTTGTTTAGACTTCATAGCTTGGCACAATTGTGTGCATAGGCGACTTTTGAATGGTCTTTAACTTTTGAATGGTCTTGACTTTATAAAATTAATCATATTAATTGTTTAATAAAAACTGTTCTCAAATCATCTTGTAAAGCTTTTGTCATTAGGGCTTCTCGATGAAAAAAAAAATGGATAAATAGAATATTTGGTTTCTGCTCTTTTACAATTGTTACAAATCCTTTTATTGAACCAGTCATACACAGAGCGCCATCTGTGCAAATTCCAACATAGAAATTCAACAAAATACCTATTTGCTCAAAATATGAATTTATTGCACAAAAAATATTTTGTCCTGTGGTATAATCAAATAACTCTTGATAACACAAAAAGTAATTTATTATTTCATTATCATGAACAAACCAAACAAATGCTATTAATTGAGCTTGTTCCAGAAATATCTGTATGTCCTCAATTTACAATGAAAAAAGCTTTACTTTAAGTACTTTGGCAGTATTTTCTTCAGTATTACATAAAAAATCAACAATTCTTAATGTACTTTGTCATTGTAAACCGGTATTTTAAGAATACCGGTTTCCAATGACACTAACAGGTGCTACATTAACTTCTGCTTCATCGCCTAGCGTGGTTTTAACAATTTTTTGACAAGCAGGTAAAATAATTTCCTCAACAATATTAAGGAAACCTTATAGGTTTCAGCTTTAAAGCAATGAATTTTGACATTTTATATGAAGCAAGCTGAGCCTTTTCTGAAATACTTAACTTTTATCAAAAATTTTGGCTTGTTTTGCTTGTGTTGATAAAAATTTTTGAAAGTAATTTTTATCTTTTGATGTAAAATTTGGATGTTTAATATTAAAGTGATGTTTTAATTTAGTTGGTACCGATTGTATGTTGAAATTGGTGCTGATTCTTTAAATAAATTAAGTCCTTATGTACTTGCGATTATAATTATTTTTGTTATGAATTGTAAATATCATTCATACATATAATAACATTAACTTGTGAATCTTTATGTAAATTTGTTGTATTAATATATTTAATATCAAATAATGAGTGAAAGAAGATTTGTTGAGTCCTTGGAGACTTGCAGTAGACCTGTAGAAGACTGGAAGAGGACTGCTTGAATGAATTTCAAAACCTGCTTGTATACTTTGTGTGGAGCCGCTGAATTGTCAGTTGTCAAGTGCATCTGACAGGAGCTGTTTGAACTGCATGGAGCTGAGTGCATCTGAAAGGAACTGTGTGAACTATATGGAGCCGATGAATTGTCAGGAGCCAAGTGTATCCAAAAGGAGTTGTGTAAACTGAATGGATCTGCTAACTCATTAGGAGCTGAGTGTGAATCCGACTGAAGCTGAATATCTTTAAATTTTAAAAGTCCTATTTTAGATGAAAATTAATGTTTCTCATTAATAATTAATTTTAAATAACATGAAGGAAATCTGAGTCTACACACCTGTACCACTGCACTGTCTGATAATTTTTTTTTTGGATGTGACACAAATGACTTTCTTCTCCAGTCCACATGAACTCAAAGTTCAACTAATGTTCCGTGCATTGGCAATTACATTTATACTTTTTATATTACTTTTACAAGGTTTACTTATGTCATTTGGATTTACTGTTTCTGTTTCTTTTGATGTATTTTTTCATCATTTTTTCGTTTTTTATTAACAAATTTGTCAATTTTTAATGCCTTAAAAAATAGAAATTCAACAAATAAAACGTATAAATATGAAATCCAAAACAAGAATGAAAAATATGAATAGGTGTATGTACCTTAAATCGCATTAAATTCTAAAAGGTAATGTTAAAGGTATTTAAAACAGAATAAGATTTTGGGTATATTTATTAAATCGAACTAGTGTACACATCAACAGTTGATGGCCTCTTTCAATTTGCAATGCGTTCCATGGATAATAAACTCTACCATCGTTGCTTTGAAGCGTCAGTCAATCAAATTGTACGGCTTTGTCACCATCTAGGGCACAGTGGTTGAGAATCACTGATATACACAATTGTACAGTGACCGCATACTAAAGTAGGACCATAAATATTTTTGGTATTTTTTAAAAATATCAAAATTTTTGTTTACACTTTGCCTAATTTTCAACTTTATCAGTATTTTACTTGGTCAACATTGACCAAATAATGCCAATGCTCAGTCAGTATTTGATCACTGACTGTATCAGACTGATAAATTCTGAAAATTTGAATTTTGTGATTGAAAAATTATGTACTAATGAACCAATTCTTTGCTCTTTAGATCAGTCAAATCTTATCTATTTATATGTAATTTTTTTAATTTACTCAAGTTTTTATTTTTTTCAATAATATTTTTTTAAGGAGACTGAAAGAATAACTGTTGGATAAAAATTATTATAAAATAATGTTGAAAGTATGGTTATGAGTACAATTTTTACAAGAGGTATGATTTATTTAACAAGAGATCTCCTAATATAGTACAAATAACTAAATCAACTTATATTAGACAATTAAACAGTTTCAAGAAATTTGTACCATTTGTGTAAGTTCAATGTACTTGCTGATATGTATGGTTTTTTTACTGGTAAAAAAGTAAATTATTATTAGTAAGTAAATTATTATTACTAGCCTCATTTTTAAGCATACTATTTTAAAATTGTTCCTTTAATAAATATTTTTTTTAACAACTTATTAGAAACTTTTTAATGACTTTAGGAAATTTAAAAAAAAAATTTAATTACTTTTTTAACTTTTTAATGACTTAAAGGATGTATCTTTTCTGCAATATACATGATTAGAATGTAGGAAAACTGTTTCAATAAAGAAGAATTTTTAATAGTTATGAATAAAATTTTAATTTTTCTCCTTCATATTTTGCCCTTCTCTAATTTTTTTTATATATGTTACTTTTTGCATATGTATTTGTGCATAGTTTTAAAATTTTTTCTATGTTTACACTGACAATTTTAGTTAGTTAAAAAATAATATTGATAGTAATTATAATATCATTAAATTATGTAAGAAAATTTAATAGATAAAATAATATTAAAAAAAAACTAGTGGTACTTGTCTGATATCGTACCACCACTTTTTCACTTTTTTTTATGCAACTTTTCCAGATTTCTTGAGAAAATGAATAATGTTAAAAAGTACATTTTTTTAATGAAAAATAAAAATTTACAAAACACTTCAGATATGTTGACTCTGTGTACTGATGAACCGTATATATATATATCAATGTAACCTAACCAAATATAACCTTTATATGCATATTTAATGTTAATTACACGAGGTTAGTGAGTGAAGTGAATACAGGTTATGTTGATTTGTATACAATTCATCAGTTCATGGGGAGTCAACATAATCTAAACAAACAACCGATGCGCACTTCGATTGATAACAAATATATTGTTTTTTTGACAAAGATGTTGCATCAAAAAAAATGAAAAAAGTGGCAGTGTGAACAAGTATCAAACTGGTATATTTGAAACTTGAAAATTTAATAAGCCTTTTTTTATAATAATAACAGAATGTTTATTTTGTCATTGTTTTATTTATTCATATGCATACTATATTTTTTCAATTCATATTTATTCACTGCATACTATAGCATATGTATCATACTATATATATTAACAAAAGTTTTTTGGTTTTCATTATACTAAACATTTTATACAACCCTCTTCTTTACATATATATATATATATGTTGTTTTATGCAATCAGTTTTCCATCTACTGCTGGGTCTGGGTGTGTGTGTGTGTGTGTGTGTATAGGCAAAAAAATGCAATTACTGTTACTGGCTGGCCAGGCCTGACATAGCTGCAGATGTAGTGGAATGTAAGTGTAAATGTACTGGTAAACATGTTGTCTGGGACCAATCAGGTTGACCACTCCTAAGTGGTTGACCTGAAAATTATATATACATATATATATATAATATATACACGCGCGCGTGTGTGTCCAATACTGATACTACAGACCTGTTTGTCAGGATTAGTCTCATGTCTGAAGGAAGGCTAAAACTTAAAGTAGAGAAGCCTTTGGGATCATGGGACTACATGAATACGATTGAATGCATTTGATATTGATCACTAATGGATTTCATTGATCAGTTAAATCTAAAGTCTTGCATTAAAGTCAAGATAAGCATGATGACTGTTATGCTCATTACTTAATAAAACAGTAATATTCTTTTACAGAGCTAAAACCAAATGACATTAAAGCAAACATCAGAACATTGCTAACTGCAGCAGTACGTAAACGTTTAATGGCTGAACGACGTATTGGCTGTTTATTATCCGGTGGTCTTGACTCAAGTCTTATTGCTGCCATACTGGTTCAAGAAGCAAAAGCAGCTGGTATACCGTATAAAATACAAGTAAGTTTCAAAGTACTCTTCAGTTATAAAATATAAATAATAATATATATTATTTGCTCATTGAAACTATTGATGTTAATCCAAAGTTTTGTTTCAATAAGTACCTTTTTTTTATAATAACTGAATATTTATTTTATCACTGTTTTATTTATTCGTATATAAACTAACATAATGAAAAGGGTTGTATAAACACTCTAATATCCATTGTCTAGCATTCAAATCCATATAAAAGCAACTGCCTTTACACAGACTTGGACCTTAGAACTTTCTACATATATATATGTAAAGGTAGAACAAATTAAAAACTGATAATTACATTTTTGATTTTACTGAACTGATGGAACTTTTACAATTAAATATTTATGTATATAAATATACTTATAGTTATATAAAGGAGGGAAAAATTAATTTTTTTTGTTTCACGAAGAAAAATATGTGATTCTGATAATATTTTTTCTCCTGAATTCAAATATGATCAGTTTTTCCCCATCATGGAAGATTTCCAAGAATACACAATATTTTTTAACTACACACATTTGACTCACCTAGAAAGTAAGAAATGATGATTTTCTGCTATATTTTGCCTGTGGAGCATCACTATTGATGGTTCAACAATAATCGGTCATCATACTAGGATTACATTTGCCTTGATACCTCTTTTCCATAGCTGAAATCTCCTGATGAAAGTGTTCTCCATGCTCATTGCTCAGTGCGCCATTTTCCAGGAAGAAATCTAATTGCGAGTGCAGGAAGTGTACTTTTAAGGACATGCTACAACCCAAATTTTTATAAGATGTTATAAGATTATTGACAATATCATAGTAATTTTCACCCTTTGATTTCCCAAAAACCTCTAAGTAGCGTTTTTGAATGCTTGCCAAGCTGCTTTCTCCATTGGATTCAACAGTTCCTCAAACTTTTCATCATGCATTAATGACTATTTTTGTGGACCCACAAATATTCCTTCTTTAATTTTTGCATCATTAACTTTAGGAAACTTCTGTTTTAAGTACATGAAACCAGAAATATTGTCCATGATATGTAACGAAGGTAAAGGGTGTCCAAAATTGAGGTATCATTTTAATTTTGCTGCCATTTTTTTCTACTTGTAATTTTTATTCAAAATTTTTATTTTCAGATTCCAAATACATTTCGGTTAATTAATATGGAACGTTACACGAAGAAACAATGTGTTTTTATTATTAAAACATTTTTTTGAAAATGGCAAAAGTTTTTAATTTGTAATTAGGAAATTTAGAACAAAATTCGGTAGAGAAAATGCTCCAACAAATCGTGCCGTCAAGCTGATGGTTGAGAAATTTGAAGAAACTGGATCCGTTCATGATAACAGAAACAGAATTTATCAACGTAGTGGTCGTTCAACCGAGAATATAGCAGCTGTGAGCAGAAGTGTTGAAGAAGATCCAAAAACATCCATTTGTCATCGTTCGCAGCAATTAAACATCAAACGATCCACATTATTCAATATTTTGCATCGTGACCTCCATTTAAAGGCTTATAAGATCCAGCTGACCCAAGAATTAAAACCAGCTGACCACGCATTACATCGGCAATTCGTTTCTTGGGCTATCGAAAAACAAGAAGAAAATGAGAATTTTCTTAACAAAATAATCTTCACCGACGAAGCCCATTTCCAGCTCAATGGCTACGTCAACAAGCAGAATTGCCGCATTTGGGGTGAAGAGAATCCAAGAGTTATCAAGTAACGGGTTTGGTGTGGTTTGTGGTCCAGAGGAATCATCGGACAACATTTTTTTGAAAACGAAAATGGAAATGCGGTTACGGTCAATGGAAATCGCTACAGATGATCTGAAGCTTTTTGTGGCGGAAAATTGATGATTTAGACGTAGAGAATATGTGGTTTCAACAGAATGTTGCCACTTGTCACACAGCAAGAGAAACAATGGATCTTTTGAAAGAAAAGTTCGAAAATCGCATTATTTTTCGTAGAGGAGTAGTAAATTGGCCAAGATCGTGCGATTTGACACCTTTAGATTTTTTTGTGGGGTTTTTTGAAATCGAAAGTGTACAGCAATAATCCCACAACAGTTCAAGAGCTTAAAACCAACATTATCGAGCAGATATCAACCGTTGACAACAGTTTATTGAAAAACGTGATTGATAATTTTGGTAAAAGATTGTGAGCCTGCCGAGCCAGTAGGGGGGGTCACTTGACCGACATAATTTTTCATTTTTAACCGGAACCTAGTTGTAATAAACTGAAATAAAAATATTTTTAATATCTGAAAAATAAGTATTTTTTTTATTAAAATGATACCTCAATTTTGGACATCCTTTAGATACTCATTTTTAGGGTTACACAATGAGTCATGTTTCACATTTTTCTGTTCAGGAATGAGTGATTCGCGTTTGGGCCATTCTTTTCTAATGAAATGGTTTTTTCTGTCCCTACTATCCCATTCACACAAAAAACAACAGTACTTTGTGTAACCAAGCTGAAGACCAAGAATAAGTGCAATTATCATCAAATCACCACAAATATTCCATTCATACACTACAAATTGAAGCTGTTCCAATATAAATTTAAAGTTTTCATATGTTCTTTCATACTAGCAGAGTGCGCCACAGGTACTGATGGAAATTTATAGCCATTATGCAGAGGCACAGCGTTTAAACTAACTTTAGAGCAATCAATGAACAAGCGCCATTCTGTTAGGTTATGTTCATTACAAAGTGTTCTGTTAAGAGAAGAAATGTCATTTTTTTTTTTTTGTCTTCAGTCATTTGACTGGTTTGATGCAGCTCTTCAAGATTCCCTATCTAGTGCTAGTCGTTTCATTTCAGTATACCCTCTACATCCTACATCCCTAACAATTTGTTTTACATATTCCAAACGTGGCCTGCCTACACAATTTTTTCCTTCTACCTGTCCTTCCAATATCAAAGCTACTATTCCAGGATGCCTTAGTATGTGGCCTATAAGTCTGTCTCTTCTTTTAACTATATTTTTCCAAATGCTTCTTTCTTCATCTATTTGCCGCAATACCTCTTCATTTGTCACTTTATCCACCCATCTGATTTTTAACATTCTCCTATAGCACTACATTTCAAAAGCTTCTAATATTTCTTCTCAGATACTCCGATTGTCCAAGTTTCACTTCCATATAAAGCGACACTCCAAACATACACTTTCAAAAATTTTTTCCTGACAGTTAAATTAATTTTTGATGTAAACAAATTATATTTCTTACTGAAGGCTCGTTTAGCTTGTGCTATTTGGCATTTTATATCGCTCCTGCTTCGTCCATCTTTAGTAATTCTACTTCCCAAATAACAAAATTCTTCTACCTCCATAATCTTTTCTCCTCCTATTTTCATTCAGTGGTCCATCTTTGTTATTTCTACTACAATTCATTACTTTTGTTTTGTTCTTGTTTATTTTCATGCGATATTTCTTGCGTAGGACTTCAATCTATGCCGTTCATTGTTTCTTCTAAATCCTTTTTACTCTCGGCTAGAATTACTATATCATCAGCAAATCGTAGCATCTTTATCTTTTCACCTTGTACTGTTACTCCGAATCTAAATTGTTCTTTAACATCATTAACTGCTAGTTCCATGTAAAGATTAAAAAGTAACGGAGATAGGAAACATCCTTGTCGGACTCTCTTTCTTATTACGGCTTCTTTCTTATATTCTTCAATTGTTACTGTTGCTGCTTGGTTCCTGTACATGTTAGCAGTTGTTCTTCTATCTGTGTATTTGAACCCTAATTTTTTTAAAATGCTGAACATTTTATTCCAGTCTACGCTATCGAAAGCCTTTTCTAGGTCTATAAACGCCAAGTATGTTGGTTTGTTTTTCTTTAATCTTCCTTCTACTATTAATCTGAGGCCTAAAATTGCTTCCCTTGTCCCTATACTTTTCCTGAAACCAAATTGGTCTTCTCCTAACACTTCTTCCACTCTCCTCTCAATTCTTCTGTATAGAATTCTAATTAAGATTTTTGATGCATGACTAGTTAAACTAATTGTACTGTATTCTTCACATTTATCTGCCCCTGCTTTCTTTGGTATCATTACTATAACACTTTTTTTGAAGTCTGACGGAAATTCCCCTTTTTCATAAATATTACACACCAGTTTGTATAATCTATCAATCGCTTCCTCACCTGCACTGCGCAGTAATTCTACAGGTATTCCGTCTATACCAGGAGCCTTTCTGCCATTTAAATCTTTTAATGCTCTCTTAAATTCAGATCTCAGTATTGTTTCTCCTATTTCATCCTCCTCAACTTCCTCTTCTTCCTCTATAACACCATTTTCTAATTCATTTCCTCCGTATACCTCTTCAATATATTCCACCCATCTATCGACTTTACCTTTCGTAGTATATATTGGTGTACCATCTTTGTTTAACCCATTATTAGATTTTAAGTTATGTACCCCAAAATTTTCCTTAACTTTCCTGTATGTTCCGTCTATTTTACCAATGTTCATTTCTCTTTCCACTTCTGAACACTTTTCTTTAATCCACTCTTCTTTCACCAGTTTGCACTTCCTGTTTATAGCATTTCTTAATTGCCGATAGTTCCTTTTACTTTCTTCATCACTAGCATTCTTATATTTTCTACGTTCATCCATCAGCTGCAATATATCTTCTGAAACCCAAGGTTTTCTACCAGTTCTCTTTATTCCGCCTAAGTTTGCTTCTGCTGATTTAAGAAATTCCTTTTTAACATTCTCCCATTCTTCTTCTACATTTTCTACCTTATCTTTTTTTACTCAGACCTCTTGCGATGTCCTCCTCAAAAATCTTCTTTACCTCCTCTTCCTCAAGCTTCTCTAAATTCCACCGATTCATCTGACACCTTTTCTTCAGGTTTTTAAACCCCAATCTACATTTCATTATCACCAAATTATGATCGCTATCAATGTCTGCTCCAGGGTAAGTTTTGCAGTCAACGAGCTGATTTCTAAATCTTTGCTTAACCATGATATAATCTATCTGATACCTTGCAGTATCGCCTGGCTTTTTCCAAGTGTATATTCTTCTATTATGATTTTTAAATTGGGTGTTGGCAATTACTAAATTATACTTCGTACAAAACTCTATAAGTCGGTCCCCTCTTTCATTCCTTTTGCCCAGCCCGTATTCACCCACTATATTTCCTTCTTTGCCTTTTCCAATGCTTGCATTCCAATCTCCAACTATTATTAAATTTTCATCTCCTTTTACGTGTTTAATTGCTTCATCAATCTCTTCGTATACACACTCTACCTCATCATCATCATGGGCGCTTGTAGGCATATAGACGTTAACAATCGTTGTCGGTTTAGGTTTTGATATCATTTTGATGGTTTAGGTTAGATTTTGAAATGTCATTACAAAACACTAACTGTTTTCTTCAGAAAAATAGTGTTTAAATTCAGAATGATTAGTCTTTATGATAAGTACATACTTTGTATTCTTTTGAAAAAATCATCCTTTTAATTGGGAAGCATACATTTCAGATTGTGTTTTGATAACTTTAAGATTTGATAAGTTAAGATTTACTTACTTTAAGTTAGTTTTTTCCTTGGGCCAGTAAATGAGGCTCTGATGAACCGGTTTGTTCAAAAGTTGAATATCATCTGTTTATTTTTCTTCCTTACTTCCATCAGACTCTTAGCTCTCTTGATCATCTAATGTCACATGTTCTGGAGGCTTTGGTATGGACAATTCTTTGCAGTGTGGAACTGGTCTCTTTGCAGATTGCAAGTTAGGGTACACCACTATATGTTTTGATTTTGACATAATCCCGTTGATGTTTGTTAAGCAGAAGTAACAGTCAGAAGAATGATCTTTGGGTTCCCTCCAAATCATAGAAATAGCAAATGGAATGTGGCATGTGCTATTTTTCCATTCAGTGAGAAGCGTAGAACATGATAAACAACAGATATGTGGGGCTCAGGCCCTTGTTTACCCCGACTTTACACCTAAAATAAAGTTCATAACACTTTTTTACTAATGGAGTAAGGTTTTGCCTTGTGGTGCCTATGTGGTGTCACTTCACCACATACATAACAAAAATTGTTAGGAAGATTTAAACTGATAATTTAAATTGGATGAATTGTTAAGATGATTTCTAGGCATTTTGTAACAAACAACTATTTAAAAAAATAAAGTTGTAAATATGTAATACACAATAACTCAGACACACAAAACACTCACAACGAGGTGTTTACTGGTTCACTACTATCTCACAACTGGCATTGTTCTGATGAATGTGTGCTATTCTAGATCACGTTTATATGTCTGTATAGGTCTGAAGCGGCACAACAGTAGCAACGCTACCCTTTCAGTTAGCTCATTTGGTTCCATCATACATACAATGCTGTAGGAGCTTTTACTTGGTAATGGACAAATTTTTAAAAAAATATGTTTTAAAATATTTGAAAAAATTAAAATAACAAAAAACTGAGGGTGATGGAGAAATTCCAAATAAATATTTGAAAACAGAATAAAAAACTGCATTAAGTACACGTATTGGTACTCGTGAGAGAAAAATCATGTTGACCAGTGTAATTAATGAGACAAATTGATGTAGAGAAAAAACTATTTATTCAATGACAATGAACTTACACTACTTTTCAATATAGTCTCCAGCAACATTTAGACTCTTGTACTACCATTGTGTGAGCTTTCTGATTCCTGCAGCGTAGAACTTTACCTTGCTGTTTGAAGCATTTGAGTATGGTTTTTTGACTGCTTCATTGTCGTCAAACATCTTACCATGTAAAACGAAAAGAAATCGGATGGGATGAGGTCTGGGCTGTAAGGAGGATGTGCCAACACATTCCAACCCAACTTCTTGAGTGTTTTTCTTGTTCTCTGAGTGATGTGGGGGCGTGCATTGTCTTGCAAGAGAATCACACCTTTTGAGAAAGCACTTTGATGTTTTCATCATATTGCGAGTCTCACTTTCTATTGGAGCATATTAGAATAGTACTCATTGTTCTTCTAAGTAGTCACTAAAAATAGGGCCTTGCGAGTCCCACAAGACCATCAACATCACTTTAACAGCTGATGCATGAATTTTGAATTTTTTTGGTGGGTGAATCTGGATGTTCCGATTCAAGACTTTGCCGTTTGGATTTATGGGCTTGAGTCAACTGTCTTGGAACCCATTTTGAACATATTTTGTAATAATTCAGCACGTCATGAATGATTGAATGCACAGTTCCAACACTAATATTACACAAACTAGCAGTTTGGGAGATTTTGACTCACTTGTTTTCATGAATAGGATCATTTATGTGATTTTGCAGCATGGTAGTCAAAACTTCAACTGGTCTTCCAGAGCGATGGAGATTAGTTATACTTGTTCTGCCTGAATTAAACTGTTCCAGGTTGCCAACTTGACCCTCAAAAAATGTCATTGTCATTGAATGAACCGTTTTTTCCTTACATCAGTTTGTTTTGTTAATTATTGAACATCCCTCGTATTTATGTATATATTGTTCCTTCTTTCTTGAAAATTAACACAATTAAATTAAGTAAATTGACAGAAAAATTAAAATAGGAAAAATAATTTTGAAAAAAACACTATCTAAAAAAAAAAGGCACAAAAATAAAATAAATGAATAGTTATACTCAAGGTCGCTCGATCTTGAAGGATAGACAGTGAATAATAATGTAAGTTTCAGAGCAAAAGAGTGAGAATTTGATTGGTGGGGATAGTTTATAGTTGTGCAGGTAGTGGATGTAAGGGTTGTGGCACTGGCCACCGAGGAAACATAAGGCCAATACAACTGTTGTGTCACTGGCAATGAGTAGGTTATGACTTCCTTGGAACATTCCATTGCTGGAATTGGTATCACTACATAAGGGGACTACTTTGAAGGAGATGGTAACAAAATTTTAATTTATCTTTCCTTAAGGGCCTGATCTTGGAATTTTTTTATCGCATGTTTACACTATTTGTAGTTGATTCTAAATTTTGTCAGATTAACCTCTCACTTTAATAAAAATTATAATTTATTAATTCTTTAATTTAAAGATAAATAAAATTGGATGTTTTATTAAAAATTACCTTATTTTTATAAACAGAATCTCTAAGTACAAAAACTGAATGTTCCTTAATTGTAAATTAAGAATTAATAGCCATAAATAATTTTATTTCTTTCATTATTTATTTTACAGCTGTTATTTGTTATGGAGATTAAATGACCACAGAACCACTCAAAAGTAGTAAAGAATCATGTTAGCAGTACATTGTGCTCATTGTCAGACAGTACTTTATGGATTTTATTTTATATAGCTAGCCAATAAACAACATTGTTGTGTAAAAATATAGCCTTGTCAGCAAACTGGATCCCACATAACTTGATTTTTCAACATAATGAACATCTTAGAGGACAGAATTGTGAAAAAATGGAAGTATATAAATTAAGGATAAAATGCCAACAACCAAAATTCCATTTAATAAACCAGTTTCTATAAAATACTAAGTAAAAAAAATGCTAACTGTATTTTATATTTATTGAGTAAATGCACATATTTGTAGGAACTGTGTATGTTCCAACAGTGTACACTGTTGGAATTTATTGGCTTTGAAGTTAATAAACCTTTGAAGTTAATAAACTTTAATTTTTTTACAGTCATTTGCTATTGGAATGGGAGAAAGTCATTTTAATTTTTTTTACAGTCATTTGCTATTGGAATGGGAGAAAGTCCAGATATATTAGCTGCTCGTCAAGTTGCAAAACATATTGGTACAGAGCATCATGAGATTAATTTCACACCTGCTGATATTGCAGAAGTTTTAGATAACGTCATCTATCACTTGGAAACTGCAGATATTACTACAATAAGAGCTTCCATAGGTAATTTTTAAATGTAAATTACTTCACTTTCACATATATTTCTAATTAAAAAAAAAGAACAGTTGAATTTATTACATCTCTTTTTAAAATCTATTTTGTTATATTTAAATTACATTTTATCATTTTTAAGTTGCGGCTGTGCTAATTGTCTTGTTAATTAGTTTAAATAATATTTACAAACAAACAAAACTGATATCTGGTTGCTTCTTTGCCAGAAGTAATAGCATGCTTGCCTGTACACCAGGATCTTTAGTTCAGTTCTTGGCTATGGTTAAGAAAATTTATGATTTGATGCCAACATAATCACTAATAACTAGTAATTGATGCAATTCAAAAAGAACTAATTAAAAAGAATTTATTTTCTCTTGTAATTAATTAAATAATATCAGAAAATAACAATTAAATTGTGTCTGAAAGAATGATACAGTTATATTTATTCTGCTTTATTTTATTTAAAATAAACTTGCACATTTATAAGTGACTAAATAGTAATGCAATCACAAATGAAAAGAGATAATCAAATAGAACAGATATGACATAAAGATACATTTTGCTTGCTACCAAAACTTATTTTTCTATGTAGTCATCATTTATTTACAGCTACACATTTCTTTCAATGGTGAAACAGTTTATTCATTCCCTCAGTGAAGAATGCTGGCTGTCTTTCTTTGATCCATCACCTCACTGCAATCTTCAGTTCATCACCCATCATGAAAGAAATACCCTTAATATCACTCATTAATTGTAGTTTTTGCATACTGCAAAATTGCAGGGCGCCAAATTTGGTAAGTGTAAAGTAGGTTTAATTTCAACTACTCAAGAGCCTCAGGGGTTGCATGTGATATGTATGGCTGAGAATTATTGTGTTGCGAATTATTGTCTCCATGGATTGTCCAACATAACACTCAGCTGTTTTAATATCAATGTACCACACAGAATTTAGTCAACCCAGCTTCCAAGAAGTCAGTCATCTACAGTTGTTTTAAATCCTAGAATACTGTCAAGAGAGTATTTTTATTTTGCAGAGATATTTTTATTTTGAAATATTTGTGGCTAACTACAGTGGTGGTATTCCATGCTCTTGTTTTTCTTCTGGGTTATAATGAGCACCCAAGTATTGTTTCCTGTCACAATTTTTAAAAAGAAGTTATCTCCTTCGTCATGATAACATTTCAGAAGCTATTCCTTTTATTGTTTGTTCTTTTCTATGAGTTTGCTTGACACCCACTGGAAACACACTGTACTGTAAACCATTCTTGCAGTAATATGTCCTACTCATTCTTTTGATGTGCCTGTGTGGTTGCCAATGCGTTGTTTTTGCAACAGTCATTTGCATCACTTCATCCACCTCCTATTGGTGCTTCTTATCAGTTACAGAAACTGATTGACCATTGCACTTTTTTTTAGAAGCACTGACAGCAGGTGTTGACTCCATAACAATGACAACTATCAGAAAATGAGAAGATGTGGGTCAACAAGTTTTGGAATGTTAGTAGAAGAATTAAACTACAAGATGGCAGCATCTGTCACTATGTGACATTTTGTTCTGTTATTTTCCAATATAAATTACATTTCAGCCACCCTCCTCCCAAGTTATATTTGTTAAGATTGAATTTTAACAAAACAATGTTCAAAAGTATTGCTTAAGCAATCCTAAATTAAACTGATCATTATTAAAGAATAGGTCAATGCTGATAAATTATTAAAAAAAACATTTCACTGTTTATCTATTTCATTTTTTTAAACATGTTTCGCTCATTTAAAAAAAATCATCTTCAGTAAAAGGAAAAATCGTTTATTGTTTTAAATATAAAAAAAAAAATGTAATCTATATAACACTTTTGTTATGCCTGTCAGTTATCTTTGACCATATGAGAACACAATTGGTAAATTAATTAGTATTGTACTTAATATAAAAATCATCATGTAAAATAAATAAATTATTTTAAGAGATGTGTAGAAATTTAAATATTTCATTTTAAGTATATTATCAATAAACTGAATAATTTCATTAATAAGATTTCTCCATGCAATAGCAACAATATCTGCCATCTGAAAATATATCAATATTTTCAGCAAGTCATATTAGACCATAGTTCATATTTTGCAGTTGGGTAATTAGGACATATTTTATTATGAGAGGTGATTGATTTTGTTTGAAAATGATGAAACAAAGGATTTGCACTGTTTTGCATTAAAAGTGCAATAAAGTGGTGAAGGTGATAGAAAAGGCTTTTGGCAAGAATATTATGTAGACATCAAGTGTTTACATATGGTACAGATGTTTTCAAGAAGACAGTGAAAATGACACAAGTGTTGGATGTCCTAACACATCAACAACTGATGAAATATATCATTAAAATATAGGACATTGTGATAGCATTAGAGAAGTTTTTGAAGAGGCGAGTATCCCTTATGGTTCGTGTAAAACAATTTTAAATTGACATTTTAGGTATGAAATTAGTAGCAGCAAAATGTGTTCCAAAACTGTTGAATTTTTGATAAAAGCAACATCACAGAACAATTGTTTGCTGAGAATTTTGATGTTTCAGAGTTTCTAATGTATTGTAACAGTTGACAAAATATGGGTGTATGATTTGATATTGAAATGAAGGACCAATCATCCTAATAGAAGCCAAGTTTGATTCAATGTTAAGGTTCTTATTTCAATTTCATTTTTTTTTCTATTGCAATAGTATCATCCAAGCACGAATTCTTACTTCAACAAACAGTATTACTTAGCAGTTTTATCTCATTTAAGTGAGGCAATGTTAATAAAATGACTACAGAAAAGTATAACAAAATTCTTTTTGATAAAAATTAAAATCATTGTTTTTAAATCACACCTTGTAGAAAGATTGTTATTTTAGTTTTCTGTTTGTTAACTGTTCAAATCATATTTTTATATTAAAAACTGACTGATTAAAATTTTACTGTTTTGGCTTTAGATTCTATACTGTAACATATATCTTTCAGTCAATTTTTTTATTTCTTTTGATATGTTTAAACTTCTAGCATCATTTACATCAGTTGTAGACCTATTTATTTAATAAAACTATCACTGGGATGTCAAATAATTTAAACAGTAAATTTACTTATGTGACAGACAGAAAGGATCTTTTTTGCCTGCAGATGTGGAGAAATAGAAGCAAATGCATTAGTGTTATGAAGGTGACCTCTTTTGATTCTAATCATTGAATACCTAATATTCAAGTACCTTATGTAAATGTAGGGAGAGAAAATTAGTCTAAATACAACCATAGTTTGTCATTAAAATTAGTTGATAACTACATATAGATAACAAAAAAATTGGTAGCAGTATCTATACTGGCTGGGTGCCTTAGTCTAATATTGGTTATAGATGATATGATGCATGATATAGTCACTCATGTAAGCAGTATAGTCATTCCTAAAAAATAAAAGGCATCCTAAATCATGATTGCTAGGGAAGATGAGGAATGAGATGGTTTCCCATTTCCTTCAGTGAGCCAAATATACTGTTGCATATCCAGATGCTATTAGCACAAGCAATCTTTCAATTTGTTCGCCACAGGAACTGACTGTATAAAATACATCATTTCTCTAAATTAAAGGAATTCTACTATTTTATTCTTGTTTTACAAATGATTTATAAATGCCAAACTATAAGCAAAACCAGAATAGAAAATACAAAATAACAAATTAACTTCTATGTACACAATGCATTGCATACATTGACTCCATTTAATGTGGGAAATTTAGCTATTTTTAAAAAATTTTTTAAAAATGAATAAATGGTGTGTATCACAGCTTTCTTTCAAAATCAGGGTTTATGTTTAGAGTGGAGAGGTGCATTAAATCATTGGCATCAAAATTTTATGATTTTCAGACATTCAAGTGTATTAAAAATGTTATTACTCATTTCTCCTCTTTCTGCTTTCCTCCAGAGAGCCCACAAACAAATAGTTTAAAATTAATTGTATGTTACAGGAATGTACCTTATTGCCAAATATATTCAACAGAACACTGATTCTACTGTAATACTTAGTGGAGAAGGAGCTGATGAATTGGCACAAGGTTATATATACTTTAGGGATGCACCAAATGCAGCAGCTGGAGATAAAGAAAGTCACAGATTATTAAATGATATTTACATGTATGATGGACTAAGAGCTGATAGAACCACTTCTGCTCATAGGTTGGAAGTATATCTTTATTATTAATTTTTATCATTTTATTATTCAAAGTTTTAATATCATCAGTGAAAATTAGAGAAATTACATTATTGTCATTTTCTCATTCTGGATTATATTGCTTCACAATAGACTGTAAGCCCATGCAGTTATATAATGCGCAGCAAGTCTCTTAAATCTGTTAGTACATCAAAGCACTTTATATGAACAAACAATTCCTAAAGCTAATGCTGCTACCAGTCAGAAGTACTTTAATTGAAATCCAATAGCAAATTTATTCTATTTTACATTACTGTTGTCCAATATCAAATTTACAAATTATTAGAAATAATCATACCTCAATTAGGAGGTATAATATTCTTTATTCTTTAGGAATAAAGAATAAATTTTCTTTTCATATATTCAAAAATGTCTCTGAAAATAAATTACCTTCCAAACTGAGATCTGTGAACAGTAACAATATCTACTGTTCAAAAGCACAGAACACCTCCCATTGCTTTGTATAGGTCAGCGTTCCTCAACCTGGGGGTCGCAGTGATATGAAAGGAGGCTACAAGATTGGTCTACAACTGTACATACAAAAAATAATGAAATCATTTTATGATAAAATAAATTATTTATGATAAATATTTTACTTATATTTACAAGTACACATTTAAAGAAAATAAATTAATGAAATGGATGCATTTGTTTTTCATTTAAAAGTTTCTCCATGCATGGATCTATGTCAGAAACACACGAAAGCAAATTGCTTTCAAATGATAAACGATGATTCTTATATTTAGTGTTTAGTGTAACCATTGACAAAAAACCATTTTCATGGAGATAAGATGTTATGAAAGAGATTAGTATTTTCAATGCTATCCAAGATGCAAATGCATCTTCTTGCTATCCAAACTGTGGTGATTATAGTGTCTTCTTCATGCAAATTTTTCTCAATTTAATCGGAACTGAATGGAAACATATCAACGTTTTTGCTTTGAAGGTGAATAATCCAGATATCAAGCTTCTTAATGAAAGTATGAACTTTGTCATTCAAATCATATTAAAAATACATCAGCTAAGTAAGCCAGTAGCAACATGCTCTCATTATTCTGTAAAAACATTGAGATTGGCATTTTTTTATCCTGGAAAAATATTATTAATTCATCTTGCAGTTCCAATAACTGCTTTAAAACTTTCTACCGTGATAACCATCTAACTTCTGTATGGAAAAGTAGAGATTTTTGTTCTTTTCGCCCATTTCATCGCATAGTTTAGCAAACAGTCTATTCTGTAATAGTCAGTTTTTAATAAAATTAACATTTTTCACATTTTCAAAGAATTTGTTTGAGATTTTCCAGTTTTTTTTTTTGCAGCAAGAGCATGTCTGTGAAGGAAGCAATGCATTCATTCTGTCTTTGGTATAAGATGATCTTTTAATTTTTTCAGAAATCCATTGTTTTTTCTTGTTGTTGCCTTTGCAGCATCACTACATACTACAGTATATTTTGTTCAATCTATGTTATAGTTTTTAATATTTTCATAAAAAACATCAAAAAGACATTGTCCTGTTGGATGACCAGTTATTGATTTACAAAACCACATATTTTATTTGATTAATCTGTCCCTATCGCATTCATATACCATGAAACATGAGACCTGATAAATGTTTGCCACATTTATTAATTCATCAAATTGAATACTAAAAGATTCACTTGAACTCACTTGCTGAATTATCTGATTGCAAACATTGGCAGCCATATCATCGATTTGTCTTGATACTGCACCATTAGAAAGTGGAATTTTTTTTCTTCTTGCACAACTGTTAACACACTGACCAAATCAACTGTGACAGGCAATATTAGGTTTTCTGCAATTGTATGAGGGTTGGACAACTTAGTTACTCTTAATGCTACAAGATAAGATGCTTCAAGTGTACTTTTATCAGTATGACATGATTTACAAATAGAAGCTTGATTTCTGAAAGTATGTAATTTTCTTTTGAAAAGTTTCAACGGTTTGCTTTTATGATCTGGATGTTTAGTTTCCAAGTACCACATTAATTTTGATGCTTTCATCAAAGAGGAATTGAAAGCAGTAAACACATTGTGGCTTTCCACAGTTATTTAAATAACTGTCAGTGTACAATCTTGTCTTTTTACAAATTGATTCACTGACTGTAAATAGCTCACTTTATTATTTCACAAATTTATTCATTTTGCATAAGAATCTAATTTAAAAAAAAACAAAAAACAGTTATACCATTTGACTGCACACTAAAAACCCTGAAATGTTATGTTTTTCAATTGTAAAGTACTTTTTATTTTTAAGATTATAACTAGCTAACATAAAATTCTGCATGTTAAAGAAAAAATTAGTATTATTTGGGCATTAGAAGAGAGAACAGGCAAGTTGATGTTTGCCAGAATTTTAATTTGGTACTCAGGAACAATATGGAGCAACAAAAAAAAAAGTCTGAAGTTGCTTCATCAGGAAAACAATAACTGTAAAAAATTTGAGAATTGGTTTATGGTCATCTAGATAAAGCAGTTTTCAGTGGTTTCAGCAGCAGTGGAATTCAAATTCTCTGGTTATCAGCCTGATTTTGAAAAGCGGAATTCTTCACCAGAAAATGCTGTAGAATCTTTCAAAGGTTCCAATGGCTGGTTGTACAAATTTAAAAATCATGACAACCTCACATTTGGCAAAACTAATGATGAAGCAAAAGATTTCAACATTAATATTACTAGTAAATCGCTCAAAAATGAGTTGCCTTGAGAGGAGTTATAAGGTAAAGACAGTTTTAAAGCTCAGTTATCAGTGATACGTAAATATAAAAAGCCTAATATTTTAAAAACATTAAATCATAATCTAAACCAAAATAATAAATATGATCTTCGAAGAAGATAAGAGTGGATAATGAATTAAGAGGCATATTCATAAAGTAAGGGCCGTCGGCTTATATTTAAATATTAGCGGGCCTGAACACAGTTTCACACATGTTGGGCCAGATGGCCCTGCAGTAAAAACAGTAACTGTGTTTTTTGATTCAGTAGTCATTTGCCTGCCAGTGAATACAGATCGAAATATCCGTGACAATCATTTCTCCCACCAGTTGTGAAGTGTATGCTGTGATTTGATTTCTGTGTGCAAAAGGATCTTCAGCTGCTGAAATTCATCGGGAAATGCACTGTGCCTAGTGTATGGACCTACAGTAATGAGTGAAGGAAAGGTTAGACAATGGTGTCGAGACTTTAAATATGGCCACACAGATGTGCATGACAAAGAGCGGAATGGCAGGCCCAGTTTTCAGATCGACGAAATTGTTGAACAAGTGAACCGAAAACTGCGATGTGATTGGTGATAGATGATTAATACTCTGGCTGATGAATTTCTACATCTTGGATGCACCTCTATCTACATGACTGTCACAGATAAAGCTTGGATATCACAAATTGTGTGGAAGTGGGTACCGAAAATGCACACCGACCAACAAAAAGAGCAATAAAAATAGCAAAGTGGATGAGTGCAGAATCAAAACAACAATCAATGCAGTGGCTCCATTCAAGTTGCCCAAAACTGAAAAAGTTTAAGCAGTCTCCATTCTCGAGTCAAAAAATGTTGGCTACCAATTTTTGGGCAAAAGGGCATCATTTTGGTTGATTTCATGGAACTGGATCAACAATTACAGCTGATGTGTACTGTTAAATTAAATACTCATCAAACTGAGATCTGTGATCCAAAATCGACGATGCGGAAAACATCTGGCGCAATCCTCCTTCACGTTAATGCACGTCCTCCCACCGCTGCCTTAACCAAGAAGAAGATTCAAAATTTTCATTGACATTTTGACTAGTTTCAGCGTGACGTCTATACGTATTTATTTTGCATAACTAAAAAAAATTAGCCGTAGGATGTTGAAATTTTGGGTTTAGGCTATTGTAACATCTAGTTGTGCACCTCCCCTTTTGATGCAGTTGACTTGACCAGAAGTGTCCAAAAAAGCCCAAAATCAAAGCAGTAATAAGCCCTCAGTGCTTATTTTCTTTGGTTCCAGTTATAACCAAATAAAATTTTAATTAATGAAATATTTGATCTTACAAGGGGAAGGCATATTGCTTCAAATCCTATTTCATCTCCTTTTTCTAATTTAAATATATTGATTTATTAATAATTATTAACCTCTAATTGTAAAAAAAAAATTAAAATAAATAATAATTCAATAATAACAATAAAAAAAAAGTACGAAAAAATATCAGAAGTTATTAATGAAATAAAATTTTATGTACTTTTCATTTAAAAAAAAAAGTGTATATTTAATTTAATAGGTGTACAAGGATGTGATGTCCACATCAGATTTTTTGTTTGACAGTGTGAGGTTTTGAAAGAAATTTATGAGTACAAAGTAGCAATTAAAGAGTATAAAAGAAAAATTAAAATTCAACTTTGTTCCGTTCCACTTGTGCTGTCGGGTGCTGCTACCTAGCAGGGGCTAGAGGCCCCATGGCAAGCTTGGTCAGGTGATCTGATCACGCCATATCCTACGTCATAATACCGCATAGAGTGGTCATTATGATGTAGCGATCTGATTGTTTCAGCGCCCGAATCCTGCAAAGAGCAGTCGTGTTGCACATTCAGTCCGGATGGACATGTTCAGATGAACGCTTATATTAGTTTTATAGTTACATGTTATTAAGTCATATGTTATTCAGTTTAATTATATGTCAAGTTGTACATTATATGTCTTATTAACTTCAAGTATATGTTTTCGAAATGTCAAGACAACAAGATATTAAATAACAATTCAATAAGCAACTAGGCATTGTTTCAATTCATAACCTATGAAAATACAGTCCAACCTCGCTCTAAAATCTACCACAATGTGTTAATGGTCTTCAGTTGAGATCATTCATAACAAACATATTTGTAGAATATTGAATTAACAAACTGTAAGAAAATGTACATTAAGTAGATGCATACCATTTTAAAAATACAACCTGATGGTTATTCATGCATAGGATGTGCAATGAAGTATTGTTTGGTTATATACAGTGATTGATAATGAAGCATTTCTTTTTTAAAGCAAGTAAAAAGAGGTAGGAATTAATATCATAAAGTAATGTCTGATAGGTTCATTAACATAACTGCATATTTGCTTTAAATATAGATCTTTATGCTCATTTAGTTGGCTGTACTTAATATATATTAAAAAAAAAATGCTTTCATGCTTTAACAGTTTGGAATTGAGGGTACCCTTCCTTGATCTGCAATTCAGTCAATACTATCTGAGTTTACCTGCTGAATTAAGACAGCCGCAGAATGGCGTTGAAAAATTCCTATTACGTTCAGCATTTGATAAAACAAACCTCATTCCAGATTCTATTTTGTGGCGTCATAAAGAAGCATTCAGGTAAGTGCTTCTGCTATTTATTCCTTAAATAAATTTATTCCTTTTGTAATTTTAAATAAAATAAAATTTTTAAATTACTAGTTTAAGACTGAAATTGGAAATTTTGTAAATAAATAAAAGAAAATGTACTATTTTTTTTTTGTTTACCTTTTGTAAAAATACTAGTAAAATTGTTAGTATTTTCAGGTGAAGAGGGCAATGACAAAGTCTATAAAATTTTTAAAGTGGTTTGATATCAAACTTCAGTGAAAAAAATAATTATAAAATTTAACAAAAAAGATAATCCTACCAGAGATATAGACAGAAGGCAGTTATTATAAACTAACTGCTGCTAAATACCTTGTGTGAACTAGTTAACCTGATATGCTTTCACTTAGGTAAGCACATTCATTGTCAGTACATGACCATCATGCTAGAAAGACTGAATAAAGCATTTCCCTTTCTTTATTTTGTTTACAAGATCATTAAAACAAAATATAAAGATTAGCAACTCTTGTGGTTATTGAAAAGTATGAATTTGTAGGAGAAAGAAGTTGTATTGTACTTAAAATTAACTATACACTAGCAATCTGTGATTATTTTACAATATTCTGGTTGTTTTGCTAAAAAAAACAATATTTACTGTTTTTATTATGTGCACAAGTACTGTAAAAATTTCAACTGAAGATTTTGACCACTAATATGTGGTTTTTCAATATCAGCAGTATTGAATAATTTATGAACTTAAGTTTCATCAGCATTGTTCTTGATTCATACACATGCGAATGTGCGCGCACATACACATACAAAATATAGTACTGCTATAGTTAGTTATATGTTAATTGTATTCAATTACCTGTTTAACTATATATAAAGAAATAAGTGTTTTTTTATAAATATAACTTGAAGATCTGTGAATGGTGTAAACCTTGCTCATTTTGTACTGAATTTAACAAAACATTCTGCCCTACAATGAAATTTGAGTAAAAAACCAGTAAATTAGAATAAAATGGAATTGTCAGTCAAATTAATTGTGAAAAATTTTGTCAAAGCCAGAAATAATCTTAATAACAATACGTTAAGCACTGTTTTGTGGGACAAAACAGTCATCACTGACTGATGATTGTTGCACTACAGTGTCTCCATGGATTTTATATTTTTTTATTAGTTTATATTACATTAAAAGTTTTATTTTAACTAAACTAATACAGTTAATATTTATAAAGTTATACCAAGTTAAATGAGTGAGGGTGTTTTTTTAATAGTCCATCAATGCACTTTACTACAGCTGTTAGGTCATCATTTTAGAAAAAAATTTATAAAAAAAATCATAGTACTCAATTCTGCTTAATAGTGAGGAATTTTAGTGCAAAACTTTATAAAAATTTTTAATAAAATTCTGCTGTAACAGCATAAAAACGCCAGAATAGTTAAAATGTAGAGTTAAAAGAAAAACATCAGGTTACTTGATTAAAAAAAATTCCAGAATTATTTTTTTTGGCACAAAGTTTTTTTGTAGCACTTTTACATAATTTAATCACAACTAGTCACCAACCACTGTTGAAATAATAAAAAAAATATTTATCATGTACTTATCCTCATAGTTCTGTGTAGAATTTGTATAAATATTTTACTTATCTAATGAGCAATCAGCAGGATAATTTGGCATAAAAAGACTATGTCTAACATGGGAAACATACATTTCAATTGAAGGTCTAAGTTTTATAACCAAGGACATTCCAAAAACCATACCAAATTCCTGGAAGATAAAAAATGACAACTTAAATAGATGACAGAAACTGTAGAGAGCAGGACATCCAAAAATGAAATTAAATAAAACATGAAAAAATAATAATAAACATTAATTAATAAATAAACAATACATTATATTTATTGACTTCAATAACTGTAATGAATTATTTCCTGATTACTATTATCTTGTGGTTTTTTTTTTCAGTGATGGTGTCACAAGTGTCAAAAAGTCTTTATTCCAAGTAATACAGGAGTTTGTTGATGCTAAAATTCCTAATGATGCAGTAAATACTGCTGCAAAACTTTACCCACATTGTACGCCAAAAACAAAAGAATCAGTTTACTACAGGTAACTAAAAAAAAAGTTAAATGTTTAATCACAATTTTTTTAATTTCATTGTTAAAATTTTGCTATAGATTAATGTTTAAATGTTGGGATTTTATGCAACAATTAGCTTAAAGAATTATGGTTTCTAAGACTAAGTGACTTTTATAGGAATTATCAGTATTTTAAAAGAGACTTTAGTTGTCTCTCCTTGTCAAAGTCTTGTCTTGTACTTTGTGAGTTTTTCGACATGCACCTTCCTCAAAGAGTTCCGTGTAAAGCATTGCATTCTACAAGGCATGTGGCAAAGTAGAGGCACAACTACTGATTGTTAGTTCCCTTTAACAAGCAGTAGTTCACCTTAGTCCTGCTCATGCTCTTTTTAGAGTGAGAGCCTTAATCAGTGTTGTGCAATTGTTTACACTTATGTAATCTATCCAGTGGCGGCTAAGAAGTGACAGGAGGGTCTTCGATTAACCATAGCTTGAGTGTTTATATATTTGTGGGCTTGCATATTGAATTTGTACATAAGTCAGCAAGCAAATAGATAGGTTAATTCATTGAACCTAGGGATTTGATTGGAGAAGATGTTATCATTAGACTGATATTATCAGTGAGATTTGGAAAAAGCCCCATGCAGGGTAAAAGTGAAAAGGTTGTCAAGAAGAGCGAGTTTGGATGGTGGTTCCACCTTGTCCAACAAGAAAAGTCAGACAAATCAGGCAGGTGTATCTATCCAGTTACCTGAAGATGACTTGAAAGGTAAGCTTCTTTAAGGCTGGGGACTGGCAGCTCTGTCCCATTAGTAAACTTATTTGAAGAGAAGTACAAACAGTTGTTAGTTCTTAAGAACCCCCAAAACACTTCTGCGGGGGTATGTAAAAGAGTAGTGCCTAGATTCGTATAGCTTATGGTAGTTTTTCTGCCTTGGCTGAAGGATACGAGGTATTAGCCTCTAAGCCTAGTGAAGCAAAAGAGATTGTAATTAAGAAGACTGTCTCGGATGGAGTACAAATGCTGCACCAAAGTATTAAAAGGTAAACAGTTTAAATGTTTCAGTTGTTATGTTTTTATTTCAAAATTAATAATGATATAATAAACCAAATGCAAGAGATTTTAACTTCCTGTATGAATTAAGCATCAATCTTTTTATTTTTATTAAAATAAAAGCTGATTTCAATCACAGCTATTTTATTAAGTTAAAAGTGATTGACTTTTGTTTCATAGTGGAGGAGACTCCAACCTTTTAATTGTGAGCTAAAGGTTTTGATTCCTGTTTTGACAAATTCAGATCTCGTACAAGGTCATTGAGGTTCTCTTGTGATAGTTAATGTGGTTCACCAGACGAACACGAAGATTCATAGTTTGGATCAACCCTTACGTCCTATCATTATCCTCTACCAAATCGTTGTGCTTTGGTTTTGTAATAATGCCTGCAATATTAATCAGACAAAAGTGACAATCAGTGGCATGGTCTTCTGGTTCCTGCCAAATCATTGGAACAGCAAAGTTCATGTGCTGAGAACTATTTGACCAGCTTGTAAGGAATCTGACACGAATAGCACAACAAATGTGAGGGGCCCAATGTTTGTTTTGGTCACAGACTTTGCAGCCAAAATTAAGCTTGTTTTTTTGATGAGAGGAGTAAAACTACATTTCTGAAATCTAAATATTACCTCACCACAAATTTAGCAAAAGCTGTGGGGGTTACACAATTTCTAGGCATTTTGCAAAATCACAATATACAAATAGTACAAAAAATAATCACTACACATTTTGAATTCAAAAGAGGAAATGTAAATTTAGAATACGTTGTAACTGAGAAATATTTACACTGAACATATCAGCACATATACACAAAAGATGTACAGATGTCAACAGAGTAAACACTGAACACAAACTGGCTATGGCATACATTATAATCAAAACAGATGTTGCTTGTGACATCACTTTGACAAACGATGATGAAAGTCTGTAAGAAAGCCATTTTCTGACTCATTTTAGAATTGCATCATCTATTAGTTATGACAGTTGTAGTGTTCTATGTCACTGCAGATCTTTCATAACAAACCAATCATTTTTAAATGCTTAATCAATACAATTTTTTTATTCATTTATGTGTTATAAATTCCTAATACCATAACATAATTGTATAATCTCTATAAAATGTATAACACTGAACAGGGTGTAACTTGAAGACTGAGGGTGATAGAAAAATTCTGTTAAAATTTTTGAATTCAAGGGTAAAAAATACATGTAGAAACCACATTTACTTGCTGCAAGACAAAATTTTGTATACCATTGTTGTTAACAGCATTTCATTGCTGCAGACCTTATATTCTTTTACCTGCATCAGAATATGTGTATGTTGAATCTACTCATGAATATTAGTTGTTAGTTATCATGAATAACATTAAAGAACATTGTTATTTTTTTTCTAGAAAAATGTTTGAAAAATTTTATTCTGGACAAGCAGAGTGGTTAGTGCCTTATTTTTGGATGCCTAAATGGACTAATGTTTCTGATCCATCTGCACGATTCATTAAGCACTATGCTGCTAAGGATGATGGAAACTAATTATATATTTTTGTCATCAAATAAACGAGTTCAAAAAAAAAATTACCTTACTTATTTTGTCATTAAATTCCTTAATTATATTTCACATTAAATATCAATCATAGAAAAAAGGTTTTAGTGTGTTGAGGATGTTCTAAATTGTATTCATACTGCAGCATCTTCATTATTATATAAAATCTAAAAATAACAAAAAACCTTGCAGCTATTTTTGATGATGGCTTATTAGAAAAGGCTTAAAGTTGAAAGAAGGATTAAATGGAATAAAATGAGATAGGTGACTTACAAAGATTTAACTGTGTACAAAGTACAACTGTGTACATAAGTACATGCCACAAGACCCTAAATATCAGCTGAGGAGTAATTTTTTGTCATGACCTTCTGGAATTGAATTTAAGTGAAATTGCTGATGAACTTCGTACTGAAGGTATTGTAGAAGTGAAACGGCAGATGGAACAGAAGAACCGACACTGTCTCTTATACTGACATTCAGTCTTCCTGTTCCACCAGAGAAGATTAAAGTGGGTTACCTCTCTGTTCGGGTACAACCATTCACACCCAACCCACAGCGATGTTTCAGATGCCAAGGGCATGGTCACACTACAACATCTTGCTCGAGAACAAGCAAACTTTGTTTGCTAAATAATGGATCTCACACATTCATGTCTTTATCATCTGATACTATGTCTAACATCGATCTCTCCGTATGCTCACTGAATTTACTCCCTCAACTTGATTGGTTTGTTTGTAATGACTTTCACAGCAGTGACCACAAACCAATTATTATTGGTTTCGGTGTGGACCACGAGGTTAAGAGTAGACCATGTTGGTGGATTGTTGAAAGGGCAGATTGGAATGGATATCATAAAGCCTTCCAATCACAGTATGACGATGGTGCGAACATCCTTGAGCAATGTTCCTCTTTTACGTCCATGATACTTGAAACTTCCAGCAGATATAAACCACAAACATCAGGTAATCCTAAATGTCTTTCCTTTCCACGGTGGAATGATGATTGCAAATGTGCTATTAAGAATCGATGGCGAGCACTATGCAAATTTAATAATAGACCTACAACTGAACATCTAAATTTGTACCGCAGGGCTAGAGCGGTATGCCGTCGGGTCTTCTTGAACGCCAAGAGGAATTCATGGACGAAATATGTGAACACCATCTCACATACTATTCCCCCGTCTACTGTGTGGAAAAAATCCATGCAATTTTTGGATCACCAAAACAATCTATTCTCGGTCTCATTGATGAAGGAGAACTCCTTTCATCATCTTCGGCTGTGCCAAATACTTTAACAAAATCTTTCCGCTCGGTGTCTCTCACTACATCATATAATAATGATTTTCAAAGGTACAAAGTACAGATAGAGATATTGTCGTTAAACATTGGTGATTCGGTTGGTGAATTGAACACTCCATTCATATTTAAGGAATTGTTACACGCACTTACGAACTCATGTGACACTTCCCCTGGACCAGACAACATTCGTCTTGGTATGCTTTCTTCACACCTTCCTAACTCAACACTACAACATCTTTTGAATATTTACAATGGTTTATTCTATGAACAAGTCTTTCCGCCCGCCTGGTCAGAAGCATTTATTATACCAGTACTAAAGACTGGTAAAGACAAAACCTATCCCTCAAGCTACCACCCTATTTCTTTAACAAGCGTGTTGTGTAAAATAATGGAGAGTATGGTAAACCGCAGGCTTACATGGTTCTTGGAGAAATATGGCTTTCTATCTTCGGAACAGTGTGGTTTCAGACAAGGACGATCTTCTATTGACCATTTAGTGTCAATGGAAACAGCCATACAAAACACCTTCTTAAACCGCCAGCACCTCGTTGCTATCTTCTTCGATATAAAAAAAGACGTATGACACGGCTGCGACGTGGTATTCTTAACACCCTCAAGGGATGGGGAATCAAGAGCAATGTGCTTGCTTTTATTATTATTATATTATTTCTTAAATCACCGAACGTTTTGTGTTCGTGTAGATGATTCACTTTCAGATAGTATCGTCTTGGAGAATGGAGTACCTCAAGGTAGTGTATTAAGTGCCACCTTATTTTCTGTGGCCATAAACAATATTACCAATTGTGTATAGGCTCCTGTCTCATGTTCTCTATTTGTTGACGATTTTGTTATTTACATTGCGAGTCGTTCAACGCCCACAGCAGAGCGACTACTACAGAACACTATATTTTGCCTTGAGGCTTGGTCCAGGACTACTGGTTTCACATTTTCATCCAACAAAACTAAATGTGAAGTCCTCTCGGCTACGAAACCCTTCTATTCCGCAAGTTTTTCTGAACAGAGAGCTTATTGCTATCTCTCCTTACGTCAAGTTTCTAGGTTTGATTTTTGATAGCCGTCTCACTTGGGTCAAACATATAAAGGAATTAAGGACAAAATGTTAAAAACTTTTAGATATGATGCGGGTCCTTAGTAACACCAATTGGGGAGCGGATCGGTCATGTATGCTACGTTTTTACTATTCCCTTGTTCGTTCCCATTTAGATTATGGTTGTGTCACCTAGTCTTCTTCGTCAAACCGTGCTTAAAATGCTAGATGGTGTATATCATGCTTTTCTTCGGCTTACCACAGATGCGTTTAGATCACTTGTAGACCGAGGTGAGCCATCATTTTGGGATAGATGAGACCAGCTTTTGTTATCTTATTTTGCCCGTCTTAAAGGACAGCCAAATCACCCGGCTTTTGACTCAGTTCTTAGAAATCCTAATTTAAGAAAGTATGAGGACCGTCCACGCTGTACTGC
Organism: Lycorma delicatula; assembly: GCF_047948215.1. Lineage (NCBI taxonomy): Eukaryota > Metazoa > Arthropoda > Insecta > Hemiptera > Fulgoridae > Lycorma > Lycorma delicatula. The sequence goes on from NC_134456.1 coordinate 38,481,969, forward strand.
ACCTGTAGGTGTCCGTACCTGACGTCTGCTGCAGCATATGAATATTGACACTCCATCGTTCTTTCCTTCATATCCGTGCTCATATCCTCCATGGAGAATATACCTTGTAAATTTTACTTTTTACCTTATGATATATGATAAACAATCAACACAACCTACTGTTTTCCGGCAAATGTTTCAGTGTGCCGTCACCAAGACGAACCCAGACGCAGTGATATACACTGATGGATCGAAACAGGACGATACCGTTGGTTGTGCTTTTGTTGTCAATGAAAGAACTTATATGTTTGGCCTACCCGGTATTACGAGTGTGTTCACCGCTGAACTACTTGCTATAAAAAAGCCTCTAAGTATCATTAACCCTAAATATAGAAACATTCTTATTTGCAGTGACTCGTGTAGTGCTCTCCAGGCGTTAGAAAATTTTTATTCCAAACATCCTGTCGTCATTAAAATTTACAATGCAATCGCTGAGTTGAATAATCGCAATACAGAAGTAAGTTTTTGCTGGGTCCCTAGCCACGTAGGGATTCCAGGTAAGGAACAAGCAGATTATGCTATCAAAAAAGCATGTACTCAACCTCCTTTCACCACCTGAGTTACTACCTCTGACTTTATTAATCGTGTAAATTAATCACTGAGAGCATGATGGCAGAGTGACTGGACGACTATAGATTCTGTGTTACCATGGGACTCCTCTTGCAGAAAAACTCGATGTGTGAGTCTTCTGCAGATTGCGAATAGGACATATGAGGATTACACACAAGAACCTAATGTCAGGAGGACACGCACCCCTATGCACACGATGCAACTGCTGCATGACTGTGCACCACATTCTCATAGACTGCATATGTTATGCGGCATTGCGTCGTAAGTTTAATCTACCCAGAAACATCCGTGATATCTTGTACAATGATAAAGAAATTTTGAACCGGATGTTTCTGTTTTTGTGTAGTACTAGGTTACTGCAAAAAATGCAATATTGTGATATATATTTTTTATACTAGAAGAGTTTTTGATAATTTTTTTCCCTTACTTTCAATTTTGATTTTTTTGGTTCTATGTTTTTAATTTTATTATCCGAGTAGGGAGCCTTTTGCACTCCCTATCGGAATTACCTAAGCTTTATATAGTTTCCTTTTTCTATTATTTTAGCTTTTATATTTTAAAGACTCCGTTTGCGATATTAGTTTTGAGTTTTATTTCACTTTTTTAACTTTTGTTTTAACTTAGTTTTAATTTTTTTATTATATAATTTATATTAGTTTTAAACCTTGTTTAGTTTTATTTTTTTACTGTTATTTTACCTTTTTATTAAAGAAAATTCTGGGCGATGATAACACACAGGTGTTTTTTGCGCCCAAACAAATAAAAAAAAAAAAAACTGTACAAAGAACTGAAGAAATATGAAGAGCAGGGAGAAATGTAAGGAAGGAAACTTGTCTATATTATCTGTTGTAGAATTAAACCTAACATAGATCACACAGCTAATAATGAGAGATGAAAACAACTTATAATTGAAAACTACCCAAACATTGCAATGACATTAGTGGGAAAAAAGAAAATTATAAGACATTTTACAAGAGTGTTGCACCTTAACCAGAAAGATTTTTATAATCTCAAAGTAAATATAATACAGATATTCTCAATAATTTAGTTTGGACTAATGATTTTATACTTTATAACTCAGCAAGTAGAGATTTATGGAAGACTGTGAATGTGGAGATAAAAGCAATGTGTTTTACATCTAAAAAACATTTATTAATTAAACTTCTGAAATACTGTGTCTGTAAAACATCTAATACTGTTTTGAAAAATAAGAAAAACTCATTAATACAGAAATCATTATGCACATGGATTAATAATATTTACAACTGTAAGTATGTGATAATACATTTTTTCTTTTGTATTAACTTTTTATTCTGTACTTCATTTTTCCTTATTTAAAGAAATTTCCTGTAAAACTTATTTTCAACTTTTTTCTGATAGCTTGTAAAAATGTGTTTTTGCATAAGTTGTTGGATTTCAATAACCATACGTAACAAACTATGTTTGTTTTCTTTATTGGAGTACCACAAATTAACTTTGTGGTAAAATAATATCATAACACATCCCCCGCCAAAACATAAATCATTAGGTTGTAGGTGCACCGAGTTTAGTCCTACCATCTGTGTCTGTATATAGGCTGTTTTTCGACTGAGTTTGATTGGGGATTCTCAACTTGACCACTTCTCTGCTTATATGTTTTAGGATTCAGAAGAAATCAGTAATTACATGAAGGGCTTCATGTTAAATTCTATTTCCTTATCATTTGATAATTTTTTTAATGTATGTATAAGTATAATGAAAACATTTCAGTGAGTAATTTGGTAAGATTGAAGTATATTTCTGATAACAATTATTACCCAGTTTAAAAGAAATTGAACTTGATAAAAGTTCAGTTTTTACTTTGGTTAGTTAGCATGTATCATATATAGAATTATATCATATTACTATTATTACTAATATGTGTCACATTTATACTGTCACATTTAATGATAATTATAATAATCATTAAAAAATGAAAGATAAATATGTAATTTTAAAATAAATTAATAAATAATTTTCTTAATGAACTATACTAAGAAACTCAAGGAAGTTTTACTTCAAGAATTTTTCCCAATTTTATAAACAAACTCAACAAATGTACTAAATATTATACTAAAGAAAGAATACTAGCAGCGGATGCATTAGTCAATCTATTGCTTATTGAATTTTCAGCTCTAAGGTTTGTAATCAATCATTGTTCAAGAAGAAAAAAAAATAAACAATGAAAGCTTACCCAAAAACCAATTCTGAATATTTTATTAACAATTTTTTATTTATTTCACAAATTAGCTTAATTATGTACTCATAAAATAACATGCAGCTTAATAGTGGTGATTCTTTTTTAAATTTTTCACTGTCCTTTGCAACAAGAAAAACAAGGAATATAACATAAATGTCTTTATAACTCAATAAAACTAAACTATTACGCATTACATTTGGTACAGTGACTACTTTTGCAGTGATAAGAATACATAAACTATTCTAGAAGCCATCTTGTTTTTTTTTCTATTACATTCTTTAATAACATTTTTGTAATGTTAACCTCGGTATTGATTGTTTTGCTTCATATTCTGATTACTTTTGTTAGTTGATTGCTGCTTACTATTGCTCTTTTTATCCTCATCCCAATCTTCACAATTCTGGAAAGTGTTCATAAAATTGACATTAATTTAACAAAACTTAACTATAAAAACAGTATTCAACATAGTTGGCCACAATACTTTATTAAAAATAATTCAAAAAGAAATAAAGTACTAGAAGTCCTAGTATACTTTCAGAACTAACAGGAAATTATCTCATTAAAGTACAGTTATATAAATTACTAACAGCAAATGTGTAAGCCAAGTAGTCGCCACATTAAAGAATTTTAGTGTGGCTATTACTATTGTGCCACCTACATAGTGTACATGCTAGATTATTTTATAAATATTACACTCAGCCCTCTGAATTTGAAATGTAGTAGTAATTACTTGTATATTAACATTTTCTAAAAGTTCTCATAACTGTCTTTTGGTCTAAATCGAGAGTTATAAAAATTCTTTTTAGTTTTCAGCAAGTTCTTTTTAGTTAACAGCAACGTAAATTAAAAAAATTGATCAGTACAGGATATTGGATCAATGTCTTTCTTAGTATCATCCAGTCCACCATAAAAGAATAATCAGTTTGTTTTTGTAGTTGTAGACTGTATACAATAACATTTTTTTTTTTTTACATACAAAAGGTGGAAAAAAAGGCCTAAACATTTGAATGTTTATATGTGTCTAGTCTAAAAAAAAAGGTTCATCATATCAAACAAACCAAATAGTTATTAAAAAATAGTTAAAGCATAAAAATACTTTATTTTCAATTTTTGTTTGGACAGATTTAAGTATGCTGTGAGTGGCTCCTCTGAAAAATTTTTAACTCAAAAATTATTTTGTTGTTGACTTTTATACATCCTTAGAATCATGAGATGCAACAGTATCTATGTCTATCTGTAATAATGTTCATACTAATTTTTAGGAAACAAATTATGTTAATTTTCATAAAACAATATCCTTAAGAAAGGTTACAGTTTCAGTGATCACAGCACTGTACTCATTTAATCTATTTACCAGAGGAAGTATAAATAAAAACAGCTGGCAACTATTTGCTTTGTGTCTCTAAATTAATTCACTGTAAGTATGGTTGATTAGCATTATCAACAAATCAGCTGCTTGTGATGTTGCAGAACCCTAATTAAAGGATTTGGTAACTTACAGATGGATTTCAATGTCATTGTTGATTGTGGTGATAATTCAATTAACATCACTGCCTTATGATATATCTAATGAAAAAAATATTTTAAGTACTACTCGCATAAAATACATCCATGATATATTAATTTACCATTGTCAAAATCAGCCATTATAAAGGAAAAACATTTCACAAAAGATAGATTGATGTTTTTAAAGGAATCATATTTTTTATAAAAAAAGGTAAAAAAAAAAAAAAAACAATATTAGTGTAATACAATATCTTTTAGGTTTCAAGCATGTTACATGGATTAGAATACTAGACTGTGGATATTGGTGTTCTTTGGTGGTTGGGTTTCAATTAACCATATATCTCAGGAACGGTTGACCTGAGACTGTACAAGACTGTACTTCATTTAGATTCATGCAATTCATTCTCTGAAGTAATATCTGCCTTATGGTGGTTCTGGAGGCTAAACAGCAAAAGAAAGAAAGTAACAAGCATGTAGATAAATTTACATCTTGTTTCAGAACAATTTAGAAATTAAAACTACATATTTTGTTTCTGGATATCAGCGTAATCCTATCCTTTTTATAGAATAAAAGTAATTAAAGTAGTGTAAGTTCTGACCTGCTTTCCTTTTTCTTCTAGACAAAGAGCAAACTGTTTTGAAAATTCACACTTTTCATCAGCTCGCATTCCTTAAACAAAATGATAAAATACACAGTATAAATTAAGAGATTATTAGATTATAAGTTACTATTTAGTTATGTTTCTCTGAAAAATGGGAGAAATTAGTGGCAAATAATAGCCAGGTTGTTAGTGATTAATAATCACTAATCACCCCAGTTACTCCCACTTAGATTTATTAAAACTAAAAAAAAAAACAAGAATCTTGTATTTTGTTGTAATTTATAATCAGCAATAATATCTACAAAAATTAAAAATTGCTTACATAAACAACTTAAATAACTGTCAACTGTTTGATGTATTTTAAATATTTATTGAATTAAGGAAACAGGAAACTAAAACCACAAAAGCATTGAAACTGAAAATTATGACTGTAATGAAAAGTATACAAATAGTACATTTAATTATAATCAAACAGACCCTTTTTTGTCACTGTTTGGTATGCCACTGTCACAAAAGCTAATTGAACACAACTGCATTCATTTAGAATTGGTGATCTGCAGAAATCAGTTTATTAAACATAATTCCAGTCATTGGCATTTTAGACTTATTTCATGTCCTTTATTTTTAAGATGCTATACCAGAGATGTTATTAATAATTTCAGGTGTTATGAAGCCTGTTTATAATAATACACATGATCAAAGATGTAAAACATTTATGAATTAACCTCGATTTTAGAATAGTACAATTGGAAAGTTCTTGTTACCTTTCAGCAAAAAATAATGCCTTGCAGACTTTATAAAAAGAGAAGTGAAATGTTTGCTATGGCTGAGTTAATAATGTCAGGTGATGAGTATTTATGGCTAATCTGTCTTATATATTTACTAATATTGTTATAGCAAACTTACATACTGTTTTAGTATCATAGTAGTAATATACTACTACATTGGCATCTCTTGTGCTGACACCCTCATCTAGTTCAGAGTCTTGGAGTCTTGTTTCAGAGAGCTCTTATTGGTACAGTACTAATATGAATTTATACTGAATAATAACCATTTTTAGGTTAAAAAAGTAAAATTTCAACACTATAGATTAAAATCCTGCAATCAAGTTATAAATTAAGAAAGGCTGTTCAATTGGACCCAAGTCTAATTATGCATACACCATCCTTATTGCTTCTGAAGCTATGTGAATACTTATAAAATAAATCAAGACAGCACAATCTGTTAAGCAACAGAGATTGGTTGGACAGAGTTATCTGAACCATTAATTTCAGCTAATAAGTATTTGTATGGAATTATACCAAATGTACCAAAAAAAGGAGTTTTAGTTTGTTATAATATCTCTTTGATGAGGTGTTGATTTAAGGTTAGAATCAAAGAGTTGCAAGAACACATATTTGTAGATTGATTCTTTATCTTTCCACTTGACAGCATCACTAGCAAAGATGGCAGCTTCTGAACAGAAAGCCTTCTTTGTTTCCAGTTTGCTAAATGTGAATCTGTAGTTACTGTTCAATGTATGTTCTGTAGAAACATTCTATTTGTGATCCACTAAGAAACTAACATTTGTTGATGACATAATAAGTTTGAAAAATTGGATGTTTGTGTAATTAGAAGAGTACAGAATGACTAAGGATATCTAAAGAAAATGTTAATTTTTTGCCTGTTATTATTTACTCCACTAAATCTAATAATAATAGTAAATTAATAAAAATTATTACCTTGGATTATGGTGCACACGCATACTGCTGAGTCAATTGTCTGCAATAACTTGATTTTTGTCAACAGATTTTTACAAATGGGATGTTATTTTTTTTTAATGTAAACTGCTTAATAAATTTCATAATAAGTAAAAATTTGATCAAATAAATAATTACAAAGATATTGAAGATTAAAAAATTAAAGCCATCATTTTGACATTTTCGAAGATGATGTTTTCAGTCTTTTTTATTTTGTTGAATAAGACATAGTCTTAGATTTGCCAAATTTAATTAAAGTTGGTTTACCCATTCCTGAGAAATAATTTTTTTGTTGGAAATTACAAAATGGTGTTTAGAAGGAAAACAAAGCAAAATAGGATTATGTCGATATGAACTTTTGTGCTCATTTTGGTGTCCTGAATCAGTTCCTGAAGTTTGGTGAATATATCCTGGAACACTTTGCATAGCCCATAACTGAATCTTTTTGTTAGGTAGTTAATATAAACTATAAGTGCATTTACACATACCTGATTCTATTATTTCAAAACAGTCCATTATTGAATCTTGAATAAACTCTTTCAATTCAGGATTTCTTATCTTTTGTGTCATTACTGCAACAATGCCTGATTTATCTGGCTTAGAATCTCCATCCAGCTAGTCAAAATAAAATTTCCATTTTAATTTCATTTTTCCACAATTAGATCTTATAACAGGTTGAATATTACAATTAGTATCTATTAACAATTTCATGACCAGTTGTAGTTATATGTACTACCAAACCACAAGTTTTTACTTTGTAACCAAAACTACTTGATATTTACAATTTTATGAAATATTTATTTATGAATAATTATTTAGAAAAGCAGTTATTAAATGTATTTAAATTTAGTATGGAAAAAAGTTTAATGAAGATTAAAAACAAAAAAGTCATCATACAAAATATATAATTAAGAATAATTAAAAAATGTATGATAATACACTAAACAAATTGGTTGAAAGTACATTAATCGCTAATTTAGTTTTATTTGCATATAAAAGTAATAATTGAAGAAATATCTTTTTTCACTAAACCTCTAAAGTATACCCACACACTTCACAAAAAAAAGTTATTTTACATATAAACTTAAAGGTAACATCAACCCTGTATTGTAGTTAGCTGCATTATGGAATTGTACTGAATGGGACTGTTCATAAAATCTTAATTTATTAAAAATAAAAACCAAAAAAAAATCAGTATGAGCATCATTAGCCTGAACATAGATCTAAATGTTTTCCTTTAAGAATAAGATTTAAATTTTTTGTTTTAATTGTACATTTTTTAAAAGTTTTTAAAAGAAAATCTAATCAACTGTTATGATTAACTAAAGAAAATTAAACAGAATTAAAATTTTTAACTTTTTTACTTTTTTTTTATTCAATCTAATTTGTATGATATTACAGGAACAACTCAGATACCTAGTACAATTTCTTGATTCAGAGCTTGTAATCAGCTTAACACCTTGTTTAGTAGATGAGTGTAACTATCAAAATGAAGTTATTCTTTTTGGATCTAAAACTTACCCTACAATTCTGAAAAATGGCACATAACATAAATGATCTCTAACTCTAATAATGGTAATGGTATCCTCTAAAATTACAAAGTACTTTTTCTTGTGTCACACAGTTCTTTTTTAAAAACCACGTAACATTAAGTTTTTATCTTATGTAATATAACATTCGCCACATCAAATTAGAGATAAAATTCTAATAGGATCTACATTGTATGTAATAACATTCTTTAATTTAAGCGGTGTTTCTTCAACGTTTAAAAATAGTCTTTCTGTGTATTGGATCTAATTAGAAAATTACTTAAGTTACCAACACTGATTTGATTATACATAGATTGTATCAAATTTTATTTAAAATAGAAAATACAATACTAATTTTTATACACAAAACTATGTTTGAAAGATACTAAAATTGAACTGTGAAAGAGAGTGAGTAAGCAACTACAGCACACCAAAGAAGGTAAGCATAACTACAACCAGTTAGTTTTCAATTGAATTTTCAAAAACATGTGAAAGGAATTTTTTCCACAAAACTATAGTGAAAATGTTCTAAAATGAAAAATAGAAGGAGTTATCATATAGAAATATGCTATGACTGTAAAAATGAATGTTACAAATGAAAAACCAGCTGAACGAAACATTGTAGATATATCCCTAGTGAACCTGTAGCATGACATTCATCTCGATGACCAATTTGTAAAGAAAGGTTTACTAAAAGTAAATTTAAAATAGAACCATTATACAATTATTTAAATGATTTAGTGATTTAAACTATTTCTTCAAGTTTAAGCTTTAAAAAATTATTTAACAGTAACTAGTTCATAAGATTTCTGTACAAATAAGAAAATGAACTGAAATTACATGTCTGATTTTTGAAAAGCTAGAAAAATTATAGTCTTGTGTAAATTAATGTGAACAAGATTATAGTTTCAAAAATAATTAAATTTCTTATATATAAAGAAGGTACAGTATTTTTTAACATGTAATATATCTTCCTCACTCTTCAATAATGATTACAATTCTTTTAGGCATTGAATCTATCAGTTTTTAATATATTTCTTTCATTTCTTCGTCGTGAAACCACACCTTCATCACAGCACAAATCATCTTCTCTTTGGTAGTGTAGTCCATTTTTCTCAGTTTTTCTTCACAATTGCCCACAAATTTTCAATTGAGTTCAGGTCTGGTGAATTTCCAGACCAGTTCAAACACTGAATCCTTTTCTGAGTCATGAAAAGCTTAACTTTCTTTAATCAGGAGTGGCAGTGGGCCAAATCTTGTTGAAAAACAGTGTTTTCAGCTCCAAGTAAATCTGCAAATTTTTGAAATTCTGGTAGAGCACTGTTTTCCAAGTATGTGATGCATTTTTCACTGTTCATCATCCCAGAGTTGGGTACTAAAGTTTTAGGTCCAGTGTAGATGAAGCATCCCCAAAAAATCTTCTTTAAAGGATACTTTAAAACTTGTTTGATTTGTTTTGATGAAACCTGCTTATCATCGCTTCTTCACAAATGTGAGATGCTTACACCCTGAACAAGAAAATGACCCTTGTCCAAGTCTCAGCACTCCAGTTTTTGTATTTTTTGGCCCAAAGAAGCCTTTTCTTCTTCATGGCATCTGTAAGAAGTTGTTTTCATTTAGGCCTTCGTGCCTTGCAACCACTTTCCAGAAGTCTTCTGCATACAGTAGAATTGTGAATTTTCACACCTGCTGATTCTAAATCTTTTTGTAACTCAAAACTATTTTTCTGAAAATTAATTTAACTTATTCTATGTAAAATAGTATCATCTTTTAAGGTGGTTTTATTGTTGAGGTGACATTGTACCCATCTCAAAATTTTGTCTAATTATCTTACTAACCACACCTAGACTAACCTTACACTCTGCTGCTATCTGCCTCTGAGTCATATGCATATGTTTGTTGAGTGTTATTATTTTACTTCTTTTCTTAGGAGTTAAATCCATATTGCTACTTTTCTAAATTTATTAATTAAATCACAAGATCACTTAAATTAGAAGAAGAAACCAAAATAAAAGAGGTAAGCAATACACATAACCTCTCAAAACAAACAAGATATTTTCAGGCAGTACTTGAAATTACCTGATGGAAACAGCTGTAGTACATCTGGAATCAGTGATACAACATAACTAACTAAAAATTACCTCTTGTTCATATTAATTTGCACAGGACTGTATTATCAGTGATCAGTAAGTGAGTATGAAAAACATGAAATTATTATTAATTTATAGAAAGACCAAAATTTGAAAAAAATCAAAGAGAAATTTGTAACTGTATATTTTTGCCTCCAAAGGTTTGTCATTTTAAAAATATAATTTTAAATTGTAGAGAGAATTAAGTTAGTGAAAATATTGAATAAATTAACACTATCAACTCACCATTTGCATCTGACGGAACACACAATGGACAATGCACTAGAAGCAAAAAACACTTATTAGAGAAAGTAATTAAATTAGGATAAAAAATTATTTAAAATAAGGCAGTGTTTTGAACTATTAAGATAAATAAAAAAATTTCATAACATCTACATGGTTATGGTTTTTTTTTTTTGTCTTCAGTCATTTGACTGGTTTGATGCAGCTCTCCAAGATTCCCTATCTAGTGCTAGTCGTTTCATTTCAGTATACCCTCTACATCCTACATCCCCAACAATTTGTTTTACATACTCCAAACGTGGCCTGCCTACACAATTTTTCCCTTCTACCTGTCCTTCCAATATTAAAGCGATTATTCCAGGATGCCTTAGTATGTGGCCTATAAGTCTGTCTCTTCTTTTAACTATATTTTTCCAAATGCTTCTTTCTTCATCTATTTGCCGCAATACCTCTTCATTTGTCACTTTATCCACCCATCTGATTTTTAACATTCTCCTATAGCACCACATTTCAAAAGCTTCTAATCTTTTCTTCTCAGATACTCCGATTGTCCAAGTTTCACTTCCATATAAAGCGACACTCCAAACATACACTTTCAAAAATCTTTTCCTGACATTTAAATTAATTTTTGATGTAAACAAATTATATTTCTTACTGAAGGCTCGTTTAGCTTGTGCTATTCGGCATTTTATATCGCTCCTGCTTCGTCCATCTTTAGTAATTCTACTTCCCAAATAACAAAATTCTTCTACCTCCATAATCTTTTCTCCTCCTATTTTCATTCAGTGGTCCATCTTTGTTATTTCTACTACAATTCATTACTTTTGTTTTGTTCTTGTTTATTTTCATGCGATATTTCTTGCGTAGGACTTCAATCTATGCCGTTCATTGTTTCTTCTAAATCCTTTTTACTCTCGGCTAGAATTACTATATCATCAGCAAATCGTAGCATCTTTATCTTTTCACCTTGTACTGTTACTCCGAATCTAAATTGTTCTTTATCATCATTAACTGCTAGTTCCATGTAAAGATTAAAAAGTAACGGAGATAAGGAACATCCTTGTCGGACTCCCTTTCTTATTAGGGCTTCTTTCTTATGTTCTTCAATTGTTATTGTTGCTGTTTGGTTCCTGTACATGTTAGCAATTGTTCTTCTATCTCTGTATTTGAACCCTAATTTTTTTAAAATGCTGAACATTTTATTCCAGTCTACGCTATTGAAAGCCTTTTCTAGGTCTATAAACGCCAAGTATGTTGGTTTGTTTTTCTTTAATCTTCCTTCTACTATTAATCTGAGGCCTAAAATTGCTTCCCTTGTCCCTATACTTTTCCTGAAACCAAATTGGTATTCTCCTAACACTTCTTCCACTCTCCTCTCAATTCTTCTGTATAAAATTCTAGTTAAGATTTTTGATGCATGACTAGTTAAACTAATTGTTCTGTATTCTTCACATTTATCTGCCCCTGCTTTCTTTGGTATCATAACTATAACACTTTTTTTGAAGTCTGATGGAAACTCCCCATTTTCATAAATATTACACACCAGTTTGTATAATCTATCAATCGCTTCCTCACCTGCACTGCGCAGTAATTCTACAGGTATTCCGTCTATTCCAGGAGCCTTTCTGCCATTTAAATCTTTTAATGCTCTCTTAAATTCAGATCTCAGTAATGTTTCTCCCATTTCATCCTCCTCAACTTCCTCTTCTTCCTCTATAACACCATTTTCTAATTCATTTTCTCCGTATAACTCTTCAATATATTCCACCCATCTATCGACTTTACCTTTCGTATTATATATTGGTGTACCATCTTTGTTTAACACATTATTAGATTTTAATTTATGTACCCCAAAATTTTCCTTAACTTTCCTGTATGCTCCGTCTATTTTACCAATGTTCATTTCTCTTTCCACTTCTGAACACTTTTCTTTAATCCACTCTTCTTTCGCCAGTTTGCACTTCCTGTTTATAGCATTTCTTAATTTCCGATAGTTCCTTTTACTTTCTTCATCACTAGCATTCTTATATTTTCTACGTTCATCCATCAGCTGCAATATATCGTCTGAAACCCAAGGTTTTCTACCGGTTCTCTTTATTCCGCCTAAGTTTGCTTCTGCTGATTTAAGAATTTCCTTTTTAACATTCTCCCATTCTTCTTCTACATTTTCTACCTTATCTTTTTTACTCAGACCTCTTGCGATGTCCTCCTCAAAAATCTTCTTTACCTCCTCTTACTCAAGCTTCTCTAAATTCCACCGATTCATCTGACACCTTTTCTTCAGGTTTTTAAACCCCAATCTTCATTTCATTATCACCAAATTATGGTCGCTATCAATGTCTGCTCCAGGGTAAGTTTTGCAGTCAACGAATTGATTTCTAAATCTTTGCTTAACCATGATATAATCTATCTGATACCTTCCAGTATCGCCTGGCTTTTTCCAAGTGTATATTCTTCTATTATGATTTTTAAATTGTGTTGGCAATTACTAAATTATACTTCGTGCAAAATTCTATAAGTCGGTCCCCTCTTTCATTCCTTTTGCCCAGCCCGTATTCACCCACTATATTTCCTTCCTTGCCTTTTCCAATGCTTGCATTCCAATCTCCAACTATTATTAAATTTTCATCTCCTTTTACGTGTTTAATTGCTTCATCAATCTCTTCGTATACACACTCTACCTCATCATCATGGGCGCTTGTAGGCATATAGACGTTAACAATCATTGTCGGTTTAGGTTTTGATTTTATCCTTATTACAATGATTATATCGCTATGCGTTTTGAAATACTCCACTCTCCTCCCTATCTTCTTGTTCATCACGAAACCTACTCCTGCCTGCCCATTATTTGACGCTGAGTTAATTACTCTAAAATCACCTGACCAAAAGTCGCCTTCCTCTTCCCACCGAACCTCACTAATTCCTACTATATCCACATTTGTCCTATCCATTTACCTTTTTAAATTTTCTAGCCTACCAACCTTTTTCAAGCTTCTAACATTCCACGCTCCGACTCGTAGAATGTTATTTTTTAATTTTCTGGTGACCCCTTCCTTAGTAGTCCCCACCCGGAGATCCGAACGGGGGACTATTTTACCTCCGGAATATTTTACCAAGGAAGGCGCCTCCATTATTGCTATGTGAAAATGCAGAGAGCCACATTTTCTTGGAAAAAAAGCAGCTGTAGTTTTCCATTGCTTTCAGCTGCGCAGTACTCAGAGGACTGAGTGATGTTGATACGGCTGTTTAAGTCGTCCTGACTCACGCCCCTAACAACTACTGAAAGAGCTGCTGCCCTCTTTCAGGAATCATTCCTTAGTCTGGCTCTCAACAGATACCTCTCCGATATGGTTGCACCTTCGGTCCAGCTACTCTGTATCCCTGAGCACTCAAGCCCCCTCACCAACGGCAAGGTCTCATGATTCACAGAGGAGGTTATGGTTATCAGTGGTTATTGATTGATTTTCTAGTAAGAGTATTACAATCAGTTAGGTTTATTACAGTAGAAATATTACATTGAACTAGGTATGACTTTCAACCTATTTTTACTTTATTCTTTTTTTGTTAAGTTAACTAACAAAAAAAAATCTGAAAAATGTTTTTCATCTGTTTATGTTTTCATTTTTCAAATTGCTTATTATATTATTACTTTTTTTTAACCTCTAGGACTACCGTTAGGTATTACCTCAGAAGGTGAAATGAATGATGATTTTTGTAGCATGTGAAAATGCCATGCCTGACCGGGATTTGAATCCAGGACATCCAGATGAAAGACTGAGATGCTACCACTCGTGCCACGGAGGCCGGCATTATATTATTACTTAACTTAGCCTGACACCATAATTCACTTATAACAGAAATCACAAGACTGTGAAATGTAAACAGTCACTTAATGCTTATTTTGTATATCTTTAACGACTGAGTTTAACAATTCAGTTTATCTGAATGTGCAATATAAATATATTTTGTGACTAAAAAGCAAAATTGCAAAAAAGTAAAGAATTACAAAAATTAAAATTTAAGAATCATAAAAAAAATGTATTAGAAAATTCAATATACTGAAAATTAAGTAAAGAAATGTTAAATCCCTGAATAAAGGATATTTATACATAGTAAAGCATGCAAATCACTTCTACTATATGAAGTCTAGATTTAAATTGAAAACTAAGAAATCAAAATTTTTAATACTTTAAGAATTTTATCATTAAAATTCAAGCTAACATGTTCACTTACCATTGGTTAATTTCCCTTTAAATTAAAATAAATTTATAAAAAAAAAGTTATAAAATAGAAGAGAAATAATGACAATAGCATCAAACAATATACTATTTACATAAATGTAAACAGAAATTAATCTAATTTCAATTTTATAAATCTAATTTTTAATATATAAAAAATAAGTAACAAAACAATATGAAAAAAATATGTTGATTCACATGTTTAAAGAGTATCATCAAAAATATTAAACCTTTGTATATTTGCTATGTAATTTAAGGTTATTAAAAATGAGCAACAAATTAAAAAAAATCTGTTAAAACAATCATGATTAGACAATTAATTCTAACATCAATAATTAATTATCTTGAAAATTACAGGATCAAACATACACTTATGTATGTATTTGTGTATGGTACATACATATATATAAATTAAAAATCTCTAAATACTGTTTTACAGTTTTATTTGGTTATTAGTAATTTAACAAAGTAATTTTATATCAAACCTAAAAAAGTGTGCTTTTCATCTCTTAGTTTTTTGGGTTTTATGACAATTTTCTCAGAAACTTCAGAAGACATAGTTCTGTAATTCATTTTTTAAAACATTTTTTCGTGTAAAAAATTGCATATAAAATCACTAATTTTGCTTAATCATTTCTGTCTGTAGAATTTTAGCATAGAATGTTTAACCTTTAGAGCAGATATCTCAACAAAATATTTTGGTTGCTGTAACTTGAAAACAAAGTGTTTCCAACTGTACGTTTAGATGAATATTTTTTTAATTTGATGAGAGGAATACACCTATAAAGTATGGAAGAAACTTCCTTACGCAGTTGGTATGTATAAGTGACTCTAAATAACTTTTTAATGCTCTGCAAATTTAAATATATACTGTAAACCTATTTTTAATAATTGCAACAATATCATTATCAAAGTACATTTTTCATAACTTTAAAGAAACAGATCTTCAATTATTAAT
Source organism: Lycorma delicatula (assembly GCF_047948215.1). NCBI lineage: Eukaryota > Metazoa > Arthropoda > Insecta > Hemiptera > Fulgoridae > Lycorma > Lycorma delicatula. The sequence goes on from NC_134456.1 coordinate 38,497,740, forward strand.
TGAACATGACAAAGCACAGTAGACTTTAAAATTGTTTAACAACTCACATTGAAATTAATGGGACTTTTTCTTCTAAAAGTGTTTTGGAACTAATTATCAGCTCCTGCCTCAGTCAGGAAGGAACTGATAATTAGCTTTAAAAGGTCTTCAGAAGAAAAAGTTATGTTAATTAGAAAGCAAGTAATTTAATATTTTATGATTTCAAATTTATTAACTAAGTAAACTTTCACATAAACATAAATAAAAAGTCAGTTACAATTACGGTAAGACAAATAAAGGGAGGTATCAACGTGATTCTTCATAAAATGAATAATAATTATTCAGTTACTGGTTAGTTAGATTTAAAGAAGGCATATGACAGTGTGGCAATCCAGAAAATTAAGAAAGCTCCCAGGATTGCACAGATTAGTACAAATTTATAAATGCTATTGTAAAGTGAAATTTTAAAGGAATGAATAAAAAAATTATGAATTATAATAAATGTTAAGTGCCATAAAAAAAAGATTTAAGATGACCTGATATGAATTAAAGTCATTCCTGAAACTAAAATTGTCATTGTCATGATAACAAGCATTTCATATTGTCAGAGCTTATCAAGGAACAGAAGTGAAGTTGGTTTATAACCATTACTTTCTTTATAATCAAGTAATAGTGAGTCAAGTAATGCTTAACACTGGCAAAATAAGCTTTCTTAAATCCAGAAGTTCAGTCTAACAAAAAATGCCTTAACTCTTTTAATTACATAGTAAAATCATTACTCTCAGAGAAAACAATTAATGTGTCATACTATTATTTGAACATTGAGCTTATTTGGAGAGAATAAAAAGGAGAATTTTTAAAACTGCCTCATAATTCAGGTTTGTGGGCAATGAATACAGAAATGGAGAAGAGAAAGAATTAAGTGGAGATGAAACTCTAACAAATTATAGTGGAATAACATATCAGGAGTGAAGAGATAAAATGAATGTAGAACTGATGAGTTTGCAACTGGAATTATTGAGAAGCAACAGTTTACAATATTATGGTCATTTGCATTGAATGAGTCCTGGAATACTACCTAAGAAAATGCATCAATGGGTTCTAAGGAAAGATGGAACAGTGGAAGACTGTGCAAGAGTTGAATGAATAAAACAGGCTTCTAACTAGATGAAAATCTAATGAAGCACAGATTAATGGCATGTAGGATGCTACTGATACTATACTTGCCAGTTAGACATTAGGTGCAATCATGCTTGGAGAAACAGTTTATAACATAGAATGAAATAGAATTTTTTAGATTGATGATCTTGAGTCAATATTGTTTTCAAAAAATCACAAATTAAAAACAGAATCATATAATCAAATTAGATTTAAGCTTATATTGTACAATACTGTCAATACTATACTACACAATACAATGCTATACTACTAGTTCCCATTAGTACTACGCATACAGTTTGCATCATTACAACTTAAATAAAATGAACCATAACACAGATAATCAAATTATAGCAAAAACTTAACTTTCTAGTAATTCACTATGAGGATTAATAAAAAAATAAAATTATTAATTAAAATAATATTTAATATATTTCATCATCCATTATATAACCATCCATGACAGTTGGCAGGTCCTGGCATCACCACTGTCTCCATCTGTTTCTGTCCCATGTTTTCCTTTTCATCTCGCTAACCTTCACTACCCTTTATGTTATTTATTAAATTCAGTCTCTTACTTCCTTTAATTACATTTAATTTTTCACCTACATTTTTTAATGTATTGTCCCTTCAAGAACTGTATTTAATCCTTTTCCCCTAATTATATGCCCAATCCCATTTCCTCCTTCTGATTGTTGCCAGTATTGTTTTATCTTCATTTATTCTTCTTAATACTTCTACATTATTTACTCTGTTCACCCATTTTATCTTCTCCATCTTTCTCCAGACCCACATCTCAAAGCCTCGATCTTATCTTTTTCCCTTTTCCCCGGTGTCCATGTTTCACTGCCGTAAAAAAGTGTACTCCAAACATAGAATTTTACCAATCTTTTCCTAAGGTTCAGACCCATGTTGCTGCAGAATAGGTTTTTCTTTCCAAAAAATGCTTCCTTTGTCATTGCATTTTTCATTTTAATCTCTTCTTTACTCCTTCAGTCTTCAGTTATTACTCTCCTGAGATAGCTGCATCTTTTTACTTGTTCAATTTTTCCTTCTGCTTTCCCTTTCTTTCACCTTCATAACCTTTGTTTTCCTTATATTTATTTTCATTCCATATTCCTTCATTCCTACTTCCAATGCTTTTATTATTCCTTGTAATGTCTGAGTGCCTTTAGCTACAATCAACAGATTGTCAGCAAATCTGACATAATTTACATTTATTCCACCTATGCTTATTCCTTTTTGACCATCCAATATTTCTTTCAACATTTCCTCGATATAAAGGGTGAACAGTAGATGATAAACAGCAGGCTTGCCTCACTCCTCTGTCTAATTCTAACCAATTTGTGAGATCCTCATTTATTTTCACAGCTGCTTTTTGCTTCGTATACAATTTTCTGATCTGTCTCCTATCCTTCCAGTCAACCCTCTTTTCTTTCAGAATCTCAAATAATTTTTACTATTGTATTCTGTAAAATGTCTTTTCCATATTTATAAAAATACAAGCTCAATCCCCTTCCTCTTTCAAAACATCTCTCTCCAATCATTCTGATCAATCCTACAGCTTCTCTTGTTCCTTTTCCTTTTCTGAATTCAAACTGTTCTTCTCCAGCATTCTCTTCCATTTTTGTAAACAACCTTCAATTCATAACTCTCAGCATTATTTGTGTAGCACGTGATATTAAGCTGATAGTTCTGTGTTCTTTTCATTTTTTGGTTCCAACCTTTTTAGGGATTTATATTATTATTGTTTCAACAAAAAATTTGGTTCCAATCTTTTTAGAGATTGATATTATCATTGTTTTGACAGAACTTCTGGCCATACTTCAGTATCATAAATTGTATTGCAAACTGAAAGCATTACATCTACTCCTTCATCTTCTAAACTTTTAAAGAGTTCTACTGGAACTTCATCTATTTCTGTTCATCATGTCTTTAATAGCTTGTAAAATTTCATATCTCAAAATTGGTGGGCCTTTTTCTTCTTCCATCTCAGCTTTCTGTATTTCATGTATTTCTTCTTCCTATATACAGGTCCTCTATTAACTCTTCCCATCGTTTCTTTATCTCATCTCTTTATTACCCCTACACCAACTTTCTTCTCAATTTCTCTCATTTTATAAGTAGAATTACTTTTATCTATCCCATTTGATTTCTTACCTTCTTATACAACAAGTCATACTTCCTTTCCATTGCCCTCTCTCTAGCATGGGAAAATTTCAGGATTTTCCCTTTATGAAATCTAAGACATAATTGGCATTTCTTAGATTCTCTAGTACTTTTAGTGAGGTTAATATACTTACTGGGTCAATATCTTCTAAAGGAGATGCTGTAACATGTTTTGATGAGTTTGATGTATTATTACGATTTTGCCTTCTTCCTGATTGATCAAAAGGATTTCTAAATCCTGTATTTCTATTGGAATTAAAGTGACCCCCAGTTCCACCAGTACTCCTTGAGTAGCTAGATTCATTTGAATCATCATCTTCACTTGCATCATAACTTTCTTTTTTGTTATTTTGTTGATGATTTCCTGAAATTAAAGGAAACTAATAAGTTGATAACATTTAAAAACATAATCATACTGTAAAAGCAATGAAGTAGTTTCCGAATAATATTAATTTAATGTCAAACCTACAATGTTCTTCAAAGAGCAGAAAATTGAGTTATGTTAAGGCTCAGCCCTAAAGTATTCTGAAATTAAAATGTTGAGATGGTTGTGTAATGTCATTTAAAAGCTAAAATGGTTAATAAGAGAAATATTTAGTAAAACATGAGAAAAATTTTTGGTAAGTGTAAAGGTGATTGAAATGTTTAAGAAAGTTCAGGAGAGAAAGGTTGGAATGAGAAGAGTCATTTTAGTGGTAAGATGATTGATCTGTTTGGAATACTAGAAAAAAAAATGTGGTAGTTAGTACGTGAGTGTGTATGTGTGTTACTTGAATCGGAAATTGAAAATGGTTTAACTAGCTTGATATAACTATGTAAAATATTTCCATAATAGTCATATTTTCAAGAAAAGTTAAAAAAAAAGAGCTATGGTAAACAGTTATTGAAATGAATTAGAAAACAAGAAAGCACAAAGACTATTTACAAACAAATGAGTTAATTTAATACTAGATATATCTAGTTTATATATACTTTAAGGAAAATGTTTTTATTTTAAATTCTTCATGAAACAATGGATAAATCATTGAAATTTATTTTATATAAACTTCCCATATATATATATATTAAACTGTAAAAGATGATACAAAAGAAAAGATTTTTACATAACATATCCAAGGAATCATAAAAATTAAATTTTGCTTTTGGGATAATGCATAAACAATAGATAAGAGTTGTCAACAAACTGCCCAAAGGGCTGGTCAAAGAAAATCAAGTCATAATATATGATTAGTAAATTGTCCTGTCACAGGCAATGTAAAAAAATCATGTTTCATATGAGTATATCTCTCTCTCAAACAGAAACCTACAACTCCTCTGAACTAAAATTTCAAAAAATTTTGATGTAATTTGTTTTTCATGTCACTGAATCATGCAGCTGAAAAACTCTCTTGTTAGAGTCAAAGCAGTCCAGCAGCACAGCTATAACTCAAACAAACTATAAAATTTAGCAACTGTTTTGATAAATTTTCCTTTCTGACCCCCTCATAATCCACTAAATTGCAGTTAACTGCAATGTAATTTTTATATACTAGTGTTGATCAGTTTATCCTTTTGTACTTTGTTAGTCTATTTGTATGATCTCGTGATTTAGTTTTGTTGTTGTTGTGCAAACAACATGGCCACTTTTTTTCAGAAATATTGCTAATTATATATGAATGATAGCTGCAATACATTTGTTTTACATATGTTCTGTCATTAGTTTTGGTTTTCTGTTGTATTTATGTTACATGACTGGCATTATATATTAGTTATTTAATTGTTATGCATACTTTATCTTTTGACAAAGTTTATGAATTAGGTGATGCAATGTATGTGAAAAATCTGGACATTTGTGATATGCAAAGTGAATAGATGTTTTATGATGGGTTTTTCTTCATATTTTGAAATTATGCATCTCTACTTTAGATGTTATGAATTCAATAATTTGAGTGATTTTTAGAAATCATACCTTATACTGAACTGTAAGTTAGGGTGAAATTTGTTGACACATAAAAGCAATGTACTGTTGTTGGGTAGAATGTACATGGAATTTTTATATTTAGAAAATAAGTCATTTAAAAATTGTTTTAAAATAAATAACATTCAAATTAAGTAAGGTGCAGGAAACATATCTCACAAGTACTTGATAGCTTTACTTCCACTTTTAGACAGTTTTACTTTACCTGTATTGTAGCTTTTACGGTTTGAGTATAAAGCACCTTTGTGGTTTGGATTGTAGCGATTTTCATACCTTTCACCTCCACCGCCATTTCCTCTTCCATTATCTTTTGGACTACCATGTATAGATGACATACATGACCGTACAACATCATTAAAATCTTGTTGTATCTTTTCATCTGCAACTCTACATTTCAAGGCCTAGAAATTAAATTAATTTTTTATTGAAGGAAAACTATTTGTAGACACTTATATCATAAAAACAAACTTTTATATTTTCTTCAGGAAAATTAAAATTATTTTATAAAATAGTGTATTCATTTTGAAAATAAATAGATCAAGTAATTTCATGATCTTTTAACATAGAACTTTACATATTAAGAAATAATATTAACAGGTAAACATAAATTATTCAGTGCATTTTAGGGGTTAATGAACAATGTAGTGCGGGTTGATTTTTTCAAACATTAATGTAGGTCAAGTAACTCTTGACCTACATTATTTGAACACAACCTTGAATGAATACGCTGACATGATGTAAAGACAGGGAGCAAAATTAGTTTTGTAATAGCTACCGTGCAGGAGAAGCAATGTGCATACTATCGCTTCATGAAATCGGATCTGTTGCTACTGTTAAAAGGCGTTTTTGTTTAGAATACAGTTGTGATCCTCCTAATAAAGAATCTATTAAATGTTGATATCAGCAGTTTAAGGATACAGGAAGTGCAGTACACCAAAAAACATGCTGGCTGACCTCCCAACTCCAAGGAAGTTGTGGATCGAGTAAGAGAAACTTTTCAAAGAAGCCTGGATAAATCGACTCATCATGCGAGCTTAAAACTGGGAATACCACAATTGACAATTATGAAGGTTCTACACTAGCACTCAAAACTTCATGCATAAAAAAATTCAGTCATTGCATACAATTGATGATGATAAACCACACAGTTACAATTTTGACATGGACGTTCTTGTTAAAGTAAACAAAGATAATGGGTTTTTAGAAAAGTAAATCTCTTTTGACAAAGCTATCTTCAATGTTTCTGGTCATGTTTACTGTCATAATTGTAGGATCTGGAGTAGTGAGAAACCTCATGCTCTGATAGCCCAAAAATTAATATTTGATGCATCTCGACTGTTTATGAAATGATCAAATTTTTCTTTTTTGCCAAACAAATGGTTATTAGTGCTTGTTATCTAAACGTGTTACAGAAGTATGTAATACCACAAATTAAACATCGGAAACCAAACATTTACTTCCAACAAGATGGTACACTACCACAATAAGGCTTACATGTTAGGGACTACCTACATGAACAATTTCCTCAACTCTGGATTGGCATGATGTATCAATTCCCTGGTCACTTCAATCCCCTAATGTTGCAACATTTGCTTTCTTTCTCTGGGGGTGTCTTAAAAACAGAGTGTATATAACAAAGATGTTGACATCATGAACCAAAAAGAAGAATAGAAGGTATACTCCATATATTCTTTAATGTGAAATTGAATATCATCTAGATATTGTACGCTCCACAATAGGTGTTCATTTGGAATTTGTTTGAAGTTAAGTGTTATAAACCAAACTGTTTGTAATGTCCTATTCAACAATAAAACGTGCATATAAGTACAGTGCTTTGTTATTTTTTTTTTTATTAACACCTAAAATGTGCTGAATAATATATGATCACTCTGTATTTTAATCAGTATAACTAATAAAGAAAATTGAAAAAACAATCTAATAGCCAAATTAAAATTAATATCAATAGTGTAAAAATATTAAGAGTAAGTTAAAATTGTTCTCAAAACATGGAATACGGAATGTAACGGGTTAGAAACTACAAAATATAATAATTATCATGTATTTGGATCCATGTGTTGTTTGTTTTCATTAAAGAACAAAATAAGAATATTAAACACAATTTTCTTAGAAACTGAACTAAAGAAATACAAACTTATTGTACATGTATTGCATTTTTTTTTACTGAAACATTAATAATACATTTAGTAAAAAACTGAAAATTTCATAAACAGTTTCAAATAAAATAAGTTTTTAAAATCTTCTTTTAATTATCATTGTACGTGCTGTTCACTTTGCAATTGTAACTTCTCATTTCCAAACAAGTGATGAAATGATACAGATCAGATAAAAATTGTTAAATAGAAAAGGGTAGTTGTTAAATACCATTTCATTTTCTAATATTAAATGATCTTCAAAATTCTGTTTAAGAAATTGTTTAAAACTGATACTTTACTGTGCAGAATATATATATATATATATATATATTCTGCATTGTAAAGTATCAGTTTTAAGACATCAGTCTGTGACCCTCATTAAATTAAACATACATGACTGAATAAACTATCTAAATTCATATCCATGCAAAATACTCAACAGAAAACTTTTATGTAACTTCCCTACTTTCATCAATCTGTGACTGAGAACTTATTAATAATACTTCAAGAAAACTGACAAGATAACCTTGCTATTTTATTTTATTAACAATGTCTGTAAAAATTTTGTTGTTAGAAAAATAATCATTTTACAAAATGATGTAGGGATAACATCATTATTTTGTTTTATTTTGTTCTGTTTTCTCCCACAATGGTATTTTCCACGTTACTACTCGTGGAGTAGTAACATTAACCCATGATCGCTTCGCTCACTAACCTTGACTAGCAAGGGAAGGTTAGTAACCAAAGTGAGCTTAGGTTAAGTTTTGTTAGATTATATTTATAATTTCTCTGCAAATACCTCCAAATACCATATAATTATAACATTAGCAATTACTAATACGTAACGCAAAAAAACACAATTGTGGGAAAAAAACAGAAAATATACTTTTGTTTTATTAGCAATTCTGTTGACTGGGATTCTATTACAATCCAAAGTTAAATATCCATAATAAATTTTTTAAATCTTCTGGAGTGACAGTACTGAATTTAAAAATTAGTATATAGTTATCATAAAATTATCAAAAATTATGAAAGAAAAATTGTAAAAGAAATAGAAAAAAAATCTGAAGCAAGATTCAATGGAAACCTTTTTCCACACGATAGAGAAGGAATGATAACTAATATACTTATATAATAAAATATTTTATAACATAACAATTATTTATTTTTCAAAGTAAGAAAATAATAATAATAATAATAATAATAATAATAATAGCTAGATTATAATATTTTAACAGTTATTTACGTGTTATTTGTAGTAACATGTAAATAACAGTTATTTGTTATTTGTGTTTACATGTTAGGGATTACCTGAAAGAACAATTTCCTCAACGTTGGATTGGCATGATGAATCAATTGGATAATAAAACACATGACTAACTATTGTATCTTTTTAACAATATTATATTATATTATTGTTGAAATTTATCATTTTGTAAACTTCAATATTTAATCATATACATTATTTTAATATGATCATTATAAGTCGTTTGCTTGGGAGCAATATTGTTGAACAGATAGGAAGTGATTCTAATTAAACTAGTAGAAGAAAAAATATATAATTACCTATACAGTATAAAACAGAACTTTGTAACCTGAAAGGGTTTTTGGGAGGACGAAAAATGCTTTTGTGTTATTGCCCAAAACAAACATAATAGAGTATAAAACCAAACAAACACATATTTCAATAATTATTAAATAATCGAATACAGATTAGCCTTATGAAATAAGATAGCATCTTCGTATTGTTTTCTAGGATATCTTAGATGTTAGCTCCTAATTTAAATTTACGACGCAATGTGCATAACCTGAGAGGTATTCTGTCCTGACACTAGTCTACTATCAAATTTTTATTGTAACTTAAAAAAATAGAGTAGATTATTATAACTATTAATGCAGTAATAATACATCTTATTTAAAAGAAATAAATAAAAAAAATTATATCAAATTGTGCATTATAATCAATCTACCTGCTATTATGATATGACCTACCTAACCTGATATGAGTCTATGATCATAAGTAGAGAGATTAGATGGCTAAATTTTAAAAATTTTATATGTTATATTTTCTCCATCCAGTTTTCCAACTACTGCTGGGTCTGGACATGTGTAGAAGCAAGTGCAATAACTGCTGTCAGCTTGCTAGGCCTTAAGTAGTTGCAATGTAAGAGCAAATTTACTGGTAAACGTTAGTCTGGAACAGACTCAGGTCGACCACTCCTGAGATGCCTGGTTAATTGAAATCCAACCACCAAAAAATTCCAGTATCCACTGGATAAAAAGCAAGGCTTATCTTAGCATAAACCTCAGAACCCTTGACTTCAAAAATCAGATGATTTTGTGATGACAAGTTTAACAACTAAGTCTATATGGGGGGGGGGGGGTAAAATTATACATAATTATTAATTCAAAATCAAGCGGAATGAAGACGGTATAACAACTGAGAGATACTTCCTAACTGGTGAACTCTAATTTATTCCTCTATTTAGGTAGTTTATCTAATAATATTGATACTGATAATTTATAAGATAGGATGATGAATATGACATTTTAATAACTAAAAAAAAAAAAAAATATTGACTTATTTGAAGTATTTAATGTATGGTTATTAACCAAATAATATATTGTTTAACACAATATATTAAAATATATTGAAATATATATTAAAATAATATTATAATATTATAATATATTATAATATATTAATATTATAATATATTAATATTATAATATTATAATATTAATATTATAATATTATTAAAATAATATTATATATATTAAAATATATATTATAATATATTAAAATTATATAATTTATGGCCTTTTTCTGTCTGCAACCACTGTAAGGTTCCTTCAGAGGATGAATGAGGATGATATGTATGAGTGTAAATGAAGTGTAGTCTTGCACAATCTCAGATCGACTGTTCCTGAGATGTGTCGTTAATTGAAACCCAACCACCAAAGAACACCAGTATCCACGATCTAGTATTCAAATCGGTATTAATGTAACTGCTTTTACTAGAATATATTATTAGTTGTATTATTAGAATGTATTATTAGTTTACTACATATATTAGTTGAATTCAAACTAACCTCAATAACAGCTGCAGCACACAAACCAGCAATAACTAAATAAAACCAAGTGTATTGATTTTTCTGCCCTTTATACATCATGTTCATTCTAATGTAAAATGATATGTGCTTAGCTTTGATAGAAATTTATATGTTTCATAACAAGCAATTACTTTTGTTAAAAATGTCAAACAACAGTAGCTACGGTGATACATTGACACATGTCTAATTTTTTACTAAAAAAAACAGGAAATCCTATTCTACCATATTAAAATGTATATACTTAGAATGACTGCCAGTAAATCAATTATTTGACATGAGCACAGTAGTAATTATTTACAATTTATATGTCATTTCCAATTTTATGTTCATTATTTGGTCTGGATATGTGTCTGTAATTGATATTTTTTCATATTTGAATGTAAATATTTTATTATTATTTGCATATAAATAATTATTAGATGTAGCCTCGATGATATTTTGATATTGAAGGTTTTTTTTTAAAACTAAAGGTATCGGATAGTTTTCTTGTTTTCCTCCAAATTCTTTCAGTTACATACAGTTGTAGGTCTTGTGCAACCTTTTAGTTAATTCTGGCATCTTTTTAAAATCTTTGGCCCTTTCCATCAACAGGTTTTCTTCTTTTTTATACTACTTTTGAGACAAGTCCAGTAATAAATCATTCCATATCATCTCTCTTTGAGATATGATTAGCGTCTTGAAATTTCAGATGTCAGTATAACACAATTTGTACTATATATATATATATATATATAGTCAAGTATAATTTGTCCAGAAATCAAGATTCCATCACAAGAAATGTTTGTTATTGAGTTAAATTTTTAAAATTCTTTATAATAGTTTTAAAAAACGCAAGTTTAAGAAAAAAATATTTTTAATTTATTTGGTTTTTCAGGTCAAAAAAAAAAATTGATGTGGGCACAACATGACGGAAATATCCAGTTTGACCATCCCTGAATCCATTTTGACTAGTTTCATCATGATGTCTGTAAGTATGTATCTTGCATAACTCAAAAAACGATTAACAGTAGGATGTTGAAATTTTGGGTTTAGAACTGTTGTCACATCTATTTGTGCACCTCCCTTTTTGATTGTAATCGACTAAACCAAAAGTGTCCAAAAACGCCCAAATCCAAATAGTCCAAAGCCCATATTCTTAATTGCAGTAATAAGCTCTCATTGAGAGCTTTTTAACGATATATCATAAGTGGTACTTATTCGTTCGAGTTACTGCCAAATAAAATTTTAATTATAGTTATTTTAATACATTGATTTATTAATACTTATTAACCTCTCATTGTAAAAAAAGTTTTATGATAAATTATAACTCAGTAACAACAAAGAAAAATTGAAAAATATGAAAAAAATATCAGAAGTTTTTAATGAAATAAAATTTTATGTACTTAACAGGCGTACAAGGAAGTCATGTATTTTCCACAACAGATATTTTATTAAGTAGTACTTGAAGAGAAAGAAAACATATTGGTATGTATGTAGATAGTTACAGGATTTAAGCAGGGAATGGACTGATAAATTCATATTACTTAAAGAGTAAAAGTAGTTAACTCTAAAAAAACTAAAGATAATAAAGAGAAAACCAATTAATTTGCAGTAAATACAAATAAACAAATTACACTCTTCTACAAGAGTTTTATGAAACAGATAATGTTAACGTTATTTACTCATATGTTTGATGCTGAATCCAAATATGATTTCAGAATTTATCCTGAGAGCTTCATTTTTGAAATTGTTACTTTGAAAAAATGAAAATCTTTGAAACAATTTATTTTATTTATTAAGACCAGATGCTTATAAGTATTTGTTGTGAATCAATGTTTATAAAATATGAATACAAATATATTTATAAATGGCTACGAATGGAACAGTTTGGGTAAATAATACATATTACACCACAGAATGATATCATTATTAACTGTTTATTGTGACTCCTAGGAAAAATAAATTTATTAAATGAGTATTAATTAATTAATAGCCTTTACTAATATCATAATTGATATAGTGATTTCAATCATTTTTACTATGGAATAATCCAGATTAGAGAATCAGTTTCCCTCTGGCCTTCCTGTGAATTCCATTGTTAGTTTTATCTTTGGTTATTTCTATTTTTTCTGATAAAGACAGATTCTTTTTGTTGTGCTTCATACATATTGTTTTTGTATACTGACATAATTTATAAAAAATTCCTCATAGTTATATAAATCATTCTAACAATTTTTTTCTATATGTGTGGTGATTAACATTTAAATCTCAAAGAAGAAATATTTGATTAAAAATTAATATGAACTCTATTTTGGGTATAAAATAGTTGATAAGAACAAGTCTTGGGGCTCCCATATCTGCTATGATTCTTGTGCTACTAAGAATATATCATATATTTGATATGTTTTTTAAGAATATTACATATCTCACGGCTTAGTAGGAAGCCGTGACATGTTTGCTGTTCCTATGGTGTAAAGAAAACCTAAGGATTACTCCACATACTTATTTTTGTATTATAAAAATCAAAGGCTTCAAAAGTAAATGTGAAGTAAATGAAAAATCAAAGGTATAAAAAGTAAAGTTGCATATTCTAGTCTTGTTTCAGCCATAAGACCTATTCCACACAGTAAAAATTACATGTTCGAGTTCCACCAGAAACATGGAATTTAGAGGAAAATGCTAATGAAGAAGGCTGTGATGATTTTAGACAAATGATCACGAATCCAGTCTTTAATGTCTGCTCAAGTAATTTTGTAAAGTTTAGTAGTCGCACCTTGGTAATCTGGATTCTTTTCTTCATTACTTTCTAAATCATCACAGCGTAATGAAGAAAAGAATCCAGATTACCAAGGTGCGACTACTAAACTTTACAAAATTACTTGAGCAGACATTAAAGACTGGATTCGTGATCATTTGTTAACAGAACAGAATGAAGGAGAAATAATATGAAATTTGTACTAACATCATACAGTATGAAAAATAGTATTGGCGCATATTTGGAGATCTAAAGGTGTTAACAACTTTAAGTACATTTTAGGACCCTCTTTTTGTTTAGCCTCTGGAACCACCGTAAGGTATTACTTCAGAGAATGAATGAGGATGATATGTATGAGTGTAAGTGAAGTGTAGTCTTTTGCAGTCTCAAGTTGACCATTTCTGAAATGTGTGGTTAAAAGCAAAAACAGCTATCATTTCAAAATATTTTTGAAATCACTCCAGGGAAAAGAAGGCTGAGAACAATGTAGAAATAGTGAGTGAACTTGAAAAACTAGAAAACACTGGGATGCAATATATCTCTAAAAATTCATGTTAAATTCACATTAGAGTTTTTTCCACCTAATCTTGGCAATTTAAGTGGTGAATGCTTTTACCAGGATTTACCAATCTTGGGAACATGCTATCAGCGAAAATGAAAACTGAAAATGCTTATCAATTACTGTTGGAAACTGAAAAAGAGTATTCCAGAAGCTGAATACAGGAAAAACTAAAGAAAAGCAGATGTTAATAAGTAATAATATCTTCTATAGGCTTATCTTAGAACATCTTCAGGGATTATGCCTGATTAATTAATCTAAATTTACAAGATTTTGTTATATTTTGTCTTTACAGGATCCAATTAAAAGTAAGCTATAAACAACTGCATAGCTACTAATCAAGTATTTCTTAAAAAATTTGGTATGCCATGAAAATGAAACATTTAAAAATTTTTTAGATAGAAAATATAAAATCAAAATATAAAGCTATCATGACCATAACATTTTTACCACATAAAATATATTAATGATAACTTAAGACGTACCGTACTGCTGCAAACCAAACATATTCATAGCAATGATTAAAAAAAATTGCTTTAAAACATTCTCAAATACTTTACTTGCATAAAAATAAATAATAACAAGAATTAAATTAATAATAAATAAATTAAGAGAAAACATAAAAAATAATAAAATATATTTTTTTAAATTGTACAATAAATACAGAGTATATTAACAAAAGTGTATATTAGACGTGTTGTAGTTGGCTGAATTTCCATCCAAAAAATTTTATGAAGTTCAAAATAATTTCTGCAAAAATAAAAATAAAATTAAAATATAAAAATTCAAAAACGTAATAATTTTTTTTTTTGAGGAGGGTGGTGGAAATGCATTTTCGCACGAAGTGTCGGGCTCCCGCTGATGGTATTATACAATCACTATCAGCGGACTACCGACTAAAACCACCCCCCCTTTCTACCAGGGCTCGACCCGGAACCGTTTAACACATTACTTCCGGTCGAGTCCTCCTATACTAGCTATATTAAATTAGGTGCTACCTAATTTTCAGGACTATCCAGGTCAACCTTTTTGGCCCTGAGTATGTTGCCGACGAATCGGGCTACATTTTCCCAGCTGCTCAGGTCACGGAGCATCATCGCAACCACGTTGTGGGGCTCAGTGCTCAGTGCTCCGTGATCTGCCTCTAGTGTCCCTCGATCTGCCGCCCACCGAGCACATTTGAAAAAGGTGTGCTCAGCGTGTCCCGTACACCGGGACAATACAGGCAGTCGGGGGACGGCGCTTTCCCTATGACATGGAGGTAAGCGCGGAAGTACCCGTGACCCGTTAAAAATTGGGTCATGTAGTACTCCTCTTCTCCATGCCGTCGCTACGTTCACGGTCTGACCAGAGCAATAAGCCTTGCGGTCCATCGTCCTCTGGTCTTGTGGTCCCAGGTCTCTTGCCATGCGAGGAATGTGCGAGTGCGTTCCTCGTTGGCAATGGTCACCCGGTCTTCGCCTGCCCGTCGCCTCCTGTAGATTGCCTGGCGCTCCCTTGCTAAAGTAGCAATGGGTATGACGCCGGCGACCACAAGTACTGCAGGCTCGGAGACCGTCCGATACGCGGAAGCGACTCGCAAGGCTGCGGTGCGTTGCACCTGCGCGAGCCGCTTCCGGTTTCTCGCAACTCTTAATGCCTGGGCCCACACTTCCGACCCGTATAACAGGATGGAATGTACCGTGGACATCAGCAATCGCCGTCTACTGGCCTTCGGTCCGCCGACAAAAACGTAATAGTAATAATAATAATAATAATAATAATAATAAAAGCTATCATGACCATAACATTTTTTCCACATAAAATATATTAATGATAACTTAAGACATACCGTACTGCTGCAAACCAAACATATTCATAGCTTAGATAGCTAGATAGATATATGCTTAGCATAGCATAGATTAAAAAAAAAAGTTGCTTTAAAACATTCTCAAATACTTTACTTGCATAAAAATAAATAATAACAATATTAAATAAATAAATTAAGAGAAAACATAAAAAATAATAAAATATTTTTTTTTTAAATTGTACAATAAATACAGAGTATATTAACAAAAGTGTATATTAGACGTGTTATAGTTGGCTGAATTTCCATCCAAAAAATTTACGTCGGCCAAAGGGGAAATGGTCTTGCTCAGGAGCTCCCTCTAGACTACGGGATTTGCAGTTCCGAGCTTTCCGAGCTGACTGCAATTGTGCTCCTAGGTTTAGCTGTTATCAGTGGCGGCGGGAGGCATGATCGTGATCTGTTTTGCCGACACTGGGAGAAGTCTGACGGGGAGTGCTCCTTCCTCTTCTCGGTTGTGGGGCCGGGTTGAGGGTAAGCTGCTGTGCGCTTGCTCTGCCAAAGTCTGATTGGGGAACTAGGCTGGATCAATGATCCGGGACACACCCAACCGTCTCTCCGTCCCCATCTTGTGACATCATGACTGGCGTAAATATAGGTTTATGGACAGCTTAACATCTACAATTTCCGTGGCAGAGGGTCTACGTAAAAACCCTCGCCCTGGAGAGCCTTTGTTCTCATAGACGAAGAGAAGTAAGAGTGCAGAATTTAGTAATAAAGAAGAGGTTATAGATCTGGAAAGGAAGAAGAAAACCTCTAAGTTTAGGTCGAAGAATAGTGGTTAAGTACCAAAACTTTTACTTATGAAAAAGAAAGAGCTTCTTATGAAAAGAAAGAGTACAATATAGATAAAAAAAAAAAACTGTAAAAATTGTCTATAAAATCTTATCTTTGACAAGGTTTTTAACTGTACCCCTGGAGCTGGACTTGACGGTGACTACCATCATCTTTTCATCAAGATGAAAATCAGTCTGGTGGTTTTAAAAACAATGAAAAACTCAGATTGACAGGGTTAGTAGGCTCTAGTTGAGCAGCTTAATAGCATAGTTTTTTGACGATAATTTAAAATCTGGTGTTATTTTATGATTAGTCCTTGAATGTGGATGTTGACTATATGGAGAAATGTAATTTTTCTACTAGCTGACGTTGATTTTAGAATAATACGAAATTATTATTTCAAAAAGAATTCATAAGGCATTTTTTATAAATGTTAGTGTATGGAACACTACTACCTCTTTATTACAAATTTTCAACTGTCTTCAGGCCAGTGAAAATTGTTAACACAATATAGCTAGAAATTGAATTGAAATTTTCCACTCCGCTAAAATCTAATTGCAGTATAAACACGTAATCAAATAAAATTGTTCATCCTAGAAAAACTGGTGAAATAAAAATTCCTCATTTAAGTTTTTAAAAATAAACTGTTAGCTTGCTCTGCCAAAGTCTGACTGGCAGAGCCAGTATTTTTGTAGCGTGTGAAAATGCCATACCTGATCGGGATTCGAACCCAGGACCTTCGTATGAAAGGCCGAGACGCTACCACTCGCACCACAGAGGCCGGCCAGAGAATTCAAGGAACTGCCGACGCTGAAGAAAGTATTGACTCCTTTAGTCAGCATAACACAGGCGACTCAGACTGAGAAAATCAGGGGCAGAAAAAATGTAATGCCATTCTTAATGTACCAAAGAATGGCAGAAGCGGAAGGTGACGTGGCGCAGTTGTACGATCTATCGGGGCGACAGACGGAGATTAGTACTACAGACCGGTGTTGTAACGGAATTACTGCGAAAACATGAAATTAAGCTCGGAGATGTTGCACAGGATATTACAACAATTACGGGTAGAGGTGCGCCAGCTATAAGCAAGACGCGTTATACAGTACAAGACACAACGGCGGTCGGAGAGCAGAAGACACTGGTTGTGAAAATGCTGGTGATCAGAGCGATTTTAAATGAATCGCAAAAACTGACGTTTGTCATACCGGAAGGTAAATTTTGCCGTATGATAAAGAAGATGGTGGCAATGCAGGCAGAGGACGGGAGGACTCGATTAGAATCTTTACCGCCCCTTCGAACGAGAGAATACAAAGAGCTAAATCGCCGGGAGTTGCGAGATCTACTCCGGCGATCGAGGAAAGTAGAATTTCGTAGTGAAAACGACTGGTAAGATTTATGCTGATCTCCTGAGACAAATAAAGGAGACCGTAATACAGGAGGAGGCGGATGAACTTCTCTCGCTCAGAAGAGGAGCAAAGGAGGAACTTTCTATAAGAGTTAAAAGATCACAGAAAGGAGAAGAGTTACAAAATACAAAGCTGCCGATCTATATGTTGATTTCAGGACAAGACGGAGCCGAAGAGCCATAGCAAATTTTAAGATATCGAGAGAAACAATTGAACAGGAAATTCAACACGCAATAGCTCAGGTGCTTGGTGAGGAGGAATTTAGAGTGACAACAGTACGTCCTGCCTTTGGAGAAACGAGGAACGCCACAGTTGTTACTAGTCACCGCGCAGCGGTTAGACTTAGTCGAATACGCATCGGATGGGTGCACTGTCGCGCTTATGTGCTAGAGGCAGCCGATAGGTACTACAGGTGCTCGGGGACGGGCCACGTGGCATCAAATTGTCAGGGTACCGATCGTAGAAACCTTTGTTTCAACTGCGGAAAAGCAGGACATAAGAGAGCACAGTGTGGGATCCAGCAGCCTGTGCGGAGGGCCACTGGACAGGCAGATGCACGACAAAATGAGATATCTGCAATTTAATGCGAACAAGAGCCGGTGGGCTATGGACCTCTGTTACGAAGTCGCACAGAGAAAGGACGTCTGTGGCTGATCTGAACGCGGCGGTGGTGGCGGAGCTTCGATGGTTGGTAGACCTTACGGGCAAGGCGACGATAGGGTTCCCAGTGAATAGTACGTCGGTAGTAGCAAATGATGCGGGACGAAGATGTGTGGGCTGACCTGGGCGAGATAGTGGTGTATTGCAGTTACCACTCGCCCAATACAAACATTGAAGACTTCGTTGATTTTTTGGAAGACCTTAGCCATAAAGTTTACAGAAACAGAGGTAGAAGGGTCGTAGTAGCGGGAGACTTCAACGCTAAATCGCCCGATCTTGTTGGTTGTGTTACTACACTACAAAGACGATACTTAAGTGAATGGGTGAGCGCTTTGGGGCTGATATATTTTAACGGAGAAGATGACATATTTGTACGGAGGGAGTCGCGTTCGGTGCTCGACTTGGCTTTTTGACCACAGCGACTTCGTAATTTGTGAGCTACAGCAATAAAGTGAGTAGAAATAATTATTTAAAAGTACTTTAAAATAATAATATTAATTGGGATACTAACTAGTTTTAATTAAATACTAAACTAGTTTTAATGCATCATATGCATTTTGGTTATAAATATCATCTATATTAAACTGATAATGTTTTCAGTCAACTTAGTACCGTGCAAAATGTTTGCAGAATGCTAGTTGTTTTTTGTGTCAACTTACGTGCCCATAGTTACATCTATGCTTACGTCGAACAATTCCGCATACTACAAAATAAATTAATATACTACTTATTAAAAAATATACATATGCAAAACTGTGAATGTTTAGGTGAAGTGAATGCTAAGGCAGTACAAATTTATAATAATATTCGGTTGCGTTATCGTATGAATGTTTCTTCTATTATCATACATTATCTTACGTATTTTTTTTTATTTCTCCATTATGAAATTATTATTTTTTTCTCATTTTTTAGATTATGAATTTATTGTATTTTATTTGATTTCAATGTAAATTTAAATAGTTTTACATTCTGGTTTTATGTATTTTTTCTTTTAATTCTATTTTATTTTATTTAACTTAATTTTTAAATTATATTAAAAAATATCAAATCATATATTTTTATATTAAATAAAAATATATGATTTTTATTCAGTTAAATATTATTGTATCTTTAATTGGTTCTTTGTAAGCAAATTGGTAAGCATGGCATTGAATGCTTGTTATCTTTGTGGATAGCTGTGGTATTTGGGAGTTGTATTATCTCATGTCAGGTCACCTAATAATCATTACTATTAAGGTACCTAACATCCACATGTATAATTTATATAAAAATCATGAAATAGTCGATAGAGATAGAAATTAATACACACCATTTTCATATATTCTTATCAGTCCAAAATCTGTTTAGGATCTATAAATCACAGTCAATATTGCAACAATAATAATAAATTGTAATTATATAAGAATGGATTCATCAAATTAATAGGTTAAAAACTTAAATATTTTAATGACCGATTCTAAGTTTTCAAAATTATCGATATTTAAAAAAATAATAAACTTAGAAAAGATGAAAGATAATTTTTATGATCTAACATGAATGAAATTCTTATTTTTATCTATTATTATTATATCATGAAATTAACTGATCTTTTTCCCATGCTCAATGAGAAGAAATAAAGCAAATAAGAGGTTTTAATAAAGTACAACCTTATTGTATTAACAATAGGAATGGATGAATTGTTTCAATGATGTAAATTTGGTTGGTTAATGCAACTGGCATTTCGATTTTGTTGTATTTCATTAGGAACTAGCTATTATTGGGCCAAAGAAATCATTCCAATCGTATTTTAGTTTAAACAAATTTAAATAATTTCAATAATGCAGCATATATAAAAAAGAACGACCCGATTTCAAAACCATAGACCCATGCAACCATCAAATGATTGGTGAATGAAATTTGCACCATTTGTAAGTGCACATCCCAGAGTTTCAAATAGCGGCTGAATACCAGCACTGAAATGCACACTAGCAGCAGAGCACTTTTGTGTTTTACAGTTTAGCAAGACAGATTTCATAAACAGTTCAGCATACATTTTGACATTTCAGGATTGATCCCCATCTGTAGGTAATGCTTTAATTTCAGTCATACCAATTACAACACAAATTCTTCATGTAAGTGACAAAATAAAACAAAGATTTCTGTAAGACTGGCTTTTTCACAACTAAATGAGGACTCCAATGAATTCAATTGTTCCAATGTGGCTCAGCTGATTTCATTGGTTTCTACTCAAACGAAATATTGCCTCAATGCTGGGTAGGGTGTACACGAGTCCAAGACAAGGCATTACACACTTGACAAAGGCATTGATTTTGACACACAAGATCCCCATACATTACTCCTTGTGACTTTCTTATAGAGATGTGTTAAACAAAGTGTTTATTTTCCACTATTACCTGCTGATTGGTATTTGCTGTAAACTAGCATTACAGCTGCAGTAACGTCTGTAATAGAAGAATGTCTGCAATGCATAATGGAAGAATTCAGCTATCGTCTTGGTGTTATCCGTGCAGCAAATGGAAAACATGGTAAGTGAAATTTTAACATTTTTTAATAGTGTGTAATTTGTTTTGTAATTGCAACACATTTTTAGTATGAATATATCTGTTTGAAATCAGGCCATTCTTTTCGATACACACAATATTTTTCATTATTTTACATCTGTTCTGAAACTCAAAATGTAATGAAAGTAGTGTATTACTTGTAACTAAGGTAGCATTATTTACTTCTTATTCTGTAAATGTTATTACTTCTTTACCTGTTCATTATTAATATTTTTTCCTCTCAAATATTTTTCTGACATAGAAAAACCTTTTTAACTTACATGGTAATACATTTGTTAGCTACATTAAAGTGTATCGTAATAGTATATAACAAAAATATTTGCTTTTTTTTCAGTTAGTGCACATTTTCCATAAAAAATTTCTTTTGTTGTACTATTAAATAGTAATACTACAGTAAATCCTATGTTTTAAAACAAAGCAAAATTATCTTACATTTACACATGAAATTGCAGATTCATATCAAACTGCATTTAAACTTTAACATAGATTGGGATTCTTGTTTCTATTGTAACCCATTTCTATTTCCACATACTGCACATATCTCACATTAACAGCAACAGCTATTTACATTCTTAAAATGAAACAAAAGAAAGAAATAACAATTATTAATTGACAAAGTGTTATTCATTAGTTGATACTAAGTGTTACACTGATTAAAAATTAAAAAAAATATTTAAATAATTATATTATTTTCATCATACAAAAACAAAAAATTATACTTTTATTGTAAAGCAAAAACTTCTTTCAGCATTTATACTTCTGCACTCTGAATAATTACAAAAAGGTGGGCATCACTGGCATTTTTCTTTAAAAATATGTATTTTTTATAACTATAAAAAGGCAAATACCTATCAATCATAAATGTAAAACAAATAGTTGTTTATCAAATGAACTACTAGCAACATATTTATGTTCTGTAGTTTCATGGAACTTTTATTGGTAAATTTGTTTCATCTAAACTTTGCCAACTTATGACAGATGACACTCCCTTTCTTGGGCTCTTTCAAAAATTCATGAGCTTTCAAGTTATAAAAATAAGTCAGAACATTATTTGGCACCCGTAAATATGCATCAAGAAAACAATTTAGAAAATCAAAAAATTTAAGTTATACTTGTGTTTAAAGTTTATTAATGTGCATCCTTCACTAAAAAGAATAGTAACTTTTCTTAATAAATAATAATATCCATCTCTGTTAAACCAAGTAACTCAGAACTGTTTTCATGTAACTTAAACCAATATTAGTCCTGAATTAGTTTGCGAAGATTGTATCAAATATTGGTGTGATCAAGTAAAGTGAAGTTTCTGAAATATTTTTTCTCATATGCAATTTTAAAAATGCATCTTTTTTATTAAACAGCAATTAGCATTGTGAGATTGAAAATAAATAGGGCACAAATTAATGGCAAGAAGGTGAAGAAATTTAAAAACCAAAAATATCATGATAGTTATCTGGACTTGGGTCCAGATATAACATAACATTCATAAAATAATACATAACATTCTAAAATGTTATGTTGGGTGTTATGTTGACAGAATCAAGCAGAAATTGAATATTAGTTGAAAATACCATTTCCCATTATACATAACGGAAAATGAAATTTAGGATATTATTACTAGTTTGTTTATAAATTTTATGAGCCTTACATTCAAATACTGAACTGCAGATTCAGATCTGGAAATCCATTTCCAGAGACTGCAAACGCATCATCTTCCATTGAGCAATAATCATTCACGTTCTTAAAAAAAAATTAAAAAACTGTATTATTCACAATAGAACTAACAACTGGAAAATAATGTGGTTAAATATTCACAAGCTATTATAAAAATGATTTCAAAAATAATACTCTGCTAATTGAGACTCAGCGAGTCACTGTAGCAAAAAATAAGTAGCTGTAATGAATTATGCGTATACTAGCCACCTAACAGCCAATAGATCTACTAAACAACCTTGATTTATAATCTTGATTAATGTTTATTTTGAGGGATGAATTCTTTTTATTTTTTTTCTCTAAAAAAAAAGTAAAAAATTTCCACTGATTTTAAAAACTGCATCCATCATTATTTAATAACTTTGAAAGTTAGAAAACTGATTATGTAAATAAGGCTATAAACACTAACTGACATTTTATCAATGATTTTTTATTGATGAATGGAAGGGGTTGTTCCTTTATTTTTTATTTACTATTTTTTTAAATTGTTTGGCCTACATTGGACCACTTTAGTCAATTTTTATAGGTGTGGTTTTTTAGTTTCCTGTTAACCCAGTTCTTCATTCTTTCGAATCTTAACTTTTTTCTTGGTCTGAAATCACCCTTCCTTATTTTTCTGTTGATTTTCATTTGTAGTCGTTTGTTTGTCTTTGAGTTTCTTAATTTTTGTCTGTTTCGTTCTTCAAATCTCCACTGTAATTTCTAGTTCCTTAATGTCTTTGATTTCTGTAATCAATTTTGTGTTGGTTTTGCTATTCCATAAATTTTTCTATTATTTTCCTTATGATTCTATTTTCCAGTGCTCTGATTAGGTGTCCCAAGAATGAGATCCATTTCTTTTTGATTATGCTGGTTACTGGTTCTATTTCTTTGTAGACTGTTTCATTTGAAGCGAGCCTCCAGTGTCCATTCTTTTTATATTTTTCGTTTATGCACATTTTGACTAAATTTCTATCTTGAGGATCTTGTCTATTGCAGCAGTATTGGATGTTTTGAAGATGGTTTCACTCGCATATATAATTTCTGGTTATGAGTGATAGTGTTTTAATTTTGTTGCTATTGAAATATTTTTTGTTGCCGGTGTTCTTGATAAGATGCTGCACCCTAGTCAGTGTTTATTCTGTTGTGCCAAGCTGGTTTTTTGTTGAAGGTGTATGTTATAATTTCTCCAAGATACTTGAATTCATCTACAATTTTAATTTCTTGGCTATTTAATAAAGTTTTAATTGCAAGTGGGGTGCTGTTAACATTATTTCTGTCTTATCAAAAGATATTGTCCAGTCCAGTTCGTTGTGCTATCTCTTGTAGTGATTTTATTTGTTGTTTAGTTTCTTGTATGTTGTTTGCCAGAAGGGCCAGATCGTCTGCGAATCCTAGGCAGTTTAAATTTATGCTCTACATCTTCCAATTTTTATATTCTTCGGGTTTACTTTGTATCATTTTCTCATTATGTATTCCAAGACAGTTGAACAGCAGTGGTGAAAGGCTACCTCCTTGTCTAAATCCAGTTTTTATGATAAATGGTTCAGAGAATTCCTCTCTAAACTTGACTTTGGATTTTGTGTTTGTTAATGTGAGCTCTATCATCTTGACCAGTTTTGAGTGAACTCCGAAGTTTCTTAGTATATTTAACATTGGACGTCTATGGATACAGTCATACACTTTTTTAAAATCCACAAAGGTTACAGACAGAGGTTTGTAACATATTTACTAAAAAAAATATTCATGGAAGTTAGGCAATATAAGCTTAATTCAAATTATCACCAGTATCCTCAAAAATTGGGCATTCTATTTTATTAAAAAGATTTTCTTTTAGAATCAACTTGGACAAATTAGTCACACATATAAATTACATCAGTTTAGATCACACCTTGTGTTGTTTTGTAAACTAAATCCTGGAACTATTGTAATGCATAAAATTAGTATTTCCTTGTTATTCAGTATCATTTTTTATTCCTTTTTCTCATATAATTTTTTTATTTCTCATATATTTCCTATCATTCATTACGGTTTTAATTTGTATTTCAATTCAATGCTATGATCCAAATTCGGGTTGTAAAAAATAAGTTGTAAATATCCCATTTTCCAGTAAAAAAGTAAAATTCTTTTTTCATTTGCTGCAGACACACAACCAATCAAATATTTAACGCTTCACATAGTATATTTTTTGAAAATATTTGTTATGAAACGAATAAATATGGTTCACAATTTGCCTTTAAAGATTGAAAATCACATTAACACATTGTAAAGAATTGGCATAATTGAACTTAAAAAATAATTGGTTATTTTTTGCATACTGAAACAAAAAGATTGAACCATCTTAAAGATTATTATAAGACCCATTACTTATTTAATTTTTTTTTGTTTTATGTTGGGGTAGGTGTACTTTCTATCAGACACTATCAGCCTGCACAGACAGTGTCAAGCAATTAATATATCTTCAACAAACTTCCTGATGGTGTTTGGTCTTATATCATCCCCTATTAAAGGGGTAGGGGCAAAAAACCTTCTTTGTTGTTTCTGGACTCAGCCACTTTCTTGTATACTTGATAATTCTCTAACATTAAAATACTATTTCTTCTCTGTATTTGGACAATTATAATCATTTCATTCAGGGGTGGAGGATTTTTTTTGCATTTTTTTCTGTTTTCTTTAACATTATTATAATGAATCAACAGATTTTTATGAAATTATATTGATACCATTTAATTCTGATTCAATTTGTCAAGAGGGTAGAGGACCCATTTTGGACTCTATTTCAAAATTATACTCAGAGCAGAATCATTTTTTTTCCATAATTATTTGCAGGAGTCATTTTTTACTAATTAATACACTTACATACTTTAATGCTCTACTTCTTAAGTAGATCATTAAAGTATGTAAGTGTATGCTTGCAATCTATTGCTGCATAACTTTTGCAAGAAGACTTTGCTGGCATTTTTGATTTATGATTCATAAAGAACTGGGAAATAGCATTTAGCGTATTATTACTGTTTTTAATATAAATTTTACAAGACTTACATTTTCATTTAAATTTACAGATTCATGTATATCTTCATTGAAATTTTGAAATTCATTGGCATTTCCATTTACATATCCATTCTTTTCTCCACCACATAGTACACAAATTTCTCCATTGCAGTAAGAGTTATTTCCATTCTTGAAAATGAGACAATATATTTATTATTTTATATGTAGTTAAATTGTTATATATTATCTTACATATTGTAATCATACATAATAGACACAAATTATTACTACTTCAAAAAACTTAGAATTCTGCTGATTTAACATTTAGTGGTCACCATTAACTTGATAAAAATTATAAATGAATATAGAATGAATGACAATAGATAAATAAAAATTATAAGAGCAACTATATTATTAAACAGATCTGTTTAATAATATTATTTCACTTTTCCATTAGCCATCTTCCTTACTTAACCTGAACTTCACTTACAAGTTCCTTATATTCTTTAGTTCCATGAAAATGTTTGCTGGTAACCTTATTCCATCTTACAAATCTTATCAATGCATGCTATATTATGACATTTAAGGTCTATGATTGGCAATATTTAGTAATAGTATTAAAGTTAGCTATCAAATAAAAAAATTAAGCGTAGGAGAATGTTTTTGGAATGATTTGAAAGTTCCACAATAAAACAGCGATAATTGTTATTGCAAAATTTATCTATTTGGAATAACAGTTCCTTATCAAAGTAATTTTTTTTAAAAAATGATCAAAGTAATTTTTAAAAATACAAATTCTATCCTACTGCCATTTTGGGTACAGATATCGTACCAAATTTTTATTTACAGAATTTTTCTTATCTTAAAGAGACCTTTAAAATTATATCTCATGCAAAGCGTGTTACCAATTATAATATTTGAGTTAAAACCTCTGGGCCACCCCCAAGAAAGGGTTGAAATTCTATTTTTCATCAAAAGGTAAATAGTTGACTGATACCTTATCCTGAAAGTTACAGTATTCTATATGGAATTGTTTTAAATTTGTTGAAGGGTTTCCATACTTTTGACTCACTTTGCATAATAAGAAGAGATTTAATTGTTAACATTCACATTTTCAAACAATGATTATAATTTTTAATAATAGTAATCCCATACTAAAAAAAAAAAGAATAACTGGTTATATTGTTGTGAAAAGAATGAAGAAGCTTTAAATGAACTGGTTAGGGAATATTAGCATAATGTATATGCAATAAGTTTGTTTGAAGCTGAGGAATAAAATATAATAAATTAAAAGTGACAATAATAGCATAATATGAATCTTTCTTAAGTGCATAATAATTCTTTTATTTTTTGTAATAATTCATGAATGATAGATTTGGACATACCAAAAATCAAAAAATAGTTGTTTATCTTACAAGAGATAAAAATCTCCCCTGAAAATGAGACAGCCATTCTCACAACAATAATGCCTTAGCTTAGTGTAGAAAGCAAGTTATTATTTGTACAATCTAATATATTACTGACAAGCTATAATAATTTTGATACACCATCTCTACAACAATGCTCTATATATTTGTTTTAAAATGCCTTCTGGGGCATACCAAATTAAAAAGCTTGTTTCTTTAGGAAGAAAGGGGTCACATAACACATTGAATCTCATCTTGAGTTACAGTTGTTAGTATTTTAATGTTTATATGAATGTCAACACTTCAGCTTGTCAATAAATTTTAAAATGCGTAATTTTAAGTAATATTACACATCTTCACTTCCAGATTTTTGATCATGAACAGTAACACTTCACCAGAAATAAGCTAAAGAAAAAAATTATTATGGTACATCAAATGATTTTTTTTTCTTAATCTTAAGGTTGATAATATTAAGAAAATAGCAATTCTTTGAATTCAGGCCAGAGACTTTTTCATTTGATCAATTTCTAATGCTAGCAACTCTTCATCCCTAAACATAAAAGTATGACATACAAAAATATAAAATTATTTATTTCATTAATTAATAAATTCAATTAAGTTTACAGGAGAAAGTCTGCAGTGATTCTACTTTTTCTTGCTAATAAAGAATCCTGTGATAGATTGATTTTTTTTCACCCACATTCATTTTTTCAAGGTGAAAAGAAACAAATAGTCATTCAGATTATCAAATCCAATACATCACATTCTACAGCTACTTTTCATTAAGTCACATTAATATGTTCCAAAAGAGAAACAATCAATTTCATATTTTTTTGGATTGCAGTTAGTCAAGTTATCTTAGCTTAAATACATAGCTGCACATAGTTTTTCCATTTATAGGAGAACAGAGAGTGTTTGCATGAACATATTTACACATACATATATATATATAAATCTCAAGAATCAAAATATATATAAATCTATTATTTTTAACATGGGTTACAGAAAGTATGGAAAATTGAAAAATGTATCTAAATAAATTTTTGCAAACAAGTAATATAAGTCAGTTGCCCAATAAAACTCACACAAAATTTAAAAACATCCCATTTTTGCTATACTTTTTATCCTTGTGAGTTTTTGATCATTTATCCCTAATAAATTTTATTTTTATCACATGAAAAATTGGTTACCTTTTTTTGGCTGGATAAATTGGATGTTGCCATCGGTTGAAACTGATTTTGTGATTTATGCATTCTATTCATCTGCCAAGATTGTGAAGGATTTTCAGCACTTGTTGTTCGAAATATATGCATACTTGGAGGGCAAGCTACTTGTGTATTATTTTGTGGTAAAGTGAAAGATCTCATGAATTCTGGATCGTTTGTAGTGGAATTTAATCTTCCAGATGTAGATTTACAAGGATTTATTCTTCCACATGAAGACATTCTAGATACATTTGATGGTTTCAATAATTTTTTTGGAAATGATACTGATCTGTTTTGTTTTTGATTGTTCCCTGCTGAATATGACAATGGCTGTAAACCACTTGAACGATATGCCAATGAATTCTTTTTACCACTCAAATCACCATATTTAGCAAATGATCTATTCACAAAAGCTTTTGAAGAAGGCTCTTGTGGTGGTTGCTCAGTTAGAGATGACCTATCAGCCAAACAGCAAGGTTTCTCACACATAAATTTAGAATTATTGACTGGTGGTGCACACACACAATCTTGCGCCAGCTCATTTACATCTTCAGGAGCACAACTACATTCCATTACTGGTGGATCTGGAGGACATGGGCATGGTGGTGATGGTGGTGGTGGCGGTAAACAGCACTGTGAAATTATAATTTCTGAAGGTGTTGGTTCATCTGGAAGGCATGCGCATGTGCATGGTGGTGGTGGTGGTGGTGGTGGTAAACAACACGGTGAAATTATAATTTCTTTAGCTGGTGGTTCGTCTGGAAGGCATGGATACTGTTGTGACATAGCTGAAGGATATGGAAACTGTTGTGACATAGCTGAAGGATAAGGATATGGAAACTGTTGTGACACATCTATTGAAGGATATAGAAACTGTTGTGACATATCTACTGAAGGATATGGAAACTGTTGTGGCATGCTTATCATCGGAAACATTTGTCTATTCATCATTTGCTGTTGAGACATCAATGATGAACGAAGTGGAAACTGCTGTGATTGTTGCTTTTTTATATTTTTCTGTGTCAGTGATGCAGTAGAATCTGTTGCAAAATGAATTCTTGATTTGATTGATGTTGATGATGTTCGAGGCTTAGATTTGATTGATGTTGTTGATGATCGAGTCTGAAAAAATAAAAAAATATACATCTTCAAATGCCTAAAAAGAATATATTTCTGTAAAATAAACATGTCAACAATATTAAATCTTCTACTTGCTAAAAATATAATAATAATATTGACTTCTACACAACTGAATTTAATTGTTATGAAATCTAATACAATATCAAAATTTACTGAAATCCAGCAAGTATAATTATATGAATCCATGTAACTGTTACTCAATAAGAAAAGTAGATCAATGTTGGATGAATCAATGTAATGTGGTAGTGAAAAGATGCACACACACACACACACACACACACACACACACACACACACACACACACAATTCAGGAGGATTGTAACATATTTTCAGGTGAAAAAAAAAGAAGAAAGTTCATAAACAGAGGTTCAGAAATGCTCATTTAATGAGTGTTGGCTGCAAAAGTCAACATCACCCTGGTTTCTGTGTCTTCAATAAAATTCACCCTGATTTCTGTGTCTTCAATAAAATTCACCCAGATTTCTGTGCCTTTGGTAAAATTAAGTCAGTTTGTAATTCAGGGACCCAAATTATGGGGCCAATTTAGTAATTTCATAAGAAATTTGACCTGAAAAAATGAAAAAAATAGTAGGTTCAAAAATTGTATTTTTAATAATTTTCAAGAAATCTTAGGTATAAGACAAAAGAAAGGAGTTGAAAAACACACTATTTATACTCAGTTATATGTCAGTGTAAGATAATTTTGATAAATGGGTAATAAACACATCCAAAGTTTTATTAAACTAAACTTGTAGAGAATTTGATTCTGAGTAAATATGTGAATAAATACTACAGAAAGTAATTACCCAATCTTTTGTCTTTTACCCCGGAATGCTTCCACATATGCCACATTTGGCTCCAACCAATTACTACAGTTTCCCAAATCTGAGGAAATTAGACACTGGTCGATAATTCATGTCAAATGATGAAGTCAAAGCTTAGACAACCGTTTATTTTTCAGAGTTGGACAGAGGGTGTTGAGGGTATTAAAAAATTGGAAAGCCATCAGTCTAAATGTTTGTAATTCAACATCAACTCAAGGTGAGCAAAGGTAAAATATGTTAAATTTCTAAAAAAAAATTATTTTTCTTTCAGGCCAAGAACTTTCTGAATGCCCCTCATAGTTAGAGATCATTTAATTTAAAATAAACTTAAACTTTATGTATGAGTGCGTAGTAATATATAGAATAAGTTTTATAGTATATGGCTTACTAGACACTAATTAAGTAAGTATGTGCCAATAATCACATCTTAATCTAAACACAAATTTATTCTTCTTACAATTATAAAATAATAACTGCTTTACCATAGTACCAGTAAATCATTACAATCGTGAAAAAGAGATTTAAACAATTACTTGGTTTTTACGCTTAACAGAAGAGCCAAGAGGTTTTATATGACTTTACTAATAGTTATAGTTAAGTTTTCTGTCTCGCCTTGGGTGTCAGGGTGTCCAGCTGTAAAAATTCTGTTAAATCCCATGTGGAGTTGACTCCAGTTCCATTTAAGTTGTTTTCCCATGTCAATAAAATGATATTCATTAAACAGCCTGTTCCTATGACGAACAGTAAAGCTTTATTTGTAGAACTGAATATCAAATGTATTTCAGTAGTTCTTAATTTATACTCATTAAAGTATACAGTTGGAAATCTAATTTTCAAGTAAAACTGGTTTGGGATGTTACTCTTTACATGTTATACATTTTCATCAAATCAGATGACGACATTGATGGAAAATTTAATCATTTGATGTCAATATTTAGATTATGTAGAGGGAACATGACCCATTTGATTTTTTATATCCTTCTTTAACACCCCACAATTCAAAGGCCTCTTTCCTTTTCCTTACTATTTTACCTGTTCCCCATGTTCACTGCCATAAGTATTACGATCAACATAAATGTTTTAAAACATTTTTCTTCTAATTCTGAAATCTATATCTAAAAGTGTACATAAAATAAGGAAATATATTGAAGAGGACCTTATGGGAGTTAAGTGGTAATAAAACACGGCTTAAGTTTAAATGCAATGAAGACAAATTATATCACTTTTCAATTAAAATGTCTGCCAGATATGTTATATGGCATAAAATATCACAATTTAAACTGTAATACAAACAAACTGTACATGGCAACTATACTGCAAGTAAATATGGTTAAGTATCTAGGAGTAATTTTAGATGTGAATCTTCTGTCTTGGAAGGAACATATAAATTAAATAAAAAAAGAAATTGGATTAAGTATGTATTAATTTTTATTTCTTAGAGAATTTTTGTACAAACAAATTTTTGATAAAGTGTGTAAAATATAAAGAGTAATAAACATATGTCAAAAGTAATTTAAATAGGAATGATAAATTTGTATTACCTTAGCAAAATTGGAACTGTATAGACATTTTTATTCATTTGTGGCTCCGAAGGTGTACAATCTGTTACCTAATAATATAAAGGAATTAAGAAACTTTAGAGGATACCATACTCTGTTATTTGTATGGTTGTTAGAAATCTTTGTTACTGAGAATTTATTATTCTAATCTAATTACTGAAGAAATTGTTAAGAGAAATTAGTATTTTAGGATTAAAATATTTATAGATTGTTATTGTAAATTTATTTGCTGGTGGTGTATTTCAGAATTTCTGTTTTACTTTAAAAAATGTTATTGTAATGGTTACCCTTGATATGAATTTGTCTACAGAGAGTACTTAAATTTTCATACAAGTTACATATTTTATGTTATACTGCAGAAGTTGTTATTAAAATTTCTTTTTATTATAATTATTAAAATAAAAAATGTAATAGTGTTATTGTGTGTAAAAATAATAAATAACATAAAAATAAATAAAATATTTGGCTGCAAATCTCATTTTTGCATCAATCTTCATTTTGAAGTCTACATCATTAGTCCTTTGTGATTTTACAACCTAAATGACAAAACCACTTCTGTTTCTGGAATTATATGTTCCTCTAGTTAGTATTTAATTCCTTATTAAATTCCTGCTGTCACCTTAGATTTTTATAAATTAAATACCAAAACAGAATACAGTCTATTTTCTTAAACCCTGCTCCTATTCTCTTTGATCAGTAGTTATGAGCTCTAAACAATGATACTTTATAAACATGCAGAATTTTTTTTTTCATTATAAAAACGGTGCTAGAATGATAATAGTTCGGTATTTTAAAAATGACACAGATCAATAAAATATAAATAGTACTTCTATCTTCACAGCTTACATACGAATGAATATCTGTGGACTGATGTGCAGAGATATTGGCAATAGAGATGTAGAAAGGTGGATGGCACTCCACCCACATAGGTGTTCACACCTCTCTGGTTAATAATGTTTATCAGAAGAAGAGGTTCCATCTTCAATGCCCAACATATGATTGTGAAACTTCTTACCAATGAGTGTGTAAAAAACCTTCATACTTTTGTCTAGGCTGCATGCAGCATTTGGGAATAGGACATTACACAACTCAAGTTTACAACTGGGCCAGCAAATAAATCAAATGACCAGATATAGAAAATGAGACAGAATAGAGGGATTCTATGACATGTGTAATGGATAGCAACATTCTTGATCAATCTGTGACTTTGTTGAAAAAAATTGGCACCTCACAGATGAATAGTTTCAGAATTGGGTATCAGTAATGGAAGTGCCTATTTTATGTTTTATAGTTTTTTTTTGATCATTTTATATATTTTTTAATAAGAGTCGTGGGGATGTTTGGCTAGCGTTACAGCATCAGGTGAATAATATCAGTACATGATTTAAGTATCATCAAGGTGTATCGTATAATTTATGACCACAGATAAACATCAAAGGGAGAGCGAAGAAAATTATTTATTTATAAGAAATATTTATGATATAATACTGACTGAATAAATCATTAATTTTAGAAAATATCGACGATATTTAAAAATTCCCGTTCGATGACGTTTAACCCCTCAAATACAGAAATTGATTTTTAGATATTTATATGAAAAATATTACCGAAATTCAAGCTGATATCTCAATTTGTTCCACAAAATTTCGAACAAAGGGGAAATTCAGTTTTACCCAAAAGAACTCACTGAGAAGTGGAATTTCCCAAAATCCAGAAATAGATTTTTAAATATTCATATCAAGAATATGAATTGCATAACCGACTAAATAAATTATTAATTTTAGAAGATATCGACGACTTATTAAAATTTCCGCTTGATCTCATTTCACCCCCTAAGTCGCAAGATGTCGAAAACCGTAGAAATTGATATTTTAGATATTTAAATAAGGAATATTTTTAAAAAAATGATCAAGTCGATCTCTCTTTTAGGAGGTGAGAAAATCGAAAAACGAATAGTATTATCATTTCACCCTATTATAAATCGAAATTTTTCAAAAAATCCTTTCTTAGCATACCTCTACTATACAAAACGAACATACATTTAAAATTTCGTGTCTAACTAATAGTTTAGGTTGGGGCGTTAATGAGTGAATCAGAACATCTTTTATATGCAAGATATCTATCTATCTATCTACATATATATATATATATACATGAATTAATATATAGAGACGGTTACATACTAAAGTTCCTTAAAAAAATGAAAAATAGATAAATTAAAAAAAAAAATTTTAACTGGTTTCAATAATAAGAAAAGTATATTTTATTAACATCAACCGAAATGATGAATGTATGCTAGTTTCAACTTATGATGCAATGCTGAACATTAAAAAAGTCTATAGAGTAGAAAAAACTTACAGAATCTGTTATACTAATGTGCACTGAACATGGTAGTGCTTGGGGATTGTTTTTTAATTCTCGCATTCTTAGCTCGTTTTCAGTATAATATCTCGCATCAGGTGAAAGCCGACAGATTTCAGCTAAAAAAAAACAAAAAAAAAAAACAAAAAAACAAGTAAAGAAATTAAAAGATGTTAATTTATTAATTGAAATATAAAAAAAAAAAATAGAAATGTTCAAAAAATAATATTAAAATAACACGCGTGTTTAAAAAAGTTTAGCTGTAAAATTAATTAACCAAAAACATAAAAATATTTTTTTTCAGAGATTAATACATGTTATTTATGTATTATTAGGTATTTTTTTAAACCACAAAAAAGCAGACATAATTGAAAGTCAAAATAGTAACCTTACAATAGGACTTGTACGATCTTCATCGGCTTTATCAACCACACAATTAAAATAATTACAGATTCAGTTAATTACAATAATAAAGTTAAATGCATAATACTATCATGTCATAAAAAAAAAACGGAAGTAGTAATTGCATAATAAAAAATAACTTCTATTACAAAACTGTACATAGAAACTTAAAAAAAAAATACTTACGAAAGCACGTAATATCCTGATATGCAAATTTGTCAGGTTTTGTAGAACTCTTTTTTCTTGGCACTGTAACATTTAAAAAATCAAACATTAAAACAAAATTCTTCATTAAAAGATAATGAAGAAACAAAATAAATAACAATGAAATATATTAATGATGAATACATGCCATATCAAAGAAAATGTTAGATAAAAAGAAAAATTGTATTACTCTACCCATATGTCAAATTTGTATTCAATAAACACCAGCAAACATTGTTGTATTCATATTTCACTGGCAAGAACCTAATAAAATATATCTCGCTAAATTTTGTACGGCTAACTCCAGGAGTTTCTGAAATACAGACAACTTGAAAATAAATTCCAAAAATAAAAATCTTTAATTACGATAATATCAAAAATAAGAAAATCAAAATCCACACACCGATAATAATGTATACATTGAATAATTATAATTCTTGCACAAGAGAAGTGCAAGATGCAGCCTTTTAAAAACTCTTAGCCGTTTAGAACAAAACATGTATTGCTCTCTATCCTTTGTTAAACTCAAGTACACATTGAAGTTAACTTAACTATATTTTATAAGAACCTATATAGAATTATTTTTCGTAAAAGAACGCACAGTTAATACACACCGTTCTTAACGTTTATTTAGTCTCCCTCAATATTTATTATTTTTATCCACAGTAATATCGCATAAATTACGGAGATGCTACACGGCGTACCTGAATAAATGTTCAGTAGAATAATTAAACGATCCGTAATAACAATAAAATCAGTGAACGTTCAAATTAAATTATTCAGAATAATGAATGTTTTACTAATACCAACATATAGACTGATTAAACCAACAAAGGATCGACTCTAACGCTTGATAATCGTATATATACCAATCTATACCAAAACACTTGTATAACTAAACATAGTTTGATGTCGACACACCTGAGCATGCCGACTCCTCCCTTCCCGACATGCTGGGGCTATACTCCCTTCCCTACTCTAAATTTAGTAGCCCATTAATCTTTCGTCCATGTCCTTTGTTGTGAGATCCTTTCTAACGAAGTCCGCAACTCTTCTCCATTGTTCTTCACTTTGAAGCATTTCTTTCATTATTTCTCCAGTCCTCTTATCTGCAATACATGAGTCAATTCTTAGTTGTGTCCATTTGTTACAGTCAGTGAACGTGTGGTCAGCATCGTCTTCATGACCACAGTACATACAGGCCGGTTCTTGTCTTCTGCCTATCTTGTGAAGGCAATTGTTGAAATTACCATGACCTGTAAAGTACTGTGACATGTAAAAATCTATCTCACCGTGCCTCCTTCCAAGCCAGGCCTGCAGGTCAGGGATCAGCTCTTCGTTCTCTTGGCGGGTCCCTCCTCTCTCCATCTGTCCTGTCATCTGGATAATAGCCTATGCTTAGCTTCCTGTTCACTCAGTCCTTCCGCTTTTTCAACTCTATAATCGGCCATTAAATCAATCGGAGGTACCCCGGACAAGACGCATAGTGCTTCATAAGATACTGTCCTACATGCTGACACTACGCCAAGCAACAGTTTCCTGTGCGTCCCCGCCAACTTCTTACAGTTTCTTTTGTATTTTAACGAAGGCCACCACACTGGAATCGCATACAGCAGCGAAGACGCGACTGTTGAGGCAATCACTCTCCTTTTTGAGCCTCTAAGAGCTCTCTGTGGGGACATGATCACATTCAATCCCTTGATCATGTCCTCAGCCTTGTCACATATGTTGTTAATATGCTCCGTAAAACGACAATTTCGCTGGAAAGTGATGCCCAAATATTTTAGGCGCTGCACCTCCTTAATTGATTGATGATTAATGAAGATGTTCGGTGGTTCCAGCTGTCTTCTTCCAGTCAAGGTAATGAATTTACTCTTACCAACAGAAAATTCCAGGCCTCTTGATTGAAGCCACTCATTATTTCCAATGATACGTTTGAACTCTCTTGTACCTCCAATACAGTTTTTCCTTGCGCTAGGACAGCTAGATCATCAGCATAGGCTATTACCTCTACTCCCCTCGGGTATTCCAAGTGCAGGATACCGTCAAATGCGAGGACCCAGAGCAGTGGGCCGAGTACAGACCCCTGAGGAAATTTTCAATGATAACGCATAATTTTATACTACAGAGTGATTTTTTAGTCCTGTTACGCAATTTTAAATGTAATTTAAGAAAGGGAAATTTAGGTTTCCCTTTTAGTTTAGTGTAGGAATAAAAAACTGTATCTGTTACTTACAAAAGAGATTTAATAAAAAGCTATTACTTATGTAATTGTTAAAGAATATGCTCAAAATGCCCACCCCTTGCTGTTATACACGCACGGACTCTTTTCAGCATATTAGCAGAAACCTTTTTAAGAGTCGCATTGGAAATATTCGTGATTAAGTTTGTAATATTGACTTAAGTTCATCAATAGTGTGAGGATTGTTTTTGAAGGCCTCGGACTTAATATAGCCCCACAAAAAGTAATCAGGAGATGTGAGATCTGGGGACTTTGGAGGCCTTAAGCCCTTGCTTATTATTTGATCATCAAAGAACTCTTGCAGAAAATCCACGGTTTCTCGAGACGTGTGGCATGTAGCACCGTCTTGCTGAAACCAACAATACCGTTCTTGAGGTTCCAGGAGGGACACAAATTGGCGCACAATTTTCCTGTATACTTCACCATTTACTGTCTCTTCGAAGAATATGGGTCCGACTATACGATGACGAGATATCGCACACCACACACTAATTTTTTCAGGATGCAAAGATTTGTCTTGTAAAGCGTTAGGATTTTCAACCGCCCAAATTCGACAGTTTTGATTGTTCACATAACCATCGAGATGGATCCAAGCTTCATCACTAAAGAACACTGTGTTTAAAAATTCGATTCCGTTATCATTTACGAGAGACCTAAACCAACGGCAATATTACAATCGCTTGTTTAAATCTAGAGGCTGAAGCTCTTGGACTAATCGAACGCGATACGGATACAATTTCAATTTTTTTAGCAGCTTTCTGAACACTCGAATATGACAAACCAACTTGCGTGGAAAGTTTTCGTAAACTTTTCCGTGGAGAATTGAGCAATCTTGTTTTCACATTCTCTAAAACGTCATCTGTCAAGCGAGTTGGTCGACCACTACGTTTTCTGTCGCAAACACCTGTCTCTCGAAATCGGTTTGCTAGCCTAGAAATTGACATTTCTTTCTGGCGGAGGAACACCAACAAATTTAATTTGAAATGATTCTTTACACTCGCGTACGATTTCGTAGCAAAATATTGTTCAAGAATGAAAACTCGTTCTATGGAAAAAGACATTCTGTTCGTAACACGACTGGAAACGGCACAAGTTTACACAGCTCAAGGAGAATCAACTCACACTGCCGTATCTATACCGGTTGAGTAGCGCTACCAACTTCGTGTCACAAAACAAAATTTCCCTTTCTTAGAAAAAAATTACCAGACATTAATTGGGTAACAGGACTAAAAAATTACCCTATCATCTGCCTTGAAATCCAGTACCCCCGAAATTCTATTATCTACATCTCCAGTATATTGGAGCATAGCTATCCTAATTAGCCTTAATTATTCATCACCTACTCTGGGCCCCATCACCTCCCCCACAAATCTGTGATATCCTTCATTTCAAATGTTTGAATTTTTAACTGTTCATCATTCTTAATGATACAATTTAATGGTAATGATGTTTTTTATTTTTATACAATGA
This sequence comes from Lycorma delicatula, assembly GCF_047948215.1. Lineage (NCBI taxonomy): Eukaryota > Metazoa > Arthropoda > Insecta > Hemiptera > Fulgoridae > Lycorma > Lycorma delicatula. The sequence continues at coordinate 38,536,307 of NC_134456.1, forward strand.
TTAAATAATTAGTTATAAATAAATTAATACAATGACTAATTTACAAAAGAAAGAGACTTGGATGTACAAAACTGATGAATAATATTTCTTAAATAAATAACAAATAACAGAGTTTTGTACTTAAAATAGATTTCAGCTATTAAGAAATTCATTGTTTCTTTTCTTCAGACCCTTATTAAATAATTGTATAAGGTTTTGGAAGTTTAAAATCACTCTAAGAAAATAAATACAAGAGGTGGCTAAAATGTAACTTCCTGGAAATGTAACGTACAGGAGAACCAAATGTCACACAAAGCGACAAGTGTGGCCATCTTGTAGTTAATTCCTCTATTGATCCACACCCTCACATTAAATATCAGTTCTAGTTGTTATGAAATTGAGTACATAAGTTGTGCCAAGACCAAAATAACATTATTGTGATTAAGGATATAACTTCCTTTCCAGTAATGTACATTTCAATATTGAAACTCGAGTACAACATTACAACCCAGAAGAAAAACAGTAACCACGAAATACTGGCACTTCGGTTCGCCTCAGTAAAAAAATTCAAAACCTAAGCCTCTGCAAAAAAATTCTCTTGAGTTTCTGGATTCCAAACATATGTACATGAATTATTATTTGAAAGTCTAGTCAACTATAAATTCTGTACAGTACATAAAGACATTACAACATCTTAGAGACATATATTATTTTTGACATTCCATGGAGAAAATTAATTCTCCAATGCAATAATACTTGGCCATACATATCATCAAGGCTCTTGAGGTTAAAATTTGTACCTATTTCATACCCTTCATACTCATCAGATTTGGCGCACTGCAATTTTACCTTTTTTCTGCAATTAAAAAAAGTAGGTATTAAGGTATTCATTTCATCACAGGCAATGAATCCAGAGAGGTTGTGGATTAAGAAAAAATGCTAGAATTCTTTTAACAGAATTAGATAACTGTTTCACCTTTAGGTCAAATGTGTGTCTGTAAATGGTGACTACATGAAAAAATAAGGTTTTTAGTAAATAAAATATACTTTTGTGCTATATTTGATCCACTTGACTATTTCATTTCCAATCAGTGAGTGATTGTGTGTTACATCGCTTAGAAATTTTCATTTTACATAAAATGTTTCCACAACTCTACCAAATCATATATGTACTCATATGATACGAGATCAATTTCAAAATTAACTGTTTTTACTTACATAAAGCATACAGAGGTATCTCTGGAAGAGTATCAAAATCAAAATCATAGTCACTTTTGGTTGGAGGAGGTTTTCTACTCATTTTTAGACTTTTTTTAAAAATATTTTTAATAGAAAATTTTTATTTAATATTTTTTTAGAACTTCACAAATAATAAATTTTTTGGAAGGTTTTGTGTGTAGTTTATGTAAGGTCTGAAATTTGTGTAATATGTTTATGTGAAATTCTGAAATGTAAGTGAAAATTATGGATGTAATATCCAAAATTTGGTTGTTTGGCAACAGGTTTTGTTATTGTTGCATGTCAGTATTAGCCTCATTTAATTTATGTTTATTATTTTTCAGAAACAATTTTTTTTTAATTAGACTATATAATACAGTATTTTTTATGAACAAAAATTCATCTCCTCATTCCTACTAAATCATTTTCTCTCTCATTTATACATTGCTTTAAAGTAAGTCTTGGGAAACAATTTAATTTCCTTTTGATGGTTACAGTTAAGCACCTTTTCTCCTACATATACCTCATATGTCCACATCAATTTAATACATTGGTATAGTCCATTATGTTAGTGTTCTTGGGTTTCATCTTTTCTGTAACTGTATTATTTTTAAACTTAGAGTAATTACTAATTATATCATAAAGATGTCCCAAAAATCCATTTCCATTTCAACTTATAATAATGATTTCCATAATTCCTTTAAATACATGTTTTCATTTTGTTATACATGTATTTTGGTTAAGTACATTCATAGTTAACGAGTTGTAATCCTGACTTTTTAAATCCAATATTTTAATACTTATTTACTGCCTGCTACATGAAAAATTATGTGTAGTTTTGGCATCGATTAATTTGTTGCAGCATATTTTTTTTAATGCATGTCATTTTCACGTATTACAAGTTATGCATTACAAGTTTCCCATTTATAAGTTAAACTGGAAACATGGTATTTGTGTTCTCACTGGTGAGTTACAAGATACCCATATGCTATACATTTTTGCCTGTTCCAATGCTATCTGTCAATCATTTGTAGAAATATTTGTGTTATTTAGCAGTGTTATGAACTGTAAAAATGTTTATGTTACTTCAACTACAACACCAAATCTATAGAATTACTATCATGCTAAGTAAAAGTAAAGTTTACCTTTTTTTACCAATTACTTAGGACCTCTACCAAACAGAAAGGGAAATTAAAATACATGCTGTACCATAAATGCACCTGTAGGACGTATTTAACTGGTACTGCATCCAATATGTTAATCTCAGTTCCATCCTCCTTAATCAAATCTCTGTTCCATTACCATATATTCCAATTTTTTTTTGTACTCATCACTTAACTCAACTTTCTCAGATTATAATTTGCGTTGTTCTCATACTCACCAAAATGCAGGGTTTATAACATGTTATCACTTACTTTTATTTACAAAAACATTCTTTATTATCTAATGTAAATAAATTTTAAGGTTATCTTGCCTTAAATTTTTACTTGTAATAAACCCTGAAGTGATTACGTATAATTTATAAACTTTTCACTGCTTGTTCATAAATTCCACTGATATTATGATTTCTCATAAATTTGCTATAAATTAATAGAAAAGTGTTATTATAGGCTTTATGAACTCGTATGTCGATAAAGTGTGATTCTTGGTTGAGGCTTAACCTATTATCTATTTTGTGATGAATAATAACTATTTTATCAACACATATGTGTGCCTATCTCACACACAATCCTAGATTTGAAAATCTTGCTATAAAATCTATGAATATTCATCCTCAATGCTTTTATATATATATACATACACCATATTGGTCACCTAGATCACCGGATCTTACTCCCTAAGATATTGATTATGGGGATGGATAAAATGCAAGGTATACAAGCAAAACATGATAAACTTCTTGATCATATTGTCAATGTTGCTGTCCTCATCAAGATACGCAAAGATATAATTTTGTTGGTAACAGAAAATGTAAGGAAACAAGTTGAAAAGTGTATTGACATCAATATTGGAATTTTCGAACATTTATTTTAAATTAATGCAGTATAAATCACATTCTGTTTTTTTAAAAAATAAATTAAAAGTATTTTAATTTCTCAAAGGTTTAAATGTATTGTACTAAAAACAGCTGTTTTTAATTTTTACAAATTCATAGCATTTTCTGTTATGTTTAGTTGTTTTGCTTTTAATGATAAAAGTATACTTTATTTTTGTTTTTATGGATGTTATTTCATCAATTTTCAGAGAATTAAATTCTCTACAAGTTTTGATAATAAAATTTACGCTTTTATTAGTCATTTAACAAAGTTATTGTAATTCAAACTTAAAAAAAAGTGTTTTTTTTTCCACCGAAGTTTTCTGTTTTACGTTAGATATCATGACAATCAGATATTAATGTATGATATCATGTATATCATGATGTCAATGTATAGATATCATGTATGATATTTCTAGGACCTGTTTCTTCAGTTTTTCTGGATAAAAAACATAAGCAACCAATTACGTTTACCCCCCTCACATAACGTATTAAAAATTTCAGAATGACCTCATTTCAACAGGGAACTGAAGTTCGGGCGTAATTTTCACAAGCTGTAATCTATAAAAAACCGTTCTCGAACATATGTTCGTATAAAACTTTAAAGTTCTTGAATCAGTTCCCTAATCATTACCTTTTCCTCCGGAGAGGAAAAGATATGTTCTAAAATGCTTCATTTGCAAGTTATGGCTAGTGAAATTTTCACTCGGATTTTAGCTACCCCGTTGAAATGAGGTCGTACTGAAATTTTTAGGACATTAATTAAGGAGTAGAATTAGTGATTTCTTATGGGGTTTGACCTGAAAAATCGAACAAAATAGATTCCAGAACCGTATCTCCAGTAGTTTTTGAGAAATCTGGGGTGAAAACCAATAAATTGGAGTAAAAAATCCTGTTTTTTATGTTTGGCATAACATAACTTTCTTAAATGCATAATATACACGTAAAACTTTTAAACAAAACTTATTGAAAATTTAATATTAAACAATGTGATGTAAGATGAATAAAACAAAGAAAGTTTAAAAAAATTCGACTTTTGTTTAGAAACAGTACACTAAACCAATCCGTATTATATGTACCAGTTCATAATAAATGTTCAAAAATGAACCCATCATTTTTAACACATTTCTTTGCATGTTTTGTACTGCTTTTGTTGCTCTTTTTAGTTCTTCATGGTTGCCCTTAAGCTGCGCACCCGCTTTCATTATGCGAACAATTAATTCCTCGCAGGAATGTACTTTTGTTTTATATACAATATTTTTCAGCCATCGTGCTGGAAGTATACTTTGAATCTCAGCGCTAGAGGAACACCTTCAAGCAACTGTGTTAATTCTTCTTGATGAAAGTGCAAGTAAACTTCAGCATTTACGCAGCCAGGTGATATGAACGGTCCAAACGGCTGATTTTGAGGAAGAGCACACCATACATTGACGCTAAATCGGTGTTGAAAATTGTTTTCCACCATTTCACGAGGATTTACTTCTGCCCATATTTGCTCATTGCATAAATTGTTGATGCCATCTGGAGTAAAATTTGCCTCGTCAGTAAACAAAACATACTTGTAGAGTTGTCGATTTGTATTCCACCAGTTGCATAACTCCAAGCGAAGAGGACCGTTCCTGGGTGTAGATGTTGATCTGGCTGTTTATGATAAGGATAAAATTTGTTTTGTTTAAGTGTTTTCATCGAATACGAAATTCCGTTCCGTTTAGAAAGACGTCGCATACTGATGCCAGGACTACGCTGAACTAGATCGATAATAATTCATAACAACGTAGTGTTGGACAGATCTTTTGTAGCTGGTAAGAATACAAGGTAGTGAACCTTTTTCCCGAAGATTGCGGAAAGTCGCGATAATTGTTTTGGGATCTGGAATCCTGCGACTCGAAAAATTTATTTCATATTCTACTGCAGCAGCAAATCCAACGATTTGGTAAACGTATTTCATATTCTACTGCAGCACTGTAGCATTAACGCTACGCACACACAAAATGAATACCATATCAGTATATTCCTCTGTTGTAAATAAGTACGGCATTACTTCAATGGCAAATCGATTACGTAAAAATAAAATTCACAGAAAACCTTCGCTAACCACAGCACAGTTCACAGTATCCGATACACTTAACGTACCTTACAGAATGATTTAAACAGTAATGCAAGATTGTGCATTGTTGATCAGCTGTTGTTTTATTGCCACATTTGAAATAATAATTTTTCCAATAATTTATTGCATTTCCGTAATTAATTAAAATATTATTATCTAAGTAATTTTTATTTTGCAATTCATTATTCTAGTTTTTTCTTAAATTTTTTAACAGCAATTTTTGTTTTTACAAATTTTTCACATGACCAAAAAAAGAATTTTGTTATGGTTTTTGTTTACATTAAACTATTACTTTTTTGACAAATGTAGTAATGTACAGTTTCTAAATAAAATTCTAATTTTTCTAGTATTCCTTTCTTTTATTTAACATATCTTACACCATTCTGTTCAGAATTAAATTTTCTACAAGTTTTGTTTAAAATTTTTATATGTTTATTACCCCATTTAGCAAAGATACTGTACATCAAAAATAAAAAATGAGGTTTTTACCCCAATTTATTGGTTTTCACCCCAGATTTCTCAAAAAATATTGCAGATACAGTTCTGTGACCTATTTTATTCAATTTTTCAGGTCAAAAACCAATAGAAATCACTGTCCCTTAAATAACGTCCTAAAAATTTCAGTAGAATCTCATTTCAACAAGGTAGCTTAAATCCGAACAAAATCTTTCACTAGGCATAACTTGCAAATGAAGCATTTTAGGTCATATGTTTATATGGACTTTTTTCATTATTTTCACGAGTAAAATAAGTTATGAAAGTCCCGGGAGAACTTTGTGATACACTTTATATATATAGATTGTACAGTATTTTTTAATCTTTCATTTAACAGACTGAACGCCATTAATGAACCAAATTTTAATAGAAAAACAAAATATTAAACTTAGCAGGGTTGTCAACTAGATCAGACTGTAGATAATTAATAATGTTATTTAAATTTCCTGAGTTCTGTAAGTAAAGTCATTAAGATTGGTATTCCAGATCAGAGTCAATCTATCATTGGTATATTATACCAACAAGATTTTATAAACTAGGAATATCATTAAAAACAATAATGGCCCAAAATTGACTGAGAAACACCACATTTAACAATGCTACTGCTGCATCTAATTCTAGAAACACAATTATTTTTATTAGACTATTACCACATACATAGTCAAATGGTTAAGTACAATTTTATTAATGATAAGGAAATTTTGTAAACTCCAAGAATTTCAATTTAATACATAATAATTTACCATTCTTTGAAAAGCTGTAACAAGACTTCTGTTAAAATATCCCCTTTATCTAAACCCATTGCCTCAACAAAATTTGCAACAGCATCATGTTATATCATCTCATTGCAAAGCAAACCTGATTTTTTGAATACAATTTTTTGTGATTAATTAGCCAAATTCTATTGTAAGAAATGATCATCTGATCTATAACTGGTTGGACAGTCATGGTAAAATTTTTTAATCCATAACTATTAAGTAAATTCTTACAATTCAAAATTTTATCAGGAAAAGCATGATAAATTTTTTTTATAAATGTAATTCTTTTAGTATTTTTATAACTTATAATATCTTATTATAATATTTTTAAATATCTTAAAAGAATGTCTATTTTTTTAAAATTATCATTCTTACCCTTTAAATCCTGTACTACTAACTAATTCTATATACTTAAACCTACAGTGAAAAATACAGAGCCCACATTCTCAAAATTCTTTCTGAATTCACTTACCTAAAAAAATGTTTAATGTAATATTTTAACACTAGATTATAGCAGCTCTTTTGATTATTTCTACAGAATTTATTTAAAAGTATCCAGATGCATTGTAAAAACTTGACATTATTTTAATTTGTGGCTGAATTCAGTTATTACATATACATTACAATTTTTCTCTAGAGCAGCAATTCAATTTATAAATTTTATCTGTTAAATACTGCACATTTTGGTGATAAAGATTTCATTATTTCTTGACTATAAATTGCCATCAATGATGGTAGAAAAATGGGTCAGCATCAACTTAACAGTTTTTAACTTGAGCTTGTATGGAAGTAATGTTATTTACTAATCATTCACTGAAGTATAAATAACTGTTGACTACTTCATTCAGTTTATCAATATTAACCGAAGAGAAATCATTACAGTGAGATCCATCAGCACAGTACTTGATATCTCTTCATTATTCCTGAATCTATGGAACAGACCCAATGAACCCTTAAAACATTCTCAACTTAAAATGGTTATCAATTACTGACTGGAAATAACTGTAATAATAATTTTCATGTTTATTTGGAGTTATTTGTATCAAATAATCACTTTTATCACTGTTATGTTGTTTCTGTTTTTTCATTAGTAATTTTTGATCTTGAAGTACTGTTTTTGGGGATGTTATTTTTGATTTCTTTTTCAGTAACTTAGGCTCATGTTATGATTTAACAGCCTTATATTTTTCTTCATTATTTCTTTTAGAGAGGCCTTACTTTTAACTTAAAATAAGATAAGACACTGTAAAAATTTTTCAATTCTGAAAATTCTTTATTTAGCTCATTAAATACAAAAGTTTCATAAAAAAGCAAAAATTTTATATCTTGTTTGAGTTAGTTAATGTAGCTCACCAATTCATCTGATGCTGTTAGAAAGTCTAAAGTATCTGACTCTAAATTATATGCCCTTCTAGTTTTAACCATTTTTACTAAAAATATTATCATGTTGAAAACTAATGCAAATATATAATTAAATAGGTACATTAAATATTAAATTTACATTAAACAAACACCCACACACACACACACACACACACACAATTTCATATTACATTAAAAACAATTACAGTGGCCATGGATACATCGTCCGTACCTATGTCCTGATGCTACACAACCTAAATTACATGCTACAGTAACACACATGTTAACATCTTTTATAGCTTCATTTTTCTCATATGAAGGATCTTGCTTTACATCTTCCAAATCATTATGATATTCAGCAAGATGTTTTTCATCATAAATCTTTTTATTTAACATCATTTTATCTCTTAATTCCATCTCGCCTAGTTCACTTAACACTTGTATAAGTTTATCCCAAGCAGCACTTAGTTCAGTCATCTGAAAGGAAAAAAAATTGGTAATATAATAACTTGTAATTCTTTATATTTTTATAAATATATTCTAATTTATAAACTAAATAATACTCGTATGTCAATTCTAATTTATTCATGTTACCTACTCTTAGTTTAGATCTAATTAACCTATCTTGATTAACTAATGAAACAGTTATGATAATATCAAGCTGTAGTTTACAAAATACAGTATATAATTTATATAGTTGACAAGCAAAGAAAGTATTAAACAGCCATTTGGTAAAGTGAGCTTGTTCATATGGATTTGACAACATTAATACTATCTCATGATAAACTGACCATCAAAGCTTTTTTTTTTTTTTTGAATTTTTGTACATGATGTCTTTTAATACCATTTTGTAGTTTTCAATTTAATTAATTCTTATACAATATTTACTTTTATTTTTCAGAAATAAAATATAATAATAATAATAATATTTAGTTTTCAAATATGGCATTGTTTGGTATAACTATTATATATAATTTTAAAACAGCTTACCAAATACCAATTTGATTTCCTAGAGCGCTTTTGGCTATTCTGCCATCTTCAAGAAGATAATTATGATTAACATGTATAAAACACTAACATCTATAATTAAATTATGTATATACATATATATATAAAAAAAATTTATCATCATTTTGTTCAAATTTGTCAAGTTAAGTTTTAAGTCTAAGTGATTGAGGAACTATTACAATATGGACATAGTCACTAAACTTTTGATGAATTCTAACAAAATGACGATCAGTTTATATATATGTAAGATTATTGTTTTATATATGTTAGTCATAATTATCCTCTTGAAGATGGCAGAATAGCCGAAAGCGCTTGAGGAAATCAAATTGGAATTTGGTAAGCTGTTTTAATATTAAATATAATAATAATTGTATTAATTATATTTCATATCATTTGATTTATAACTCTTTTAATGTTGACAGTTTATTATTGTATTATTTTTTAGAAATCATTCTAGTATACTTAATGAACTATTATGTTGTTATTATGGAAATTAGTATATTTATTTATCAATTCATGTAAATAAAATATAACATGCTGGTACATCATATAACTCAACCTTACTTAACAAATACACAATTTATTTGTTGCAGTAATTTTTGGTAGTCTATGTTAAATAATAATAATGTTTAAGTTTAGAAATTATAAAAATATCATTTGGCTTGACACAGAGATAGTGCCATTATGACTAAAATGACTATGATATTTTTAAAATATGATTCTTTAGATTGTATGCTGTGAAAGTTTTGCATGCATTTAGAAAGAAGCATGCATTTAGTTGCTTGTTTGTAGCAATCGTATGAAGTAAACATGTATTAATGTTTTTGAAAAATAGATAAGTTGAAGTTTGAGCTGTTGTGTTAAACCTTTGTTTTAAAAGCTTTAACCAAGACAGACATACAAAAAGAGTTAGGTTCCACTTTAAAGGATTCTTCCCTTCTTTTTTGAGTAAAAAAGTGGGCTGTTGAATTTAAACATGGTTGTTCATATATTCATGAAATCTACTCTTGGGACACCCAAAAACTGTTACTACTGATGAAGTTGTCAGAAAAATCCACTTTGCCATTTTAAATGATTGAAATCACATGAGCTTGCTGACAACACAAGCATCTCGATGTTTTGTGTCTAAAAAGGTTTTCCGCTCAATGGGTGCCATGTTTGTCACATTCGAATAAAACTTATTTAAACACAATTCCTCTGAGTTTCTTCTATGTTTTATAACATTAATTAAACATGGGTTCACCATTACATTCCAGAGACCAAACAATGGAGGGAAGAAAACGTGAAAAGCACCAAAGAAAGAAAAACGGCTCCATCTGCAGGAAAAATCATGTCTGTGGTTTTTTGGGATTCTTACCTCTTTCCAGAAAAAGGCAGGATCCCCACCAGAGTGGTGGTCCTCAGCCCTCATATTTGTATGTGTAATAAAAGTGATTGTATCATTTTTTATATTATAGCAATGTAGCACATTACAAACAGAAAGACACGGCCTCAGGGGACTAGGGGACTCAGGAACCTATTCCAGATGAACAATACACTTGGTCATATTGTAATATTATAAGGTAATTACAAATGGTAAATTACTAGGTTTAATAAATGTTCAGTAGTAAATTAATAAATTATTCTAATCTCAGAAGACTGAAATATATTCATACAACTGATCCTTTTTTTATTTAATCGCAAAATCAATTGAAATCTTACAATGTATGATAGCACATTGTTCGTATTTACCTGCTTATTACAAATTTGCTCATACATATTCTAATAAATATAACAATTAATTGTTCATTTCTTTAACACATGGTTCTGTACAGTTTAAACTGAATTCATAAATTGCTGAATATGTACAACAATGTGAAATGTAGTTGGTGTTTGAATATTAAACTAAATAGTTATGAGAAAGAGTTGATAACTGAGCCCCAATGATTAAAAAAGAATAAGATTCATATAATTCCAAACAGTTTAAAGAAAACGAGTTTGTGTAAATAGCTTTGTGTCAAAATGTATGCCCTTAAATTCTGTACTCCTGATAAACTATTTATAGGCAATTTTTAATAATTTCCTCGTTTGTTTTGAAAAAGCAGGCATCAACAGCGATGGTCATTAGCCTGGTGGAACTTGGTAGCATATAAGATGCCATGCCTGATCGGGATTTGAACCCAGGACCTCCTCACAAAATGCCAAGATGCTACCTACTCAGCCTCAGAGGTCTAGTTGTAAACTCATCATCACAAACAACTTATTTAATACCTCATTTCTGAAGTTGAAGTTTCTGAGGTTCAAATCCTAGCAAAGGTAAGTTACTTTGATACAGATTTTAATATTAGGCACTGGATACAGGTGTACTTTGGTAGTTGGGGTTCAATTAACCACACATCTTAGGAATTGTCAGCCAGATTCTGTGTACAAGACTACATCTCATTTGCATGTCATTCATATATTCTCATCTCATTACGCCATGGTGGGGGGGGGGGTTGCTTACTGTTCACTAGAATAGATTGCAACATACAGATTAGGAATAAAAAAAATTCTTTCTGTTTAAATATTGAATTTTGAAACATGAAAAAATTGTAACTCTTTAACATTCATATTGAGAGTAATTTTATAGAAACAGGCTTTTTTAATTCTCTACTTTAGTAGTATGGGAGCACAAGAATATTGTCAAGACTAAAACTTTTTTCAATTTTGCAGGATTATCTTACAAAATTTAAAGAAAAACCAATAAAAGTGATTACCAGCTGCTGACAGCTCATTTCTCAGCTCTTTATCATGAAAATCTTAATTCAGCACAAGATTGAGGAAAAGATGTTATTACAGTTTTTTTCATAACTTAGTAATGTGATTGATTAAAAAACTGAAAATGATTTTATTCATCTAGTATTTACTGTAATCTAAAATATGAAAAGTGTACTAAAGTGAATATTACATTTAAGTAGATTATAAATTTGTTTTAGTTAAAGAAAAAAAATTATCCACACATCAGAATAAAAAATATTTCAAGATTTATTGTTTATTTGTTAAGAAAGACAAATCCGGGATGGTTCAGGATTTTATTCTAGTTTATGGCATTATCACACCCTAAATATTTCTATATTTCAATTTCTTTAGTAGCTAGTGTCTCAGTTATCTTTACATGGATTTGAATACTAGATCATGGATACTGGTGTTGTTTGGTGGTTGGGTTAACCACACATCTCATGAATGGTACACTTCATCTGCACTCATACATATCATTCTCATTCATCCTCTGAAGTATTATCTGTAAAGTTATTATCTGAGGCTAAACAGGAAAAAGAAAAAAAAGTAGCTAGTCTCAGATAACGTATGTGACCATAAAAAATCATACTGAATCCACCACCCATCTAGCCTCTAGCCATCTAGTCAGAGATAAAAAGATGTGCAACTGAAATCAAAAATTTTCCATAACATTTGCATTTTATAAACATAATTGACATTTTATTTATTTATTTCAGATACAACAAGCTGATGCTCAATTACAGTTTCTTGATAAGAGTTGAATTTGATTACTTATGATTGATTACATTTTCAACGAAAGTGAACTATGTTAGTCTGTCTAGAAAATATATTTCTCAAAAACTATTTTGGTGATTTCTAAAATATAAAAACCAAACGATTTGATTTTTCTCAGAATCATAAGCATTTCATTCATTCTATATTAAGAAATGTACATATAAATAGTAGGTAGATTTTTTTTTAATTTACTCATATCACTGTAGTTACTTCAGTGATTTATAATGCTTATTACATTATAAGTGGTGAAGTATAATAAAAACAAAATCTTATCCAACATAAAAATTGTTATTTAAATAACAATCTTGTATGACATCATTGTTATGTGTGTATGTTGTGTTTTGTAATACAAAAATGTTGTTTGTTATTTATTCTTATCTAGATTTATATTTTTAAAATCTTAATTTACTAGGATTTTAAAAGAAAGATCTTCATAAAATCTATTGATTTATTTTTATTAATAGATCAGTATTTTCATTTTTTTTCTCAGAAACTGATTGTTATGAAACAAAAAACCAATGGTTTGATTTTATCTTTGATTAATGTGTATTCTGCAATTTACAATTAACATATAAAACAAGGACTTGTTTTACATTTCTTTATGTATAACAATACCCATATAACTTTTTTAGTATCTCTAACATAACTTATATTAACAGAGTTTGCTAAAAATATTCATAACAATTTATGGAAGTTATTTTTATCATTTTAAGTAGAAGTATCTTTTAATAAGATTTTTCAATTAGCAAATATTATATGCAGTATACATGTAACTTAGTTAAAAGAAATGTGCATAAGGTAGCAAAAACTAAACTTTTTAACTTAAATAGCATACCTTTCTGATCACACCAGCTTCAGAGTTAATGATGGAACTAGCACATAAGAAGAATAAAATACTTGTTAGAACAGAATTCATTGTCAAAAATATATGTATATAGAAATTAACTTGTACTATATAGTTATTTCTTAATTTTTAAAGAGAATTTGATTCAGTGTAAACTAATATATAGATCCTACAATATAAAAAAAACAACTAAGTATTATCTTTAAATTGTACTGTTACTATTAAATTGATAATAATGATAATAATAATAATAAAATTATTTTTAGAATAAATGGAGATCATCACCTTTTAGTTATCACAACTACTTTAAAGATAAATTATATTCTTCAAATATTGTGATTATTTCTGAATAATATTTAATTACTTTTATTCATATTTTTCCTATTAAAATACTTAAGTCTTTTAACACTTTATTTTCATTGTTTGTTAACACTTTATTTTCATTGTTTGTTTACAGTTACATAAACAATAAGAGTTATGTTTTGTTAATTTAGTTGTTTAAATTTAGCACTCCTGTAATTAAAATTGAATCCAACAAGGAAACAAAAATGTGTTTATTCTGTAATTTTATTATCTTAAGGGTTTTTGTTTTAAAATTATTGGTAAAAGGTTTTCCTTATTTATACTTTCATAAATTTGTAAAAAATTAACATATTTTAAAAACAATCCGCACTTTCTACAATTAATTAATTAATCAGAGTACTTATAATAAAAGCATGACTAATTTCACAAAGTGTTATTTTATTGCGTTCAATGTTGCTTTACAAAGAAATAAAAAAAAATATAAAAAAATAACAATAATTACTTGTATGGCAAGCAATGAAGTATGCCAAGCCTACCAAGATAAAAACTGTGATTTACAGTATATATTTTCATATAGGTCAGACATTAATATGTTTTTTATGATATCTTTAAGGTCAAACTATGTAATGATTTGGCATCTATTATTTTTAGATTGAATACTTTATACCCATTACAAAATTGTTGGGATAGATTTGAAAAATTTGAATTAATAAGTGGAAGAGATATCTCATTTAAGTTTCCATGTACTCCCTCAAGGATGAAAATGGTTTACAAATATTTTTACTGTGAATCAAATAATGTGTGTAACTTTTCTTTTTAAGGAAAACTTTACGGGTTAAAACTAAAGGTTATTGCAATCTTGTTTAATAGTCTTTCATGGAATTCAAAGATATTTTGTTTTACATTCTGCTCAAATAAAATAAAAACTCAGAAGTTTTCAAATAAAAGTTTTAAATACCTACTTATTTACAGCATTCTGATAAAAGTAAGATCTGTAATTATTTTTTGGACAGCATGTTCATTTGGATTGAAAGTTTATCAGATGTTCATTAAAGATGTCATGCCAGTTTTGATTTAGGGCTTAAGAATCAATTTAAGTTTTGTTAAAGTGGAAAAGTTTTATGTTATATTCCAAGATGCGCTGGCCAGTGAATTTTATAAAATGTTTGTAAGCTCTTTTCTTTGTTACTTATCAACTAATCTTTTATATTATTCATTAAAAAGATTTTACTAAACACTGTAGATTAAATTTTTCAATATATTTCCCATATATTTATTTGGGCTTAATGAGTGGACTAAGTCCTATTATATGGTTTAAAGTTCTCTTATAAAGACTAACTCTTTTTCTATTAAAATAAAAATATTTATCTTAAAATAAAAAGAGATACGAGGGTTATTTTTTTTTTCAAGGTCCGATCGGATGAACCAATCGGATGTGATGAACCGATCGGATGAACCGAGCATATGTGTTGCGCAGCGTCTCTAGTATGGCCTTCAATCACGCCGCGTCACTTCGTTTAGTTCTGAACACGCAGCTAGCACGTATACATGCCTACAACAATAGCATCTCCCGCCAAGTGTGAAGCGCGTGCGGTAATTCGATTTCTTCAGGCTGAGGGGTGTAATGCAGCTGAAATTCATCGACGAATAAGTAATGTGTACAGTGAAACTTCAATGAGTGACAGCAAAGTGCGGCAATGATGCAGGAACTTTAAAGCTGGACGTGCAGATGTTCATGATGCAGGCGGTCAGGGAAAGACGCGAGTGTCAACCGATGATCTCGTTGAGCGAGTGGATGAGGCAATTCGAGAAAATCGTCGGTTCACAATTTCTGTATTGAATGATTCGTTTCCTGAAATTTCAAGGTCAGCTCTCTACACCATTGTGAGTGAGAGACTTCAGTACCGCAAACTATGTGCGAGATGGGTTCCCAAGATGCTGTCCGACCATCACAAAACAATGAGAATGGACGCCTCCCTAATGTTTCTCCAGCGCTACCACAATGAAGGAGAAGATTTTTGAGCAAAATTGTCACAGGGGACGAGACATGGGTCCATATAGAAACTGAAGAAACAAAAGAACAATCCAAACAGTGGATGCATTCTCATTCTCCCAGTAAACCAAAGAAGTTCAAGCGAACCTTCTCCAAAAGAAAATGTACGGTTATTGTGTTCTGGGACACAAAAGAACTCCATTCCAAAAAATGGAGTTCTTTTGGTGGAATTCATGGAACGTGGCACGGCCATCACTGCAGCCTCATACTGTGTGACTCTTCAACGTCTACGAAGGGCAATTCAGAATAAGCGGAGAGGAATGTTGTCATCAGGCATTGTCTTTCTCCATGCCAATGCTCGGTCGCACACTGCAGCTGTAACAAAGAAGCTCCTGCAGCGTTTTCGTTGGGAAATGTTTGATTACTCACCATCCGATTTTCACCTATTTGCTCACATGAAACGCTGGCTAGGAGGACAACATTTTGGCACAGAAATCGAGCTGCAGACCAGCGTAGAAACATGGCTGAAAATACAGGCGTCTCCGTTCTATGATGAGGGTACTGGAAAGTTGGTACCACGCTACGACAAATGTCTAAATCGGAGTGGCGACTATGTTACGCTTAAATAGCGTAACTATGTAAGTACTTGTTACAAATAAAATTTTTTTTATTTTCACTGTGGTTTTAATTTCGTGACCGATCGGACCTTGAAAAAAAAATAACCGTCGTATTTAAAAAATCTTATGTGTACGTCACTGACATCCTTGTACGCCTATTAAATTACATAAATACATTTTTTTTAAAAATGAAAAGTACATACAAGTTTATTTCATTAATAACTACTGATATTTTTTTTATTGTTATTATTGAATTATCATTTATAGTAATTTTTTTTACAATCAGAGGTCAGACAATAATTATTAATAAATCAATATATTTAAATTAAAAAAAGAGTTAAAAAAAGGAGATGAAGTCTGATTCAAAACAATGTACCTTACCCTTGTAAGATGCAAATATTTCATTAATAAAAATTTTATTTGGCTATTACTCTGAAACCAATGAAAATAAGTACCATTTATTATTATTTATCGTTGAAAAGCTTTCATTCAGAGCTTATTACTGCAGTTAAGAAAATGTCAAAAATCCATATGTTTTTGTTTTTGGGCTTTTTTGGCATTTTTGGTCCAGTTGATTGCAATCAAAAGGAGAGGTGCACAACTAGCTGTTACAACAGACCTAAATCCAAAATATGAACATCCTACGGCTAATTGTTTTTGAGTTATGTGAGATACATATGCACATATATATGTACATACTGATGTCATGCCAAAACTAGTCAAA
This sequence comes from Lycorma delicatula, assembly GCF_047948215.1. NCBI lineage: Eukaryota > Metazoa > Arthropoda > Insecta > Hemiptera > Fulgoridae > Lycorma > Lycorma delicatula. The sequence goes on from NC_134456.1 coordinate 38,553,281, forward strand.
ATGGATTCAGGGATGGTCAAATGGTTATTTCTGTTGAAATCTGGAAACTGACATTTTTCGTGATCATAATACTTCCTTTACTTCGTACAAGGAAGTAAAAAGTTTGAGGAGGTTTGAAATTATAAGTTGAATTTGATTAAATAATTACCATTATATGAGAATTTTGATCACGGGAGTAAAATTTAATTTAATTTAATGAAATATTATTTTATTTTAATGAAACAAACTCCCTTAAATCACTGGAATAATTGTTCTGTATAGGATGTAGGTTTGGTTAGACGCTATCGAATAAAAGTGCTTATAACCAGCATTTTCTGGGAAAATATTTGTACAGATCATTTGGTATGAATAAATATGCAGGGGAAAATCATCCAGAATATAAAACTTCATTGTTTTATTTCAACTTTATTTTAACTTTCAATCATTGTGTATTACAAAAATTCTACATAAAATAATTTATTCAACTAAAGACAACTTAGTCGGAATAATGTATAATATATATCACATAAACATCATATGATTCTCAATACTTTTTGAACACTCCTAAAGTTCATGACTTATTAAATTAAATAAAAAGCACCAGCAATAACAATCCTTCATGATGCTGAAGTGAAAAATAGAGAATATAGTATCCATTTTTTATGATATCAGTAAAGCATTCAGTTTGGTTCTACAACTTTTATTCAATAAAATACTTAATCTTTATGAAATCAGTTACGGTTTGCTACTTCTTACAAACTGTAAACAGATGGTTGAGATTTCATTTTTCAGTAAGAAAATTCATAAAATATTACTTTGTTTTTTTTTTAGTATTAAATATTACTAAAATATTACTTTTTTTGTTTTAAAATGTAGAACATGGGATGTTGTCAGTTCCTTGCTTTTCTTATTATTTATAAATGATCTTTCTTAAAATATCAGACCATTAATTGTAAATTTCTTCATAGATAATACTTCCTCAATCTACAAAGAAGGTAATTACTTAACATGATTCTGCATTAGCAGTTCAAAAAAGTTATTTATTTAATAAATTATTAACAAAGTAACTATAAATAGGAATAAATTGGCAGTGTGCATTCTGGTAGAAGTAACATTGATAATCATTTAGTTGGTATTTTCATTGATGATAATATCAATATTTATTAATCATAATATGTAGGGTAAAATTTGTAGATTTATTAGATGATAAATTGTCATGGAATGATTAAATATCAAAACATGTTTTATTATTTAGAAGGTAGATTCTTAATCATATTTTTAACTTATCATCATTATTAAATAATTTTTAATATCCCCATGTAAAATTTTGTCTGCAGTAATAAATCTTGGGTCTATTTCAAAATGAGTTTTTAGGACACATAAAATTAAGGCTGTCATATCTTCAGTTGGTACTGGTAAATTAAAATTAAATCATGTACATATTTATTAAATTAAAAGTTCTAACATTTTTTTGCGAACTCATTACTGAGTGCATCCTAAAAAAATTATTTATTCCTAAAAAAATTACAATATTCGCTTCCACCAAACCAAATCAAACTAACTATAACACAGTATAATATGTGTATGTTAGCTTATAAGAAATTATGTTGTTATGTTTCTGTGGACCTTATTTGAATAAATAAGAGGATAATTTATTTATATCATAACCTAATTATAAATTATATAGATGAAGGTCAAAAATAAAAAGCTTGCAATTCTATAATAAAAAGGAACTGCTCCGGCTTTGCCTTGAAGAATCAAGGAAAATCACAGAAAAATCTTGAGCGGCATTACAAGTTCTAAATATTATCTCGTAAATAAAAAGGAAATACTAATAAATGATGTCCATATTAACAAATTTACATGTTTACATGAAATAAATTACTTAATAAATTTACACCTCATTTACATGTCATATATATCAGCCTCATCTCATTGGACCATGAGGGGTAGCTTATTGTTCACTAGTTGAACAGATTGCAAAGTACACATTAGGAATAATAAAATAAATAAAAACATATTAATAAATTAAAATAGTTATTTTATGAAAACAGTAATTAACTATTCAAAAACAATAAATTAACAAAATCGGTACACAATAAATAACATCCCAACCCCGAAGGGGAAGACACCTTGTGTCACTTATGTTTCCCACACCACTTCCCCCCCTGTTCACAGTCCTGATGGGCTTTAACAGGGAGTCGTCTTTCACCTTCTAACTGATTACACCTCACAGTAAAATAAGCCAGGCATTGGTTGGGATGCCTCAGTAGACATTTACATCAGTGATTTTTAACTCAGCTTTTGCCTTCACTGCAGGCCTCTTCCTGACATCTTGACTGTCCTACATCGTTACCCTCTGAACTAACTAACCGAGTTCGTAGAAGCACGAACCCCGCGCCTAGTTCTACATTTAAATAAGCTACTCATGATTGTAAATGTCTCATATCAAACGAGTCTATTTGGTAAATATAAAGCATACCACCAGCAGTGTTGATTGCAACAATGGAATTTATCCCTATTTTCCTTAATGTTCTCATCTCTTTCTGATCTAAGCCTTCAGTTAGATTACAACTATGGACTCCGATCTGGTCTACCAGGGAAAGGTGGACAGACTGCTGGCCCCCACTCAGCTCCATACAATAATAACAGTTTAAAGTAGTTAAATGTTACATATTTCAATATGTATTAGTTGAAGAATGCAGAAAAGTTAGGTTTTTCTAATTAGTTGTTATAGCCGGCCTCCGTGGCACAAGTAGTAGCATCTCAGCCTTTCATCCGAAGGTTCTGGGTTCTAATCCTGGTCAGGCATAGCATTTCCACACATGCTACAAATAATTCATCCTCTGAAGCAATACTTAACAGTGGTCCCGGAGGCTAAACAAAAAAAAATTAGTGGTTTTAATTAAAATAAAAAAAATCAATTAATTAATATTGTTTGAAAAAAAAATTTAGAATTTAATTTTAAATTTACTGGTTGATAAAATTGAATACTAGACAGTGGGTAGTAAATTTGAATACTATAATTTAATAATTATTTGAATAATATTTGAGTACTTTGGTAGTTGGGGTTCAATTAATCACATGTCTTAAGCCTGCATCTATATCATATAAATCATCCTTTTCTCATTGGCCGTGGGTAGCTTATTGCTCACTGAAATTATTGCAATGTACAAATTAGGAAAAGAAAAAAAAAAAATATATATATATAGATCAGAGATTCTTTAATTCTGTGAAAATTGATATAAATGAATTCTATAGAAAAGAAATACAAGTTCAGAAATTTGATTTTAAAACAAATTACCAAAATGATAGAAAAAAGTTTCAATTTTAAATAACAAAAATCTTCTTCTTAAATCTAAAATAAAAAATAACTAAATAAAAAACAATAACTTCCCAAACAAATTAAATTATCTGACAAATGTTTACTTTATGGTTTTACAATAATAGATGACCAACAATTGTATAGTTTATTGTGTCTGAATAATTTTGGGTTGCTTTAACAATTTTGCCACGTCATCTAATCGGAGAGAAAAGAATGTATATAACAATTGGAAAGTTGAAATTTATGCTTATAAGTTTTGAGATGCTGTTCGTTCAATTATTAAAAGTAATAATAATAATAAGACTACGGTCCTACAACGGCCACAAGACCCTTTCCATTATATAATAATACACAGGCATATTTTCATCCTTGCCTGCAAAAGTATGAAATAAATTCTTCAAAACCTACCACTCGATACAATGTAATCTGCTCCTTTCATTCTTTTAATTAATTTAATATTCACAGTTTTTGAGAAAAACGAACACGTTTGTAACACTTTGAATTCTTTTTTATCGCTTATTCAATCATATTTTGAGGTATTAAAAAATTGTATGCAAGTCATCTAATTGTACCATTGTTAGAATCAGGAAAAAACTTTGAGAATTTCCTTGAAACATGGTAACGCCGTTTTTGGGTTACAAACCTACGTTGCGCAGATTCGCACCGCACATCGCGTCGAAAAAATTCTCGATAACGATTTTCCGATTCAAATTGTAAATCTATTGTATTCTTAAAATAATGATAAAAAGGGTAGAGGGGTTTCTTATTTTCGGAGTTGATTTAATTAGCTTCTTTTTGTTTTTAAGAAAATTGTTGTAGTCCTTATAACATCGATTTTTCGCATATTCAACCATATTTCAAGATGCTATTCGTCTTAAAAAATTGCATCCGACATGTTTTTATTTGTAGCGTCGTTAGAAACGAGACAAATTTTCTTTAAAACGAGAAAAATCCGTTTCACAGTTGGATCCAGTTACGCACCGCGCATGTCAAATAGAATCGCGGCAACGATTTTAAGATTTAAATTCTATACTTGCCTTAGCGTTAATAAATACCAATCAGTGAAAAATACTATGGTTCAGTGGCGGCTCATAGCTAAAATTAGTGGGAGTGCTGCTCCAGAAAATTTTTTTTTAAGGTCACATGGTTAAAGTTTTCTATAAAATAAAAGAACCGAAAAAAAGAATCAAATAGAATAGCTGGAAGCAGGATAATAATAATCTAATTCTACACTTTAATCACATTCAAGAATATGATACACAGTTTTTAAGCACATTGTGCTTAGAAACTTATTCGGTTTAACCAAATAAATAATAAAATGTCAGTACAGATAATAATCAGCCTCGCATGTAGCTTCGTATGTGTTCATGCGCACAATAGCCAAACACCACGCCGATGGAACTATAAAGCGCACAGTTCTATACAAAGATCTTTGTATCTTTTTCATAAACTGTGGGAAGGCTACTGACGTTTAGTCCTAAGATTATATATTGCACTAGTATAATGAAAGAATTATTTCCACATAGTTGACGATTTAATTCAGGGATTGCATTATGTATTTCAGACATCCTAGGATGTCTGGAATACAAATCCTCTAAAGCTTGGAGATTACTATACGAATCGCTACAGATAAGGATATTACGATATTTTTATTTAATGATATTCAAGGCCATTTTGATGGCGTACAGTTCAGGACTGTAGACACTTGTAATACCAAGTAGATCAAACCCATAAGTTCTGTCATTTACAACAAAAGCGCATCCGACGGCATCATTCTGCTTCAACCCATCTGTGTATACTACTGCGTCTGAGTTTGTCTTTGATAGAAAATGGTAAAATGTTTGCTGAAAGACGACAGGAGTTGTTAATTATTTATTATATACGGCGAGATCGTAATTAAAATTAATGGGGTCGAGTCTCCACGGAGGATACGTACAGGGATATAAGCTGGGAAAATAGATGGGTCAAAATGTAAAAAAGTACATTAAACGCCGGGTACGGACACCCATTGGTGGTGGTGTATTACGTGGATATAGTGATTTCAATACCGGTATTTCGTACTATTTTGCGATTTCGTGAAACCGGTATTTGCTAAGGTAAAATACCGGTAATTTCGGTATTAGGTAAAAATAATTTTTTTTTTTTATTGAAGGGTTCAACTTATTGAGCATCTACTGTTGTTTGAAAACGTATTTTTTTCATCGATGTTGCAGTACCAGTATTAATCATTTGCTGTCTCACTTCCGTTCCGAGCTCCTCTCTTTGTCTGCGTAATGTCAAAGTAAAATATGAACAACATTTAATGTTGTCGTAGTGAAATTGTGCATATTGTTTTAAGTGTTTAAACATTTAGATATTTTTTAAATTGGCGAGTTCCTTTTTCACAAATAAGTACACATTTTGTATTATACTTTATTGATCAAAATATCTATATATTTATAACGTATATCGTTTTGAATTTTGTTTATCTATAATGAATAATAATAATTTCAAGAACATAAAAAACATACCGTTAATAAATCGGTTTGGCTTTATTCATATGATGAATAAAATACGCTGGTAAGATGCAAAACATGTTCAAGGATTATTAAAGTTTTTGGAGAAAGTACAAGCGGACTACATACACATTTAAAAACACAACATAACATTCATTTACTGAAAACAAAAGAAACCAAGACAAATTCTAACTCCCTTAAAATGATATTACTAAACCAAAGACTCACAAATTACAAATTTTTTTAATAGAAAAAAGCATTAGATGGTTTGCCGTTCAGAGTGTTTTGTACTTCAATTGAATTGAGAAAGTCATTAATTGCAAGAGGTTTCAAAAATATATCAAAATATGTTAATACTGTAAGAACTCTTATAAACTATAGAAACAGTGTTCGTATTTTTCTGAAAAAAGATTTAACAGAATTAGAATAAAACGGTACAAAATTTAGTCTCACATTTGATGAATGGACAAGTGTACGAAGTAGACATTATTTAAATATAAATATTCAATCAGAAAAGAAAATTTGGAATATAGGACTCATACATGTATCAGGAAGTATGCCAGCTACAAAATGTCTAGAGGTAGTTAACTGCAAATTGGAGGAACATGGATTATTGAATTGACTTAATTTTTCCGATAGTGAATTCGATTTAATATCTAAAACGGTATCAGCTCTGCTTCCAATAAAGCCGGCTGTGGAGGCATTATGTCGGAAGGATTCCAACTTATTACAGCGAATGCAACAATAAATTTTATATTCCAATCGCTTAAAGATGAGGACACGCCACTATTTGAGGAATTATACAGTGTTTGAAAATTCGCATGGAGGCTTAGTGAACTAGAAAATATTTATATTTAAGGCATTTATATAATTATAACGTAAAGGAAGAAAAGAGGTTAACAAGATATCAAATTTAATTAAGCTCGTCGTAAATTTCCACAAAACCTTATGAAAAGCTAATACAAACCTATCCAGAGGAATTCGTTGAAGATGATGTTGATAATATCGGAAAAGATTTGTCATTCGAGAAGAAATTACAAGTAGCTATATATAAAAAAATTGTCGCAGACAATACTGCAGATAGTAGATTTATCCAAAACCGTCAGATGAGAGACCGAGTTGTTAGAAGATGAAGGACTTAGAGGCAAATATTTATAGGATGTATATCGCTCATTATTGACAGTTCCACCAACCAGCGTTGATTCAGAAAGAGCATTTTCAACTGCAGGTAATTTGTGGAATTACGTTCCAGGCTTAATCACTGTTCAACAGTATTGTGTTTTTTACGATCACAATTAAAAAATATGCAGTTAATAAATTACTTGTTTTTTTTTTTTTTCTATTAATATATGTTATAAAATTGACTACTCAAGATTTTTAGTCTAAAGAATAAATTAGGAAGTACGTTCATTATAAGTGTATATTAATACATAATTATAAAATAATTTCATATTATCAATAATAGTATTCATGTATTAAAAGATAATAAATATAAGATAGCAGTTTTAAAAGTATTAATTATTAAATATCTGAACTTATATTTAAATATGCATTAAATGAGTCTTTCCTGCATATCCAAAAAAAATTATTAGGAAGACCAGCCGCAAACTAGAAATTTTGGCGAAAATATGTTTTAAGTAAATTCTTACATATGCGTCCATATTTACAGCTGTTTCTGGCTTTGAAGCCAGCAAACTACAGTATGTGTGCTGTCAAAATGTTTTTGATTGTATTGTGTTGAGTGATGACATTTCAATTTAGTGAAAAAGTTAACAATAATAATGTGTGTATCTGGAGTTCAGAAAATCCCAATGAAATCTTACAATGTAAATAATGTGAATGGGATAATCCAAAATTAAATGTTTTCTGTGCGATATCCATATGACAAGTTTATGAGCCATTATTTTTAGCTGAAGCAAGTGTAACAGGAGTTGCTTACTTGGATATACTTCATATATGGTTCTTTCTTCAACTGCAAGATGGACGAAAGAGCTTTATTTGGCGAAAAGATGGTGCTTCATTGGCATAACTCTGTTTGGAATCGCTGGATTGATTGGCATACATTCAATGAGAGAACTTGAGAATCCTGATTAAAGTCCTTCAAGATCAACCACTCTGACTGCCTGTGATATTCTCTTTTGGAGTTTTATAAAGGATCTCATGTATGTGCCTCCACTACCTACTGATCTACCCAAAGTAACCACGTTCGTAGAAAAGTATGTAATGTAAATTTAAGTTCTGATCTCAATAACGTATTTATTTATTATTTTGAGGATGGCCAGAAGTTAAAAAAGCAGATGTATAGGTTTTGTGCTGAATTCTTGAAACTTTTTGAACATAAAGCCTTAATTCTAAGTGTCTGTTTTCCAATTCTCAGTTTATTCTATTCAGTTCATCAAACGTTTTCTCTAAATATTTAAGAACTTATCTATGTGTTATAAACACTTATAGCTTTAGAAAATATAACATCAGAATTAAAAAAAAATATTTCTGAAAGTTGTAAATGATCAGAAAGTTACAATTGCAAATTTAACTATTTTTTATAATTGTCTTTTTATTTTATTTTATTTATTAAAAAAATTGAGTCAAACTTTGATATTAAATATATCAAGAATTTTATTGAATCATATTTTAATTCATCAACATAATTTAATGAATTGTAAAATAAAATAAATTGTAATTTAAACATTTTTAACACAACATATTTATTTTACAATTTGTGTAACTCATTAACATAACATCAAATTAACATTTTTAAATTCATGAAGTCAACACTTTTTAAAGTATATGTAATTCAACATTCAGTTGTGTAAAACAACAAGCAAAAATTCAAAAATAAAAAATGAAAAAGGTACAAATGAAACATTTTGGTTTTCTTAATAACCATCCACACAGCTTTTTTAAAATTTTCAGTGTAATGCTTGTTAAAAAAAAGAATAACTTTGTTAATAAATCATTGATTATTACTTCTAAAAGACAATTTGGTAGTGAGGATCTTTTATAAAATTCATGTTTCTGATCTCTCAGGTGTATAATTTCAAATTATCTTAATGTATTTAGGTATTTTTAGGTGTATAAATACATTTATTATGGTCATAATTTTTAATCCATTGCATGAATTTTACTTAAGAATGCTTTCTTTTTTGACAAAATAACTTGTAAAAACTTTGATAATAAAGAGAAATTATTCTACACATGCAAACCATAAATTAAATTACTCTAAAATAGGAGATAATGTGTTATTTTAAGAATTTTCTGGCATATGACTGCCAACTAAGAGTTGAGTAACTAGAATGATATAAAACATCTTGTAGGGCATGTATTTCTCTGAACTAAAAAGTGAATGACATAGTTTTAACTTCATTATTGCTAGGCCATTCATAATAAACCAACATCCCTATGCATTTCAACAACCTGATTTATTTTAAGTTTAGCAACGACCATTTGTACTGATTCCAAAGTTGTTTTGCCCAAAGATGGGCTTAAGAAACACATTCACCATTATAAGAATAAAACTGGGCCAAAAATTGATCCTGTGAGACACAACAGTTAATTTGTCCTCACCCCATAATCAATTTTTCTATTAAAAATTGATTATGTGGTCAAATGGTTTGTTAATTAAAAAACTTCTTTTTTTGTCAAAATTGTATTAAAAGTGGGATAGATTAAAAAATTGTTTGTAAAACATCATAATGTGTTGGAATTTTTTAAAAACATTATTTGATTTCTGTATTGGAAGTGAAAAGTTTTAAAAACCTGATAAAAACATAGGGAATCGTACAAATAAAAGAGATACTAAGAGTCATCAAAACTGAAATTTATCCCACACCAGAAAAAATGGAGAAATATAGAAAAAATTCTACGCAGTCGTTATAAGGAAAATAAAATAAAAAAAAGATTCATTAGTTACAATTAATTGATTTGATGAATCGCAGGATGTCTTCCACATCCTTCATGATGGGTAATCAGTTCAGGCGGGGGAGTCTGTCAGGAAGGCCTCTAGGGATACTCTGCACAGTACTCGAAGGGGTATGGTCATTGTAGGAAGAGAGTTAGGTGACTCTTCTGAAGAGAGTGTACAGGAGGAGACATATGAGAGAGAGTACCCACCATTATCACCAGAGGCTGCTACTCCGGTTCCGAGTGAGGTTGAGATGGAATGTGGAGGAAATTAAACTGACTAATAAACAGTCACAGTCATGCTCTCTGCTACTGGCAGACCACAATAGGAGGCAGCGTGCTGTTTGAGGAGGTTCTGATGTGCTGATGGTGGAGTTAGGGGATGATTCATCAGCTGGGAGCCTTGACGGGAGCCATGCTGTGCTAAGTGGAAAGGAATGTCCTATGTTGACAGGCTCTGCAAACATATCGTCCTTCAAGAACATTTTGCTGGGGTCGGGATACCGCATGTCTTGGTGCAAGTAATTCTGAATACAAAGCGTGAAATTAAAAAGAGCTTGGAGATGATGGTGGATTTAGTGAAGGCACTGAACATGGTTGCCGGGTCTGGAATACTACAAGAGTCACTGGGGGGAGCTGCTTCATCTGTGTCAGATGCGACATCTGTGTCAGATGCGACATCTGTGTCAGATGCGACATCTGTGTCATCTGTGCTGCGTCGACAACAGCAATCTATAAGTGTCTTTGACTTCAGGTGGAAGGTCAGTAACCAACTTTAGCTTGCCCCTAAGTGAGTTAGGCCACCTTTTAGGGAGGAGCTCATGAGTTCTTCATCACTCAAATCGCTGGTCAAAATATACTCCATGTAATCGTCACCCGCAATAGGGTCCGTTTGGGTAGCTTGGGAAGTCTTTGTGTCTGGAGAGGACAGCTCGGAAAGCGCATTCAGTCCCTCCTATACTCGCCTTAGATCCTGTTCATGGGTCGCAATGTACTTATTCAAACCTGGGCCTAAATGCTGTTTCAACGATATCATTATCAGACCCAGTTGGTATGCTAGACTGCTCACTGTATCGGGTGTCTCTTCTTCCTCCTCAGAAGATCCTTGACGGAGCCTCTTCTTCCCTTTTAGATCGGTTTTCTTGACCGTCGCCGATTTTGTCATGCTTCTGCTACTTTGGGCGGATGTCCCATCCATAGGGAGTGAACCACGTCTTCGCATGATATAGTACTGTACGCAGGGGGCCTTCCCAAGTTCTACGAATACCCACTTGGGGGAGGGGCCCCCAAAAAAAAATTGGGGGGTTTGAGGGGGTAAGAAAAATGTATGTGACCGAAAATGGGGTCAAAAAATTTTGGGGGGGTCGTGGGGGTAGGGGGTTAGGGAAGGTTTTGGGACGAATTTATGGCCAGGTAGGAAGGAAATCGAGTGGGTAGTTCTCGAGATATTAGTAGAAATGTAATTCCCTATTAAAACAGCTCTGAGGACTTAGAAAAAATCTCTACTAGTACGACGGTAATACGAGAGAATAATTACAAGTCCTTGTTTACTACAATAAACACGCCTGTATGAGCCTGTGTATTAACTTAGAAAAATTTCGCTAAGAAATATTGTAATATTATACTATTATAACCTCAATAGTATATAATGAAACACTCTAAAAAAGTATCTTCTACTCACTCTTCTGAATTGTATGTAAACTCAGTTTATACTTCTTCACTATTGATAACACCTTATAAAAAGTAAATTATAGCTATTTCAATTCACTAAAAATTCACTGAATAGTTTGAAAATTAAAAAAACACTAATAAAAAAGTAATTCCGTGTCTAAAATGTGTATGTCAGCTGGTAGAGGCGGCGGCTGCCGGCACCTGGCGCACGAGAAACATACCCGTGGTTGTGGTGCTTGATGTAAAGAATGCTTTCAACTCGTTGCGCTGAGGTGCAGTGTGAGGTGCAGTGTGCAGGCTCTAAGGAACAAGCAGGTGGACAGCAGGTCCACCTGCAAGTACCCTTGCAGTTACAAAGGTACTTGCAAGAAAGATGTCTGCTTTACAATTCAACGGACTTGCAGCTCTCTTTTTCCAGTCACATGTGGGATACCTCAGGGGTCAGTACTTAGTCAACGTTATGCAGCACTGGTTCATGGATAGGGGGCTAACCTTATCTCCTGAGAAAACAACATTCATCTGTCTGTCTGGCAGGCGTCCTCTTTCTTCGATCCGGATCACGGTAGACGGAGTCTTAGTATCCCAGGTGGTGTCGGTGAAGTATTTGGGGGTGTGGCTGGATCGACGACGTACGTTTTCCATACACGTGCGAGAGATATCTGGTCGTGCAGAAGCGATTGTGCGTGCACTGAAGTAGGCTCCTCGGCAACGTGGCCGGCCGCCAGTCAATCAAAAGGAAGTTGAACGTCCATGTGATCAATTCTGTTCTGCTGTATGGCGGTCATTGCAGGCAATCGGACTAGACATACGACCGACGGACGGGGAGGCCCGTTTGTGTAGACAACGCCCTGAGACTGTGCTTTGTTTTGTTGTGGATCTGGCCCAGGAATAGGGCGAAAAAAATAAAAAATAAAAAAGTACCAGACCTATATAATTTACAGAATACAAGATTCTAAAGCCTTTGAAGTCGATGGCCTACACAAAAGCCAAACTAATTTTCTAAATAAATCCTTATCAATTAAAACTATAAAAATTTGGCTGTACAATAAGTCTTCCAGTATCTTGCAAAATACAGGGACTAAACTGATGAGTCTGTAACTATGATACTTTAGGACAACTGTTTTTGTACATAGAATAGTTAGCATAGTACTCTATTGAGCCATGTCAATTCTCTTTATAATATGCTGATAATATATTATATATCAGTCTTCCAGACCAATGTGAAATCTCACAAGGTTCGGACATTTGCTATTTTAAAATTTTTTCAATTTGTGTCATTTATTATGATGATTTTCAAACTATAACAGTTATAATTACCAATTCAATGGAAATACATAAATTTATTTAAGACTTATATAATTTTAATTTAAGATCTATTTGTGATTTTTAATATTTCTCACTTTTAGTTTTATTTTTTATTAAATTCAAGATTATTAACTTATAACTTATAAAACAGGTACAACTATAAATTAAGGAAAATACTTAACTGAAAATTAAAGCAATAATAACAACAGTAAAGCAACTTTTTCCACATTTATTTAGCGTATGGCACCAGAACACAACACCAAAAATTACAAAGATTTAACAAATTAATATATGCTACTGATTCTTGAGTCGCCACAATATGACATCTACTTTTTCCACAATATCACATCATTAAGTTCTTAAGTTCACAGCACAGCACAGTTCTTAAGTGACTTAATATTAAGGAAGTAATGGAAATTTATAATTACCAATGTAAATAAATAAGTAATATTCCAGTGTCAGCAATGAATACAGAACCCATTGCAATTTTTGTAATTGTTTCCACCAGTCTAGATAAAAATGGCAGTTAATATCATGTTTTCAGTCAGCTTATTGCAAACTGACTGCAAAGAAAGCATTGTGAAATAAAAATATTGTAAAATATTGTAACATTGTTAAAATTAAAAGAAAAGGGTAATTATAAAATTATATTGCTCAAACAAACAAGTGTAATACAACATAATATTGCTATGGCCATTCAACAAAAATTTACAAAGAACTAAAAAATATCATTTCTTCAGTAGTAATATTATCTATTGTACAATAAAATTTCACAAAACATTGAAAATTAATAAAAAATGATAAAATAGCAAAAATATCTACAAAATGAGCACAGTTTTATTAATAAAACTAATGTTCTAAACTAAATCTTTCATTAAAAATAATTACTTCCTATAGTCTTCATCACTTTCTTCTTCAGGGAAATCATTTACTTCACTGCAGTTACTTACGTTTTGATAAAACAGATGACACTGTGATTGTAAATATTTAAGTAGGTCTTTGTATTTTAACTGTGATATTGGTTTTGGATCGAAAATGGATCTTAAAAATGGTTTCTTAGTTTTCAAGCATGAATAATGGCTGTAATTTTTCAGTATAACATTTATGTGTTGAATAACATTTTGCATTATCTCCTTCGGTCTTTCATAGCAAGTGTATGCCATCTTCTTTTATCTATTTCTACGATTCATCCAGATTCTTGTTTTTTAATTGCATTAACTATGACTGTATTAGATATGTTTAAAAACATAACTTTACACATCCTTATTTTTACATCATTTATTAAACTATAATGAAAAGAATTTTCTTTTGGTTTTGTACCATTCATACCTCTTTTTTGTAATGTTACTTCATTGTAGGACGTAAACTGTGTTTTTAAATTGTGACCCTTTATTGAATCCCAGTAAGCCTTAAAAATGTCCTTCTGTTGTAATTCACTAATTTTTGGTAACAGTTCATTTTACACATATACACATAATTTCTTTTGCAGCCACTTTGCCCTTTTTATTTGATTGTTTTCTCCAGCTAAGTACTTCTGTTTGCTAATATTACAAGTCTACTGTTCAATGTTTCTCTGTCATTTTCGACCTTGGTGTTCAATAACTAAATAACTGTTTCTCTTGAAATATAGTTCTGTTCTTTTCATAAGTGAGAAGATCAAAAAATTACATCATAAAAATAAAGGTGCTAAAATAAATTTTTAAGAGAGATCATACTTAAAAAGAAGGCTTTTAAATGAATGAACTAGAGAATGATTGTTCAGCAAAAAAGAGTATCAATGAATGCCAGCAATCAGAGCAGCCAGTCAAACAAATTTTTTTATTAACTTTTTTTAATGATATAAGTAATGGGCATCAAGAAAAAAAGATTTAGTCATACATATTTTCAAACCTATTATTGCATACATGTTAAAGAAAGGAGACAGCCTTTCTTAACTTGAATGTTAAAGAAAGTCGATATCTGTTCTTTAGTTGTCCAGTGACGGGCATATGTATATATACATACACTTTTTTAGAGCAAAAATAAAATGTAAACTATATTCTATGAATAGTATTTGTAGAGAAATTTTCAGTTAAACTAAAAATGGAAAGACAATATTTATCATGAAATTAAAAAAACTTTTTTAATTTGACAAGCTTTTTTTTATATCTGTAGGCTGATAGTATTTTTTTTGTTTACGTATATTTTTATTTTATTAATTGTGTTGAGAGTTTATACATAATAAATTAATTTTCTTAAACACTTATTCAGTGAGATTTCTTGTTAAATGTTAAAATACCATCAAAATCTAAATACAACCTTTTTTTTTTTAAATTTAATTTTCTAATACAAAAATTATAATACGGTTTAACTAATGTGTAATTAATTTTCCCATGTCACTTGTTTTTGTTTTTCCAGGTATTAATGATATTATATTTGCGAATTAAAAATGGTAATCTGTAATAGCTGTATAATAGTATGGTGGAATGGATAATAATAATATTAACAACAATAATATTAACCTTAGATTACAATCAAATTTTAACAATAATATTAACCTTAGAGATCTTGTCTCCTGGATCGGATCCTCTGTACGCCTGATCTGAAGTTCATTGTGTCCTAAAGTTAGCTGAGTCAAGTTAGGTGAGTCAATTCGGTATGTCAAGTTCGGTGGTTCAGTACGCCTAATCTAGTTCTGTTTGTCAGTCTAGTTTGGTGGGTCATGTCTGGTGGGTCACGTCCGGTGGGTCCAGTCCACTACCCAGTCCACACTCCAGTCCAGGGGCAAGTCCGGTAGGTCACGTCCGGTGGGTCACGTCCGATGGGTCCAGTCCACTACCCAGTCTACATCCAGTCCACACTCCAGTCCAGGGTCAAGTCTGGAAGGTCAAGTCCGGTGGGTCACGTCCGGTGGGTATGTCACTTACAGGATCTGTACGGCTGATTGGGTCTTCTATCTCCCATCTGTACGCCTGATTGGGTCTTCTAACTCCTATCGGGTGGGTCGGGTCCTCTCCAAAAGACAAAACCGTCTGAAAATAAAACATAAAAGGTCAGTATTCCGTTATCAGTTTGTATAAAAATTTAATCTTAATTTTTATTTCATATTACGTTAAGTTAAAATAAACGTTTCAGTTGTTTTGATGGTATTTTAACATTTCATACTGCTTATGTATTAGATTTAATAACGTGTATATAAAAAAAAAATTACGGAAGACAAATGTAATTATTAATTTATTATGTACGTCCCCGACACATTTAATAAAATAATATAAAAACTTGGTTTGATAAAATTTAATTGTAATTGATCGGATTTATGGGAACAAACATAAGTTAACAACATTACCAGTTCTCCGGCGAACCTAGTCGGTTAAAAAATAGGGATTACCTTTATATATATATATATATATATATATATATATATATATATATATATATATATATACCGTTATGAATATAATCAAAGAAATTGATAATTCTATTATTAATTGAAGAAATATGTTTATAAGATGGCTTGTTATAGATCAATTATACATCTTATCTGCAAAAAAAAATTAAAAACATTAAAATAATAGAGATTATTTTATAATTGTAATTAAAATTACGATTATATAAAAGACAAATAAATATTACCTAGATATATTTTTTACAATATAGACAAAATTAAAATATTTTAAATGTTAGCTATGCAATTTATTATTCAATTGCCTTTTTTTTTTAAATAGGACTACATAGTCTATATTTCACAGTAGTAAGAGCCCTTACTACTATTTGCGAGCGCTGGGATGTCCGTATAGCAGATCGATCATATAGTACCTGACTCCCCGGCTCGGGTTAAATCTGTAGGAAGCGGCTAACTGGGAAAACTCAGGCAGGATCAATGCTCCTGTGCATATCCAACGCACCATGCGACATATTGAATGGCGTCACTTTATTCATGGAAACATTTAACTTTTACGA
Organism: Lycorma delicatula; assembly: GCF_047948215.1. Classification (NCBI taxonomy): domain Eukaryota; kingdom Metazoa; phylum Arthropoda; class Insecta; order Hemiptera; family Fulgoridae; genus Lycorma; species Lycorma delicatula. Next base: position 38,569,895 of record NC_134456.1, read on the forward strand.
TTTCTGTGGCAGAGAATCCACATAAAAATGCCCATCTAGGAGAGCCTTTGGTGCTTTGAGTTTGGTGGTATAGTTTTTGGTGATAAAGAGGAAAGAAGAAGATCCTAAAATCTGGATCACAGAAGCTGCAGGAGGACCTGTTAAGGAGGCAAAGAATTTTGCTGTGGAACTGTTCGTTGAAACCGTTAATGACCTACAATCATCGCCGCTACTGAAGGCCAAGAAGATAGGACGTATAAACTTTGAGGTGTTACCGCATGGTACGCTAAATACCTTCAAGGGAGTAGTTGTGTGAAGGGATTTGTTGAACACCACAGAAGACGAAATTGTAGAGGAACTCTTATGGACAAGGAATTGTTGCATGTCATCGTCTGAACACACGATGCAACGGAGAAGTATGAGAAAAATTCCTTAAGATGTTTAACCATCATCACTATTGCGGTGTTTTTTGGATATCAGAAATTCGAACATATAGCGGCGAGATGCACTAGGAAACAGATCTGTCCTTTTGGTGACCCATTATATCCGGACGACCCGTACAGGGATCCGCCGGTTTGTGTCAACTGCCATGGGCATCACTTAGCGAGATCGTGAAACTGTACAATTTATACGGAGGAATTAGCAATCCAAGAGAAACTATTTAAAACTTCAACTACTTCGAAGCTAGAAAAGTCACCGAATGTTGCACCTTATGGTTGCTGCAGCTCCTGCAGACTGCTTTAAACTAAAAGTCGCAATCTCTGAATTGACACCAGATCTAGCGAATATGGTGAAACGTATCATCAATGACAAATTGAAAAATTGTCCTTTACAGAAATTATTCCAAAACAAACATAGAAATAAAGTGGATGTCTCCAAGCAAAAGACCTGAGAATCAGCTCTCAACCGGTCAAAATGGAAGGAAAGTAAACTATCTAGCACAAGTCGTTTAAACATAATGCACCGACGGTAAAAGTTGAAACAGAGAAAATTCCCATTTAGGGAATTAGGAAAGAAGACGACGTGATGATGAAGAGAGAGTGATGGACAAACATCAATGGAGCCCTCGGAAAGCTCGGAGGCCTCTAAAAGAAAGAGCGAGCTTTTTAGCCGCCCCATGCAATGCTCACAGCACCATCTGGTTCACTGGCTGGGAAAGTCATTAAAGGTGTTCCTCAGCCGAATATGATCGAAAACGGAAGATCGTAATTTCTAAAATCAAAAATAATGATGTTATTGTACATATAATGAAAATATGTACATATAAAATAGAAATTTACCTTATTTAAAATTATAATTATACATATTATAATATATATATATCTAAGATATATTTTAATAATGATTATAACTAATTGTATGTAGTTTCAAAACGACATAAAACCAACATTTTTAGTTTTTATATTTTTGCATATTCTAGCAGTTCATCATCTTGTATATGCACCGTAAATATCATACGATTTAAGACCAGACAGATCCTTAAAAAAAATCATGTATAAAGTCTCCGGTTTGTTGCAAAACCAGATAACTTTCCAGTTGACCTTGAATTACAGATGATACCATATGGCTCGAACCCTTGTTGAGGTTATGTAATTAATTGAGCTGAAAGTTGCAATCTGTATTCTTAGTGTCCGTCAGTGGCTGCTCGTGGAGATGCTGCTTTAGAAATTTTTTTTTCTGGGGCTTTTTATAGCCACGGTTAAGTTTTCTGTAAAATAAAAATGAATCAAATATAATAGCTGGAAGCAGGATAATAATCTAATTCTACATTTTTATCACATTAAAGAATATATTACACGGTTTTTAAGCACATTGTGCTTAAAACCGTAGTCGGTTTAGCCGAATAAATAATAAAATGTCAATGCAGATAATATTTTTTTAGTATAATTAGATAACTTAAAATGTTAAAAAACTATAACGCTTAAAAACACTATAGTCCAATGGTACTTAATTTAAAGCTCTATGTACACAGAAACAAATACATAATTATTTTATACTAATTACCTTCTGTTTCGCCCTTCCAGCGTGTCTTTGTACAGATTTAGCAATCAAAGAGCCCTTGCTTTCCGCCATCTTCTGATCACTACTGAAACAACTAAACAACTTTCATATTCCTTCGACTAAACTAGAAAAGGAAACGAAAAAGGAACATTCCATACACATGCGAAGTAAAAAAAAAATATCTTCCACCAGCACGCCAGGGTCGGCATTGCGGGAGCGACAGTGCTCTCTCCCTTGTAGCCTCGCATGAAGCTTCCTATATGCGCATGCGCACAACAGCCAAACACCACTCCGCTGGAACTGTGAAAACGGAATAAGCTTACAAACGAAGACTATGGAAGCGAAGTATGGAAAAAAGACAAAGCTGTTTGTGATTTATTAGGATTTTTTCTTTTTAAATAGGTGTAGACCTAAAGTTAAGAAAGCAGTTTTACAACATTAATTTTTATAACAAAACAATCTTAACGCAGGTTATTTACTGTTAGATGCATATCCTAATTTTAGCAATTTGCTCGTGTAGGCCAATGCTATTAGTTTTTGTTTGGTTATTCTCTATAAGGCTTCTAGTGCTGTACAATTTAATACTCCTTTGTTATTCATATTAAGAAATGTGTGATTTAGCAATAAATTTTCAGTTTATAAAATATGCCTACATGTTTTATACCTTTCTACAGGTTTTGCAAATGACTAAAGACCACGGTTTTCTGACAAATATGGAGCTCCCAGAATGCCCAGAAGAATAACTTACGATCATAAAAAACAGACTTACGATTGCAAGAAAATTACATGAAACTAACACAAGATAATTTTATTGTAAAATATACAGAAGCCAACATTACAAGAAAAAAATCGTACTGTTACGATTTTATTAATACTGTTATTAATACAAAAGGAGTTTGTTCCTTGTCCAAAAATTAAATATTTTATATTTAATATAATATTTTATATTTTATATTTAATATTTTATTTTTAAAGTCCCTAAGAGAGAAAAAGTTCAAGTATGCCAGAAGGCCTCTATTGATACACTATTGTAATAAAAAAATGGTGTTTGTTACTAATGTTATTTACATTTTCATCATATTTTTAGAACGCGGTTCAACATTGGTTTTAATAGGCCACGGGTTGACGAATTTTCAACCTGTATTTCTTGGAAGGAAAAAATAAAACGAGTGAAACATTAAAGCGACTTCTTATAGGAAAAGATATTCATCAGTTGAAATACAAAGCCTTTTACTATCTATTGAAAGAAGAAAACGAGAATCTTTTAACTATTTCTTTTAGTTGTCAAAAAAATCAGGTTCACCACTCATCCCTGATCAAATTGCTTATTATTTGAGAACATTACACAAATGCAATTTCACAATTATAGTTGGCAGCTCTAAAAGCAAACAAACAAAAGAAAATGTCTTCATCAATAAATAGAATGAAGCCGATTATAACAAAGGATCTAACGAAATATCAGCATTGTACCACTGCTTAACAAAACTTCAAATTCCACAATATATTAGAGAAATTCGCTTTGCCTGTGATGGTTGTCGGGGGGGGGGGGGGGGGGCAAAGAAAGAACACGACCGTGGTTGGAATGTTGTCTGTGTGGTTTATGAATTTTGCTCCCAAAAATGTTAAACAATTGCTACTAGTTTTTCCTGTAGTTGGCCACTCGTCTCTGCCTGCAGACAGAGTTTTCGGTCGCATTGAAAAATAAATTAAAGCTAAGAATGTTATATTGTTAACCATGTGTAGTGCGATGTTGTTTTTCAGATTTTGGAACTGTAGTCTCATTAAAAGATATCATATTTGATTATAAAAGAGTGTTGTCCAAACAGTAATTAAACCTCCCGGGAAGTGGCGTCTTAAATTTAACTCTCAAAAAAGATTAAAATTCAGAAGGAACAAGAAAGGTAATAATATACTAACACGTGGTGAGGTCAATTGCCGTAATGACATTAGAAAATGTATAAGTATTTGCGAACCTGGAAAAGTCATTAAAGGTGTTCCTCAGCCAAATATGATCGAAAAGGGAACATGCTAATTTCTAAAAACAAAAATGATGTGAAGAAATTACTATCAAACCATTTCTGGTAAACAATGGAGAAATTTAACATTTTATAAGGAATTATTTGATGGTGCGTTAGAAACGGCAATAGAAAATGAGATATCAATCCGTGAACCACGTGAAGAACAGAGGAAGTTCCAAATATACTTGTATAGAATTTTATTGCATTGGACATTTTTACCAAAATCTTTATTTTATTTGAGGTTTTAAATAAAATCTGCTACATAATTACATAAGAATCAAAATTTGTCTTCACTTTTAAATATAACTAGAAGAAATAATCATGTGTTTTATATAATTATTATGGTTTTAAGTTTATATCAAAACTAGATAGATCCAGATTGGGTTTCAAAAACATATATAAACATAAAGTTTGAAAATGTCTCTTAAAGTAAAATCATTAAGAAGTTAAATTTCAGTATGCAAAATTTACTCTACCCTAATACTATTTCTCAAATAAGTCACAATGTTTTATCATTTCATAATTTTGAAAGAACAGTTTTTCAGCTCCTGAAAAATTTACATTTCTTGAATGTATCTGCTTTTGAAACTATATAATTAATAATATATCATAATTAACATTTTTGTATTTAACACTATATATATATATATATATATATATATATATATATATATATATATATAGATATATATATTACTAAAAACATACATAATTTTAATTATCGTCTTACAATATATTTGTCATAGAATTACCTACATGTTTCGCCGCATCAATGTATCAGCATCATCAGGGAATGAAAATAACCACAATTAACGTTTTGCGTCAGTCTTACTCACAAAAAATACATAACGTCTCACCACAATATTACATATTAAAGTACATATTTAAAAGAACCACGCAAGCAAATTGTCATGTTACTAAGTCTAGGCCTGAGCTAATTAAATTCTATTAATCTTCAAAGTTTATTTGTCCATTAATGAGTTTGAACTGAGCGATTTTTTATATTTGTATATTTATAAACCTTCCAATGCATCCATATTATATAGCCTTTTTTGTATGACAAATGTATGGTAAGGTGGTAATTAAAATTGTTTGTGTTTTTAGTAAAAAAATATATATACATCATAGGATAAAAATTGATAAAAAAAGTAATATTAAATTACTAAATAAATATAAAAAGAATTTCAGAAATATTAAATACATAAATGTTAAATTACATTTTCCACTTACCTTATTTTAATCCAGTATGCAGAGAATAAAATGTTGAAAAAAATATAAAGTAATTACAGGTCTCTATCCGCTGTTACTCATTGTGTTATAACGTTTTTTGAGTTAATTTTCAATATTTCTATAAATTATGAAATCATGTCTTCTACTGTCAAAATTTTATAATGAATGTGAATGTTTATTTTTTAATAATTTTTTAATTATTGCTACGAAACAGAATTTATAATAATTTTATTGTTACTTTAATAATTTTTTTTGTTATCGTAGGCATTTTTCTTGATAAGATCATCAGAGAAAATATCTAATCACTCTATTTTAAACACATTCACTTGTATATCTTTGGATATAAAATTAATGAATATACTATTAACTTTTTTTTCTTTTTTTGACATATACAAGATGTTTTAACCCTTTATTTCCTGTTACAATGGGTAGGGAATACTGTAGGCTATTTTACAGTCAGCAATTCTTCAGGGCATCAGCCTATCCAATTTAGTTATGGGACAGAATAGAATTGTGGCTCAATTTCAGTCACCTTCTACGACTGGCCGGGGAGAATAAGTAGTCTTGTTCTATCGTACCCGTAACTACAGGATGTATACATACTTAAACTCGCCTCCTACTACGACATGCAGGGAATACCATAGGCCTCTTCTGAAATGCCTTTTCTTTTTTTTTCTTTTTTTTTTTCTCTCTCAGCTCCCCTGGGCCGGACCGACTTGTTGGTATTACGCCACCCAGGGGAGTGTCTTTATACTCAAATAGGCCTTCCCGCCTACCAGCTATATACTGGCATGGCAGGTCGGCCTACCGGTAGCTGTTTTTGAGAGTAATCTTTTATTTTATATGCCCCTTTCAGACACCACGCCATACTTGGAGTGTCGTGACGTGGTGTCGAGGTATTTTTTTTATATCTTGTGTTTTATTATTCTATTATTCCCTAAACTATATCCCCAGGAGTCCCCAGCGGCTCATTGGAACCGACACACCTCGGCATGCCGGCCCTCCCCGCTGAGGCCTCCTTTCCCTAACCTAAATCAAAAACCCAGTCTCCTTTCGTCGATGTTTTTCTGCGATAAGATCTGTCTGGTGTAACAGGCTATTTTCTTCCAGTTGGATTCCCAGCTAGTCATAAAAGGTACTATAGCTTCGGGAGTCATCCCGTCGATCGCCATGTCAAATCTGGGGGCGGCCCATCTTTCACATATGAAGAAAGTATGTTCTGCATCGTCGATCTCTTCGCAATACATGCAGATTGCCTCTGTTCTCCTTCCTACTTTATTTAAGTAATTATTAAATGAGCCATGCCCGGTGAAAAATTGCGTTAAAAAGTGATCTATCTCGCCAAAATCTCTTCTTATCCATGGTTCGATCTCCGGGATGAGTTGTCTTGTCCAGCGCCCCACACCGCTATTAGTTTACCTCTCCTGCCAGGTAGTATTGACTTCATCTTTGGCCTCTTGATCTGCTCTGCCCTTTGATCTTTCGACTCTATATCTCGCGATGAGGTCTATCGGCAGTACTCCGGCGAGAACACAAAGGGCTTCATAGGACACTATCCTATACGCGGCCACCACACCTAGGAGCCCTCTCCTATGTACCCTCGCTAACCTTGTTACGCCTGATATCTATAGCGTGACTCCATGCGGGAACAGCATACATCTACGAGGATACTATCGTTGACACCAACAATCTGCGTTTTGATGCTCTAGGGCCATTCTGCGTTGCCATTATAATGTTAAGACTCTTTACCATTGCTTCAGCCTTCCTACATATGTTACTTATATGGTCAGTGTATCTACAATTCCTCTGGAAGGAATTGTAGATACATTTGCACCTCTTCCATAACTTTACCATTGATGAAAATAGTAACAGGATCCAGTACTCTTCTTCCAGTGACAACTGCAGACCCCTAGAAATCATCCACTCATTAATGATCTGAGTGGCCGCGTTCGCCCTCTCTTGGACCTTAATTACCGTCCTGCCCTCAACTAGTACATCTCGATTACCCCCCGAGGGGAGAAGATCCCACCTCGTAGCGTGTCCGGTCGCTACACCACCCCCTCCGTTCCTAGCCAGTAGTGGTTTTAACGGAGGACATCTTCTCGCCCTCAAACTGATTGCGCACCACAGCTCTCAGTCCAGGCCCCGCAGAGATGCCTCCGATGTAGATGCCCCGAGGGACATCTGCATCGGTAAAGTTCACCCCGAGATAGTTTTTCGTGTTTATGCCTTCAGAATGAAGACAACGGACACCTGCAGCTACCACGTCGCCCTCAGGAACTAAGCTAGAAGTCTACCTCAACTAGTACAGCGAGATCATCTGCATATGCCAAAACCTCAACTCCAGCAGGGAACATTCTGTGCAGGAGATCATCTATAACTAGCAACATAGCAGCGGCCCCAGGACCGATCCCTGTGGCACCCCACCTTCCATCTCAAAATGAATTCTTCCTTCCTGGGCTTCAATCAAACATCTTCTATCAGAAAGATAGTCCTCGATTTGCATACATATATAAGGGCTCAATCCCTTTGTGGCCATTGCCCTATTTATGTGACTCCAACTGATTGAGCCAAAGGCATTCTTTATGTCAAGTGAAATCATTAATGGAATGCGTCTTGTGCGCCATGTGCCTCTTCTGACTTCATTAGCCCAGTCTGAAATCCTACAGATGGCCTTCTCAGTGGACCGCCCCCGCCAGAAACCATACTGGTTTGGACTAATCCTGACTTTCTGTTCGAGTTCCCGAATAATACGGCCCGCCAGCATTTTTTCCACGAGTTTCCCCATGCTATTCAATAGGCTCAAGGGTCTGTAAGTGGCGTCCTCCTCCATGGGTGCACCTTTAGGAAGGAGCACCACCCTGGCCTCTTTCCAACACGCGGGGAAAACTCTTCTCTCCAAACCGTAACTGGCAACCTCTAATACTTCCCAGGGAGTCTTCTGGACTAAACCTTTGATCACCGCTGCAGGGATTCTGTCCGGTTCAGGGCTCTTCTTTAAAGCCAGACTTTTGGCCGCTAGTTGCAGTTCATCTATAGTAAATCTCCTGCTCTCACATGGTGTGGGTCCACTATCATCGGCTATCATGCTAGGGAACAATCTCGCCACATGCATTTCAGCATTAGCCTTATCCAAAATAGGTAATCATCTGCCGAACTTCTTAGTTACTATACGATAAGCTTGGCCCCATGGGTCAGTATCGATTATTACTTACTTCTAAAAGACAATCTGGTAATGAGAATCTTTAAAATGCTCATGTTTCTGATCTCTTTGGGTGTATAATTTCAAATTATCTTAATGTATTTTAGGTATAAATGTGTATAAATACATTTATTATGGTCATATCATTTTTAGTCCAATACATGAGTTTGTGATTTTCCTTAAGAATGCTTTCTTTTTTGATAAAATAACTTGTAAAAACTTTGATAAAGAGATATTATTCTACACACGCAAACCATAAATTAAATTACTCTGAAACAGGAGATAATGTGTTATTTGAAGAGTTTTCTGGCTTTGAGTTTAGTTCCTAACCTTCAAGATGCAAAAGAAAGATCCTGAGAGTTTTGTACAAACATATACTAAGAAACATATACAAAGGCAGAACATTCACTGTTATAAATAAAACTGGACCAAAAATGGATCCTGTGAGACAACAGTTAAGTTAATCTGTCCTCACCTAAAATAAAGCTAGACTTAAGACTTCTTATTGCAAAGCTAAACTGGTTAGTAACGAGGTGAAATTGTATTAAGTTTCCGTAAATATAAACTTGTGTCAAAATTGATTTGTAGTCAAATGGTTTGTTAATTAAAAAAAAATTTTATTTTTTTTTCAAAATTGTGTTAAAACTGGGATAGATTAAAAAATTGTTTGTAAAACATCATAATGTGTTGGAATTTTTTTAAAACATTATTTGATTTCTGTATTGGAAGAGAAAAGTGTGAACCAGATAAAAAACAAAGCAAATCGTACAAATAAAAGAGATACTAATAGTCATCAAAACTGAAATTTATCCCACACCAGAAAAATTGGAGAAATATATACAAAAAATTCTACACAGTCGTTTTAAGGAAAATAAAATAAAGATTCATTAGTTTAAGTTACAATTAATTGATTTGATGAATCGCAGGATGTCTCCCATACCCTTCAGGATGGGTGATCAATTCAGGCGGGAGAGTCTGTCAGGAAGGCCTCTAGGGATACTCTGCACAGTAGTTAGATGACTCTTCTGAAAAGGGCGTACAGGAGGAGACATACGATAGAGATTATCCACCATTATCACCAGAGGCTGTACGGGGCATGACTCTGGTTCCGAGTGAGGTTGAGGTGGACAATGATTATGTGGAGGAAATTAAATAGACTTGTAAACGGTTACAGTTATGGTCTCCGCACCCTGGTAGACCACAATAGGAGGCAGCATGCTGTTGGAAGAGTTTCTGATGCACTGATCGTAGAGTTACGGGATGATTCATCAGCTGGGAGCCTTGACGGGAGCCATGCTGTGCTAAGTGGAAAGGAATATTGTATGTTGACAGGCTATGCAATCATACCGCCCTTCAAGAACGTTTTGCTGAGGTTGGGATACCGCACGGCTTGGTACAGGTAACTCTGAATACAAAATGTGAGATTAAAAATAGCTTGGAGACTATGGTGGATTTAGCGAGGGCATTGAACATGGATGCCTGATCTGGACTACAAGAGTCGCTGGGGAAAGACTGTGGAGCTGCTCAATCTGTGTTAGATGCTGCGACGCAACCCCCCTCTCCACCGCCAACGAAGGACCGTGATCTGAATGTCATCCTGTCATGTTGCTTGATGTCGTGAGTGTGCACTGGCCAGCCAGTGTAATGGTGCTAGTAGATTGTGTTATGGAAAAGTCTTCATCTGAGGTGAGATACATGTGGATTTATTCATCTCTTAACACTATGTGAGAGGGTCATTGGAATGTGCCCTGGAGTTGCAGCAGGTGATATTGTAGTACCCGATTTTTAGGACGAAGTGAGGAATTGTCGACGAACAACCGTTTCACTATATACTATGATTCTGGGGCCGGGAGACTGTAGCCCTGGAAACAATCTTGGAATCATTGAAGGATATTGGAGGGTGTCTCCCGCACCTTTATTTTTACAACCGGCTGATAAAATTGGTCGTTGTTGAAAGCTAGTTTTATATTTATTTGGTCGATTGGGGACTGGGATCAAGGTGGTTCAGCACAAACCTACAGTCGGGAGGCGTGATATAATTCCCCCTCCTGTACGACGCTCCACCCCAACAGTGATGGAGAGCGGCACAGCTGTTGTCCGTGCTTTCTCACAGTCATATGTTGAGCGGTTAAAAAATGTGAAGCAGTCAATGGCGGATCGGGAAGTCGGTGATATCATGTCCTTGTGTCATGTCGCTGGAGGAAAACTATGTAGAAGAGTGAGGGGTGCTGAGAAAGTTTTCCATTAAAAACAGTTCTTCGTGGCAGTGCGTCAAATTTGAAGGTAGATTTAAAGACAAAGGATAGTCGACGTACGGTTCACATCCTCGACATTGAGAATGATGTGAGTGAGACCGAAGTTGCGGAAGCAGCGAGACAGACGGTTGGGGCAGATGTAGATTTTCGTATATCCTCACTACGCTCAGCGTTTGGAAAGACACAAAATGCGACCGTTATTACGTCTTATGGAGCGGCCAAGAAACTGTTTGTGACGCGTGTAAAGACTAGCTGGGTGCACTGCAGGTACCGGATGCGTGATCGAGAAGAGAGATGCTTTCGGTGCTATGGGTTGGGCACATGTCCTCAACTTGCGAACGACCCGACCGCACTGAACTGTGTTTTAATTGCGGTCAGAAAGGACATCGGCGGGCCCAGTTCACCAGCCCGAGGAAGTGTGCGATTTGTGGTTAGGAGGCTCACAGGATCGATGACTGTTCTGACCGAAAATGAAGTTTCTCCAATTAAACACGAATAGAAGCAGGCGTTCATTTTATGTCTGTTGAGAAGTGGCCCTCAACCACTATGCCGAGGTAGTGCTTCTAGCCGCTTGTCTCTATCCCTCCGAGTTCGATGTAGTTATTGGATAGTGCGTCGATAACAGCAATCGGCCTTTTGAGACCTGGACTGGCCGTAATATGCAATGTCTCTGGGAATGGCTTTATTTGGGCAAACCTCAGAGTGTTGACAGTTTTTTCATGCTACTGCTCCCCGAACTCCGGCACGGAGAAGTTTATATCATTCTTAGATGATCTGTTCCTGGAGGTTTGCCGACATCGAGATGAAAATTTGGTGGTCGCAGGGGATTTCAATGCGAAGTCCGTTGAATTCGCTGGCACTGTCAATGATCTCCGCAGGCTTCATCTTCGGGATCACGCTGCGGCCATGGGCCTTGTATGCATTAATGAGCAAGATGCGACGATTGCTAGAGGATTTTCGTCCTCGGCGATAGACCTAACATTTGTTTCTGGGGAGAGAGTTAACGATTGTATGAGCTGGAGTGTCTTAGAGGAAGAATTGATGTCAGATCTCCTAATCATCGAGTTCGAGACTCGTTACTCCAAAGGGATCATGAGAACAGACAGTCTCTAAACGTGGATGCATTCGTTTTGCATAAAATATCCAGGCTCGCCTTGCCGGTACGTTGTCACCGGACCACTTCGTGACGATCGAGCAGGAGGAATGCACAGCATCAGGAGTGTTCATTCATTGTAAACAGTCTCGACATGCTTATTGGTGGAATGATGAGATTGTTCGCGTTAGGAGGGAGGCATGGGCGACCAGGAGGTTGTTTCAACGGGCTGGAAGACGTGGTTCTCAAGATGGTTCAGTCCTTGGCTCGTCAACGTTTTGTGAAGGCTAGGGCAACATACAAGGCTGCTGTTAAGGAAGCCAAAAACAGGTGTTGGAGAGATCTCTGCGACATGGTGAACCAGGACCCGTAAGGAAAAGGTTTCCGGATAGTGAACGGGAAATTTGGGAGGAGGGCTCCTGTCCTCACGGAGCAGCAAGTACTAGATGCTGTACAGGTGATATTCCCTACAGATAATGACCCCCTGAAAGAGGAGATAGCCATCGACAACTTGTCCATTTTCAGCATGGACGAACTATTGCTAGCGGGGAAGAGGCTAAGACCCCGGACGAGCCAGGGTCCTGATGGCATTCCTCCAGAAATTGTTCGTATATTGGTAGAGAAGACCCCAGTGGAACTCTTGAACATAATGAACGATATGTTGTGTGGTGATTACATTCTGAGGGCATGGAAAGAGTCCCGCCTGGTGTTGTTACAGAAGCCAGGGCAACGGGCCTCCCCCACTTATCGTCCGATCTGCCTGACGAATTCTTTATGCAAATTGTTGGAAAAGATGCTTGATGTTAGGCTGAAGCGAGAAATTGAGCATAATGGTGGATTCTCCTGGAACCAGTATGGTTTTTGTAAGGGGAGGTCCGCTCCCGATGCGGTAAAATGTGTATATCAGCTGGTAGAGGCGGCGGCTGCTGGTACCTGGCGCACGAGAAACATACCCGTGGTTGTGATGCTTGATGTAAAGAATGCTTTCAACTCGTTGCGCTGAGGTGCAGTGTTCGAGGTCCTAAGGAACAAGCAGGTGGGCAGCGATGTACGCTAATGGTACAAAGGTACTTGCAAGAAAGACGTCTGCTTTACAATTCAACGGACTCGCAGCTCTCTTTTTCCAGTGACATGTGGGATACCTCAGGGGTCAGTACTTAGTCAACGTTATGCAGCACTGGTTGATGGATAGGGGGCTAACCTTATCTCCTGAGAAAACAACATTCATCTGTCTGTCTGGCAGGCGTTCTCTTTTTTCGATCCGGATCACGGTAGACGGAGTCTTAGTATCCCAGATGGTGTCGGTGAAGTATTTGGGGGTGTGACTGGACCGACGACACGTACGTTTTCCTTACACGTGCGAGATCTGATCGTGCAGAAGCGATGGTGCGAGCACTGAAGTAGGCTCCTCGGCAACATGGCCGGCCCCCGGCCATCCAAAAGGAAGTTGAACGTCCATGTGATCAATTCTGTTCTGCTGAATGGGGTCATTGCAGGCAATGAAAAGATCTAACGGTCAGGCTGACTTTCGGACTAGACATATGACCGACAAACGGAGAGACCCGTTTGAGTAGACAACCACCTGGGGCTGTGCTTTGCTTTGTTGTGGATCTGACCCGGGGGGGTAGGGTGAATAAAAATAAAACAATAAAGAGCCAGAGCTATATAATTCTTTCCTTCAATTACTGATTATAAGATAGATTCTAAAGCCTTTGAAGTTGACCACCCTACACAAAACCAAACTAATTTTCTAAATAAATCCTTAACAATTAAAACTATAAAAATTTGGCTGTATAAATCTTCCAGTACCTTGCAAAATATAGGGACTAAACTAATGAGTCTGTAACTATGTGATACTTTAGGACAACTGTTTTTGTACTCTATTAGCATAGTACTTATTATTATTATAGCATAGTACTCTATTGAGCCATGGTCAATTCTTTTTGCTGATAATATATTAGTGTCACTCTTACAGACCAATGTGAAATCTCACAAGCTTCAGACATTTGCTACTTTGAAATTTTTTCAATATGTCATTTATTATAATGATTTTCAATTTAACTATAACAGTTATAATTACCGATTCAATGGAAATACATAAATTTATTTAAGACTTATATAGTTTTAATTCAATAATGTATTTTTGTAATTTTTAATATTTAACATTTTTAGTTTTATTTTTTATTAAATTAAAGATTATTAACTTACAACTTTATCGTAAAACAGCTACAACTATAAATTAGGGCAAATACTTAACTGAAAATTAAAGCAATAATAACAATAAAGCAACTTTTTCCACAATATCACATCATTAAGTACTAGCACAGTTCTTAAGTGACTTAATATTAAGGCAGTAATGGTAACTTAAAAATATTAATGAAAATATATAAATAATATTCCGGTGTCAAAGCAATGAATACAGAACACCATTGCAATTTTTGTAATTATTTGTTTCCACCACTCATGATAAAAACGGCAGTTAATACCTGCAAAGAAAATAAAAGTATAATAAAATAAGCAATTAACATAAATGTGGATAATTTAAATTAAATTAAATTTCTGTAAGTTCACATACAAATAAAGTTTACTCTCAATTAGTCATGATTATGACAAGCTCCAGTAGAACTAATAAATGAAAAGCATGGATGATATGAAACAGACATCAAAGTGTACTTTGTAGTGATGGCTTTATCATTAAAATAGAGCTTTATTATTAAAATAGAGCTATTTTATTTCCTGTTCATACTTATCATGAACTCATAATCTCTTAGAAGAGTTTGTAAGCTCATAAATTAACTTTAATGCTTAATAAAATTTCAGTTTCATCTAAAAATTATTTTACACTAAGAAACTCTTCATAGAAATGTTTATGTTAAAAAACCAAAACTTATTTTTTTAAAAATTTAGTTAGAAGAGCATTATGCAAGAAGTAGAACAAAAAAGAAAAGAAAACTGGTGACGACATGTGGTTAGTGGATGTCGAATTTTGACAACTGGATCAGAAGGGTCAGTAGAAGGAGAAAGGAAGCAAAGCAGAAGAAGGATAAAATCAATAGATGAGGTTAGGACTAGAATTTACAGGGTCAGGAATGGATGGAGACAGTTTCCTAAGGGACCTGTTGCCAGACAGAACACCAGATGATGATTGTGATAGCATGGAATCATATTTCACATGGTCAAATGAAGGCTATAGTATAAAAATAAGGCTAAATACTAAATTTACATATTCCTAATCAAGCAGAATTTATATTCTAGGTGTTATAAAAGGCTGAAATTAGCTGACTATGCTGACTTTATGTTACAAACTACTTCAGACTTTACTGAAGAATTTTGCCTAAATAATATTCTTACAATGATAAAAAAGAAATTTTAATACAATAAAACGTTCTACTAAATGAGTACAATAAACATATGTAATAACTTACACTGAGTTTAATTCAGCTGAACATCAGCTACTAACAGTAGCAACCTTTGACCTTCCAAATGGGGGACTGAAAAAAAAAAACAAGGAAAAAATAAATCTTAATGTACAAAATTTTGGCCTGCACATAAATAGGTGGTAGAAACTGAAAAGTATTACTATGACGGTTGTCCAGGAATTAAAAAGTGTTTTTGCTTTATAACAAATTTATTGTATTTATTTTAAGTATTAATATATAAATCATCATTTACATATTTTAAGTTATTTTTCCACATAAATCACCTTCTAAATTCAAGTATTTGTCAAATCATGATAGTAGTTTTTGTATGCAGTCATCAAAAAGTCTGTCACCAGTCCCTTTACATTAAGCCCTCTATTAAGCCCTTTACAAAAACTGTCTTGACGTTGTGACTTTCATATTGGTTCCTGCCAAGAAATTCCTTCAATTTTGTAAGCAGGTGAAAATCGCTTGGAGTAAGACCTGGACTGCACAGTAGATGTTCAAAAACATCCTGTCCAAACCGTTGAGAAGTTACAAGTTTTTTGCATCACGTGGGTGTGAATTGTCATGAAGCAAACACACTCCATGAGTCAAAACACCACTTATTACACTGTCACTTTACATGACAATTTGATGAATTTCCACAGGACCTTGCATATTCAAAACCATATGACCAGTTGTACCTCTCAGCTGGTGGCATTTTCAGTTTTATTGTTTATTATAAGCACATGCCAACTCACTATGTCAGCACAGCAATGAAATTTCATACAGCGCTAGCAGAACAACAACTGAGATCAAAAAATCAAAACAAAATCTTTGTCTGCAAATGTTTTCCAAAAAAATAATCATAAATATGAATTAGTTTTAGTTCTAGAAACACTTCCTGAAGTATTGACATTTCTTCCTAATAAAACCTTTAGTGTATAAAACTTTAGTTTTAAAAAGAATAAAGATTTGTATGCCTGTAAATCAATGGATAAGTCAATATCCATATGAAAAAACACTATTTAAAAAATCAGTCTAAGATTATTAAATATTAATTTTCAAATTAATGAAATGTTTTCTTCTAAAGGCTTTTCAAAACTAATTATTGGCTCATCCTCAATGGAATCTATGATAACCAACATGCCCTTCTAAAAATGTTTAGATATCAAATAATATTTTTCATCTGTTCTTTTTAAGATGGGAATAGTTGGCAACAGTACTAGAAGATATTCCACTGAGGAAGAAGCTGATAACTGCAAAAAAGTAATGGAAGAAAGTTCCATTACTTTGAAAGTGAGTCATTTAATGTATAATAATCTTAAAATGTTATTATGTGTTGTCATATTGTTCAAAGAATTTAAAAATCACTCAAAAGATAATTAATACACTACTTTTTGATAACGAAACTTCCAGTGGATGCAATATTTTCTATATTTTCATTCAATACAAACTTATATTTCATTTCATTGTAGATGTAGTAGTAGTATAAAATATGGTATTTTGGTGATACTCTATATTAGTTTCATTCAGTTTTACTAACTATATGAACTGAAAATAAAAATCTCATAAAACATAACAAAGTTCAAAACAAACACAAATTTTTACAAAAATACAAGGAAAAGGATATAATGTATGTAGATACTCACTGTAATTTGTTGGAGTTCAGTTGATCAGCCCATGAAATATGTCTTGGATTGAAATCACTTTGTAAACTAATTTGATCACTCTGTCTTTCTTTTCGTGATAATCCACAGCAGCATAAAATAAGCAAGAAAGTTTGTCCTATAATGAATGCAATTGCCACACCAATGGCGCTAGTGTAGGTAGCACATAATAAATTGTCATTACCTAAAGAAAAAATTATTCAATTGAGTAATAATCTTAAATTTAATTGTGGAAAGGTACAGAAAAATCATATTGCTAAAGGAGGATTAATTCAAAAAAGAAAGAAAAAAAGATTGTACACGACAATGAGAGATGACTGAAGGGCAAAGAGAAATATGAAGCAATGATATTTTAATATTTTAAATGAATAATGATTTATTTAATATATAAAAAGTTATATACTATCAAAACAGGACTGCATCAAGGCGATGGGCTCTCACCGCTATTATTCAACTGCATTCTAGAAATGATAATGCGGGAATGGCACAAAAAATGCCTTCCAAAAGTAGAAATAGGCTGAAAAATCAGAACAGTTTTGGTTTCATCGACAACTTGACACTACTAGCAAATGACATCGATGATGCTAAATCACAGACATTAGAACTTCAAAACATTGTGAATAAAATTGGCTTCAAAATATCATTCTAAAAAATAAAAATTATTCCCAAAAACCAACAAGATTAAAAAAAGTAAACATAAACGGTAATAAAAATCAAAATAGTAACCAAATTTAAATACCTTGGAGAAATAATAACAAACAACCTAAACAAAAAAAACCTTGATCCAAAGAAGAAGAATCTTTTTTATTGTACACTTACAATAAAAAATGCCTATCAATAAACACAAAATAAGACACTACAACACAGTTAGAAATCAAGAAGTCACTAATGCAGCAGAAAAACTCTTCCATCTGAATGAACAATCAAACACAGACTCCAGAAAAATTGAAAAAAGAATTGGAAGTACCTACACCAACAAAAAGCACCATAAAGACAGACAGTGGTGGATTGTGCCCAACAAAGTCGTGTACAAAGAGTTAGAACCCATCACTGATACCATGCGTAAGAGGAGACTAGGAATCTTTGGACGTGTCATGAGGTTAAAAGATTCAAGACTTCTGAAACAGCTAATATAGTACAATTTTGACTTGAACTACATAAAGAAAAATACAGATGGATCAGAGAAATAAGAAAGGATCTGAAGGAAATTGGCCTTTCACCAGAAGACACCACAGATAAGGTAAAATTAAATGAAAAAATCAAGAACAAAAACACTTGCGTCACTCACTCAAGAAAAAACTCAAAACATGAACATTTTCAACAAAAATCCGAATGTATGAAAAAGTACTCGGAGGACTGCAAGGCCCAAACAATTCCATCGAAGATTCTTGAATAATAGACTAATTAAATTGATCCTTAATAATAATAAAAAGTTACAATGAGATAAAGTAAGGGATAATTCTAGATATTAACTGCAGTTTGTTATAATTCAATTTTCATCTCATGAAATATATCTTGAACTGAAAAATAAGAAATTCAATATGTTTTGAGTGGAGTTGGAAAATTAAAATTTATTCTGGTTAAAAGTTGTTTAACTTAATTAAAACAAAATTCATACATCATGTCACAAACAATATGCTTATTTTACAGGCTGATAACAATTTTACTTTCTTTGTCTTTTTAATAATGTAGTAAAACAAAAAAAAGAATATAAATGAGTTGTGAGTAAGGTATGTTTGAAAAAGTAGAATCTTAAAAATACCCTTCACCTACACCATCAAGGTAGCATATGGTAGGTTTCATGGCATAATTACTGTAGGTAACGTGAGATAATTTCAAAGTTACAGCTAGTAATTGTGTGTCATGAACTTGGAAAATTCTTAGAAAATATTTATTTACTTATTCTGCTGTTTTATTTTTGTAGTTAATATACAGTTCAGTTACTAAAGTTGAACTATAGTAGTGAAGATTAGAAAATTGCATTCCTAATCCCTTTAACCTGTACAGGTAAATTTCTTAATACATTAGAATTATAAGTTATAATTAATCTTATACGTATTTAATTTTATACATTTATCTATTAAAAAAAATGTAATTCTCAGAAAATGCTGAGTTAATTTTTATAAAATGTATTAATACTTTTTAGCCAAGTTAACCCACCATTAAAATGTGAATTTTCAAGATTTGAAGTTCTGTTCTCTGCTACAATCTTTGGTTCTCTCACAATAATTGCTAACTGAAGCGGCATTTCTTGTAAAATATCTGCTTGACGTTTTTTTCTTCCATAAGATGTAACCCCGTTACCACAATCAGTCTGCAAAAGATGTAACAAGATATGAAGCACTGAAAATCTGTATCTACTTAAAAAAAATCAAATTACCTACCAAAATGAAAAAGCTACTTTAACAGTACTTACATAAAATATATAAATATATAACCAGGTACCACAGAGAACAACCTGGATAAAACTTGTGAAGATCTTTTGATTGCATATTTTCAGGTGTTTGTTTTAAAATACTGATGGATTTTCATTGTTTCATAAATCTCATTTCACAAACTTTATCCAACAAAAAGTTTATGCAAATACATCAATAAATTTTCTTCACATCTAATTTAAGAAAAGAAACATTTATATTTTTATAACTGCTAACTTTTATATGTAATTGTGACACAAAAAGATTATTAGTTATTTGAATCCTTTATTGCATTTTTCATTCTTTTATCTTTTGACAGATACAGAACAAAATGTAAGTGTGTGTCTGTATATGCTTCTCTTCAGGTATGAAAGACTTGATATTCATACTTCCAGATCTTGATAAACTCATTTAATGTGAATCAAAGAGTCTGTTGTTTTTCAGCAAATTTCCACCTAAAATTTCCTCTACTGCCTTGATTATTCCCTATTTTAAATTTATCTATTTCTTTTTTTTCATCTGTAACTCATTTTATATTATTTACTTCTAAGACTGAGTTTTTCAAATTCTAATTTTATATTGTTCTTCTTTTGTTTGCCTATACACTATCTGTTTGTTCTCAATTTTTTTCATTAGTTTTATAATATTTAATCTAAATTTCATCATTGCAGAATTGTGATCAGAATCAATTTCTTCTGGATTCGTTTTATCAACCATAATTTGATTTCATAAATCCTCCCTAACCAGCACATAATGCAATACCCTCCCATATATTCTTGTCTCGTCTATGTATATCTTCTTCTTTTATGATTTTTAAAAAGTATGTTCATAATAACTAGTTTAAACTCTTAATACAGAATTATGAAAGTCCAGTCCCTATTTCAGTTCTCTAACCTAGTCATATTTTTCAAAAACTTCACAACAATATGCATTTGTATACTGCACTACAATGTGTTTTTAAATACTACATTCAACCTACCATTACATATAGCGATTTATTTGAAATACTTACTGGTTGGCATGTGGTTTCACAGAATGTTAGAACAAGACTAAATCGCAGTATTGGGGAGGCTGGAAAACGAAAAGCTTTAAATGTTGCGGTAAGTGAATGATCACCAGCAGGTACAAGCGCTGGAAATATTGATGGATCTGGTGGACAGCCTCGCAAATCCAATAGTAGAATTGAATCTTGCCCAGTTCCTGAGCTTGCTACAAGATGTCCTGCGCGGATCATTGATACATCTAAGATAAAAAAATAGATTAGATCTTTAATTTCAATAGCAATTAAGAAGAGATTCAGTACAACAAAAAATTGACCAGTCGTATTCTTAATATTTACTCGATATGTAGGATAGTCTGTATAAAGAAAACTATGTCATGGAAACTTTACCACTAAACCACCAAATCTCTTGTGATTTCTTTTTGCGAGAAAAAAATTAATAGTGTATATCTATAGTGAGACTTTCAGAGCTAGAAGTTGTTTCCAGTAGAAGCTCTTATTTATATAGAAACAGCGTTTAATTATGTTCACCCATAAAATCAGATGAAAGAAAGATGCCCCACTTCAAACATGCATGCTTCTACGATGAAAAATATTCTGAGATCAGGCTTGATTAAGTTGTGTAGTCTTGTTTATGTAAAACAAAACAAGGATAGAAAGAGAGCAGTCTTGTCATTTTCTGACTTTAATGAATATTAATAAATTAGAGAGCATTTTATATACTTATCTATCTTTCCTGATAATTTTGATATTTTATAACAATGTCCTAAATAGTATAAACAACTAGTAAACTTAAATATTCAGCCAGGCAAAACAAAAAATTTTTTCTACACGTGTACAGAGTTCTAAGTGAACATACAAAATTCAAATACAGACTACAGAAAAATAAATTTGGATTTACAAATGTAAAGCTTAATTTTTCTTTTTATTTATTTATTTTTCTCATATCTCATAAATTTTGTTGGGGAACATAAGATAGATGAAATGATAGGGAAAAAATGCCTGACAGCAATTGAACCTGATCTGTACTAATACACCAAATAGTTAATTGTTATATACTAATAATACTTTATACATCATGAATGAAAAATGATTTGTTTATACTATATTATAACACAAGCACGGTATGATTCGTTAATACAAGCATATTTGGGAGGAAGGGACTAGTAGATGATCTATGTAGTGCATAAATTTAGTAATACAGTAAATATTCCAGATGAAATGAACAAAACGCGCATGTCCAAATTTAAGAAACAAAGAAACTGAATTGATATACTGTTCAAGTAATGTCAAAATAAAACTTTCCATGATATAACAATTCAGAGTGTAGATCTATCAGTGCTTAAGTAATGAGTAAAGGTTTTAAGCAGTATTAAAATATACCAATTTATTTTAGGTCACTCATACAGTTTTGGAAGATACAATAGATCTAGTTCCAGCAAATCATGTAGACATCATGAAAAGATGACTGAAGAAAAGAGAATAATTTTTTAATGTTGATATACTTAAATTATGAAGCAGTTAACTTATGAAACCAGCAATGAAAATTAAAAATACATCATACTAAAATACTATTCTTACAAAAATCAAGTTAAATAAATCTGTTCTTACTGTAAGGTGGATCAACATCAATTCTCAGTTGTAACTCTTCTCCAAGTTGTGTCTCAGTGGCAACTTGACCACCATTAGACAAATCTAAGACTACTAGTCTTGCAGTTGCAGGTTCCAGCAAGTTACTTCCATTTCCAGTTATAACATTCTGTACACTAAAAAAAAAATTAGTAAACTAGCTTGAAACTTCTTTAACATAAAAATCTTCAATACTAATAATAAACCTTTAATAACTAAAAGAAATGTGTAATAAAATATATTTTCATAAAATTATAATAAATTTTTGCATAATGAGAACAAAAAATACAGCCCATCATTAAAGCATTTAAATGACCTGAAAAAGACTATAAAGATAAGTAAATTTTAGCTATGTCTTAAATGAAATAAATAGTATCTAAAGAAATAGGAATTATTTACCTTTGTTACAAAATTGGTCTCCCCTATGTGAAATTTAGTTCAGAAAGTAAAGTTTTAATGAAGAAAAGTAAGGAAAAGATGAATGTGAAAATTATCACATAATCAGTGTAACATCTCATTTAAAGTAAATGCTTAGTAAGATATTATTGAATAAAACATGTGGCAGAAGGTCTATTGAATGAGAATAGTTCAATTTGTTAAGCATCTGTCACATACCACAAAATAAAAAATAAAAAAAAAAAAAAATGGAGGATAAAAAAACCAGAAAGGTAATTCTATAAAAGTCTAGAGGTACTCACAATGGATGATAGTAAAACACTACAAATTGTATTAGTTAATAGAATATAAAATTGAATAGTCAGACCTGCCAAGGGAATTAAAGTATTATAAAATTATAGAAAAGAAATTAATGAAGAATAATATCTACTTGTTAAATAACTTAAAAAACTAAATATACTGATGATTTTAAAATGAAACTCACTACCTAGGCTCACTGACTCCAAATGTAGCATTCAAGGTAATATTGTTACTAAAAGTTGGATATCTTGAATCAGATAACACACAGCTGACTCGTACCACTCTATCATTAATTGTTTGGATGACCTTATGGTGTTGAACAACTACAACAGCTGAAGCTTGAGTCCTGCATATTTAAATACATAACAAATTATTTGTAATATATAAGTCATAAATCAAAGGTATCATCAACACTAATTAAAATTTAGAATGATAAACAAAAATATGTGGTAAATATACAAACTACAATTACAAGTAATTTAAAAAATAATTAATGTATAACTTACCAAAAATTATACTTTGTGACATAAAACTTAATACTAGCCAAAAAAAAAAAAAAAATCAAGCTGATTGGTTATATTAATTTTTCTTGAACAGATTTGTCCTCGTTTCTCCCCGTTATTATTGATTCTTCATTTATTATATCAACCAACATAATCTCTAGGATCTGTGCAGCCGTAGAACCCTGCCGACGTTCTATGTTTCTAAATTGGCAGATATCGCTCTCAGCCCTCAGCACTGGTCACCTGTTTTACATATATATTGACAGGTCAGTTGGCCACTTCTTTGTTGCGAACCCAATCAGTTCTTCATCTATTAATTTTTCTTTTTCATATTGATTGTACATGGTTCGTCTGTCTGAGTCGCCTGTGTTTTAAATTTAATGGAGCTGAAATTTCCAACAATGCCAGCAGCCTGCTAAGAAGATTGGAATTCTCTCTCATGTGTATTAATAAAGCCGCTTAAACCGTACCATGATTCTGTGTGAGTATGTGCAGCGCAATGCCCAACCGATTTTTCAACTCCTTTAGGTTACTAGGTGGAATGTCTTCCTCTAACATTGACTACTGTTTGACCCTCTTCCTACCTTTTTCTTTTATGGATATTTTTGGTACGTTAGTCCCGGTTGAAGTTGCAGTGGATGGTTCATATTTCTCCATTGCGTTTTTCTCTCCTCGTTGCCACAGATGAATTTAAAAAAATGTAACTGCCATCAACATGTACTACGCTCGATTACACTTATTTTGATACCCCATATGATAGGATTTAGGGTTCAATAAAAAGGGGGAATGGGGCTTGGGAGAAGTAAAATGTATAAATTCAAAAAGGGGATAAAAAAATTGGGGGTCCAAAAAACATTTGTGTTCTAAAATGTATTTCCCCAAAAAAGGAGTCAAAAAATTTAGGGCAGGGGGTTCAGGGAGTTGGAGAGGACCCAGTTCAGCTAAAACCGGGAGGTTTGGATCTAGGATGGACAGGGAAGGAGATATGGGGCAAAGGTGTTTTCCCTTATAATACAGTCTAAACACTTAAAATATTTTACTTGGCAGTAAACTGTGAAAAACTTTCAAAGTCCTTGTTTGCAGCACTGTCTTCTTGTCCTGACTTGGAGAGCAAGAAATTGATCAATTATAGACCTTATTACCATAAGCAATAACATCGAATTCATAAAAATCATAATAAAAAATTAGTCCATCATCGAAAAATCACGAAACACATCCACAAAAATTTAAACCACAAGTTCCAATTGCAAAAATAATATAAATTCTGAAAAAACTGTCTATAAATACAAAAGTTGAAGTGCAAACTGTAAGCACGTCCACACCGTGTAAGAGTTTCTAATTCAACTCCACACTGTATTGTCGGTCAAGATGTTTCTAGCCAACTATAACATCCCAGTGTTTGACCATCCGCCTTATTTGCCTGTTCTGACACCATATGACTTTTATCTATTCTCAAAGGTCAAATCTGCTTTAAAAGGAACAAGATTTCAGACCGTTGAAGCTGTGAAAGAAAAAGTGGCACGTGAAAGAGCTCACAGAAGAAGACTTCCAGCACTGTTTTGAAAAATGGAAAATTTGCATAGTGTGTTGCAGGGATAAAGGAAGGGTGTAAATTGAAGGGGATAATAACTAAATATTCATAAATTTAAAATAAAATATTTTACAGCATTAGTCTCATTATTTCGAGCCACACCTCATACTCTGAAGCAAGATGAAATGCAGATTCCTATTTTGCCAGAGTATGATTTGTATAATCATTGTTATTGCATTATCTTTGTATAATCTTTGTAATTTGGGTAAAAATTGCACATTGTTTTGGGTTTGTTTTTTTATGACTGTTAGGTAGTGTTGTTCTCAGATAATCTATGTCAGGCATTGAGCTTGTTACAACATAGATAACAGAGATGTAGTAATTTTAAGCAATATCTTTTAAAATATTTTTTTACAATTTCTAGTTTAAATTCCAAATTAGGTTTACCATACCTATGGGTTGTCTCACAGTTAGCAAGATCTACTCTATCAACCATTAGCATCATTCAGTTATTGATTTTTTAAACTTTTTTTTTCCCATGATAGGTGAGTTTCTTAGGAGTGAACACTAGACATCAATGCATTATCTTATTTAACCCCTTTGCTTCAGTAATGTTTGCTTTTCCAATTTGATCCTGGGGATCATATCCTACATCAGATAAAGAAGATATTGAGCGATAAAAAGGCATGGCATTTTTCATATGCAAAAATTTTCCATTTCATATTCCCAGCATTAATAATTAGCATTAATAAGCATTAATATTAATATTAGCATTAATAATTATTGAGGTTATTATAATTGGTGAGGATATTCTTTGAATAATTAAATATTTTTAATCATCCAAAAAAAGGAAAAAAGGAAGTTTTATAATAATACTGTTTAAGATTATTGATCTTCAACTAAAATATGGTCAGTAAATACATATAAAATATGGTCAGTAAATACATGGTCACTGGTCAGTAAATACATAATATTACTTTCAAGTTGTGATGTGGTATTGTAGACATAATAGAATCACAGTTATTAAAATATAACAAATTCACTTAGTATAAGTTCTGCATTCATCTACATTAAGGCTTAATTTTTACAGAAAAAATAAAAATTGTGCGATCATGAATAAATTATCCATAGTCAGCTTAGGTAAAAAACTTTACTTTTAGCTGCCCTGGATCAATATTTTTTCCCTTTGAAAGACTTAAACGCTAATGGTTTACATCATCAATTATGAGAAGGTTTAGTGATACAACAAGAGAAAAGTTCAACTTCAGGAAGGAAATTTTGTGAGCACTTCAGTCTTATTTACTTGTATGAGAATAACTATTACCACTATGGGTTTAAACAAAATTTCACAGGATTGCTCCTTGTAAAAAGATTAGCAGTAGGGAGAGGAAAGAAAATTTTCTAACAGTAACAAGAAAATTTCAACACATTCCTTCACTTTTTTAATGATATTTCTTTTCTATGTACTTTAAAATAAACCCATTGTGTAAAAATTTCTAACTGAATTTTCTACAGAACCTGTGAAAAGTTTTGTAAATATAGCAAGGAAAAGTCATCAACATTGTATTACTTACAAAACACTTTTGACAGAACTTCATACTATATTATATACGTATGAAATTATCATTGAAAATAATATTTGTAGATTTATAATACTTTTTAATTAAATTAAATTTATTAATAAAATAAAAAAATTCCAACCTATTAAAAATTCCAACACTCTTCACAAGTTTTACATTGCATCTATTTTGTTCATTTTCTGATGGCGGTACTGGTATGATAAGCTGAGTGGTGTTACTACCTGTTCCAGAAATACCACATTTATTTGGACGACCACCAGCAAACAGCTGTCCAGTAAATCCAGGTGAATTTAATGTTGCTATCATAGCATTCTGTCCACATTCAACATTCACTAAAACAAATGAATACATCTCGCATCTATAAAAACAATCAGGATTTATTCTACAACTACCAGTTATAAATTACAGTATTTTAATACATAAATAATTTTAATCTTTTTTAATAAAAACAATCCTTATCATGTTTTTATTAAAAAAATAATAACACAAACTGCAGTAAAATATTTTAAATCAAACACTCCACTGCTTAATATTATCTCAAACTTTAACCTTAAAAACCTTTTTACCTCAAAAAACATTGCTTGTAAGTAAAACTAAAATGGTATGCTGAATGGTATGCTGAATCAAGAATGAGATTATTATTTCAGAGGATTCTTAATTGATATGTCCATTAATGGGTAAAAGAAATAAAAGAAAAATTTGTGAGTATTTTGACACTACAGATATTGATAGTTCTTATTTTTAGAAACTCTTGGGCAGATATTTTATCATTATTATCATTATTGTCAAATTTTTCATTTACTGTTGTTAACACCTACCTGCTGGGTCCAGCAGCATTACATAAGACTGACTTTATAAAGGAAGAGAAAAAAGTTTAAAAAAGTTAACTTCCAAATGTGTATTGAATTAAATAATACATATATAAAAGTAATAGAGGAAAGTTTATAGAAAAAAATAAATGTTCATTTAAATAAATTTCAAATGAACATTAAATATGGATTTATATTTAAAAAAAAAATCTATGTGAATATGATTGAACTGTATAAAATGTCATAAAAAAGGATTGAGGTGACTAATTAAAATTTTTAAAAATTGGGTTACATATTTCATCTTGCTACATTATTATTAGTTTAATGTGGTATGATATAGTGATAAAAAAAATGTATAATCAAATTAATTTTAGAATAGAGTACACAGCTTTATCTAAAATATTAATTTTATAACTTGCTATTTATAACATTATTTAAAAAATTGTAAGAGAAATGGTCTGGATTTTTCTTTTCTTTTAGAAATATTAAGCTGTCAAATATAATTGAAAGTAAATTAATTTTAAAGGAAAGGAAAATTATATCACTTACTAGAAAAAAATAATTTTGACTTAGTAAAAGAAAAAGAAAAGAATTGATTACTTAACTGTAAATTAAATTAAATAAATTATTACATGAAAGTTAATTAAAAGAAAGATTGGTGTGATATTCTAAAAGAATAAAAAAATAATAAATTGCAAAAGATTTTTAAAACATTGATTATAAATTTGTGCTTTATTGGTACTCAGGACCCCCATAGAGGTTGAGGCGCTAAGTCAAAGACCTGAGGTGCGCCCCCTGCCAAATTTACCAAGTAGTGTAAATATTGAAATTTGGTTGCTAAAGGGAATGAAATATAAAACATATATAATTTTCATAATACCCTGAATGTTTTATTAAAACAAACTGTAAGACATATTTACAAAATATCTATCATTGTATGTATATGAGCTAAATATTATATATTTAGGCTATTTGTATGTCTGAATATTATTTTACTTAACATTTTTAAATTATAAGATTTTTATCTCATGAAGCTAGTTGAAAGTAGTCCTTAGGCACTAAAACTACTGCAAAATTTGTGTAAACAGTTGTAGACAAAAAGAATTCTAAAGTAGGTATATTCATTCTCATAAATGGAATAATTTTCATTGTTAGAGATATTGTATTAAGTAGTTAATATTATAAAAAATAAATTTTCATTTGGTTTTTAAGACAAGCTGCATTTCATTCAACCTTTGCAAACATTCTTGGAACTTCTTCAAGTTTTTGCATTAAACTACTGTAAGTAGTGGAATATAAGATAAACTCTACTTTACAATTTATTATTGATAAAAGAACACAGTTTATGTAAAGTCCTTTATTTCTTATTCAGTATGGATTCTGTGTGTTTTTGATTTGGTGAATCAATCAATGATCTCTTCCATGTTGAGACCCTTTGTCTCTCCATTTTCTTTGGAGATCATTGCAAGAGAAATTAATCTTTCTTGTGTCATTGATGAATATAAGTAACTTTTTATCAATTTTAACTTAATGAAGTTTCGCTCACAGCTTGCCACTGTAACTGATATGGTTAGAAGGACATAAAGAGAAATCCACAGATTGGTGAAGAGATTCTTTTGGTTGGTTTTCTTAATAATTTGTAGAGCTTTCAGTGGAGATATCTGCTATTATATCATTTACATGCAGAAGTTCATTGTATAAACCCCCATTTATGTCTTATACATCTTTTACTGTAAGATGTTCTTGTAAATTTTTACACTGTTCTCTAAGTGCTCCTTTTTCAGGTCAAACAAGAATTCCCACTTCGATTTATGGTTTGAAAATTGATCCATCTTGTCTTTCAAAGTGTTTTTCTTCAGGGCTCCTATTTTACTTATACTTACTTTCATAGTCTTTCTTACTTACTTAGTCTTGTGTTTGTTCTGGATCTTTTTGTTGAAATACAACTTCACCCAATTTCAGTGACTATCTTTTTAGTTTTTGAGATTGAATTTTTCAATCCACTATCCCTGAATTTCTTAATGAAATCAACACATTCTTTTAGTTGATTAAATGCCAAAGAAATGTCTGCAGACTGACTTTGAAGAATATTGCTGACAAGATTAATCTCAAAGAGAACTTCATGCCATACTTGTAGGCACACCAAGAATGAGAAATCTTCCACATGCATCTGCTTGACTTTGCTTCTGATAAGATAGTTGAATCAGTTGTGATTTCACTCAGTCCATCAAGTGCCCTTAGAACAGTACTATATTGGTATCAGACAAACGGTATGGAATTCATCCTTGCTACCCACCTTCTACCAAAAACTTGTTTGAGTATTAAAGACTGAGTGTGATCACTCAATACACTATCATTTTGGTAATGCTGTAAAAATTGTAACATACCAAACAACAGGGTTGATTTCACAGAAGTTTTTGCTCCATCACAGGCAACCAAATTCAGGCTGCGATAGCCTCAAGGCATATACAAGCCAAGTGGATGGTCTACTAAAATCTGAGCTTGAATGCCTTTTCAAATTCTGGCCATGTTTCCTGTGTTGCTGTGCCTTGGCCTTGACAATTTTCTAGGTCCAAACCTGCAGGACTGTATTTCTTGATTAAAAAGGTTTGAGATACCTTCACCTGTTGACTCTTCTGCTATAATGTAGCCTACAAAACTTTCTTTGACCTTTCACTTCTTTCTTTGACCGAGGAAGTTGCAATCATTTTTTGTGAAAAATGTTGATGAGCTCCCTTGAAATGAAATGTTGTTTTCAGCCAATATTATGATAATTGCTACTATTCTTTTAGTCTCATTGTTAAATCAAACAATTATCTCTTGGTTAATAGCTTGATTCTGTTTGAGCCTTTTCTCAGTTTTAATCCATTTTTCGGCAGAAATAAAATGCCCTGGTAATATTTTGTGTATGGAACCACATTTGCCAAAGGTTTTCCAGTTATTGAATCGCTCTTTTTTCTTTTTTTTTTGCTAAATGTGATTTGGAATTACAATCAAACAAACAGATTGAGAATACACAAGCCACCTTCTTTTGAACTTTTCACCATTTTCCACCAGTCTATACTAAAATTCATTTTTAAAATGGCTTTTTTCTACTCCAGACCAAGGATATTCATTGTCATGTTTTGAAAACTGTAGAAGCTTCCCCAAGACAATCTCATCTCTTTCTCTTATAGTTAGGCATTCTGACCAAATTGATTGAACAAAAGATTTGTTAGTTCAAGTAGGATGTCTGTAAAACTATCATCTAGGCCTAATTTTACTGTAGTTTTACTCAAATCATAGTGAGATTTTAGATAAGTTTTTTGAAAATCTTAAAATCTGTCGCAAATTGGACAAGAAGTTGAAGTTGAAATATCAAGACAAACTAGTACACTAGTAGCTGCTTCTTCAGACACTTCAGAAGAAGTCATTAATTTGGCTGATTTATAAAAGTTTGTTAACTTTGGAACTTTGCACAGATGCTTCATGAGCAGCATCATTGTCCGTAATGTTTTTTCTTCTCTGAATGTCAGATAGCAGTTTTTTTGGACATTATGGAAAGACTTTTTATGCTGATAAGTGACACATTAGATTAAAGTCTAGTGTGAAATTTTCCATACAGTTTAGACTACAGTTGTACTGTAGGCTACACCAAGGAATTACTCACTTGCAAAATAGTCACTCAATATTAAGTTCTATAAAACTAAAAAAAACAGATATTATTCTCAGAAAACAAATTACAGATCACAAACACACTACAGGACATGAAGCTCGACTAGTAGGTAAACAAAACAAAACACTTCAGACTGAATGCAGTTTGCAGTTTTAATGAACAAATGCTAATGAGTATTTGTATTTTTATTATAAGTATTTTTAGATAATTGCTTTGAAGGGAGGTGCTTAGAATAAGATGAATGTAGATTTAATTTTAGTCATCAGTGGGGCAAAAATTCTTATTAGTTACATTGTCATTACTAAAATATCATATTCTCAATGTTTGGAATATCTGTAGATATTCATTATCAAGAGATCTAAAAAGAAATAAATATAAATACTTCTGATTGAAAAATAAATTGAATTGTTGAAATTAGAATAAAAATCAAAATAATAGTGGAAAATATGTTAATTATGATGATAATAGTAAAATTGAGTAAAAGAGAGACATGGTATATAATTTCCTTATCAGTGGTTAGATCAACACAATGACCTTTAAGTAAACAATGTAATATATACAATACATGTTTAAAATTTATAATTGAATCGAA
This sequence comes from Lycorma delicatula, assembly GCF_047948215.1. Lineage (NCBI taxonomy): Eukaryota > Metazoa > Arthropoda > Insecta > Hemiptera > Fulgoridae > Lycorma > Lycorma delicatula. Next base: position 38,601,153 of record NC_134456.1, read on the forward strand.
TATTAGAATTAAATCTCTGTTACATGAAGAATAAAAATTGTTTGTGCCTATAATTATTCATAGAGTATTAGGAAGAAATATAATTGAAGATAAACTGAAAGTGAGAAACGAGAAACACATTTTGTAAATATATAGTCAGTATTGAATATTGTATGATTTACCTGTTTGAGCACTAACTTTGAAAGAAAGTTTTAAAATATTTACATATTATTCACATTTAAAATGGCGAAAAAACACATTTTTTTGAATCTATATGGAGTAGGTATATTTTTGTGTTTTTCAGTATCAAAATTTAAGTAATACCTATTGGTTTTGACACTTCAAGAGTCGGTGCTGTTATGCAACCCCTTAACCCAGTACCCGGGTCAGCTTGATCTGCTTGACCCCCTCCCCAGAGACAGTACTGTTGGTACTGAATAATCAAATTTTTTTCTAATCTATAGCAGTTGTTACTGTTGGAAGTACGACATGCTCTATTTGTATGTGATGGTTCTTCTATACTCAAGCCAGATTTCATTAATGATTCTCCCCAATATTCCCATTATTCACACCTATATATATATATATCCTTATTTTTATTTATTGTTAAGTTTTTTTTATAATTATTTAAACGTATACACTAATGTAACAATAATGATTGAGAAAACATGTTTTTTTTTTATTTTAAATTAATTTAATATTGTTCTATATTTAAGTATTTTAAATTTATGATTTTTAAATATTTTCATTAATATTTAACATGAAATACTTATCTCTTCATTCAGACATTTTATATTATCTTCATTATGTAAATAAATGTAAACAGTTAATTTTAAACAAACTATTACTTTACTTACAGTCAAGGCAGTTGATAACTTCTTTGTAAACTGCACATGGAACAGGGAACAAGTATGCTGAACTTTCTCCAATTTTGTCGTTATGTAATGAGCAAAGAGATCCCCCTTGATTATTAATTGGACATCGATATGTATAGGCTCGACAATTGAAATTTCTCTCTTCTTCACAATACTTCTCACACTAGTAACATTATAAAGGAAAGATTATTATTATTTAATTGAGAAATACTTCAGCAGTTATAGTTAATAAGTTTTTTGGAACTTATTTTTTTTTAATGTGTTAAACTATGAGTAATAAAAAAATTACATATATCTAAACTAACTTTATACAAACCTATGCCAAAAAAACATTAATAAAATTAAGTCAAATTATAAAACAAGAAAAATTTAATTAAATAGGGAAAAAATTAAATCATTTACAAAAATGTATCTTATTTGATAAATGCAAGAAATGTTTCCCCACAAAAAAAGTAGAACAGTTTATATATCAGAATAGTATGCCTTAGGTACAAATAATATTGATGAATTTGTTTTTGTTTTTTCACTTAATACATCTGAAATTTCATGATATTAAACTTTCTAAACTAAATCTAAATTTGTAAATTTTTTTCACCATTTAAAAATGCATACTGCAGATGAAACACATATGTAGTAACTTACTAATGCTATGTAATTTTTTAAAATAAAAAATACTATTTTTAAATAAAAATCTTTGTGTATTAAAAATTCAGAAATTATACTATGATGAATTTAATTAAAAAATGCAGATTAGAATTAGGTTTAATATGATAATTTTTCTATGTGAACAGCAAGATACAGTTATACTAAGTTAAATGTTGAAGATGTCAGTAATGTAACTGGCATAGTCAAGCAAATCCTTTTTGTAGAGATAAGAAGCTTGTTTTTATCAAATCTAATAAATTATGAACAAGATCAATTTTTAATTCATTTATCTTTTTTTCAATGTGTAGTAATTTTTTGTGACAAAACATGAATAGAAACATCCGAAATGAAATAAAATAAGATTTTTGAAATGTAGTATAGAATTAGTTTAAGAACAAAATTAATGGTTTTCAGACAAATTAATTAATTAGAGATTGAGAATATGATAGCAAGATATTATAAAATCAAATGATAAAGAAATGGATGGACTATATATTAAAATATTCAACTTCGTTAATTTTGTAATTGAGAATTGTATTTTTTTCAGAAAATTAGTCTAGTATAACATTTGCAGATCCTGAGTAAGATGATAAACTACATCCCTAACAACCTGATGGTTTTTATTATCTGGAGTAGCATCCAGGTAATTAAAGAGCATGGTATAAGGATATAAGACTGACAACCAAAGCCACTTTTAATAAACCAACTCCAACAAATAACAGAGTAGTCAACTGTACTAATATGTATATATATAAATAAATTATTTTTTCTGGTAATGGAAATATAAATCATTTTTCATTAATTAGAGCAGATTGTGTGGTCAGTAAGAGAGATGCATTTCAATTTTGTATATATTCTTGGCTTCCTGTAAATAACAAAATATTCATCGCATTAAACATTTGTAAGTGTGCACCAAGGATCTTTGATTTGACAGCTCTGAGAAATTTTTACCAATTAAGATTTATTTTTACAATGATACGTTTTGACATTTTTAATCATAGCATCTTTCCTGACTATGGAATAAATACCCCATAAGCAAAACAATTTTATCCCTGCTAAATAATTTTATTTTGCCCATTATTTTTAACATAAATTTGTTCTAGGCTATTAATTATGAATACACAGTAAGTATATTTTAAATGAATACAATTATCTTTTCATTGAATAACAGAAAAGAAATTAATAAAATTTTTTCGCACTAGAGGAATTAATCTTTTTTTCACTAAGCATAGGATACATACTTGTCACTACTCTAAAAATCAAATACTTCCAGGCAAATACATTGTTAAACTCTGTGAATAATAATGTAAACTGAGTGTGCATTCAGTATATGAATAACACTATGGCAGTGGTAGACCACATTTATTTAAACCTTGATTCTATCAATAATTAAATTAGCAGATCACATTTGCATGAACATTAACTAACAAAGGGATTATTATACATCACAACATTTCATAATATTTTGACAAAAAACAAAAAATTAAAAAAGAAACTCAAAAATTCATGAATGTGACCATAAGAGTTTCAATGAAAATTTCATTATTTCTGTTAAAGAATTTAAACATTTTTGTACATCACTCAGCAATTACAATTACAAGACTGAACCAAAATGCAGTAATTAATAAATCAGCATTATTTGATTATTATAGTGTTTGGGAAATTTCAATAATCCAAATAACTAACATAATAGCAAAAGAAGTTATTGTATTTGTATTAATATGCAATTACATCATAGTTATTTTTACCATTAAATTATGTACTTAAGCATTATTCATTAAATATTTACAAAATTAAAAAAAAGATGTTTTACTTTGATTAATGATTGATACCTAAAGACACTAAATTGTAATCATTATTTTAGTCACAAAATAATAAATGTCACCATTCCCACAGGTACATTAAAAATTAAATAAAATTATGCATAATTAGTAATATTAAATTAATTAAGTCCTGCAATAAGAATAAATGCTAAATCTCTTTGATTTTGAGCATAGCAGAACCATAAAAAAACAGTTCTGAATACTTCAAAGTTTTTCTGAAGTACTAAAGTATCTTTGATTTATGACATATTCTTATTTATGCAAAACCAACCAACCAACCAAAATTACTGATATAAAATCTTCTCACTTGATCTTGTGTAACATCATCAAACTGTTTATCTGCTCGCAGTGAAGACTGGTTATATATAGGATCTCGCCAACATATCTTTCCTTTATCTGAAAACAGTAAATTTTTTACAGAATAAAAAATCACATACACATTATGTGTGTGGTCATTTAATTAATGTTTAACTACTTTTGATGATCATTTAACAATTGAAATAACTATTTAATTTTAAATTAAAACTATGCACTAATAATAACAAACAACTTAATCTCTCTCTCACTTTGTGTGTATGTGTGTGTGTGTGTGTGTGTGTGTGTGTGTGTGCGCGTGTGTGTGTGTGTGCGTGTGTGCGTGTGTGTGTGTGCGTGTGTGCGTGTGTGTGTGTGTGTGTGTGTGTGTGTGTGTGTGTGTGTGTGTGTGTGTGTGCACACTTGATTATGCAAACATTCAACATACAAAGGTTAACAGCATTTCAACATCTGATTCTTAAAATGGGCGATTTATTAAATGCCCACAGCAAAATGGGATTATTTTTTAGAAATAATACTGTCCAGATAATTCTAACACTTCCATGAATAAGATTAATTCATACTTTAAAAATTAAATAAATTAAAGAATTTTAGTGATTATGGTTTTTTAAATTCCCTAGTTCACTGTTTACATTACTGCACTGTTTAAGGAAATGAAAGCAATTTTTTAAATCACTTTTGTAAAAAAAATTGAACTTTATTCAATTTTCCCTCAATTTTGATTTCAAAATCTATTATAGTCAAATTTGTATTGTTCTAATGATTTCTTATGTACCAAAAAGAATAAAAACAAAATTATAAGATTTTCTTTTGTATCACCATTATTGGTTTACCGATGAGTTTTTAAATAAAATTAATTAAAAAACATTCAAACTTTTTGCATCCTTTTTTAATATTTATACAGATAGTATAACTAAATTTTTATTCCCTTTCTAGAAATATTATATAAAATGGCTCATACCTGCGCACATGTTATCCTTTGCTGGTATTATGTTTCCTAAATATACTACAATTCTTTTTTATGTCATATTTTGTACAAGGGTAATAAAAATTTATTCATTCATTATTAATATGTACAAAATGTTCATTAACACTATATTTTATTCTTCCGTATTGATTTTATCTATCTAGTTTCTTTACATGATTGCTTTAGAATTATTTTGTTTTTGTTAATGTTAACTTCAATAAGTTTAATTTTTTTTATAATTAATTTTATTACACTACTCTGACCAAGGTTTATTTCAGTTTTTGTTAATCTATCAGGCAAATGTTGACAATACTCTTTAATTCATGGAATAGCACACACCTGTACATTCCTGTTCTTGATATCTGTATAGAGTATAATTTACTGTATACCTCATTTATTTACACAGATCCTATTTTTTTACACTTTACAGAAAATTGGATTGATAGCTTTAATTATATTATTAATTATTTCCCCCATAATTTATTATTTGTACAGCAATTCACCAGAAACAATTTGTATTATACTGTTTGTACTACCATAATTATATTCTAAATTACATCTATGTGGAGGGTTAATTAAACAAAAGAAGTGTCAATTGCCATTTGCAAAGATTGTTTAATACATTTTTTTTATATTATATTTTACTTTTTTATATTACATTACCACTTATACAAATTGTAATAAATATTTATTTCAAAAATTCAACTTCATGGTTTAACAGAGCGATGAGCTGTGAGCGGGCAGGCTGTCTTGGTACCCATCATGTACAGACTTTGCAAAAGCCGAGCTCGTTGTGGATGGTGTAATAGGCAGAACCATGACTGAAGAAAATGCTACCTCATTGATGGTAACTCTCCTATTCACCAAAACCATCTCTTGAGCTTACTGAATCTTGTTGCTAATGGTGGAGGTTGACGACTGTCCTGTTCTCTTTTCGTGAGTCACACTTGTCTGGCCACTTTAAACTTTTTGATCCACAAAAAACACTTTTATGTGATTTCACACCCTCTGACCAGAGAAACTGGACCACTGCTTGTTGTCCCTCCTTGGTGCAAACTGTTAGCAGAGTGGGGATGTTTACATGGTAATGAGATGGAAGGCAAATGACATGATCAAAATCAAAATCAAATTTCGCACACATGACAGCAGCCATACAAACTAAGCATGCATGTACAAAATGCAGTATGAGAACATTGTAAGTGTTTTATGGTGAAAGTGTAAATCTTTGACTTGCTCTTGTAACATTTATTCCTTCAGAAAAAACATTTCTGTGATCACAACTATTTTTTATTTTGCAATTTTTTTTTTGAGGACTACTATTTTTTGTACCTTTCTCATTCAACTGTGTTCATAAACAAAACTGCATTAGTGAAAAAAATGAGATATGAAGGCAATTTGAAAACCATAAATATAAAAATGTAATAAATCTAATAAAAAAATATAACACTGCAGCTAAAACCAACTACACAAAGAAATTTAATAAATAAGTATATAAATTTGTCATGTGGTACAGAAAAATATTCAAACATATAGATATTTGTTTCTTAAGTGACATTAATTTTATAAATCTAAGTCTTAAAATTGTGTGGATTTACACAGATAATTTAATTTAAGTGTATATTCAACAATAAGTTTTTTTTATTTTAAACAGTAAATCCAACAAAATAAATCTTACTTTAAAGTTGAATGTATGAATATGATTTTCATAAATTTGAAATAAACTGTGCATGTGCGCGTGTATTTATAAATACATACTGTGGTGAATTAACATAACATACCTTTAATACATTGATTTTCCAAATAATCAACAGAGGACTGTGCTGACACGGTAAAAGCATCCGGCATTGTATGTCGATTATGGTGACTCAGTGTACAGGTTTTTGACCACACATGGTATTGTGCTGATAAACATGGCAATGAATTGTATTCTAATTGTTGATCCAAACACTTTTGGGCACAGCTCCATCTAAAATAGAGATAAACAGCTTAAATATAACATTAATTTTTCAATATATTATTTCAATTACAATTATTAAAAGAAATATTACTTCAGTTTTTCCAAAAGCTTTTAAAGTAAATATGCTAGACATAAAATATATATATACATGCATACATACATACATACTATATATATATATATATATATATATATATATATATATATATATATATATATTTCTAAATAATCTATATGCAAAAATGAACAAAAAAATGGTTTAGATTCCTATTTAGACAATAAATGAACAGGATAGAAAGAAGTAAGGTTTTATTAACCTGAAAAATGGTTTTAAATACCCACACTCCTGATCTAGACATGAAGTGTAGAATTATATTAAATTCTTTTATTTACTACATTAACATAGATAAATTATGTGGTCAAATAATTTTCATTCATCTTCTGAATTGCAATTTCATTATTGATTTTTATATTTAGCATTTCATGTATTCACTTATGTGTTTATATTTTAAATTACTATTATGGACTTTAATTACTCTGTTTTTAATTTTTTAATTATGAATTTTGTGATACTGCTTTGAAGATTTTACTACGGTTTCTCTTGATCCACCCAGACAAATACAGAGACAGTCCATTTTTTATTTTTATTTATGGACTGCTATCCATTTGTGACATGATATCTATATAATCTACTATTATGTACCCATTAGAATAAAAGATTTGTTTATTTGTAGATTCTTTTTGGCTAAAGAAAAAATTCACATTGCAATTTACATTTATAAGTTATTTATTTGGTACACTTCAGTATTTAGAGATTTTTTAAATGAATGGATGTAGTATAACATGAAATATTTCAAAAAAAAAAAAAAACTGATATTACATCAAATTAAATGTTAAACATTAATTTGAAAACCGAATTCATCACTCAAAGTTTCTACTTTTTGTTTTGATGTTGCTTTTTTGCTGTGTTGAAATAGTATGTTCAGATTATGATGAAATAAATAATTTTTTTAAAATATGTCTAGTTGGCTTAGGACAGTAAAAGATGTAAAAAGTGTCACAATCATTAAAGTTTTTTATAACAAAAATCATTTGTAAAAGCGACATCAAATTCATTTGCATTTTAAATTTTGTTGTGATCCTCACAATCCATTTCCATTAATTCATGCCATTACTCCAGATAATTTCCAAGCAATGGATCAGCTATTAAAAGGACATCTGTGGAACCAAAAACCACCATTGAACACCAAAACAATCAAAGAAGCTTTCATTCAGCGCCTAGAACATCATCATTCTGTGATAAAACATTCCATTTAAAATAAAACTAAATAATGTAAACACCATTCCTTAATGTAATGTTGCTGAGTCACAATTTATCAGACTATCTTGTGACCTCTATTTATCAGATCTTGTGTAATGATCTCTTCATATTGATCATTTCTTGTTAAATACAAAATTTTACAGGTTATGAAAAATGACATTACATTAATAATGAAAAACTGATGTTGAACTAAGATTTTAGTAATAGCTTTTTTTTGTAATGTTTATCAGAAAATCATTTAAATATATTATATTTAAATATATATATATAAAAGCTTATTCTGTTTCCTGTACTAACTTTCAATTTCTTTCTATAAATCATAAACTGGGTTTCATCTGAGTTAAAGTCCAGTGGAATCCTAAAAGATATTATTTTAAAGAAATTAAGAATGTTTATAAATCTTCCAGCTTGTTAAAATTAGATGGAAACATTTTTAGGGATGGGTGAAATAATTTCCTCAACTAAACACAACTTCAAATTAGAGCATTTTAGAGCTTTAGAGCTTTAGAGCATTAGAGCATATTTTAGAGCATTTGATACAAATGAGCGAAACTTACTTAAAAAATAATTAACTCATAGTTTCAAGCATAAGTTAATGAAATGGTTATATAATCATGTACCAGTAACAATCCCCTACAGGAACTAATTTTTTTCTAAGTTCTTTCTGCAACTACTTTTTTTCTAAGGAAGATGACCTTAACCCAGCTCAGTGAAGGCTAAAAGAAGTTTATTTGGTTGGAGTCAGTAAAAATACTGTTGAATCTATATATCAAAGTTGATAACTTGTAAAAGATGACCATAATGTTTGCTTAGTTTATATTTTTTAATAAATATATTTGATGTAAATGTATTTTTATCATCTTTTTCATTAAACCTTTTGTGTAGTAATTTTACAGCTTGTATCTATCAGCTGTCTCAGAACCTTTCTTCAAGTGAATATTAGGGACTACTTCTTGTTACCTGAGTGGAAATAAGCAGTCAATATTTTAGGCAGATTTTATAATCTTCAAAAGTAAAATATAAATTTTAGAAGTTTATATAAGGTGTATAATTTATTTGCTGAGCTTTACTTCACAAACATAGCTCTGAATGACTTTCTGTGTCTCTATTGACAATGAATATAGCATTAAAATTCAAATACCAACTGAAAACTTTCCATTAACAGATGATTAAGACACTGTTTTACCTTGCTGTCAAATTAAATTTTTTTTTAACTATGTTTATAGGAAAAATTATATCAAAATAAATTATTTCTTACTTGCTATTAATATTTGGCAGCACAGTGTGTTGATGTCCAATCATTTCATAACCAGGTATAAGTTCAACTGGCCATACTTGCTCAGAACAACGAGGAGGCACTTGAAACAATCAAAATATTAGTAACACAATAACAAACATTTAAGTAAGTTAAAAAAATATCTTCTAATTCCAAACAAGTTGATTTAATTATCATTATCTAAATACGACATTTAATCTTACACATGAGTAGTTTTTCAACTTATTTTATAATACTTTAGAAATCAAAGGTAAAATAAATAAAATAATAATAATTAATTTTAAAAAGTCATTACTGATAAATATTTGGCAACTTACAATTTGTTTCACAAGAACTTTAATTTGTAGACTTAAGAATTATATTTCAACATGAAGAATTTGGATTAGTGGTATAACCTTGTGTGGACAACGTATCTTAACGCTCTCATTAAAATTTATGAATTGTAATAAATCCTTCAGAACTTTACAGTACCCAATAAACAAATAAATGCCAGGAGAGTATGTACTGCTTTAAAAATTGTAACACAGTTAATATTTATTTTAAGACTTCCAAACCAGTAACTAAAGTGCTAAAACTGCTAATTATAAATACAATACATCTCTAAAGGCTGAAAATACTTAAAAAAACAAAATTTTCTGATAAATCTTCAGTTAACTGTTTTAATACAGTTAAAATTCAAGTAACACCTCAACCAATGGCGTAGCTAGTGCAGAACTCAGATTTGTCATCCTTTTGACTCATAATGCTACCCAAACCTCAGCATTTAAATAGTATTCAAATTTGGATAATGATTTCATATAATGTCTTAATTAGAGGCTTCGTCTTTACTATTTTGAACATAAATTTCAAGTTTTTTCTCAACAAAGCAAGTGCAACATTTATTACTTCATATAATGCTATTATTGTTGTCAGGATTAATATTGTAGCTCACTAATAGTAGCAAAAGTACAAGAATAAATATGAATTTTTATCAATAAAAATATACAATTCAGTTTAAAAGTACTTTAATATTAATTTTGATGGCTTAAGAAGTTTGAAATTTACTAAATACATAATTACTTTTATATATAAATATATATAATGAAAATACTGCTTTAATTTTAATTTTACAGACATTATAGTTTTATCGTGCTACTTTTATTTCAGCAAATTTACTGACAACTGCCAAAATTAATTTGATCAGCTGTTTTGTACTTTACAGAGATATTAGAAAAATTTGAAAGCCTCAACTGGCTCATAGTGGAACAAAGATAATTCTTGATCAACTTAAGTTTAGAATGTTCACATGAAATAGTTGATATGCAAATTACCAGACCGTTAGTGCTAAAGCCAAGTTTGGAGCAGTGTCAGAAAATTTCATTTCAATTATTATCTTCTTTTTTCTTTTTTTTTGTCTTCAGTCATTTGACTGGTTTGATGCAGCTCTCCAAGATTCCCTATCTAGTGCTAGTCGTTTCATTTCAGTATTCAGTATACCCTCTACATCCTACATCCCTAAAAATTTGTTTTACATATTCCAAATGTGGCCTGCCTACACTATTTTTTCCTTCTACCTGTCCTTCCAATATTAAAGCACTATTCCAGGATGCCTTAGTATGTGGCCTATAAGTCTATCTCTTCTTTTAACTATATTTTTCCAAATGCTTCTTTCTTCATCTATTTGCCACAATACCTCTTCATTTGTCACTTTATCCACCCATCTGATTTTTAACATTCTCTTATAGCACCACATTTCAAAAGCTTCTAATCTTTTCTTCTCAGATACTCCGATTGTCCAAGCTTCACTTCCATATAAAGCGACACTCCAAACATATACTTTCAAAAATTTTTTCTTGACATTTAAATTAATTTTTTATGTAAACAAATTATATTTCTGACTGAAGGCTCGTTTTGCTTGTGCTATTCAGCATTTTATATTGCTCCTGCTTCGTCCATCTTTAGTAATTCTACTTCCCAAATAACAAAATTCTTCTACCTCCATAATCTTTTCGCCTCCTATTCATTCAGTGGTCCATCTTTGTTATTTCTACTACATTTCATTACTTTTGTTTTGTACTTGTTTATTTTCATGCGATAGTTCTTGCGTAGGACTTCATCTATGCCGTTCATTGTTTCTTCTAAATCCTTTTTACTCTCGGCTAGAATTACTATATCATCAGCAAATCGTAGCATCTTTATCTTTTCACCTTGTACTGTTACTCCGAATCTAAATTGTTCTTTAACATCATTAACTGCTAGTTCCATGTAAAGATTAAAAAGTAACGGAGATAGGGAACATCCTTGTCGGACTCCCTTTCTTATTACGGCTTCTTTCTTATGTTCTTCAATTGTTACTGTTGCTGTTTGGTTCCTGTACATGTTAGCAATTGTTCTTCTATCTCTGTATTTGAACCCTAATTTTTTTAAAATGCTGAATATTTTATTCCAGTCTACATTATCAAGTGCCTTTTCTAGGTCTATAAACGCCAAGTATGTTGGTTTGTTTTTCTTTAATCTTCCTTCTACTATTAATCTGAGGCCTAAAATTGCTTCCCTTGTCCCTATACTTTTCCTGAAACCAAATTGGTCTTCTCCTAACATTTCTTCCACTCTCCTCTCAATTCTTCTGTATAGAATTCTAGTTAAGATTTTTAATGCATGACTAGTTAAACTAATTGTTCTGTATTGTTCACATTTATCTGCCCCTGATTTCTATGGTATCATGACTATAACACTTTTTTTGAAGTCTGACGGAACTTCCCCTTTTTCATAAATATTACACACCAGTTTGTATAATCTATCAACCGCTTCCTCACCTGCACTGCACAGTAATTCTGCAGGTATTCCGTCTATTCCAGGAGCCTTTCTGCCATTTAAATCTTTTAATGCTCTCTTAAATTCAGATCTCAGTATTGTTTCTCCCATTTCATCCTCCTCAACTTCCTCTTCTTCCTCTATAACACCATTTTCTAATTCATTTCCTCCGTATAACTCTTCAATATATTCCACCCATCTATCGACTTTACCTTTCGTATTATATATTGGTGTACCATCTTTGTTTAACACATTATTAGATTTTAATTTATGTACCCCAAAATTTTCCTTAACTTTCCTGTATGCTCCATCTATTTTACCAATGCTCATTTCTCTTTCCACTTCTGAACGCTTTTCTTTAATCCACTCTTCTTTAGCCAGTTTGCACTTCCTGTTTATAGCATTTCTTAATTGTCGATAGTTCCTTTTACTTTCTTCATCACTAGCATTTTTATATTTTCTACGTTCATCCATCAGCTGCAATATATTGTCTGAAACCCAAGGTTTTCGACTAGTTCTTTTTATTCCGCCTAAGTTCGCTTCTGCTGATTTAAGAATTTCCTTTTTAACATTCTCCCATTCTTCGTCTACATTTTCTACCTTTTTTACTCTTAATCTTTTTTACTCAGACCTCTTGCGATGTCCTCCTCAAAAATCTTCTTTACATCCTCTTCCTCAAGCTTCTCTAAATTCTACCAATTCATCTGACACCTTTTCTTCAGGTTTTTAAACCCCAATCTACATTTCATTATCACCAAATTATGGTCGCTATCAATGTCTGCTCCAGGGTAAGTTTTGCAGTCAACGAGTTGATTTCTAAATCTTTGCTTAACCATGATATAATCTATCTGATACCTTGTAGTATCGCCTGGCTTTTTCCAAGTGTATATTCTTCTATTATGATTTTTAAATTGTGTTGGCAATTACTAAATTATACTTCGTGCAAAATTCTATAAGTCGGTCCCCTCTTTCATTCCTTTTGCCCAGCCCGTATTCACCCACTATATTTCCTTCCTTGCCTTTTCCAATGCTTGCATTCCAATCTCCAACTATTATTAAATTTTCATCTCCTTTTACGTGTTTAATTGCTTCATCAATCTCTTCGTATGCACACTCTACCTCATCATCATCATGGGCGCTTGTAGGCATATAGACGTTAACAATCGTTGTCGGTTTAGGCTTTGATTTTATCCTTATTACAATGATTCTATCGCTATGCGTTTTCAAATACTCTACTCTCTTCCCTATCTTCTTGTTCATTATGAAACCTACTCCTGCCTGCCCATTATTTGAAGCCGAGTTAATTATTCCAAAATCACCTGTCCAAAAGTCGCCTTCCTCTTCCCACCGAACCTCACTAATTCCTACTACATCGACATTTATCCTATCCATTTCCTTTTTTAAATTTTCTAGCCTACCAACCTTTTTTAAACTTCTAACATTCCATGCTCCGACTTGTAGAATGTTATTTTTTAATTTTCTGGTGACCCCTTCCTTAGTAGTCCCCACCCGGAGATCCGAACAGGGGACTAGTTTACCTCCGGAATATTTTACCAAGGAAGGCGCCTCCATCATTGCTACATGAAAATGTAGAGAGCCACATTTTCTTGGAAAAAAAGCAGCTGTAGTTTTCCATTGCTTTCAGCTGCGTACTACTCAGAGGACTGAGTGATGTTGATATGGCCATTGTCATCCTGACTCATGCCCCTAACAACTGAAAGAGCTGCTGCCCTCTTTCAGGAATCATTCCTTAGTCTGGTTCTCAACAGATACCTCTCCGATATGGTTGCACCTTCGATCCAGCTACTCTGTATCACTGAGCACTCAAGCCCCCTCACCAACGGCAAGGTCTCATGATTCATAGAGGAGGCAATTATTATCAATTAATTGAAATTGAAATGTCTTCTCAGAAGAACAATTCATCAAGAGATCGAAATCATTCAATTTCAATGTTTTATTTGGAGAATTCACTGAATATTTGGAAAGAACTTAAAGATCTGCAAGTTCTATAATATAGGTATTTAGTACTTGAGGTCAACCACTACAGACCATTATAATTACATTTGTGTTTAGAATATGTAATATAATTATATGATCTAGAAATAATACTTTACATGTACATCAAACAAATGTCCTTGACAGCAGCATTTATACTGCTTCATTAACATCAGAACATGTGGTCAGTAAATATAATTTTATTATAACCCCTGCTTCTTTCTTGCAATTAGCATTGTATTTACTGATCATAAAATTCTGGTAATGAGTGATTTTTTCCCTCAGATATCTCAGGAAACCAAAAATCCTCGAAATCCAACATATATTTATTCACAATTTGTTCCTTAAGTGTTTGCCTACAAGCTCCAAAGTGAATGTCTCCAAAGCCATGCCTCCAAAGTCAATGTTATTTCTTCAGTACAAGACAAGGCAATAATAATGGAATTTTTGTTAGCTTTGAGAACAGCATGAGTTACTGTCAGCTCTTGTTAGATCACAAATCACATGTCAAATACTTCTAACATGCAGATATTCTTTCTTTGTACATGGTAGCCTGTATCTCCACCAGTGAATCTGCAGCGAGATCCTTTACCAGTTTGGTGATTCCCTCATGTGAGTATATTTCAGATATACTATTAGGCTACACATAATCAAGCCTGTGCTGGGTGCTCTGAAAATTTTGAATGTGGTGGTTTTATCCCACCTGTAAGTCCACTTCATGTTTGTGAAGGAGATTATTTTCAAAAAAATTTCTTTATATGGCAGACTACTGTTACACAGTTCTCATTTAATGAGCTACTGTCTTAATCTGTGTTACCATGGATGCCCTCACTATTATTTAGCTTACCTGATAGTTAAGCAGAATTTTTTAATTGAGCAAAAACATTAGTATACTTATTACTTTGAATCCTTTAATTGTAGCTGCTTTATATTTATTTAATTTACTTGTTACATACTGGAAAAAATTAATTAAAGAATGAATGCTTGTTTTATTAAAAAAAAATTAAATACCTCTTAAGCAAACTTTTTCAAAGTAGTTTGAATCAGCATGGGGTATAAACTGTTCTGTTTGACCTGCAGAAATGCTGACTCTGAAGCATGATCCTTGTTTGTAATCTACTATAAAACCAGAACAATCAGTGGACTGACCGCATCTATAACAATAAGAAATCATTAATTTTACAAAGTGTGGTCAGCTGAAAGAATGAGAAAAAATTTTAACATAGTCATAATTCACTAATAAAATGGTCTTTAATAATATTAACATTTAATTAATAATTATCTTGTTATCAAAATGTTAATTAAATGTTAATATTATTATTTCATACTTCCTTAAATAAGTCTTGTTGTTTAATTAACTTTCCTAATTAGGTTATTAATATTCTACCATACCTTTCTGTCACAGATAATGCAGTTAAATTGTTTTCACCAGTATATGTCCTTAAAATGCAATTAATGTGTAATGGGGATTGTTTTAGTTTGCTTAGTTGGTTGGTATATCTTCAATTTTGCAAGGAACTTCAAGGGTTATTTACAAGCCAGCAAATGTCGTTAATCCATGATACATACATAGTTCAACAGGTCTAACGTCATTTATCATGGCCTTCTATTCCCAACAGAAAGCATAACTTTGTAGTAAAATTGAGTATTCTTTGATTTTTATTGGAACAAATTGAAATTTAATTATTATTGATATAATTATTCATAAGAGAGGTAAGATATACAATTGCAAAAGATGTTTTATCTTGTTTCAGTATACAATAATTGTGAAGTATTTTATCTAGTTCATCAAAAAAAAAAGAAAACACTAGTATATGCACCTATTTCTTTCTTACTCTATGTTTACTTTACTGTTTCAGTTTTACAGTTTCTTGGGAAATAGTCGACATGAAAAATTCAATCTTTTGTTGTAAATCTTCTGAAGGATGAGGTCATTTCAATATTCAACTTATACAAAATAACTTCAGAGAAAGTAATTTCACAAGAACATAAGGTTTTCCTAAGATAGTGTGATAAATATGTACTTTCAGCTATTATCCTTCTATCCAGAAATTCCCATATTGATTTTATACTGCATAAAGTTGCTACCTGTTTCTCTTATAATTACTGGTTTTAGTACTAATACATTAATATAATATGAGAAATATTCAATTTGGAAAAGATACTGTACGATATTTCTTAAAATTGTAAATAATTTTCATTTGACACAAAATAACACAGATTTCATAAAGCTACATATGTTCTAGGGTAAGTGCACACTAAGAAAGGATTTTGAAAATTTCGAGTTTAAAGGGTTAAAATGGGGTAACAGTAACATTTTACTATCATTTTTAATTTCTCTGTGACAATTGAAGATATCAACTTGATTTTCAGTGTATATAATCTGATTGCAAATTTTCTCCATTTCTGACTATATCAAACAGATGTTCACTCAATCTGGGCTTGAACATATGCCTCATCAACTTATTTTTGATGTGACCATATTATTGGGACCACATTCACTGGACAATTCCAGGTATTCTGCTATGTTTCTCAATTTAGCTACGTAGTTCAGGTCGAATATCTGCTTGTTATTGTCTGCTGATTCCAAATTAGGGTAAACAAAGGAATACAAGAAATTATTTACCTCCCTTTAATCACTTTTATTTTATTTTATGTTAATTTTATATTCTCAAATCCTCAAATACAAAGAGAATGACTCTACAGAGGATCCTGGAATAGTGAAAATGTTTAGTAAGTTTAGTTCAATCTATCACAACTTATATCATGAGTAAAGTATGTCATTTCTTGTTATGTTTTCTTCCTAAAAAAAGTCATATGCGTGTGTGTGTGTGTATATATATATATATATATATATATATATATATAAATATACTAGCCGGCCATGGCTCACTTCGCTTGCCCTTCCCGTCTAATCAGGGGCCACACAGTTTGTGTCCACAGGGGATCTCCTATGTTTATTAAACTTATGCTTGTGAGAATAATGATAAATTAAAGCCTGTTCAATTTATAAAAACTATTAGTGTATTGTAATTTTTTCAGATCAACAGTTCGGTCAGTACAGGACCAGAAACTCTGAATGATCTGAAGAATACAGGTTTCAAAATTGTTAGCTTCTCTCTTAAAAATACTAGTTATAACCTTTTACCCTTTGAACTAGTAAAAATGTATTTTGCCCAATTCTTAGTGTTACCGCTAGTAGGTGACCGTATTTCATTTCTCATTTTTATTTAAATTTCTTTATTTTATATTTTTTTAGTCAAGTACATACCATACACCATTGCACCCCTTAAAAAAATTAGATTGAAAAAATATCAAAAATTGTTTTTAGATATTTATTTGAAGAGTATTTTCAAGCCCAAATTGAGAGAATGTCTTGTTTAAACACTAATAAAATTTTTTCAAGATAAGCAAATGCCACTTTCAATGTTTTTACCACTGATCTCTATATAACTGGATAGGGGATCCTTATGGCATAAAATTCAATTAAGTGTTCAATATTGAAGCATATTAATTAAATATAAGTACTAATTAAGTAATTAGTGTTACAAGTATTTAGCAAGTATATTTTATATAGTCGGAAAATTCGTATAGATTTTTAATAATTTTTTTACCTTTCTTTTCCTCTTTTAAGGTCGAATTTTGAAAAATCTAGAAATTGGTTTTTAGATATTCACATGATTACACACACCAAAAATGAAGTTTCAACCCACAATTTCAAAAAAATAGTAAAATTTCCCATTTTAACTTTTTAAACTCAAAATTTCAAGAAATCCTTTCTTAGTGTGAGCTTCCAATGTAAGAAGAATGAGTACACTAATTTTCATCAATTTATTTTCAGCAGTTTTTGTTAGGTGTTGATTATGGGTCAGTCAGACTTATTGTTTTATTAAATTAAGACAGGAGTAAGCCAGCACACGTATCAAATAAATGCATATTGTACAAGATAGATTTCAAAATTAATGAATACAGATGGAGCAACCAATTTTGTTGCTTGGTGCCACAGCAGCAACAATCACAACTTTGAATTATTCTACTATCCTTTTAGCAAAATATTTGCTTCATTACCTACCATCGAATGAGCCTTGGTAAGATGTATTTTGGTGTTAGTATAGATCACAGAACATAATTTTTTGAGATTTGATATCTTAAAGAATTGCTAATATTTTGAGTACATAAATAAATATACTACAGAATATAATACATTATATATATATTTAATTTTAATCGCCCCAAGTGATTTTCTATAACAAAAGTTCCTCAAACTGGATAGTTATACCTCAATTGACCTTGGATTTGACCTTGACCTTATTTCAAGGTTAACATGATTTTTTCAATTGGAATAACCTATTTTTGACTCCACCAATGAAAAAGGCAGAAATTTTATGTTGGAATATTCATACATATTACCTTGGACCTTTTGAATAAGGTCCAAGGTCAACATTCGGCTATCCATCAGAGGTAATGTTATATGATAGTGTAAGTCGTTTTACTCTTTCTGAGATAAACGGTCTGGATTATTGTATAACCTTAAAAAATGTGTAATTCATAACATTATCTCTGATGCTTAGCCATATGACCTTCAAAAAAGGTCTAAGTTAATATGTGTGACTACCTACATATTCTATTGTAAATTTGTCTGCTTTTTGTATTGATTGGGTCAAAAATATGTCATTCCATTTGAAAAAAAAATGGTGTTAAGCTTGAAATAACGATATATATATATATATATATATATATATATATATATACGTTACGTAAAATATAATTGGGACATTGAAAAATGTTGTTACGCATTTCTACTTCCTTGTACGAAGTAAAGTAAGTACTGTGATCTCGGTTTTCAGATTACAAAGGAAATATTCATTTTAACCATCCCTGAATCCAATTTGATTAGTTTCGACGTGACGTCTGTACGTACGTACGTACGTATCTCGCATAACTCAAAAACGATTAGCCGTAAGATGTTGAAATTTTGGATTTAGGATTGTTGTAACAACTAGTTGTGCACCTCCCCTTTTGATTGCAATCGACTGAACCAAAAGTGTCCAAAATCCAAAAAAATTGGATTTTGGAACTTTTCTTAACTGCAGTAATAGTCCTCATTCAGAGTTTTCAACGATATATTATAATGTACCCATATATCATATATGAAAATAAGTACTTATTTTCATTGGTTCCAGAGTTATAGCCAAATAATATCAATGAAATACGAGTATCTTGAAGTTACAAACAGAAGGCACATCGGATTCGAATTCGACTTAATTTACTTTTTTTTAAATTTAATTATGTTGATTTATTAATAATGAATTTAAATATTTATTAAAAAATATTAAAAAAAAACTTGTACAATAAATAATAATTCAATAATAATAATAAAAAAATGAAAAAAATCAGAATTTATTATTGAAATAAAACTTTTATGTACTTTTCATTTTTATTTTAAAATTTGTAGAGAGGTTAATAATTATTAATAAATCAATATATTTAAATCAAAAAAGTGAAAAAAATATATGTATATTAAGTCCGATTCAAACCTTTGTGTGCAATGGTAAGTTCTCACTTACACCACTTAACTACTCGAGTGAAAGAAAATTAATATATACGTAATGCTGATACGGACACGACAAAAAAAAAAAGTGATGCAATGTGGTGTCCACCACGATGCAGTTGTGTAACTGTCCACTTTATTAAAGAATTGGAGGATCGTATCTCACTTTCAAATGAAATAAGTTTTTTGAAGTGCAACAAAAAATGTATATATGTAATTTAATAGGCTTACAAGGAAGTCACGTGGTCTCCACATCAGTATTTTAATTTATTTTAGTATTACGATTTACATGACAAGCAATGCATATATTTTTGGAAGAAAGATAAGGTGAAAAGATATCACCAGGAATTGAACTTAATACCGGCTGGTTTAGAAGCCAGCATATCCTAACCACTACACCGATCATTCAACACATTTATATATTTTTATGAACTCAGGCTTTCCCTAAAATGGTTCCCCCCAAAAAAAAAAGTTAATAGTATATTCATTAATTAATTTTATATCCAGAGATATATAAGTGCATATATTTTAAATAGAGTGATTAGATATTTTCTCTGATGTTCTTATCAAGAAAAATGTCTACAGTAACCAAACAAATTTATCTACGTCAATATTTTAAACATTTTTTTTTTTAATTTAAAAAATAACCATTTTAATATTTTCTGGTAACTGATCTAGTTCAAAGTTTTCAGTATTTGGACTACATCATTAACCAAAGCTGCAATTATGAAGGTCAAGTTCTTAAGTACTTAATGTGAACACAAGTACAAAACTGTACACTGTAAATTAAAATAATAAAAAAACAATTGAAGTATACAAAGTTAAAAATTAAAATAACAATAAAATTATTATAAATTCTGTTTCATAGCAACCATTCAAAAATTATTAAAAAAGTAAACATTCACACTCATAACATTTTGACAGTAGAAGAGATGATTACATAATGTATAAAATATTGAACTCAAAGGACGTTATAATAATAGTAGATAGAGACATATATAGAGAAGTATATTTTTTCAATATTTTATTCTCTGCAGACTGGATTAAAATAAGGTAAGTTGAAAATGTAATTTATTATTTGTGTATTTAATATTTCTGTAATTTATTTAGTAATTTAATATTACTTTTTTTATCATTTTTTATCATGTGGTGTATTTATATTTGTTTACTAAAATACAAAAAATGTTAATTACCACCTTACCATACATTTGACATACAAAAAAGGTGTGGGTGCGTGGGAAAGGTTTACAAATATACAGAAATAAAAAATCGCTCAGTTCAAAACTCATTACCCACCGGGTTGGTCTAGTGGTGAACGGGTCTTCCCAAGTCAGCTAATTTGGAAGTCGAGAGTTCCAGTGTTCAAGTCCTAGTAAAGCCAGTTATTTTTACACGGATTTGAATACTAGATCGTGAATACCGGTGTTCTTTGGTGGTTGGGTTTCAATTAACCACACATGTCAGGAATGGTCGAACTGAGAATGTACAAGACTACACTTCATTTACACTCATACATATCATCCTCATTCATCCTCTGAAGAATTATCTAAACGGTAGTTACCGGAGGCTAAACAGGAAAAAGAAAGAAAAGTTCAAAACTCATTAATGAACAAATAAACGTTTAAGATTAATAGTATTTAATTAATTCACGCCTAGACTTAGATCGGGTAACATGACAATTTGTTTGCGTGCTTCTTTTAAATATGTACTTTAATATGTAATATTGTGGTGTGATGTTATGTGTTGTTTTTTGTGTGTAAGACTGACGCGAAACGTTAATTGTAGATATTTTCATTCCCAGATGATGCTGATACATTGATGCCGCGAAACATGTAGGAAATTCATATGACAAATGTATGATAAGACGATAATTAAAATTATTTAATTTTAATATATATATATATATATATATATATATATATATATATATATATATAGTTAAATACAAAAATTTTAATTATGATATATGAATCATAGTTTCAAAAGCACATACATCGAGAAATGTAAATTTTTCAGGGAGCTGAAAAACTGTTCTTTAAAAATTATGAAATGATGCAACATTGTGACTTATTTGGGAAATAGTATTAGGGCAGAGTATTTTTCATACTGAAATTTAAATTCTTAATGATTTTAGTTTAAGAGACATTTGAACAAACTTTATGTGGATATATGTTTTCGAAACCCAATCTGGATCTATCTGGTTTTGAAAATTTAAAGCCGTAATAATTATATAAAACTCATGATTATTTCTACTAGTTATAATTAAAAGTGAAGACAAATTTTGATTCTTATGTAATTAGTAATAGATTTTATTTAAAACCTCAAATAAAATAGATTTGGTAAAAATGTCCAATGCAATAAAATTCTATAAGTATATTTGGAACTTCCTCTGTTTTTCCCATGGGAAAATAACGCATCAATCTATGAACCATGGTTCATAGATTGATGCGTTATAAAATAAATTTTATAACTTAACACACTTAACTGGCACACTTAAAACTTTTCTCTCTTAGGGATTTTAAAAATAAAATATTTTGTGGACAAAGAACAAACTCCTTTTGTGTTAATAACATTACGATATTTTTCTTGAATACTGGCTTCTGTATATTTTACAATAAAATTATCTTGTCAGTTTCATGTAATTTTGTTGCACACGTAAGTCTGTTTTTTATGATGGTAAGTAATTCTTCTGGGCATTCCGGGAGCTCCATATTTGTGAGAAAACCGTGGGCTTCAGTAATTTGCAAAACCTTCAGAAAGTATAAAACATGTAGGCATATTTTATAAACTGAAAATTTATTGTTAAATCAAACCCTTCTCAATATTAATAACAATGGAATATTAAATTGTACAGCACTAGAAGCCTTATCTGTATAAGGCTTCTAGTGCTATATGTTTGGTTACTCTCTAGTAACCAAACATAAAAAGTAATAGCAAAGACCTGCACGAGCAAATTGCTAAAATTAGGCTTTGCATCTACAGTAAATAACCTGCGTTAAGATTGTTTTGGTTATAAAAATTAATATTGTAAAACTGCTTTCTTAACTTTAGGTCTACACCTATTTAAAAAGAAAAAATCTTCTTCGGAGGCTGTTGTGCTCATGCTCACATAGGAATCTTCATGCGAGGCTACAAGGGAGAAAGAGCACTGTTGCTCCCGCAATGCCGATCCAGGCGTGCTGGTAGAAGGTAATTTTTTTTACTCCGCGTGTGTATGGAACGTTCCTTGTTCGTTTCTTTTTCTTGTTTAGTCGGTGGAAGGAATATGAAAGTAGTTTAGTTGTTTCAGTAGTGATCAGAAGATGACGGAAAGCAAGGGCTCTTTGATTGCCAAATCGGAAGGGCGAAAGAGAAGGTAATTAATTATATATTTGTTTCTGTGTTCATAGAAATTTAAATTAAACACCATTGGACTATAGTGTTTTTAAGCGTTATAGCGTATTTAACGTTTTAAGTTATCTAATAATACTAAAAAAATATTATCTGCATTGGCATTTTATTTATTCGGCTAAACAGACCACGGGTTTACACAATGGGCTTAAAAACCGTGTACCATATTCTTGAATATGATAAAAATGCAGAATTAGATTATTATCCTGCTTCCAGCTATTATATTTGATTCATTTCTTTGGTTCTTTTATTTTACAGAAAACAGAAAAAATTCTGGAGCAGCATCCCCACTAATTTTACCTACGAACCGCCACTGGTGAACATTAGGGTTCGAGCCATGCGATATCATCTGAGATTCAAGGTCAACTGGAAAGTTATCTGGTTTTGCAACAAACTGGCGACTTTATACATGATTTTTAAGGATCTGTCTGGTTTTAAAACGATCTATGTGGTTTTGAAACTAGACTAATATATATTACATATAACTAATCGTTTTTAAAATATATCTTAGATATATCATTATAATTTTAAATAATGGTAAAATTCTATTTTATATACACATATTTTCAACAGAGAATAATTTGCCAAATCTGAAAAAATTAATACTACAAAATTAAAGAAATACAAAAGTGACACAAAATAACTTTTTTTTCCAGGGATATGGGCATAGATTGCCGTGGTCATTAGCTTTTTCCCGAAAAAAAAAAATATATATATATATTCTTTCCTTTCCTGTTCATAACTAGCAATCTACTGAGAAGAAACTTGTCTTGTCAAACAGATTATCTAGAAATAGACTTGTCATAGGACGTTAAAACCTTAGAACACGTTATGTCGAGGGTATATAGAGCTACTATTGTCAGTAAAAAACATATTTCATTTATAAAGAAATGTGAAATTTATCAAAACCGCTTTAAAGTCATTTTATTAAAAACTCATTCTTTCATGAAATTAATCAGAAGAACTTATAAAACTTATTACATGCACACCTACTGCCTAGATTTACCTTTAGGCCATCCTTATTTGCTTCTTTTCTCCGTCTTCCTGATGGCCTCCACCTCTGTTCCAGAGTGTTCCAGGCTGTCTGAGCCTTCTGAAATGGAATCTTCCAATCCATCTTCATAATATATCAGGGGATACTTTACTGCCGGCATTAGATGATACTGAGCCAGTGAGCCAGAGAGCCAGATGGTGCGGTGAGCATTGCATGGGGCGGGTAAAAAGCTCGCTCTTTCTTTTAGAGGCTTCTGAGCATTCTGGGGCTTCATTGAAGTTTGTCCATCACTCTCGCATCATCACGTCGTCTTCTTTCCTGATTCCTTGAATAGGAATGTTTTCTATTTCAACTTTTACCGTCGGTGCATTATGTTTAAACGAATTATGCTGTTTAGTTTACTTTCCTTTCATTTAGACCGGTTGAGAGCTCATATTCAGGTCTGGAACAACTTTGTTTGGAGGCATCCGCTTTTTTTCTATGTTTTGGAATAACAAACAAAAAAAGGACAATTTTTCAATTTGTCATTGATGATACGTTTCACCATGTTTGCTAGATCTGGTGCTGCAGCAACTTTAGCATAAGACGCAACATTCGGTGACTTTTCTAGCTTCGAAGTAGTAGAAGTTTTAAATAGTCTTTATCTCTTGGACTGCTAATTCCTCCTTATAAATTGTACAGTTTCACGATCTCGCTAAGTAATGCCCATGGCAGTTGACACAAACCGGCGGATCCCTGTACGTGTCGTCCGGATATAATGGGTCACCAAAAGGACAGATCTGTTTTCTAGTGCATCACGCCGCTGTATGTTCGAATTTCTGATATCCAAAAACCACTGCAATAGTGATGATGCCTAAACATCTTAATGAAAACCAGCTTTTATTTTTCTCATACTTCTCCGTTGCTTCGTGTGTTCAGTCGACGACATGCAACAATTCTTTGTCCATAAGAGTTCCTCTACAATTTCGTCTTCTGTGGTGTTCAACAAATCCCACACAACTGCTTCCTTGAAGTTATTTTGCGTACCATGCGGTAACACCTCAATGTTTATACGTCCCATCATCTTGAACGGTTTCAACGAACAGTCCCATAGCAAAATTCTTTGTCTCCTTAACAGGTCCTCCTGCAGCTTCTGTGATCCAGATTTTAGAATCTTCTTCTTTCCTCTTTATCACCAAATATTATATTACCAAACTCAACGCTCCTTCGCTACGCTTGCGAAGCCAAAGGCTCTCCTAGATGGGCATTTTTATGTGGATTCTCTGCCACAGAAATCGTGAAAGTTAAGTTTCCAT
This sequence comes from Lycorma delicatula, assembly GCF_047948215.1. Taxonomy (NCBI): domain Eukaryota; kingdom Metazoa; phylum Arthropoda; class Insecta; order Hemiptera; family Fulgoridae; genus Lycorma; species Lycorma delicatula. Next base: position 38,626,329 of record NC_134456.1, read on the forward strand.
GAATAAAGTGACGCCATTCAATATGTCGCAAGGTGCAGGCGGTTGTATATGCCCAGGATCATTGATACTACCTGAGTTCACCCAGTCAACAGCCTCCTACAGATTTAACCCGAACCGAGGAGTCAGGTACTATATGATCCGCTATACCGACATCCTAGCGCTCGCACATAGTAATAAGAGCTCTTACTACTATGAAATATATACTATTTAGTCCTACTTAAAAAAAAAGGCAACTGAATAATAAATTGCATACCTAACATTTTAAAATATTTTCATTTTGTCTAAATTGTAAAAAAATGTATCTAGGTAATATTTGTCTTTTATATAATCGTAATTTATAAAATAATTTATACAATCGTAATTTATAAAATAATCTGTATTATTTTAATGTTTTTATAATTTTTTTTTTGCAGATGAAAGATGTGTAACTGATGACCAATTAAAAAAAAAGACATCTTATAAACATATTTCTTCAATTAATAATAGAATTATAAATTTCACTGATAATATACAAAATAATAACGGTATGAATGAAAAAAAAAATAGGTAATCCCTATTTTTTAACAGACTAGGTTCGCCCGAGAGCTGGTAATGTTAACTTATGTTTGTTCCCACAAATCCAACCAATTACAATTAAATTTTATCAAACCAAGTTTTTATATTATTTTATTAAATGTGTCGGGGACGTACATAATAAATTAATAATTACATTTGTCTTCCGTAATTTTTTTTTGATATACACGTTATTAAATCTAATATATAAGCAGTATGAAATGTTAAAATACCATCAAAACAACTGAAACGTTTATTTTAATTTAACGTAATATGAAATAAAAATTAAGATTAAAACTGATAACGGAATACTGACCTTTTATGTTTTATTTTCAGACGGTTTTGTCTTTTGGAGAGGACCCGACTCACCCGATAGGAGTTAGAAGACCCAATCAGGCGTACAGATGGGAGATAGAAGACCCAATCAGCCGTGCAGATCCTGAAAGTGACATACGGAAAGTGACCCACCGGACTTGATCTACCGGACTTGACCCTGGACTGGATATAGACTGGGTAGTGGACTGGACCCACCGGACATGACCCAACAAACTAGACCGACAAACAGAACTAGATTAGGCGTACTGAACCACCGAACTTGACACACCGAATTGAGTCACCTAACTTGACTCAGTTAACTTTAGGACACGACGAACTTCAGATCAGGCGTACAAAGGATCCGATCCAGCAGACATGATCTAAGGTTAATATTATTGTTGTTGTTAATATTATTGTTAAAATTTGATTGTAATCTAAGGTTAATATTATTGTTGTTGTTAATATTATTATCCATTCCAGCATACTACTATAGAGCTATTACAGATTACCATTTTTAATTCGCAAATATAGTATCATTTATACCTGGAAAAACAAAAACAAGTGATATGGGAAAATTAATCACACATTAGTTAAATTGTATTATAATTTATTTTGTATTAGAAAATTAAATTTAAAAAAAATGTTGTATTTAAATTTTGATGGTATTTTAACATTAGCAAGAAATCTCACTGAATAAGTGTTTAAGAAAATTAATTTATTATGTATAAACCCTCAACACAATTAATAAAATAAAAATATATGTAAACAAAAGAAATACTATCAGCCTACAGATATAAAAAAAAGCTTGTCAAATTAAAAAAGTTTTTTTAATTTCATGATAAATATTGTCTTTCCATTTTTAGTTTTACTGAAAATTTCTCTACAAATACTATTCATAGAATATAGTTTACATTTTATTTTTGCTCTAAAAAAGTGTATGTATATATACATATGCCCGTCACTGGACAACTGAAGAACAGATATCGACTTTCTTTAACATTCAAGTTAAAGAAAGGCTGGCTCCTTTCTTTAACATGTATGCAATAATAGGTTTGAAAATATGTATGACTAAATATTTTTTTCTTGATGCCCATTACTTACATCATTAAAAAAAGTTAATAAAAAAATTTGATTGATTGGCTGCTCTGATTGTTGGCATTCATGATTGTTCAGGAAAAAAGAGTTTTTTGCTGAACAATCATTCTCTAGTTCATTCATTTAAAAGCCTTCTTTTTAAGTATGATCTCTCTTAAAAATTTATTTTATCACCTTTATTTTTATGATGTAATTTTTTGATCTTCTCACTTATGAAAAGAACAGAACTAAATTTCAAGAGAAACATTAAATCACATGTCAATTTCATGATATATTATGATCTTAAAAACAGAAACTTTATTTTGCTTATTTATTCCTTTAAGTAACTATGGGGACTGAGAAATACCATCTACCTAAATAAATATTCAGAAAATTAAATTCTAGGAAAATAACATTTTGAAAAGCCCACAAAAAAGAAAGTATCATGTATTTGAAATCATTTCCTATTGGTAAGGCTTAAAATAAATAATTAGTGTTGTAAATAAGGCTCAAAAATAAAATAAAATAAAATAAAAATTAGAAATGATTGTCTAGAATATGTTATAGAAGGTCCTGACATTTCATTACCAAAACATTTTTTTGATTTTTCTAAAATCATTAATCAGATAAAAAAGGTACAGTTACAAAACAAAATTTTAAGATATTATATATATATATATATATATATATATATATATATATTTATTTTAGTATCCTACAAAGATATTATAAAATACACTGAAAAGGCAGCAACAGATTTGGACCAGAAATTTCATGGTATTGAGAATGTTAAATAAGTTTATAATACTGATCTTTTATTTCCAAATTTGTATGTTGCAATTTGTTCAACTAGGGAACAACAATAAGCAACCCCCCCATGGCACAATGAGATGAGGATATGTATGACATGCAATGAGGTGGAAATATTTAAAAAATTATTTTTGTTTAAGAAATTAAAATATTTCTAATACTAATTGGTGACATCTGGGTAATCTGTTTTTAAAGAAATCAGTATTTGTTTTCTTTTACATAAGAAAAATGAATTTCTCCAATGTAACCAAAAAGATCTTATTTTATTTTGCTTGATGAAATTTTTTCCCCCATTTGATTTTATTTACCCCATAGAGTTGTTTTTATATAATATCTATTTTTTAAAAATTAATAATACCTGTGATAACACTCTGCAGTTATAGCAACTCCTGGATTATTGTCATAGAGAGGAATTGGAAATTTAAGTGTACTTGGAACCATACCAGGAACTTTTACTACTGTCAGATTAAACTGAATTGGGCAAGCCTGTCCTGAAATATTGAAAAGAAAACTGTTAGAATTTTACAATACAATTTAATTGTGTACTGAAATATTAAACAATTCTGTTGTTCTATCTAGAATAATCTAGGATAAACAACAATCACTTAAATCAAATATTTGCAGAGGACATTTAGAACATTAATATGAAATGGCTCACTAGAAAAGGAATATCTCTGAATTCAGATATTAACTCTGATACTTCCTTTGAAATTATTTTCTCTGTAATTTAGCAAAAAACCCACAGTATACTATACAAGATAAAATATTTGGTCTCTTAGATTTCAAAAGCATAATTGTAGTAGGTGGTGATCTGACATGACTAGAGTAAGAAACTTCCCATGTCTTGCTTACTAGGGAAAATTAATAGTAAAATGTTGTTTTCAGTTGTCTGTTTTATTAGGAAGGATATCAGTAAATATACTGTTGTATACCAGCATACCAAGCCTGCATAATTTTTTTTGTTGGAGTTATTAATCAATTAATTGGTTTGATGCTATTTTCTCTTTCGTTTTGTTCTTAGTTGATTTTAAAACTGTAACTTAACTATGTTGCTTCTTTAGAAAAAATTTAGCAAATTACATCCTCAATCAATATGTTTCACACATTACAGTCTGACTTCCTCTATGGCCTTTATATTCTATTTCTAATTAACTAAATCAAATGTCTTAATAGGCCAACCAACCATCCTTGGTTGGTTGCTCTAAACTTCTCTTCTCAGATTCACTCTTCATAAATCCACCAAAATAAAGTGAATATTCAGCTCCCACCAGTCTGTTCACCAGTGGGAATGGTTGTACAGTGGGGATCATTATTCTCAAAGTAAGCAAATCTAATTATTATCTCACTTTGAACATTTTTTTCTGTGAAATAATTTCTGGTACATATCTCAGCTCAGTGTAAAAAATAAAGTAAATAGAAATCTTATGAAATAGTTAGAATCCATTTATAGTTAAAATACAAAAGTGAACCAGAAGAAAGAATTTGTCATCACTTATAAAAAATTGACGGATTCGAATTATCACAACAAAATGTACCAAAGTTCAGATACATTTTGCTACGTTAAATGATTGCAGAAAAGAAGTGATATGCTTGGGATAAAGCAGATTCCCATTCCATTTATGACAGGTGTACAAAAAATTGCCATGTATATCAGATCTGTAGCCTGGAGATAAAGGACACCATCACCCATTTTTGTCGAAAATGGGTTTAAGTGATTCATATAGTATTTTTAGCACTCTTTTCAGTGGTTGAGAATATTAAATGAGATGTGCAGATATCATTGTATACCTCTTAGAACAATTAGTCTTAAGTACATCATGTGCAAATGGTGTTGTTTTATACCTCTAACTTGAATCTATAATTTTGTTGTGGCTAATGTGAGATGAGTCATAAGGTGATATAACATGTCAGAAGAATGAATTTTATAACATAACAATATTATTGTATTTTAAAATCATATTATGTAATGTAATTAATTTTAAGTCGACTATAATATGGTACTCATTTCATATTAGTGCTCATCTAAACTTTCCAGCATTCACAATTCTAATAATTTTATAGAAGTTTATTCTAAAATAAATCATTATTATTATTATTTATTCTCTTGAATGGGATCTGTTTTGTTAAAATAATAGTTTGAAAAAGTTATGTCCATATTAATAATTAATGAAGTAACATCAAATCAAAATGAAAGTAACATTTTTCTACTTTAGATTTAGTCTTAACATTAGTTAACACAAATGTTTAAATAGCTGTTCAAAAAAACTCTTAAATGTGCTAATTTTTCCTAATGCTCTTATTTAGTCACTAGAATAATGCAAGTAGTTTTGATGTACTTTGGCTTATACTCAGATTATGAAAATCTTTGTGTCACTTTCTTTAGGTCCCCTATTCTGGCTTTGACCTGTTACAAGGCCAAAGTAATATAGCCAGTTACAAGGACAAAGTAATATGGCTAATTACAAGGCCAGTAATATGCAGCTTATCATGAAATTGATTGTTGAGTAATTGAAATTGAAAAATCAGATTTTAGACAGAATATTAAATATATGCTCAGAATCATTAGTAAGTAAATAAAGAAATCGGAGGAAATTTTGTTTATAGAAATTACATTATAACATTCACATTATCCATATTAAGGGTCACAGCCTGGCATTTGTGAAGAATCTTACTATAAATTCTTTGTATTGATCTTATTATTTAATAATTATTAAATTATGTATTTAATATGTGTTTAGAAATTGTTAATTTTAATTAACAAATATTCAATTTTTTGGCTAGCTGCACAATTATCAAGGTTTCAGTTTATTGAAACTATAATTGAGCAAAAACAGTTGCTGTAGAAAATTAATGTAAATGAACCATATCCTTTATATTCAAATGAACAAGCCCATGAGAGAACCTCAGCTTCTCCCAATTCCTCTCAAAATGATCAAGTAGCAGAGTCACATTTGTTAGAAAAGACTTGTATTTAAGTGACTTTGAAAATACTTCAGAGGATGAAGATTATGTACATTTTCAGACGTATGTTCTGAATCAGTGAATGAAACACATTAACCTAATTTTAAGGTATAAGTAAAACAGTTATTGAACACCAAGGTTGAAAATGGTGGCTGCAAAAGAAATTATGCCTCTGTATATGTGTAAAATGAACTGTTACCAAAAATTACTGAATTACAACAGAATGACATTTTTAAGGCTTACTGGGATTCAAGAAAGGGTCACAATTTAAAAACACAGTTCATTACGTCCTACAATGAAGTAACATTATAAAAAAGAGGTACGAATGGTACAAAACCAAAAGAAAATTCTTTTCATTATAGTTTAATAAATGATGTAAAAATAAGGATGTGTAAAGTTATGTTTTTAAACATATCTAATACAGTCATAGTTAATGCAATTAAAAAACAAGAATCTGGAGGAATTGTAGAAATAGATAAAAGTAGATGGCATACACTTGCTATGAAAGACCCAAGGAGATAATTCAAAATGTTATTCAACACATAAATGTTATACTGAAAAATGAGAGCCATTATTCATGCTTGAAAACTAAGAAACCATTTTTAAGATCCATTTTCGATCCAAAACCAATATCACAGTTAAAATACAAAGACCTACTTAAATATTTACAATCACAATGTCATCTGTTTTATCAAAACGTAAGTAACTACAGTGAAGTAAATGATTTCCCTGAAGAATAAAGTGATGAAGACTACAGGAAGATTTAGTTTAGAATATTAGTTTTATTAATTAACTGTGCTCATTTTGTAGATTTTTTGCTATTATCATTTTTTATTAATTTTCAATGTTTTGTGAAATTTTATTGTACAATAGATAATATTACTACTGAAGAAATGATATTTTTTAGTTCTTTGTAAATTTTTGTTGAATGTCCATAGCAATATTATGTTGTATTACACTTTTTTGTTTGAGCAAAATAATTTTATAATAATAATTTTTTTTAAATTACTTTTTTTTTTTCATTGCACAAGTGTACAATACTTTACAATCTCTCGCAATTTTTTTGTTTATTGGCTGAAACAACCAGGAGGTTGTGTTGTAGTAATATTATCCATTTTTTTTTTTTAATATAAAACAAAGATTTATTAAATAAACAATACTATCTGTTCAAGTAACCTTAATAAAGTATTTTATGAAAAAGTCATGATGGAAGATAGAGATGAAAAAAAGAATTAGTAAGAGTGAATTTCAAAACTTCAAACTACTCTAATATAAAATTAAAAAAAAATGAAGAGAGTGGCCTTTACCTCCAGGCTACAGAGATATATTTTCCCTAATGCAAGGTTAAACTTCAGTTTAAATAATATTAATAATATAAATAATATGAATTAGTAAATAAAGCAATTAAATTTTGTGTTACTAAAATTCTGAATGTTTTTAATCTACAATAATTTTGAACTCACCATGAACAAGAGAAAAGATATCTGATATTATAAGAACCAGTGATACCAAGCAGAAAGCTACCATTTCTGTGTCTTCTCCTGAAAACAAAAATAAATTAACTTTTGTTTATTTAATGATAAATATTTTTAATAAAATATTTAATTAAGAAAAATATTCCTCAATAATTAATTGAAGTAGGTACAACTTAAAAGACTGCATTCCATTACATAATCTCTTTTTAAATGGATGTAGGTCCACTTTTCCTACCTTGAAAAACTTTTGGCATCTTTCTAGCACTGTTTGATTCCTCCTATACTATAATCAAAAATTTCAAGACTGATTTAGATTATTTCTGAGCTTCAAATGCTATTTTTCAATGTAATCCAAGATGTTTTCTATATACTGCAATCTGATGTATGTTGACTAATCCAGTTTTTTTAATAGATTCTGATTGCTATGTTGTCTGACCATTATCATCCACTATTTTGAACAGTCTGATTGGGACATAGGATTACAAGATGATTTTTTAGAACTGTTCAGATGGGTGTTCAGAACAACCATAAAAAGGTTAATCTGCTGTGATGCTGCTTTGTCTATACTTTTCTGGCTAAATGATGTCTTCTGGAAATAATGCAAGCTTCCTTTTCTTTTTGTCTGTGACATGTTAAAGCTCTTTAATTTAAAAAGTCAGATAATATGTAATACATATGACATATTATTTATTAATTTAATATGTTTTAAATTATCAATATATATAATATATATATATATAATTATTATACATAATTTTCTTTAAAATGCTGTTCAATATATAAAAAAAAATTAAACAAAGATAAAACAAAGTGAACTAACAACAAAAATGACTAGATGAGCAATAAACTAGTATAATGTATATTTTATCTTTATTACCAAGGAGGAGCAGTACAACAAAACAATTTAGTTTATTAATGTGTTTAAAATCAGAATTATTTGTTTGTTACGAGAGCATCATAGATGACTGTGACTATAGAGATTATTTCTAGCTCAATGAATTGGAATTCAGATGATACAACATTATCAGTTCTTGTAATTTTGATAAAAAATTTAAATGACTTTTTTATGATTTTACATGAATTTTACAGAAAAACAAATTTATCTAAAATTGTGAATAATAAAAGATATTTATTGAAACATTTAAAATAAAATTAAATAAGTTAATAATATAATTAAAACATTTTTAATGATAAAGTTGTAATAAATATATAACTTGGCCTGTAATAGAACCTAATGTCTGTTATACTTAACATTAGATTAAATGTTAGGAAATCTACTTACAAAAATATATATACAAAAATATTTTACACAACATACCAACTTTTACTTATATATTTATATGCAATTTTACATGCCAAATTTATATATTTTATATTAAAGTTACATACAAGCACAATATAATTTAAAAATATGAAACAGAATGATGATGCAGGATCCTGCCAAAGTCTATTATTGGTATTAGTTTTTTTTTAGGTTTTTCTGTTACTAGTTGTTTTTTGAGTTTAATTGGCACAGCGGTTGGTGAATTATTTGAATTTTGAGAAACTAACAAATATTATTTACAAAGTATAAAACAACCAAGCCAATTTAATCAAGCGCAATTTAAAACAGCAGCATATGCAATACCACTCTGGGGAAGACTAGATATCATAGTCTTGCAAAATTTTCAGGAAACATATTCCAAGATGTGAAATTGTGATTTTTGTACGAGTAAAAATCATTTTGTCATTCTAATATGTAAAAATAATATAATTTTGGGTCAACAAAATCATCATTGATAATTGCAACCAACATTTAATGGAAACTTCTAGATAATATTTTATTTCTGAGTAGAAACAGTCTGTAAAATGCATCAGGAGAATCAAATATTGATAAATTTTAATCATAATTTAAAAGATTTTTATTAATAAGTTGTTTTTTATTCTGAAAGTAACAGCCAATGATTTCAGTACTAAATAAAGCCAAAAATTTATTTAGGGCATATAGAATTTCAGAATTATTGTGCGACACAACTATTTTCTGTTAAATAAAAAATTAAATGTTCATGTTTGAGAATTATCCAATACATGAAGCCCAGTTGTTGTGCGCTTTTACAGACTTATATTACCTTAACATAATATTACTTAACCAAATCCTAATTAAGACTATAAATCTGTTGTTTTGATTCTCAAATCGCATTAATCTGTCTACTTAAATGTAGATGTAAATATATGCTACATGGTAAATATTTACTACATGTATGTGATGAAAAGCGTAGAATAGTTTGGGTTTTTCGTAACATTTTTTAAACATTATGCTCGTTTCAACTTCAGTTAAAAAAAAATCAGCCTTGGTGAAAACAACTGAAATATGAGCCACGAGTATAGTAGTAATAGTAATCCATGTAATCCATAGTAATAGTAGTATCCATGCTTAAATCTCTTAAAGAGATTATTTAATTTGAATAACAAGTCTGGTAATAACAATCTAATTAAATGTTAATAACATTAAAGAATGTCTAGCAATTCAGTTCAAAAAAAAAATATATATATATATATTTAAAAAAAATTTTTTAGATAGGTGTGATCAGATTTATTTTATTAGTCATTTTTGTATATATTTTTGTGATCATTTGATTTATTAAAATGTATTTTTGCGTTTCATAATCAATTTTCTTGCATCATAATACTAAATATATATATCCCAAATTTTTTTAAATTAATTTTTTTTAAATATCCGTCAGTTTTTCAATTTTTTTTAAATTTGGTATTCAAGAAGGTTTAATTATACCATAATTCTTATTAAAGAATTTCAAACTATATTTATTTTTTTATGTGAAAATGATTAGTGTCTACCATTTGCCACTTTATTCCTTTATATAATACATTCAACATTACTGGGATGAATAATGCGATGCAAAGAAATCAGTTCTGCACTCTTTATTGAGATACAAAAACAATACCACCCAGAAAATTCTCATTCTAGCACAACCAGATACTTAATTGCAGCACTAAGGTCATTTCACAAGATTGGAAGAAAAAAGCAAAATAATGTAAGCAACTGAAAGACTGTTGCAAACCAATCAAAGGATATCACTATAAGAAGTTGACTTGTGCATTACAACTCTTTATAATAAACTGTCTTTGGCAACTTAATAAACTTTTTAATTTATATAAACTGTATTTAGCTACTTCTGTAACCATCATCAGCGAGTGATATTGAAATCACTCCAAAATTTTGTTATTTCTTGTGAAATAACAAAATAACTTAAATCTAGGCCAAAATTTTATTTCTTGTGAGTTAAAAGAAATAAAAACTTACTAAATACAGAGAGAGTTAATAAAATATAGCGTTACAAATATTCTTAGATGTATTTATTAAGTATATTTATTAGTAATAATAAAATAATCCCTATAAATAATCAAAATAAATAGGCTCTGTTCTGTTTCTTGAAATAAATAATTATGCAGAAATTATATATTCATAATATATAATATATAAAAATTTAAAAAACTTTTACAAGCTTGTTCAATTTTTATAAATCATATTTCATATGCAAGGAAAAAAAGCCAATCTCAGTGATGGAGTAGTAACATCTCTGCTTCTTATTCAAAGGGCCTGGCATCAAATCCCAGTCAAGTATGACATTTTCATATGCTAAAAAATTTAATTTCATTCTTTCACACAGCACAAATTTCAAACTATAATGGAGTGTGTGCACTTAAAGTGTTACAGTATGCAATATTATCACATGATATCTCCTGAAATTTATTATAATAACCTCTCTTCATGCTTGTCTATTTAACATGTAACTAGAAAAATGTTTTGGAAAAGTTATAAATAAATAATGAAATACTGGAATCAACATTGTACATGCATAGCACTAACCCCATCACTTCAGAACTTCACAATTACTTTTATAATTTATTTATTGAAAATAATTATAATAAAGTTGGTAATTATTACAAATTTTAACTTATTCCTTGATATTTAAAAAAACTGAAAAATTTCCTTATATAATTTTTTATTTCTACATTAATCACAAACACATTTAAGAAGATTTTACAGTTTTAAATTACATAACATAATTATGTTATGTAAAATAATATTAAAATAATTTTCATCATAATGAACTTACCTAAGTATATGTCCTGTTAGTCCCTATTAATTCACTTAGGAATGGATATTAGGACCATCATGTACACATCACTCTCACTAACTGACTGAACTGAAACTGAAAGCATTTAGTAGTGTACTGGATAAGAAATGTCCTTGGATTCCCACTACAACTCATTCTACCTGCATTATCATAACATTAAAGTCACATACAATCATAAATACATACACACAAATACACAAACAAATGCACTTGTACATAGTTGGACTGCTCATGATTTATCATTAAAAGTATAAATTTACTCATATATTAGTTTCCTAACCACTGTTGATAAAAATATATAAATAACATACACAAAATAGTTTTAAAATTTAAAAAAGCACAATGCAGCCTGACATGCAAAGTGTCATCAACACTTAACAAATAAGATATTACATAAAAAATTGTGTAATATTAAACAATTCTTGCATTTATTCAAACAGTAAATAACTTTCACACTATTTCACAAAATTGTTATAATACAGATAATAAATTCCTTAAATAACAAGTTATAATCTCATTTTAAAATAAAATATGTTTGCAATTTGTATATGTAATGTAATAAATTCTATACTTAATGAGTAATAAAGAAATATGTTAATTATAGTTAACATATAGTTGAGTTAATAAACAATTATGATAATATTTTTATTTTTACAGGAGATGCTGAAAATTAATATTAAAAAAAATAAGTGATAAATTTAAATTAAATAAATAAATAAATTTTAGTGTAATAAATTGATAAATTTAAATAACATAACTCATTAAGCATAAAAACATTTTTCAAAAGTATAACACCAATGATGAGAGGAAATTATTAGAAGTCATGATATAATTCAGATTAGCTTACATAAAAATACAAAAAGTACATAAAATATTATTTCACTAATAACTTTGAGTTATTATTCCTATTGAGTTATTATTTATTGTAAAACTTTTTTAACTATCACAGGTTAATAATTATTAATAAATCAATATATTTAAATAAAAAAAAGAAGGAAATTACGTCGAATTCGAACCGATGTGCTTTCTTCCCCTTGTAAGATTCAAATATTTCATTAATTAAAATTTTATTTGGCTATAACTCTGGAGCCAGTGAAAATAAATACCACTTACGAAATATCGTTGAAAAGCTCTCTGAGGGCTTATTACTGCAATTAAGAAAAAGTCCGAAGGGCTTTTTTGGGCACTTTTGGGTCCAGTCGATTGCAATCAAAAGGGGAGGTCCACAACTAGTTGTTACAACAGTCCTACATCCAAAATTTCAACATATTACGGCTAAATATTTTTGAGTTATGCAAGATCCATACGTGCATACGTATACGAGATACGTACGTACCTATATACGTACAGACGTCACGCCAAAAGTAGTCGAAATGGACTCAGGAATGGTCAAAAAGGATGGATATTTCCTTTGAAATCTGAAAACCGACATTTTTTGCGATCACAATACTTCCTTTACAAGGAAGTAAAAAGCGAATGATTTTTACAGAAATCACATTACACTCACTATTCGCATGAAGTGAATAACAGCTAAAATGGAAAAAAATGAGAATAATAACCAAAAAAAGTTACTTTTTTAAAAGTTTTAAATCTGATTCTCTTTTATTAATGACGGAAAGGCTGGTGTGTCAAGCATACACAATTGCCGGTAGGAGAACGGCGACTCCGGGTCTCTTTTGCCCTTGGGACTTCTTACAATACTTCCTTAAAATGTGTGACTTCTTATAAAGTTTAGATTAGATGTAAAAAACATAAATTAACTTACAAAGTGGGTAATGTCAATAAATATTATATTTTACAATTCTGCTAAAGGAATCATAATGGTAACAACCCACATCAACTGTGAAAGTACTGTGCAATAATATTAATTCAGTTCATAGGGGGCTAATACATAACAAACGTTTTCTATTGTTTCATAAATGCTTTAATAATTTAATTAAAAAAAAAAAAAATTATAATTTTCTTTATTTCACTGAATGACAAATATTAAATTACACAAGGATTAAAAGGAGGAAAACTTGGTCAGTTTAACTCGTACTGTTTCATATTAATTTACTTTTTAATTTATGTTTAAGCCTTATGTTCATCAAATGATTCGATTTCGATTATTATATCTATTATTTTGTGCAGGAAGTTCTTTTAGTGGATCAGTTGTAAGTTTTTCTATTTAATTTAAATGAAAAATTGCATCATATAAATAGACAACTTTAGAGATTTTTAATTTTTTTAATCATTGTTGGTTACTTTAATTCATTAAATTAATAAAGCCATAATGACATGCAACCTGATGCTAAAAACATATGCAAGTGAAAATTATTTGAAAACTGGTTAAGAAATAATACATATTCCTCCTGTTTTCCATTGAGTCTTATATTACACTATTTAGAAACTCCATTACATTAGCTTCTACGTGTCTATCTTTATTGTTATCAAAATTAAATAAAAAAATTATGTTAATATAATTAACTGCAGCCTTTTTGTTGATTCTATTCACAAATATATTATATGTCTAGGGTAAGAATTATTCTACTTATTTGAATGATAGAGCAAGATCAAATCTTTCATTATCTTTATGCTAAACCGGATGGGCAATAATTAACATTACCGCTATGAGCACTTATCACGTATCAGTTTTATGTCGCATGAAAAATTCCGTTTGACTGTTGATTAGATTTCTAAAAAAAAATTGAAAACCAAAATATGTTAATTAAAATGCATGATTTTGTCTCATCCGTCAAGTTCCTTCTTTCCTTAGACAACTAGTACAATATTTTTAACTTGTCAAATTTCATGTTGTTTCGTACAGTCAATTAGTATTGTTGTCTATTTGTAAAACTATCTGAGAGAGAAAGAGAGAGAGAGCGAATGAGAGTGATTGAGGGGGAGAGAGAAACTGTGCGTGCGTGTGTGCGCGCGCATGTATGAGATCAGTATAAGCAGTTCAAACAAAACACAATCGTTATATTAATACCACGTGACCCATTCGAGGTATATTAATTATGCTTTCACGTGGTTTTTACTTTTCTGTTTTTCCCCACGGATTACGGAAATCCCTTCTCACGTGCACTGAAATTTCATTCCGTTTTTTGTTGTTAAGTTATTGTAAATGTAACAGTGATAGTGTTAAAACGATTAAATTTCGGATGTATGTCAGGAACGAAAATAACCAGGACTGAATTCCTTTTACAAAAAGGCTAACAATTTTTACTTCTGAATCCCTTTCACAAAAAGGCAAACAATTTTTTAATTTATCTCAATATAGACTATGCTAGAATATAACCTCAGAAGATCAGTTTTTTATTTTTAAAACTGAACTGTGGTAAAAAATCTTAAAGACGACCTATGTAAAAAATTGTGGAAAAGTTAGTTACGACTACATTTTAAACAACGTTTAAGGAGATTTTCTGTTCAAATATTACTTTTTATTAAATCAACTGAATTCGTTAATCGTTTGTTTATTTTGCACACTCACACACACACGCGCGCACACACACACAAACGCTATTCTAATATTCAAAATTTTCTCATGAAAATTAAAGAACATTTACTGGAAAACAAGTGAAAAATTATATAAAAAGAATTTTATAAAAAGAATTATATAAAAAGAATTTTATACATCACTTTCTGTATACTTAACTTATTATTTATTATTATGTCAGAGGGTTACTCTAGTTTGCGTTTCCTGAGGAAGGAATCTTTTTCATACCCACAGCATTGTTTTTTGTATTCCTACATGTATTTCAAATAAAATAAACTTTTTAAAATTAAAATAAAACCTACTTTGAAAAATTACATTAAAAATAAGAAAATAATACTGTTTAGGTTTTCATTAAATTTGCTTTTTCAAGTCGGCATTAAAGTTATAAGCTGTTTTCAATTTGTCATCAACTTCAAAAACTATAAATAAAAGAAAGTAATTGAAAAAAAAAATCTTTAATGCAACTTTTAAATTGGTTCAGAATTTTTTAAAAAGATTTATTTCTTTAATAACAGCTGAAAAGTGACCAAATAATTTTTATTTGCATTGTAATTAATTTAATGCATGAAAGAATGTGGTTAACAATAAATAATTGTTCAATCAATTAGATAACTATTCATGCTTCAGCATGAAACAAAATCTAAATCAAACTTTATGTAAATCAAACTGTAAATAAAATCTAATAATCAGGTTTTATTCAGAATAAAATAGATAAAAAGTTTTGCTACCAAACTAAGAAAATTCTTTCCAAAACATAACTTATTCTACTGTCCTTAGAATAAACAGAAATAGTGATGAAATTAAACTGAAATTAAATAGGCATAATAATAATCTTTATATTCATTTTAGTATTCTTAATCATTATTCATATTAATCTCTTACTTATATATCGATAACTGTGTAAGGTTCTGAAATAATATTTTTAATAAATTATATCTAGGAGTGATTTCTGGATAACTAACTTCTTTAAAAATGGTAGTATATGTTGTACTATAGTAATGGTAGTATAATATTTGGAATTTACAAAATTATTTAGCAGTGAATCATTGGTTAATTTTTTCAATAATTAAAGTCAATGTTTTTCCACATAATTTATTTCATTTTATACTGATTACCAAGATAAAAAATTAATTTATGCAATATTTAAAAAAATAAAAAAATAGGCAAAGTAATTACAAACCAATAACACACATTGTAACAAATTGGACCTTGAACTAAAGTTGTCACATAAAAACATAAATATTACCTGTAATTTTATTTTATCAGGTATATTGACATAAAATTAGATAATTTGTTAACTAAACTAAAATAGTAAAACAAGCTTTTTTATTTTATTTTAGTTTTTTATACATACATCTTAGTAGTTGTATTAACATAAAATCACTGTAATTGATGCTAAAAAATTATTGGTTTATAGTGATTTATACAGTCAAAATAAAAAAAAATTAATTCATTTGAACAGATAACTATGTACATTTAAGCTAAGTCAAATAATAATTGTTTTAAATTAAGACAAGATAGGGGTCAGAATAACTCATTTGTTCAGAGCAGTGGATTTATATTTAAAATGTTGCAGATTTGAATCCATATAATTAAATAAAGATGGATCAAATATGAATTAAACAGATAATTTAAAATTTGTGACACAGCATGAGATAGCTTTGACAAATTACCACCTGTAATAGGTATAGTAGTATCAGGTTGATAGTGTGAAAGGTATGATATAACAATGAAACAAAAAACAAAATTAAGGAATGCTTCAAGTTCAAGTAGTAGATGTCTGACCTGTTCAGCAGATTAACATATCTTTATCAAAGATAAGAGTGCAACATTACTTAATTAATGAATTATCAATAATGGATCATTACTAAAATGGAAATAGTTAACATTTAGTTTTATCACTATCACCATTTTCTGAACTTGACAGACATAATATTTTAGGTAAAATTTATGTAATGTAGTATTTTTATCTGTAAAATGATAGTGAGTAATATCAGTCAGTCATTATTTCTTCAAAGTATAAACATTTGAGTCAATGGATATTTTTAGTAATACTTTATTTAATAAACCCATAAAGTTTAGATAAATTTAACTTCCCTCCTATTTATATCATACAATGAGGTATTGTTGAAGAAACACATTTGGGAAAAGCTGTAGTTGTATAATTTTTACATGAACTGTTGAGTAAAAAAAGAAACACTCACCCAAACTGATTCATAGGATGAAGGCTTTGATTCATATTTTTTTTTGTTTGGCAAGTGCTTGTAAAATTTGCCTCCATTTTTCCATTCCTAATGTGTTCTTTACAATTGTGTGAACAACAAACTATCAACCTAGTAAATTTGTGAACAATGAGATGAGGAAGAAATATATGACTTATAAACAAAGGATAGTATTGTATAGACTTAGGCTGACCATTTCTGAGATGTGTGATTAATTGAACCTCAATCAGGAAAGTACACTGGTGTCTCTACTGTTCAATAATTTGCTGTTAAACAGCAGATTTTACCAGTTAGTCCAACATGGTGGTTCTCCCTCATTTAAGATTAATTTTATTGTAATAAATTAGCATAGGAAGATTGAGATTTTCAAATTTTATGAATTTATATTTAAATCTCTGAACAGTATCATTAAACTAAATAACAGTGAAACAGAAGAAAGTATTCTACATTAAATAACAGTAGTGCGTTTAACTCTATTAAAATCATTTAGGTGACTGGGTTATACCATCAATATCTATTACAAATTTTGCATTATCTAAGCTGTAACAATAAATAGCACTTCAATTTTTTATATTCATGTGTATATTTTGGTTCACACGATTGTAATTAATGAAATTGAATTAAAAATTGCCAGCTGATATAGATCAACTCCTGAACATTAAATGAGCATACAGTTTCTTTTGAGAGCATATTATATTATGATTATATTTCAACAAGGATTAATTTTTACCAATTTACAAGTCACAGGATGAGCAACTTAAAATCCAAATCAAGCTGGCCCAAACTGCTGTTATTTGAGTGTCACCTTTAATGCTGCTACCGCAACTTTAACACTACAATCACAAAAAAGTGGTCTCAAATACACCTTACCGTAGAATTCCTCATGATTTAAATGTTAAACCTTAAATTAAATTTGAAACATGTAATATCTATGTAACAAGCTAAAAAAATAATTTTTTCCTAGGGCTACTTGAATGATAGAGTTTATGAATTAAATTTCCACCCAATCAATGAAATGAATACGTGTGTTCAACAAGAAATTGATAGCATAAAAACAGTATTTTCTGTCAGAAGACTCTCAGTATGATCATTCGATCACAAAAGTGCAGTGATGTTCAAGGTTCTCACTTTGAACATATTTTGTAAAAATATGGTAAAAACATAAACTTTTCTAATCTAAATACAGAATTTAAATTTAATTTACGTTTACATTTTTCATTTCATTCATAATAAATCACATGTCACAACTGTGTTTAGTCAGCAGCAGTTCAGTTTTAAGTTGCTCTCCCAGTCTATGTCATTTAAACTATTTTTTTTAATATTAAATTGTATACCCTGGTGCAGTAAAATTATATATTTTGATAAAAGTATAAAGCTGTTCAATAAAAATACAGAAAATTACTATTTCAATTGTTTAATTAAATAAAGGAGAAAATTGTATTTGTTCTGTTATATTACAGTTGAAAATATTTTTTAAGCAATTAGTTAATTTATGTGAAGATTTGTACCAATAGGTAGAAAGGTTTTCTACTGTATATTACTGTTAATGATTTATATTTAAATAAACATTATTTAGTAATAAAATTAACATTGTGTGTTAACACCATTAAAATAAAAAATTAATTATAGAAAATAAATTATTTGTAGGAATTATTTGCAAATGACTTATTGTATCCTTCAAATTTGTTAAGATCAATTTACAATACTTAATATACTTTACAATACTTAATAGATTATATAAATTGGGTAGGTGAACTTTGGTGGTTGAGATTCAATCAACAACACTCTCAGGAATATAATATAGGAATACAATGTTCACATCTCAGGAATACAATGTAGTCTTGTAGGTGTATAAGATTAGTTTTTTTTTTACCTCCATGACCATCGTTAGGTATTGCTTCAGAGGATGAGATGAATGACATCGAACCTGGGACCTCCGAATGAGCACTTGTGTCACGTACTTGTTTTTCACTAGTTGAACAGATTGCATACATTAGAAATAAGTACCAATACAAAAAAATGAAACATTAAAAAGATATAAAAGATTATCTCAAGTTTTAAATACAGAAATAAAATTTGTAATGACTAGAAAATACATTTTTCTACATTGTTTTATAATCAAATATATTCGCTGACTGTCAACATATACAATACACCAAGGAATACCAGAAAAAACATGCATAAAATATTGAATTTCACATAGACTGCAATCATCTATATATCTTGCATTCTGTAAAAGTTAGATTATAAAAACAAAGAAATCTAATAGATTATCGAAAGTATAAGAAAAAATACTGTTGATGTGCAGCCTGTTTATTATTAATAGGTAGAAAGCAACTTCTAATAATTATTTGGTTGTAAGAAATGGTCTAGAGGATATGGAAGTAAATAAAAAAAAAAAACATTTAGACTAGTATGACAGCATATAAAACTTAAATTTGAAATGGTCTGATGGTGCAAGCAAAAAAATACATAATTCTAAAAATTATAAATATAGATAAAAAACAAAATTGTAATACATAAAAAGAAAAATTGTAATTCTGCATTAAGCAGAAAATTAAAAGAAAAAATTGTATTATAAACACATTTTTTCTATCTGTCGAAAAAGATAGACAGAGTCCATAGCCAAGTGAGTCTATTATTATGCAATATTTTATAATGTATTGATACTTAGACATTTTAGATAAAATAATAACGGCCAAAAATAGCAACAGACAGACAAAAATTATATGATAGTGTTAAATAACAACATTAGTGAATAAATGTCTTTCCTTTTCAGATGCAAATAAATACTCCAAAAGCACTATAGCTCTCAGATGGTTTAAAGGCTGATAATTTATTTCAACACATCTTTCTCATTTATTTCAACAAAAGAGTCATTAAATATGTGCTTTTTCATAATATATTTGATTTGGTGTTTATCGAAACAGTAAATGAATGATTATTGGGTAAATAAATAGATGTGTCAATATAGTAATTATATCATAACCATGCACAAGAATAACAAGATCCTTTGTCAGGTGTATTAAGAAAAATTAACAGTCCAGGGATTTCCTACTTACTTTTTTTGGCAAGTGAAAAAATTTAAACGTCATCATCATCCGACTGAGTTTTGTAAGCAGAAAAAAAATTGAAAAAAATCACTGAGCTGAATCAATTCTTGTATATTGATATGCAAAGTCGAATAATGATGTAGGTGATAGTCAGTAATACAAGTATACCATCGCTCTGACCACTATCAGGACTGACTATACTGTATAATAAACATCATTATTGTCAGACAAAGTAACATTCACTACTTTTAATTGCACCTCCAATTCTTTGCATGAGTTATAGTCATACAAAAAGACTGGGACTGATAAAGGAACAAATTTATGTATCCCTTTTTGTAGGAAAAATATCATATGCGCTGTTTTCCTAGTCATATGTTACACTGTGCTAGAGAAACATATTTCCTCCTAGGGTAAAATAAGTGTAATATTAACAAAGAGAATCTATTTCAGTAAGTATAGAAGAATTTATCTCAATATCAAAACTCTGTAATTTCCCATCAGTGCACAGATTCATTCTCCATTTCAGTTTACAACCTATTTAATGAAATATCTGTTTTGTCATCCAGTGACAAAAGTATGTATTTTAACGTTAATTTAATTGAAATCATAAGTTGAATATCAGCTGAAGTTTTTACAATCTAGATTCTTGCTATTTAAAACTAAACAAATAAAAACGAGTGCGTCGGTGCGTGAACACTAGACGGAAGTGAAGCTTCTTACGCAATATTATATGGATTATTAATGGTGCAAAATAACATATATGCAATATACACAAATGATATATTTTTTTATTTATATCACTATTAGGTTAAAATTATGAGCCGGCCTCCGTGATGCGAGTGGTAGCGTCTCGGCCTTTCACCCGGAGATACAGGTTCGAATCCCGGGAATTTTTCACACACGCTATAAAACATTCATCTGCGGAAAAAATTGCTTAACTGCGGACCGGGAGGAAGGTAAAGATTATGAACTATACAGATTCCCCACAGTAGCTCAACCATATCTAGGTGAAGATGCACTTTTATTTATAATAAATCGGCTGGAAATAGTAGCAGTTACGATTTAGACAAAATTAAATTAACAAGGAATAGAAAGAGTTTCATTTCTTCTTTTCAACGCTGTATAATACAAAGAATGTATCGGTTATTAAAATAAAAATAACAAATATGAACGCAATCAAAACTGTGCACAAATGAGTAACAGTATCATTCTTTGAACACGATTATTGAATGAACTGTGTTATTAGGTAGCGCGATGCTTTTTCGTGACGCTCGTATTTTCTCAATTCTCCTTATCCTAAAGCCTGCGTTATGAAACTTCGCTTCAATAACGACCAGTTGACACAAAATTACAGTAGATACTTATTTTTGAACAAGTTATAAATTTTGTAGCACGTAAAAAATGTTTACTCCTTTCCAGATGGAAGATGTAAAGAATCACTTCGTTATCGATTAGTATAATGATAATGTAATTTTTGAAATGTTTTTACTACAAAAACCGGAGAATTATTTTAAAAAATATTAAAAAATAAAAAATTCCTGACATTCTTGAAACCATTTTCCCAGAAAGTTCCTTTTATAATAGTAACAGTGTTTGAGATCCTTGATTAATTTTATCGAACAATTATATCAACAATGTTGTGGTCACTTGTAAAAAAATAGGTAACACAATTTCTTAATATCATTACTCGTTTAATATCATATATCAAATAAGTGAACTTATTACCGATGCTGATGGTTAACAAAATTGTTAGCGATTCAGACAGTGGATAATCAATGTTCCATCTTAATTTTAAATTTATTCTATACAAAATAAGTATTAAATAAAATCTTTAGACAAACTGTAGGACTTGTTACATATTTTAAAAAAAAGTCACGTTTAAAACGGAGAAAGAAGAATAGTCAAATAAAAATTGCAGATGAAATCTTTTATATGAATAGAATTTTGAGCATAAAAATAAGTAATTCCATGGAACTGCTATAAACAGTAACAAGGAAATTTTCAGTCATTAAGCAGTAAAGTAGCAGCAACGAGAGAACTTATCTTAAAAAAGGAAAAAAACCTGATCTATAACGATGAAAGGATACGATCACTGAAGTACGAAAGAGCAATAATAAAATTACCGTATGACGTCAGTGATGTAGGCTAACTGTGGGAATGGCCTTGCACTTGAAAATACAAGTTAATATTAATTATTCTAAGAAACTCGATTCTACTACTACGTTCTGTTTTAGTAGTAACTTCCATTCATTGCTTATAAAGGTTAGTCATTGCGACTAGTAGAGGAATCTATATCAACCAATAAAGGATGGAATATATAACTTCAATATCCTCACCGAAAACAGAAAACCAAATTATCATCCTAATTGATTATTCATAATTTTGTTTTTTTTTATAGATTATTTTTAGAAAAATTTCCGGTGAAATAAATTAAAACTTATCTTAAAGTATTAAAGTTGCTTAATTTTTATTACGGCTGAATTAATTACATGCAAAGTTAAAACGATTTTACAAAAAAAAAATTATTAAAAAGTTACGTATAAAAATACAAGTCACGATTATTGCACTACAATGAACGCTTACACTTTATTGCAGGGTATAATTTATACAGATACAATTTAAATAAAGTTGTATAACTAATTAGTCTTGATAACGAAAGATAACACCAAAACTTGTTACAATTTTTTTTTAACTAAATATTTTTTTCTAAATTAAAGCGCCTAATATTTTATATTATTACTTCCTTGTACAAAGTAAAGGAAGTATTGTGTTCGCGAAAAATTTCTGTTCCTAGATTTTAACGGAAATATCCATTTTGACCATCCCTGAATCCATTTTGACTAGTTTCCGTGTGACATCTGTACGTACGTATGTGTGTATGTACAAACGTACGCATATGTATCTCGCATAACTCAAAAACGATTGGCCGTAGAATGTTGAAATTTAGAATTTAGGACTGTTGAGCACCTCCCCTTTTGATTGCAATCGACTGAACCAAAAGTATCCAAAAAAGCCCAAAATCCATTTTTTTTGGATTTTGGGCTTTTTCTTAATTGCAGTAATCCTCCTTCATAGAGAGCTTTTCAACGATATATCGTAAGTGGTACTTATTTTCATTGGCTCCAGAGTTATCGCGAAATAAAATTTTAATTAATGAAATATTTGGATCTTAGGGGAAGACACATCGGTTCGAATCAGACTTCATCTCTTTTTTTAACTCTTTTTTTTAATTTAAATATATTGATTTATTAATAATTATTAACCTCTCATTGTAAAAAAAATTGATGAATAGTAATTCAGTAATAAAACAAAATGGAAGAAATATCAAAAGTTTTTAATGAAATAAAATTTTATGTGCTTTTCATTTTAAAGAAACGTGTAAATCTAATTTAATAGGCGTACAAGGAAGTCATTTATTTGTCCACATCAGAAGATACGAATAAGAATTAATAAATACTTTATATTTAAAAACATTATTATAAAGAAATGAATATTTGTACATATTAAAACGAACGACTGTTTGTTAAGACAAACAGCTGTGTTAACAAATGGAAATTTTATTATACCAATTTTTTTCTAAAGCCCACCACTGGGTTGGTCTAGTGGTTAACTAGTTTACGCAAATCATAATCAATAGCTTATTCGAATTGGAAGGTTGTAAGGTTCAAATCATAGTAAAATTAAGTTAATTTTCTACGGATTTGAATTCTAGACAATGGATACCGAAGTACTTTGTTGGTTGGGGGTTCAAGTAACCACATGTCTCAGGAATGATCGACCTGAGTCTGTACAAGACTACACCTTATTTACACGTCATGCATATATCACACTCATCACACTGGGCCGTGGGGGGTTTCTTTTTGTTCAAGAAAAAGAAGCTGTAGCTCCAGCTTCTATTATTTGATATATCATTTCTTCTTATGAGCCAAGACGAGCAGAATAACGACTTCATACAACCCCAAAGAAAACGTCCGCTGACGTTAGATCGGGATATCGAGGGGCTATTTTCCTGTTCCGTTTAGACCAATAAATTACTTACTAAATGTATTGTTTGAATGATTCATCACATCATGACAGTAGTAAGAAGGTGTGCCATCTCATTGAAAAAACGACATCTGCACTCTATCAGTGTGCCTATCAGTATCTTCTCAGAGTTCCATCAGATTTATTTACAAGAAATGTAAGTATCGCTCTCATTGATCCTTGACGGTAAGAAAAAAGGGCCTACGAGATTATCATCAAGAAGACCACACCACAAATTAGATGAAAAAGTGCGTTGGAAATGTCTGTCTTATAGGGATTTTCTTCTGCCCAAGTTCGAGTGTTTCGATAATTTACAATGCCATTCTTGTAAAACAGGATTCATCAGTAGTTATACTCTAACTAGTAATATTCTTACTTAGAAAATCGGGATGATGTTCATATTTTCTAATTACCCATTGATAGAATTTCATCCGTTTATCAAAATCAAGTGGTAATAACACTTGTACACGTGTTGCATGGAATGTGAATAATTGTTGCTTCCGTAACATTCGCCATACACTCGATTGCGAAACGTGAAAGCGATGTGATAACCTTCTGTTGTTTGAGGTGGGTTCAATTGTACCGCATTCAATATTGCTTCTTTAGCGTTGGAATTTCTTACAAAACGTTCACGATCAGCATCGAATCGTTGCGGTTTAAGCATACCTGTTTTTCGAACTCGCCTCTCCAAAGCCTCAAATATTTTGCGATCCGGTACTCTGTCCTGCCTGACTGAGTAATTAACATGCCTGCCGGGGGCAGGCATGTTAATTACAAAAGATCCAAAGCCGGCGAGCCGAACTGCCGTGCCGGAATACTGCCGGCGGGTGGGAAGGCCCGTTAGTCACAGGACACTTCCCTCTGTTATTAGACATGCCCGGCTAGTGTGGATTCGCCAAGCTGAACTACGCATTAAACGGAATGGCGGCCACATTAGCAAAAGTGGAAAAAATTGTTACGTTTGAAAAATTGTTTCCAGTTTTATTAGGTAACCGTTTTGATATTTAATCATTTTTAGAAAAAAACAAGAAGTATTTGATTTTAATTTTTATGAAATCTATTTTTTATTGATTTTTTTCTGTTATTGATTATATTCAAACATTGATGAAAATTGTTCTGTTTAAAATAATATCAATTTTCCAATCCAATTTGTGTATTTTATTTTTTATTAACGTTTTACTTCTCAAATTTGTATTTAATTTTAATTAAATTCTCTACAAAGTCAACTAGAAACTTTATTTGTTTATTGGTAAATTAACAGTTGCTTTATTCCAAACCTAAAAACGTGTATTTTCCGACAAAATCTTTTCGGGTTTTCCCCACTTTTTATTAAAATCTAAATGAGAGAGGTCTGGAACTACTTTTATTCAACTTATTACATGAAGAACCATAAGAAATCATAAAATTTATCCCTCAATTGATACCACAAGAATTTTAGTACGGTTTAATTTCACAGAGGGAAGACAAAACAGGGTTAAACGTTTCACGAGTCGAAACTCTATCTGACCTTCTGATCTTCTCTGACCTTTTTCATCTATCTCATCTTTTTCTGACCTATGTTTATATCAATCTTTTTTCTTATTTTTTGCTATAGAATCATCTCCCAAGAGATGATTCTCACTCTGCTTACCCGAAAGACTAAAATGTCTACAGGTTTTTATGTTTTAAAAAGAAAAATTTACCAAATTAACACATAACTAGCTAAATAATGCATTGAAATATGTATTGTAGTTACACTTTAAATTAGTGCCATATCGGACATCTACGTAGAAAATACCGGTTACTTTGATTAAATTCTATTTAGTTTGATTATATCTAAATAATTTTTAATAAATCTTTGGAACCTACTTGTCCGATTTCTAAGTTAGATATTAAAACAGCTTCGTGAAAATGGCATGAAAATAATTATGTAAATTAAACACCATGATTCACGAGAAATGAAAAAAACTTTTAGGACATGATCTACATGTTGAAATAAAAAAGAAAGTTTATAGGTTCGTTAGAGAGTCTCGGCTAGTGAAAAGTTTTGTTCTGATTTCTGTGCCTTCGATAAAATTAAGCAGTCTGTAATCCTAAGGAACTCAAATTAGAGGTAGATTTAGTGGTTTTATATGAAATTTGACCTGAAAATTGAAAAAAAGAATAAATAATAGGTCCCACAACTGTATTTTGAGTAGTTTTCGAGAAATCTGGGGTAAAAGGCAAAATATCAGGGTTGAATCACTTGTAGAGTATAATAACTTGAAGAGAATTTGATAGTGAGTAAAGTGGTGGGAATAAAGTCACAGAAACTAAATACATATCAAAACAATAAACATAAAGCAAAACGTTTCAAAATGTGGAAGATTTTAACTAGCTACTAACGAAACAAAATTTTCAGTATTACAAAATAAAATTAAATACTTAAAAAAATAAATAAATACTTAAAAAACGCAAACAATAAAGCCGACTTTTAAATAATTAAACTACCCTCTTGTTCATATACTAATGATTTCAAGTTGCTCCACAGGTAGTCTAGAGGTGTTAAGTCAGGCGACCTTATCGACCAGTTGATAGATCCACCTCATCCAATCTACTTGTTTAAAAAAGTCGTATTTAACCCTAGATTGCTCGAAAACTATTAAGAATACAATTATGAGACCTATTTTTTCAGCCTTTCAAAGGAATTAGAGACTGTCTTAATTTTAATGTAAGCGCACAAATTAGGGTGAAATCTTTCGCCAGTCGAAGCTGGCTAAGAAGCGTTTCCGAATCTATGTTTATCCGTATAAAAACCTTCTCTTTTATTTCCAACAGTACAACATGTCCTCTCTCTCTTTTTCTGTTTAGCTTCCAGAACCACCGTAAGATATTACTTCAGAGGACAATATGTATGAATGTAAATTTAGTGTAGTCCTGTACACTCTTAGGACAACCATTCCTGAGATGTGTGGTTAATTGAAACCCAACCACCAAAGAACATCGGTATCTACGATTTAGTATTCAAATCCGTATAAAAGTAACTAACTGCCTTTACTAGATTTGGACCTTAGAACTCTCGACTTCGAATTCAACTGATTCACGATGAATTCACTACTAGACCAACCTGGTGAGTTAATTAACAGAACATGTCCTGAAAGTTTGTTACATTCATCCTTGAAACAAGATTAAAGGTAACTGTTATTAATAATAATAATAATAATTAATAATACGTATATATAACATACAAAATAGTAAAATAAAAGGACAAGATTTGTTTAATGACAGTTTCAATTATTAAAACCAGAATACAGTCTAATTACTAAAAGGTTATAATGACCTTTAGAACTTGAAATTGCATTAACAAGATAACACTAGAAAAATCTAAAGTTTATACAATTCAATTTCTGCAAATATTACTACTTTTACTGTTTACAATAGATAAGTAGAATACTGTCATACCAATAACTCACCGAACATCTTCCTGGCATTCACCCGCTGCCAACGCTGGAATATACTCGTGACTTATTCTTCACTTGCTACACACGCTTACTTACATCGCCGTCACCACAACTGCGTCGAACTCTGGCTTGCAAAACTACTCTGTTTTCACGACTAAACCTAACAAAGCCTCGCAGAACTACTCCGTTTGCTGTTCCCTGTCAGCATTTATATCTCTTGCCCTGCACAACCAGTACCCGCCTTATCCCTTTAATTGTTGAAGCGTAATAATTCTCATAGTCCGCGCCTTTACTTTATTCTACAAATTTTTATTCCGGTCCGGTAACCCTTCTGGTCAACAACAGCTTTTGGAGGAGCTACTATCTGTATTACAAAGAAAAAATTGTTAGACGGACCTGTTAGTCTGAGAAAAGAACTCCTTTTAGGTCCTTCTGGATTTTTCTTTTCATTATTAGTTTCTTTTCTTTTTTCTTAATTGAAAGAAATCCGTTAGTCTGGTCCGTTATACTGATCCTGTTACAATATTTTGTATCAAAATATTTCCTTTAACACCCAAATCAATAATTTCAAAAATAATTTTAATTTAAATGACCATCCACAAACGTAAAAAAAAAAATACATTTTTTCCTTCTATATTAAAAGTCAAAGATTATTAATGTGATCTTGTGATAACCCAGATGCAGAATAAATTTGACTGAGCATCAATTCTATTGCATTTTTGGGATCATTTTTTAACTCGAGTCTTTGGGTAACAATCATAACTCGTACGATGGATGCGAGAAGATTACAGGCCGTCTTGATTTTACTAACATTACAATACGAATAGATATGATTAATTGTTATAAAAGTACCAATCATAAAAGAAATCTAATCTCAACCTTCTCTACTTGTTATTACTTCTTTTTCGTTGTCCTACTATATCTCTTGATAAAAGGAATTGGCAAAAGCTTTTATCCAGTTTACAGTTATCACTTAGACCCAACATCCTTCGTAAAAAGGGAAAGTTATAACACTAGTTGATCGTCTTTGATGCTCTACGGTAATACCATTATGCGTACAGACATTTTATTGTTTTTAGTTAATAGGTTTTTAGTTACTGTTACTTTCACTTTTCATAGGTCCAATCTGCCGATTACAGTATTACTGGCAGACCTGTCCTACACTTGTCTCTTATGATGTTACCAACAAAAAACAACCATATCTTGCGCAGTGTATGAGTCGCATCTTGATTACACCTTTCATCGGGGTCATACTAAATGAACATTCAGTTGAATAATAACAGTACGCATCATGTCATCATGTAAACATAGAATTTACTATGCGGACGTACATTCCCGTCTAAAATACAATACCATCTCTTGGAATTCCTTACAAAAGGAAAAAGATTAATACAGTAATATCATCTCTTTCATACGAGATAAAATGCTGTGTTTGTATAACCCAGCATACTACATCTATATAGAAGAATAATAAATATCTTTTTGATTTACTTAATATTTTTACATACTTAATTTACTATTTATATAATATAATTATTATATATTATATTATTATTTTCATTAGTTTCGTATGAATATCCGGAAATCTCCAGATAACCCACACATTCTGGATTCCGGGGCCAGTAGGCAGCCGCGTCCTTTGTTCGTGACGTGTGAATGAGGTGTAGTCTTGTATAGACTCAGGCCGATCATACCTGAGACGTGTGTTTAACTGAAACCCAATCATCAAAGAAGCCGGCCTCCGTGGCGCGAGTGGTATCGTCTCGGCCTTTCATCCGGAGGTCCCGAGTTCGAATCCCGGTCAGGCATGGCATTTTCACACGCTACTTGTCATTCATCTCATCCTCTGAAGCAATACCTAACGGTATATTCACGATCTAATATCCAATCCGAATAAAAGCAATTACTTTTATTAGAATTCGAACCCGAAAACTTTCGACTTTGAATTCGGCTGATTTACGACGATGAGTTTTACCACTAGACAACCTGAGAGTTTTAATTATTAATACATGGACTTTAACTAGTTATATCTTTTATTTTATAATTAATTTTCTATTTTTTGACGTTGCTATGATCAATGTTACATCACAGCTTCCCTTGATTCATCTAGACAAAAGCTAGGGCAATTCCGCTTTTTAAACAATCCATGGAGTAGCATACTTCCTCATTTCTGATGTGATATGTGATATACATAAGGTATTAATTAATATGTATCAATCAGAATAAAATATTTTTTTATGTTTGTGTTGTTTTTAAATTGTAATAAAAGTAATAATTCTTAAAAAGAGTAATTACTAATTTCATTTCGTGTAATTTACCTTTTATTTTATTTCTAAAAATAATATTAGTTCATAATAATTTAAATGTATTGGATGTGGCAAGTTAATATCTAATAAGTCTATCTAATAGTTAATATCTAATGTATTACTCTCAATACCTTATTGGGCACCTATTTGGTACTTTGCTATTTTCAATTTATAGATAATTTCAGTGAATGATTTTAAATGATTCAATAACGGTTATAGGTCTCAATAACAATGATAATTATTGTTATAGAAATAATGATAATATCATTATTATTATTATTATTATTATTATTATTATTATTATTATTATTATTATTATTATTATTATTATTATTATTATTATTATTATTATTATTATTATTATTATTATTATTATTATTATTATTATTATTATTATTATTATTATATATTATCTATATATCTACATATATTTATTTCTATATCTACGAGTATATTACCGAGTAAATTACCTTCTATTTATTTCCTAGCTTATTGTGTGCAAGAAATAAAATCTAAACTTAATATAATATTTTTAGACATGCTGCTTTTCTTCCTCGTATTAAATTACTAGAAAAATAGGCTATTTTCCATCACAAGTACAGTCGACAATGGTACACAGGCTTTTTATGAGAAGAGTTTAGGTTGAAATTACCCAGTTAGACTGAATTATCCAATTTAGAAGGACATATGAATAATCTAAGACACTAATTTAAAATAAGCGACGAGTATAAAAAATAATATATACTAATTTTTTTTTAAAGAAAAAAAAATTGTTCTTATAAATATAATATAAAATAATTATACAAGTAAACAAAAAGCTACTACAAATTAGTTGATATGATATGTTAGTTGCAACGGTTACAAACAGATAATAATGAAATCATAGCGGGAAAGGTGGGACACCTTCCCTGATCCAATCTTTTAATCTAAAAATAAAATGGCCATATACCATTCATATGGTCCACGACCCATGTGGTATAAAATTTTATAAATTTTCCAAAATGATATTATTTCTTAGGCAAGATACAATTCTTATCATAACACCCATGCAAGTTAAATGCCGCTTGCGAGTTTATTCCCTAAAATGCTTCTTTAAAACATTAAAAATTTCGCATGGTTTCATAAATCAAATCTTTTCAAAAAATCTACGAGCATTGTTTACGGATACGTGTACGCAGTGATTTTATTTAAATATTTCTTTTTAATAAAAAGGATATATGTTTTGGAGAATAGAGTTGTAATGAATGGATTTCTTTTTCAATTAACTGATATCTTGTTTAATAATGATTTCAAAACTTATTTGAAAGAAAGCCTACAGATTGAAAAAAAAATCCCAAAGATTAAGTCATCGAAGAATATCAGTTGTAACTTCCAATTAAAATTTCTATTTAGTTTTCAGGTTAGTCAACAGGAAAAGAATTTGTCATATAATTGTAATTTTCTGGTAATAAATCTGTTATTTAATTCTACCCCGTTGATAACCCTACTGGATTTACACATTTTTTCTCAGAGAAATGAAATCCCATAAATTTATCTGGTTTAAGGAGGAAGTGTGTACTAGAGCTACGCAACTTCATACTATAAGGGGAAAGATATAGGAAAAAAGACGACTGTCGTATTACTTAAAAGGCTGGATGCAATATGTAATTGGGTCACGGTTGGAAAGGCCCCATCCGTTTGGCATCTCCCTCTCTGTTTTATAAATAAACATAAATGCGTTTTTAATTATACATATCGCATATTATTGAATTTCATATACACATTTATGGAAATCAAAGAAGACTAAAAACTAATTTTATTCTTCTGAACGGTTAATTAATGCATCATTATGATGGCTCTACCACCTTTGTAATCCACCTTTGTAATCGATAAAGAGCCAGAAAAATATAAAAATAATAAAATCTAAAAATATATTTTACATTTTATTAAGTAAGAAAATTTATAACTAGATTAATTTTCATTTGGGTTAAGATGCAAGTCGGATAAAAAATTAGAAGTAAAGATTTTGCCATATAAATTGGAGGAGAGGAAGAGAAAATAGAAGCTTCATGTGGAAGGTATGATGGACGGAAGAGTCCCGAAGGAGGTGCTAGGTTGAGATAGACTGAAACACTAAAAAACAAAAAAATAAATTAAAAAAATTAAATTAAAAATTTAATAAAAAAAATTATTAAATTAATCAATATAACCAAATATTTCTTTATAAAAAATAGTTTTCTATGTTAATATACGTTTCAATAAAATAAAAAATTAAGTTTATATAGAAAAACTTATTGTTATATAAATATTATACATATTATATGTTATTTGGATGAAACGATAGAAAGTATATGATAAAATAATATGATTATTCTTCTATTAAAAATTAATACTTTCTTCCTGAATATTTGAAAAATACAACTGTATTTAAAAAAAACGTTTTTCTATGGAAAATAGGTCAATGGGGAAAAGGAATGTTGGTAGACATATGAAGCTTATTACAAAATTTAGTAATTTGTAAATTAAAGTGAAATTTCCTTACAGAAAGTGAAGTAACTTACAGAAAATTTCCTTTTGAAACCGGAACAGGTGTTATCGCCTAATCCAGGAAAACGAAGAAAAAGAGGAGAAAGAAGAAGGAAAAAAAGGAGGAGGAGAAGAGCAAGATGAAGAAGAAGAAGAAGAAAAAGAGGGTTGAGGAAGAAAACGAAGAGGAAGACAAAGGTGATGGGGTGGAGGTGGAGAAGTTTTTTGTTTAGCTTATTAACTCACAAATTATCAATGGGATTCATTAATTTGTAATACTACCACTTCCAGTAGTCTTTCTTATAGATGACTCTTATAAAGCACTTGATATAATGCTTTCCTTAAAAATTAAAAATATAAAATTAATATATATATATATGTAAAAAGAGCAAGTACTTGTGATGAACAGTTAGAAGTTAATTTAATATATTCGTATAGTCCGAAATATAAGGATGAAATGTACAATTAAGAAAAGTAAGAGTTATACTAAGAACAGAAAACATTAAATAACAATGAGAATATGAACGATAAAATTTTATTAGCATCTATACAGAATGAAAAATAACGGGCTGACGAAGAAATTTTTTAATTTTATTAATGAAAAAAAAAACGACAAAAGAAACGGATCAAAAAAGACCTCAACGAACTAAAGTCAAACAAAAATGTTGTATATGAATGATATTTTGGAAATTGGTTGGTGAATCTAAGTTTCAAGATGAAATAAAATTAAAAAGAAACTTCAAGTAGAGTGAAAAAATAAGAAAAACAAGCAAAAATAATAGGAAATTGAGAAAAAAAAGCCAAATGTGGCCTGAACGAACAAATAACAGTAAACAAAACCGTATCGAAGGGTGATTTGGATATAATCTATTTTATAAGATTAACTGGAATCGAATGTTATATTCTTTAATTTTAGTCAGTTTTCAATAAATGAAAACGGACAATGTTTTCACAGAAAATCATTTATTAACGAGGTGAAACATTAGTTACATGAATGAATAAAGATTACTTATTAGCTAACAGTTTTCGGACTTCCAATTATTATTTTTATATTACATAATCTTGTAAATTTGAAGCGGTTGTAGGATTTTATGTCCTAGATAAAAATAATGTTAACATTTCGATGCGGGTGCATTTTCTATTGCCAGTTTTATTTTATATTTGCTGGCTATTTTATAATAGCTTTCACAAAAGATGATATAATATAAAAATGCAAAGTTACAACTGTGTTATCCATTATTAATACTTATTAATACATCGCTCAAAGTTACCTTTATCTATGATATCTTTGCTTTTCATACAAAACTGCAGGAAATATTTTCGCTAATTGTTTGTCTCTGTGTTCCCATATTATATAAGAATGGTTGAAACCAATATTAACGAAACGGTTATAAAGGAAGAATCTGTTAAAATCTTAATCTACAATAAATCTTATTACTTCTAATATCAAGCTCTAATATTCAAGGAAACATTTTTTTTGTGATCCGCTCACTGTAAGTAATAGCCAAAAATCAAAGAAATTTACACGTTTGTTCGAAAACACTTTACATTTCGCTTCTACAGCTTCTACGACCTCTAGATTCGTCTTAAATGTTCGGCCTTTCAGGTTCTTCTTCATTTCCGGGAACAGCCAAAAGTCTCAAGTAGTTAGATTTGGACTATTTGATGAGACAGTAACCGTTTTAATTTTTTTCCATACAAAAGTTTGTAGACTATCTGAGCGTCATAGGGGTGTGCATTATCGTGATGGAACAGAACTTCAATTTCTTCCAGGACTTTTTTCTCCGGTGAGTCAGCATTATCTTCAGCCAACCTATATACCAGAGAGCATTTACAGTCGTCCCTATTGGTACCTGATGTCAATGTATAAATTCATGGTAAAAAAAGATTATCACGACTTTATCCGCGCTGTGTACAGCTTTCGCTTTTTCGCACGGGATGAGGAAATTGATTTCCAGCGGGAGCTTTGTTATTTTATCTCAGAGTCATATAATGGAATATCCAGGACTCGTCAACGGTTACTATATTTTGCAAAAAGCATGTTCTTTTCTTTTTTTTTCGGTTTTGCGGAGAAAAACCATTTACGTACCTCCTCCTCCCAAGTGAGGGAGTGTTGGACTCGCATGGGTTCGACTAGATGTTTTAATTAAGAGCCTATGTGTGCCCGCATCCTACCGACTAAAACCCCTAATTCACCGTTCCTCCCCACCCGAGGGTTAGTGGTCTTTTAGCTAGCCAATAATGCTTCGTGGACGAATACTCGATACTCCAATTGGTCAGGCGTTAAGAGCCGTAATATCCAACGACACGTAACGCGTTTCATATGCATCCACTCGCTCAGAATATTGTGTGCACTGCTTTTTGAAATGTGTAGCAGTTCTCCCGACTACCGCACATCAATAGTACGATCTTCTCAAATGAGGACGCTCGCTGTGTTCACCATATCCTCATCAACACTCCCTGTGCTCGATCAATCCACTCTCGCAATCCCTTTCATGCTCTCTCATGTTGGTTGGAAAATTTGGCATACCAACGAAAATATGTTGCAAGTAACACACACTCTTCACTGAATGTTCCTTTCAACATTTCGTACGTTTTGCAAGCAGGTTTTTTTTAATCTTACACAAAACTGAATCAAGTAACAATCAATATTTTTTACTATGGAGGGCAATACTCAACACCTTAACTTGAACGACCATTAACACTAAGTGGCTGCAAAAGTCTATTTGAGATTGACAGTACAAGTAGACAACAGCTCTTGGGTACTTATGTTTATGCAAGACTGCCACTTTTCCTACTTTAAATTTCTCTGCGATAATAAGACTCATTACTTTTTGGACCGCCCTCGTAAAAACAATCTTTATAGGAACAGTTTTTTATAACTTGTTTTTCAGAATTATGATGATTATTGATGTTCCCTTCTGAGTAAGGAAGAATTAGTAAGTAAGTAAGAATCACAAAACATCCAGGAACATACAGATCATTCATTTAAAACAAATTTACACGTTTTACGAACAAAAAAATATGTTTCAGAATTTTATTAAAGCGATAGCTATAAGAGTAAAAATATGAGAAAACAGTGTAAATAAAATTTTGTTTTCAAATGTTAGTTTTTTTATTTTGTTTTTTTTGAAAGAAAACCCTATAAATGAATTAAGAATTGAGATTAAACATAATTTTTAAAAAAGAACTTAAACGAATGGCTATTAATTTAAAATGAATGATGATTATAGATTGATTAAGGTAACACGGCTATCAAAATCACGGAAAAGTTGCAAGGGATTTTAAAATTTTTCTTAAAGATTTTCGGAGAATGTATACATTTTGAAATTAGTAATGAAACTACTTCAAATATTTGAAATCTTGAGGAAAAAAAAATTTTGACAAGTTCAATTGTATTCCAACAAGTTTACCTCCGTGAACAAAAATCTGTTGTATACAGTTTCGGGGTTTTTTTGTCAGAATATGACTGTTACAGGTAAGAAAAATGATTCATTTCACAGAAACTTAAACATTTATTTTTTAAACTGCATTATAATGTTGGCTAAAGATATATTTTGAAGTTAAATAATTGTCAGTTACCTTAAAATGTCAATAGACCTTGTAAATACGCGAGCTAATAGTAATAGAAATAGTTACAGTTGTTATGACAATTAGTTGAGGTTTTAAATGGAAGTATGCTAAGTAAAAAGTAAAGAATATATGAGGGATCAATAATTAGACAATTACAATCATTAAGGTATAAAGAAAAACCTTTAAAATGTTAAATGCTTTTAATTAGGCCTAAATATATATATATTTCTATGATCATAAGTAATTTAAAACTTCCTTAAAAATACTTTCACGCGAGCGCGCACGCACACACACTTACCGTATAAGAATAAAAAGAATGACATCTAAAATTTAAAAATTGTGATAACAGGAAGTTGCGTCATGTAACTCTTTTATCGAGTGACGTAGTATGGCCTTTCCTTTAATAATCACTTTGAAATGTGTTATGAATGAAAAGTTTCTATTATCCTTTTAACGAACAAACTTCAAAAGCAGCTACCTATATTTTCTAGTGATTCTTACTAATGCAAATTAACTACGTACTCAAAAGTTTCACCCAATTATAAGTTAATAATATACTAGTACAAAATTATATCATTATAATTAAAAATAATTGTGAAACATGATTTTTAGTAATGTGTATTCAGAAGATACGGTTTTTTTTTAATGATATTGATGATGTTATGAAGGGTGCGATGAATATTCTGTTCGTATAAATTATTTCAGTTTGTATTTTATAGAAAGTAATTTTAAATGATGAGTAATGAAAAAAAAAATGAATTTTGAACAAAGAGAATATTATTATTCATCCTTACGGCTTCCACAGAGCAGAGATATTAAACATCATATGATACAAATTAGTGATATTTTTCTCAGATGGATTATATTGAATGGTATACCGCAAAAGCTAAGCCTAGATTACAACATTGTAATCATCACCTTACCGCTGAGATTATAAGGTGTACTACCTAGCAGAACCGAATCTGTTTAACAACTTCTGTTTAAAATAACTTACATCCCCTCTAACCTTTTATTATAATTGAGATAATTGGATGGGGTTAGCGGTATTCTTCCTTGTAGAGTCAGTTACTTCAATGAACGTATATTTCACTCATTTTGATTTTTGGGCGTCGAGGGTGGGGGCAAATAAAAAAATTTCAAATGGGACCAATGGTCATTTTATATATTTTAAAGAGAAAAATGATACAATTTAAACTAAATTCTGATGACCCAATCCAAAATGGTGGCCAACAACGCGTTTGTTTCGGATAGGTAGAACTATGGTTGTATGCTTCCTTTAATTCCTTTGTTATTCGAGGTATTCCGATTCTCTCTTTGAAGATCTTCTCCGATAAGAGAGGCTAACTCGGTAAGCCCCAATTTAAAGTAGCGGTCTTTAGGGAGACGGGGTGCAGAGGCGGCTCAAAAATGTTGAGTGGGATAAATGATCATGTAATACGTTGTTTTAAAGGTTTTTGCGAAACAAGTAAAACGGTATCAAAAAATAAAAAATAAAATAAATTTTGACTAACTCAAAATACGCCAAAAAACATCATAACGTTGATTAAAAATTGAAAAAAAATTATATAAATTTTTATTATATAATAATATAATAATTATATAATAATTATTATTTTTAATATTACATATAAAATAATAATAATAATAATAATTATACATATATATATTTATGTTGTCTTACAGTTTTCTTATTATACATCTTATTATAAAATCCAAGATTTTTTTTATGGCTGGATTTAAGAACATAAATGACAAATAGATTTGTTTTCGTTGGAGTCATGCCATTATATAACCTTCCATAATATTTGAAACGGAACGCAACGCAAGGGTGTCAGAGGGTGCAATACCCTCCTACCTATTGCATTAGGCCAACATACGTCTTTTACTGCTGGGTGTTTCTAATATTCTGACGGATAATAAATAATAAATATAATATTCATACTCATCATGCTTCTGTTCATGATGAGTATGAATTTTGTGTCTGCGTTCCGATCCAAAAGAGTTTTCAGTGGCACCACAATATTTGATTTTATTCATTCGTTTTTATCTTTATATTCGCTTATGTGAGAACTGCGTAATGTGAGAATTATATAAAACTTAATTTAGAGAATAAACTTAATATAGAATACGTTTTCGGTTTATATTTTCTGGTTCTAAAGAGATTTTTTTCCGTTTACATTATTTTTATGTAAATTATAAAATTTTATAATTTTTTATCAGTAACTGATATGGTAAACATAACTTTTTTATTTTAATTTTGAAGTTTGTTTTAAATCCGAAATTTTCATAACTGTCCGTCTGGCTAAGCAGAAATCTCTACTAAAACGTTTAACTGAGAGAAAAGAAGAAAAAAGGATAGAATACAGAAAGTAAATGAAATTTTTTATAAATAAATATTATCACATATGTATTATTATATTTAAGAAATGTTTGACTGATATAACTAAGTCAAATACTTTTCATATCTGTTTACGACCAAACCTAAAGTGTGCAGGATTGTCACTGTACGCAATCGTCACGTAACCTTCAGTTACGCATGACTAAAAAGAATTTAAACATCTAAACATCCATTTTAAACACAGCCTATATGAGTTGTAACATAAATATTGTTATTTAATCATGAAAGAAAAATTTACCGCAAACAGACATGTATTACAGTATTGTTTGATGATAACTCATTACTACCAAGAAAAATAAATCTTTATTTTAGATATTAACATAACTAAACTTCAAGAGAATAATTACACAAATAAATAGGATGTTCAGGTTGATAAATGCTGCGATTTTAGATGAAGTGTTATATCAATTAAAACTTTCAACAAACGCAGGAACAGTATGTCGCTTTACGAGAATCACACCTCATTGAAACATCAGAAATACAGTCTGTTTTTAAACAGAATGTTTATTAAGGATTGCGATAAAGTAATCCTTAATATAAATATCCTTTAATATAAATCATTATATACAACAAGCAGTTTTTATTTAATTCATTTACAATTAAATGTAATCTGTAACAGAAATCTTATCTTAAATAATGCTAGTGAAATCAATTTTAATATAATTTTAAGTAAGCAGAGTATATAGAATCTACACAATGTCTATAAGTAACGTTGAATGAATACGGCTATTGTTTTTTCATCCTGTCTGTGTAATATGATGTTACAGCCTTATTAACAAACACAATTTATGGGAAATCTGATAGAATTAATACGCCAAAGGTGATAAAAATACAGAATGTTCAAGAAGTGACGTGACCTTATGGAAGAATGTTTCCTTCTTTTGTTGCAAGTTTAATTGAGGAAAATATGTATTACACATTGAAGCAGAGAATATTCATTGTCTCCCAATACATTAAATGTGCCAGTTATGTCCAGACCCAGAATGCCATCACAGAAAAGTATGGTGTGGCTGCAGCAAACAAGTCCTCCATCTAGCGACTGTACAACAAGTTCCAAGAGACAGGGAACGTGACAGATGCAGCCAAAAGTGGTCGACCGAAGTGCTTCTGTTAGTCCCAAGAAGTCTGCGTGACAACTATCTAGCCAGTTTGGTCTCTCCATTGGTAGTCCTCACACGGCATTGCGTAAGTATTTAAAGATGCATCCGTACAGAATTCAAGTTGTCCACGTGTTGATACCTGCAGACACTGGAAAACGTATAGCTTTCTGTCAGTGGTTCATGTCATCTGTAACGCCAGATAGGGAATAACTCGATGACTGGTTTTGGTCTGACGAGGCACGGTTCCATTTTGATGGATACTTGAATGCACAGAATTCACGAATTTGGTATATGAAAAGTTCACCAAAGTTAAGGTGTTAAAACTTAAAAGAAAAAAAAAACGTATAATGAAATATAAAAACACCCTAAAACAAAAAAAAATCAAAATATAATTTAAAAGAACAGGCAAATAACTCTTTCACAGTATCTTGGGTGTTTGGTGTGCAATGTCACGTACGCGAATCTTACGTGCTAATGTCACCTACGCGCTACATATAGACGGTGCAACAATTTGTAAGCACTATAACTTCAGACCGGCTAGAGTGTACGTGGTTTATGTTACGATCATACAGGATCGTACGGCTCACACAGCCAACAACATTATTATTTTCTTGGGTCAGTGTTTTAGTGGACAAGAAATTTCGAAATTGATTTATCCTCTCCTGATTTTTTCTTGTGGGGATATCTTAAGGATGCTGCTTACAAAACTCATTCCCGAATTGCAGAACGAAATTGAACGATGTTTCGCTGAAATTCCTCAACAAACGTTACAACATGTGTTTAAGAGCATACAACGTCGTATTCAATTATGTGAATCGCATAATGGAGGCCACTTCAACTACTATTGTAACTTACTCATTTTTCCATAAGGTTGTGTCACTTTTTGGACATTCTGTACATCAAAAATTTACTGTATAAATTATATTGTTCTCATAATCCGAACAACTTACCTAATTGATTATAAAAAACTGAATTTGGCTTACCTCAGGGTAGATTCTCTCAGCAATCATATTCTTAAGCTATATGTAGCTTAGCTATATATATATGATTACAGCATTATTTCTTTTGTCAATAATAACGCACTAATATTTACTGGTTCTTTCTGGGAAAATTAATATAACATATTTGGCTGAACCATATACTCATAGTTGTCAAATCACAGCTTGATATATATAATATCAATGTATATATATATTTTTTTTTTCTCCTGCAAACAGTAGACAATCTTCAGTATAGCAAACTATCAAAATCCAAACATGAAACTGCGTATATGTAATCACACCAACAAATTAATTAAATAGAGGTGGGGCTTGTACTTGCCCCTCATTACAAAAAGTAAATAAAGAATTTAGAACTTTCTTATGGATTCACACTTAAAATGGAACACTCATATTAATAGTATGTATTGTAAGTTAAAAAATGTTATGAAAATGATATGTTCACCTAACACCCAAACTATTTTCCAATATGGAATCAGAGCAATGGGGCAGACCCACGTCAACAAAATAGAATATAATCCAAACACATACATAAAGAAATTAAGAACCGCACTTGGTAGGCCAAGATGTTACCCGAATGATAAACAATTTGATGAATTTAGTTTTGTGAAATAGGTAATTACCCACATATATATATATATATATATATATATATATATATATACCCATATATATTATAGGCAAAAAATCTAATATATAAAAAACAAAAATATACGAGTAAACCTCTTTATCCCTCATATTTTCCCTGACAATGTAAGTCTATTTTGCATTTAAGCTGTTTCTCGTACATATTTGATAGTATGCACAAAAAATTCCTCTACACTTCTAAAAAAATAATAAATCTGAACCATTTTATCACTATTAAAACCACTAAATCAATGATTACGTTAATTGATAAATAGCTTATAACCAGAAATATTTTTAATCCATTAATGGAATATATTTTCTCAAATATCTTTTCAGTTCAAGCAATTAATCTCACCTGTAATCACTAATCATTGAAACATAAATCACTTTGCGCGTTTTGTTTCTAGTTTCTTATTTGTTACTTGTTGCTAGCGTTCAAACTTATATTTGCTGGTAACGCCCAAAATTTAGAATAAAAAATTTTTTTAGATTTAAATATCATTTGTATTTTGTTAATAAATATGAAAACTATAATACATAATATGACGGCAAAAATAATTGAATAAATTGAATTAAAATAATATAATTGTCCTAAAATGTTGCAATACTGGACAAAAGATCTGTTTTCAAAATTACTGGAACCTCAGCTTTGTAAACACAAACCTATAAATACGGGTAGATTTATACCAACATTTTTTTTTTTAATAATAATTTTTTTTTTCATAAAATACAATTATTATTGGTCCTAAACAAATCATATACATACAATATAGCTATTTTGGTAACAAGTCAAATGTAGATATACGTGATACTGATCTTCTTACATAACAGAAATGATTTTAACATTTTATAAATTTACATTTTACATACTCTAATTTTAATGAACTCAAATAGAATAACTTTTCCTGAGGATGGTTGAATGACCGAAAGTTCTAGAAAAGAGAACGCGGTCGAATTGTTGGTAAAGTTGAATTTCATTTACTTATACATAAATGACATTATATACCAACTGTGGCATGCTTAAAAAAAGTTAAGTCACATACATCGATAACTTAACATTTTGTTTTAACCGACTTCAAAAAAGGAGGTTATCAATTCAAAAATTTTTTTTAATGTATGTTACGCAATATCTCCAACGCGACAACGTTAATAAAAATGATTTTGATAATTTTTTTGATCCAAAGATTATACTTTCGGAATGATTTCTTACAACTTTTAACCAAATCTAATGATAATCTTAGAATAAACACCAAAAAAACAGATTTTTTTGTTAGGTATGATGTTACAACAAAAAACTATTTTTGAAGTCGGTGGCCAGCCAACACAAATTAAAATTACGTAAAGTTAGTACCTCAACCGACTGCTAGGCGGCTAAACGGGATTCCCACACGTAAAATGGGATCTCAAGAGCATATACGAGAGAGAGCGTCTCACGATCATACCTCATCTTGAGGTCGCTAAGGCATATATACTTACTGGTAATATATGTACCTCAGCATCTATAAAGTATCTTGTACCATATTTTTGTACGTCGCACTTTATTGTTGTATTATATTTTTGTAGATCTCATTTTATTATAATAAAACTTCTATTACCAACTTTTCATTGTTTCGAGTAGAATTTGTTTTACATAGATCGCAAGTTTTATTTTTTGTTTAACTTGTGTTGGCTTGCACTGACTTCAAAGATAGTTATTTGTTGTAAATACTTTTATTTTAGTTAATAAATAAAAATATAATTATTTGTAACATTTTAGTACTATTATTTTTTGAAGTCGGTTTTTATTTGTTTTTTAAATTATTCTAAAAATAATGGTTGGTATGGCAAACAATGCAACTCTCCCGAATATGGTCTCAAATTTCCAAAGGTAGCAACCCTAGCACCAAAAAATTACCATTGCCAAGAAATTAACAGGAAAGTTTTTAATTTTAATCTGATAAAGGAAGGACTTATGTAAGTGTGAACAATCTGATAACTAAAAATGAAAGTGAATTCCTTCAATTTCCCACAAAATTTCTAGATAGTTTGGATCTAACTGGATTTCCTCCTCACATTTAAAAAATGTAACTAAAAAATGGCACAATAATCATGCTGCTGAGAAATTTGAATCTTGCTGAAAGTTTAATAAATGGCACAAGACTAACAGTTCGTATATTTTACAATGCTTTGAACTTAGAAATAACTCAAGTTAATTGTGAGCAAAGGGTGCTTTCCCTATAACTGGTTAACCATGGCTAAAACGGTGGAAAGGATGCTGGCAGTAAGAATAATTGATGAGCTAAAATCTGGGGTGGGTATTCACCCAAACCAATATGGCTTCTGTGGGGGGAAATCGACCATCCAGGCGATCACTTGAATGATAAACTGGGCTGTAAGAGAGAGAGAGAGAGAGAGAGAGAGAGAGAGAGAGAGAGAGAGAGAGAGAGAGAGAGAGAGTGAGGGCACATGGAGAACGAGGAATATGCCGACGATGATTTTGCTAGATATAAAGAATGGACTCGCTTCCATGCCGTGCGAATCCATTGTTGGGTTATTGACAGAGAAAAGCATTAGTAAATTACTTTTGTAGGCAGGTCGGAGATTATCCAAAGAACAGGTGGTCCACTGCTGATACACAACAAGGTGGGTCTACCGGTTTCAGCTATTTGGAGGTCTTCTGTAGGGTCGGTGATGGGACCCTACTTTGAAATATGGTTTATGACAGCGTGTTGAACCTCCATCTGCCAGCACGGACGGAGGCCATTGCATACGCCGATGACCTCGGTCCTTGTCAGCGGAAGGACGGAAGAGGAAATAGATACAAGGGGAATAATTTCTGCATTATCTCTAATTGACGAGTGGATACAAACAGATGGGCTGAAACTGATGGTTAACAAATATGATA
Source organism: Lycorma delicatula (assembly GCF_047948215.1). NCBI lineage: Eukaryota > Metazoa > Arthropoda > Insecta > Hemiptera > Fulgoridae > Lycorma > Lycorma delicatula. The sequence continues at coordinate 38,670,241 of NC_134456.1, forward strand.
CCGTAACCCTAACTGGCAGACGTAAGGTGGGGCTAGTAGAACTGAGAATTGGTGACAAGCTGTTGCATCGGAGGGAAAAGGTCAAATACCTTAGTAGTACTAAAATAGCGGTTCTGAGCCAGTATTTCTCCTAGGAGCGCTAGTGTCGCAGCCGCCATCTTGGATCCGCAATTTTGGATCGGACACGTTCTGATGTCACAAGATGTATGTCTTAGGAAAAACGTCTTAAGAAAAAGAATTAAGTAAGTATGGAAGTATCTCGAGGACGATCCTGGCGGTCGTGGCCGTTGCACCGGAAGGCGTCACTGTGTCGGTCACCGCGTTCCCGTCGTAGGTCGAGCACCGGGAGGCGGCGGATGCGTGTCTATTCACGTGGGTGCGTTGACGTAGCAGCGAGGATATGTTGACAGTTGGCGGGTGTGGCGCGCGACTGAAGGACAGCTGACGAACATGGCCTAAGGTTGAGAGTCTGTTTTTGAACGGCCATTACAATGGTACGCGCGAAAGGGGCCACACCCTACCCCGACCATTCGCAGCGCTCGGATTCAAAGCGGTCGCGCATGTGCAACACGGAGACCGTTACTGCTGCTGCCGCCGTTGTCGCCGCCACCACCACCACCATCACCACCGCTGCAGTCGCTATGCAAGTATGCGTACGCGTGACCTCGAACGTCGTCGTCACCTAACTGATATACAAAGAAAAAAAGTCCGTTACGATTAAAAAAAACCCGTTGTATTACGCTTCCTTTCCGTTACAGTTCAACCTACCAACATATTTTTTTACGTTAGCGGCTATGTTTTAATCGTTTTGAGAAAACTGACCTAAGAAACAAACAAATCAGTCTTACATTACCATATGATGGATTATAGTGTTGTTGCATTTCCACACCACCCAGGAGGTAGCAACCGCGGCGCGTTGAGATTTTTTTTAGAGTGAAACCTCACCCCAGTAGGCCGACAAAACACTGGTACAATATTAAAACGATTTAAAATATAAGCTAAAAATTATTTTGTATATTATAAAAAAGTCTTCATGATACTTCTTTACAAGAACGCGATGGGATGAACAACAAACGCAGATGATGAGTAATGATAAACTTGCACAAGAAAACTTATCTATCCGAAAGAAAAAAACCTCATTTAAAAGTTAACTCTCATTTGTGTATGCGAAACCTGTCTTCTCTTGCAAGTTTATCATTATCCATCATCTGCGTTTGTTGTTCACATAGCGTTCTTGTAAAAAAGTATCATGAAGAAGAAGAAGAATATGTTTCGTATACATAAACTGAGTTACAAGTAAAAATAAATAAATAAAATTTCTTACCGGTCAAAAAGTCACATCGAATCTAAATAATCATAATCATATGAATAGTCAATTCTTCATATCCCTTAACGGTAGGAGGCACCACAGAGCCATCATTTTTAAACCACCAACAAGGAGTCGTCGTATCTAAGAAACCGCCGGTCGTTGTCGTCTCGCACTTGTTGTACAACGATTTGTAAAAAATCTTCACCGGACTCGGACTTAACCGCAAGCGACGATAGTCAATTACCGATTTCACCATCTCATACTTATCCTCATACAACGGACAAACAGCACAGAAGTGTACAAAGTATGTCCCTGTGAAAAACGCATCCAACGCCACTAGTAACAGGTGGATCATGTGTGCGGGATTCCGGTTCTCTGTGACATAAACTGGATATAGACGAAAGTCGTCCTTCACCAGTTCGTAACCGTATACGTTTATACTGATGTCTGGATTCTGCCGCTCGAACAGATCGATATCTTTCAACTTTACAGGATACTCGATACCGGTCATGTTCAACTTCCACTGGTGTTCGACGTAACCTGACTGACGGTAATGACGTCCAGGTTAGTCGAACAGATGGGCCAAAACTGACCATAGGAAGCATTTACGACCATAAGGATTTTTAGCATTGATGACTGCTTTTTTCTTTTTAATCTGTGGTTTTCTTTTTAATCTTTTTAATCTAAACTTAAACTTTTTAATCTTTTTTTTCGACATATGAACTAACACCACCGTATAGTGGGCGGTACCGAACAATGTTTAGATCTATACGATTTACTTTGTTCACTACCCACCCACTACCGTTTTTGGAACAAAGTTGGTAAGAGTTTCGATGATTTTCCCGTGAAGGTTGAGTTTGCATAGTACTATCTCAGTTCTGTCTTCAATTCGTACACGTTTTCCTATCTCCACATTCACAACCATGTACCTGTAGTAAAAAAAAGAAAAACAAAAACAAATGGCTATTAGTTGATGTTTCGTATAAAACCAGATTAAATTAGTAATTTAGAGAAATACTTATTACTAGGAATGTATATTTATGTACCCACCATTTAACGTTGCCATCAAATCGTCTAGCCTCTGTCTTCAGATGGTCCAGCACTGGTGTTTATCGCTGGTCAAGGACTCTTAGAACGTCAATGAGATTGAGGTCCATTAGATCCCACTTGAAGAGGATCATGTTGTTATTGATAGCACGTACTTTTTGTGGAGATGACATTGTGTTTTTTGCTTTCTTTTTGATTAGCTGGAACATACGAAGAATATCATATTTTATAATACTATTCCAGACGCGCGTGCACACACACACACACACACACACACACACACACAAACATATATATATATATTTTTTAAACGATGTTGTTTTTTTTCTTAGCAACTAATAGTATCTGTTTCTCTTTTGTTTGTTTCAGATTATCTGTATTGGTAAGATGGGCGGAGAAGCAAGGCATCTCTAAAACACCTTACATGTACAACACAAAATTACACACAAAACAAAAACACTCTAAACCCCCATACAGTAAAGTAGACTACTGTTTTATTTAAAATGATAGTTTTTTACTATATGCAGTGGTTCGAAGGCCCGCTACAAGATCTGATATTAGATTTATCTAATATCAGAGTTAAAGCAAGCTGGATCAGAAGACTTATCCCTGACCTGGGGATTCTTTTACTTTTACTAGATTTCTCAAAAACTAGTAAAAATACAATTCGGGAGTTATTTTCTTTTCAATTTTTCAGGTCAGATTTTATAAAAAATAAAATCACTAAATTTATACCTTAATTTTGATCTCAAGAATAAGTCTTGCATAATTTTACCGAAGACGCAGAAATCAATTTTTTGCCAGCTCTCACTCGCTGACGAAGCGTTTCTGAACCTATATTCAAGTGAAATCTTTTCTCTACTTTCATCAGGAACATAACCTAAAAGTTCTTCGGGAAATTCATTCTTCGGGAATCACCACCTGTATATATATATATATATATATTTGTCTGTGTGTGTTTGTACGCGCATATCTGCGCGTGCGCGTGCGTAAACCGACTTATAAAGTACCGTACAAACTAAAGAAGAAATTTTTTCTATTATTTGAAGTTTTGAAGTCTATTATTTGAATTAAAGCTTCTTACCAAATTTAGTGTCAACTTGAAAAATTAATAATGCAAAGATAATTGAAATGATTTTTCGTGCTATTTTTCTAAGTAGTTGGCTTTACTACTTTTTTCTTTAAATTCATTTTATTTTATATTGAACATTTATTTTAGTTTAAGATTTGGATAGATGAAAAGAAAAAGCTCGGTCAATATGAAAAATCAGTTAGCAAAAATTACGCAAAAGGCGAGAAATCTAGTGTATCGAGAAAAATTAAGGAAATATAAAGAAAATGACGTGCCAAGAATTTCTGAAATACGAGAAGCTCCATTAAGGCTTTACATACTTTTTTAAATTAACTTTCTTGAATTTTGGCGCGTAAATAATCTGAATATCTAGACAAGATTATTGATAACATGAGACTAAAAATCATTAAGATATAAAAATCTAAAGCCAAGCGATGGCGAAAAAATGGTCAAATTTTCTATGAAGATAAGAGTTTTTCGTTTACAACTACACCGCCAGAGGAATTTCCTTTACAGAATAAAAAGTTCAACAAAAAAAATCATCAAATCAGTCACTTTGGTGAAAAGTATGTTTGAATAAGCATTGGAAAACCTTTATGAATCGAATTAAGAATATCTTAAAAAACGGGTAGTATAAAAACAAGAAATAAACAAACATAAGGGCATATCATTAACAAGGTTATAAAATAAACATAAGAGGCATAGCATTACTAGTACATTACAACTAACTAATAAATTAATTGGTATTGTCATTCACTTTCCCTGTTATCCTAGTATATTATTACACGGTACTGCTAAATGCTGTCTTCGTATTGAGTAACAGCCGTTACTAATGACCTGTTTTTTTTTTTAATGACGTTTTGTTGTACCTGTTCATTTTAACAGTCATATTATTTTGGTTATCTCTCTTTCAATACATTGTTACTAACAAGTTCCTGTTGTATTTTAAATCCTACGTAACGACTCACGGTCACCGACATGTTATTTTAGGAAATTCTTCCAAAATATTCAGTTAATCTACTACTTCAGTTTAACTTAAAATAACTAAAAAAATTGCAGTAAAATAAAACTAATCTCAACATTCGAACAACTGCAGACTCAAACACACACTCACAATTCGGTATAACTCCATGATAATTATCTTTAAAAAAACAATAAAACAGACTGCAATATAACATATTAAAAAGATCATTCTTTAAATTTCTACATTTTAAAGGCGCTACCGAATTAAAAAAAAAAACAGGTATATTCATTAGTCCGGTGGAAATTGGTAGCGTATAAAAAATGCCATACCTGACCGGGATTCAAATCCGGGACCTCCACACACGTAATCTGGTTTGATTTCGAAAGTTTAAATATGAAAAATAACCGGGAAAGTATTATTTTCTCATTTTTACTGAGATTTTTTAAAGCTATTTTTTTATTTTTTATTTTTACACGGTTAATTTTACTTCTAACATATGAAGAGGCTTACAAAAATCCTCCTCCTCCATTAAAAATATCCATTGAAAAAAAAAGATGAAAAAACTTAATATTGCTAAAAATAAGAAAATAAAAAATTACGTAAAGGACATTTTAAATCCAAACATAACCTGGAATAATGAACTATTTACATTTTTTTTTCTATATTTTCAACTAATAATTGTCTTAAATTTCCAGTCGAAAATAGTTTAAATAAAAAGAATGACATCAGGCTAAAATGTAAAATACTATCCTAAGGCGCAAAGTTGATTAAAAAAGCGGTTTACGAAGATAACAATTAATTTGTTAAAAAAAATTGTGGTCTTTTTTTGAAAAAACAAAAAGAATCTAAAATGCTTAAACGTACATAAAAAAAACAATGAAGGTGATTAAATATATTATGTGCTATTTCATACAGAGATATTTCAACAAGAATAATATTTGTATAAAAAATATAAGCTACCTGAATTTAAAGTACTAAGTAGATAAATTGTACGTAATAACGAAACCACATCCTTAGGTGGTTTTACTAGTCTTAGTAAAATATCAGTAGGTAAATAACTACCTAATACAATAGAAAACTGTTTAACTGCGACGGATATTACATAAGCAGTTAGATTTAATATAGTACAAATGCATAATTTAATATTAATAAGCTACAAAATAATTGTTAGGCATCATTGTAAAAGTTAAAAAAATCTCACCCTATCTAATAATTCTACTTTGAAGCAGGAAAAAATTCCAAACTGGTCTACCAAAATTAATAAGTACTAAAGATTTGTAATTTGAAACAAAAATAATTTAAAAACAAATGAACTATAAAAATTGTGTAGGCAGGCAACGTTTGGAATAGGTAAAACAAATTGTTAGGGAGGGATGTAGGATGTAGGATACCGAAATGAAACGAGTAGCACTAGATAGGGAATCTTGGAAAGCTGCACCAAACCAGTCAAATGACTGAAGACAAAATATATGTATATATATATATATATATATATATATATATATATATATATATATATTGAATTATTTACTGTAAACATTTTTTACAATCAGAGGTTAATAATTATTAATAAATCAATATATTTAAATTAATAAAAAAAAATTTAAATAAAATATATGTATTTGAAGTCGGATTCGAACCGATGTTTGCATGGTTACGGATTCGACACGTTCTCACTTACACCACAATTACTTGAGCGACGTGGAACAAAATTAATATATAAACTAATATAAAATTCTGATACGGAGATCACAAAAAAATGTGATGTAATGTGGTGTCCGTCACAATGCAATTGTGTAACTCTCCATTTTATTAAGAATTGGGGGATCGTAGTTTACTTTCAAATGAAATAAGTTTAAATGAAGTGCAGCAAAGAATGTCTATTTGTAATTTAATAGGCGTACAAAGAAGTTTCCACATCAGATTTTTTACTTTGTTTTATTTTATTAAGTCCTAACTCTTCTTACAGTGTAATAAGAAAAAAATATTCAGATAAAGAAAGATGGGACACTTTAAAAAATAATTATTTTTCTTTATTAAATACAGTTGGTAATAAGTACTAAACTGTGGGGAAACTGATCACATTGTTGTTGTTGTTTTCCAGGATAAATGAAGAATCAGTTCGTTGCAGGAACATAAAACAAAACCGTACACGTTACAATTTGATCAATCCAAAAATCAGATGAAAAAGAAATATTCTCTAGTTTATAATTGTAAACAGTATTTTAATACGAGTTATTAATTTTAGAAGAATGCTTTTTTCAATTTAAAATTTTTTTATTTATTACAAAATACGAATTAATGCACAAAATTACAAAATCGTATAATTCTATTACATAAAATATAATGTTATATTACATTGTTATCTAAAACATACATTTTAGAATTAGATGATAATAGCAGTACTCTATTGTAATTTTTCTGCATTATTCTCTTCAGTTTTATAAGTTGAAAACAAAACAAAACGTGATTACTTAAGTGATTTTTTATCGTAGATAAAAATTCAACTTAAATAGTAGATTATTAAATTAACACAATTTAGTAGATACACACAATAATAAATTTTCAGTTCTCTTTTTAATGACTATTCATAGAATTAGCTGAGACAAAATTTAAAAAAACTGAAAAAACAAATTTCTTTACAATTTTTTCGCAGCTTTGTTTTATGAAAAATAATTTTACTTATACTCGCATCAACAATTAAAGTCATTAGCGACATTTCAAAGTAATGTAATTGTTTCGGTAAACGTAAAGTCGTGAACCAACACAGAGCAACCATTCCAGAGACGTGTGGTTTATTGAATCCCAACCACTAAAGAACACCGGTATCCAAGATCTAGTATTCAAACCCGAATAAAAGCAACTATCTTTAAGATTTGAAACTGAGAACTCTCGATTTCGAAATCACTTAATTTACGACGACGAGTTTACTACTAGACCAACCCGATGACTTAAGCTGTGTTTTAATTGAAGTCTGTATTATCTAAATTTTAGAACCGCGAAACGAATTTCTTTTCTAAATAATAACACATTTTTCGTAACGAAATCATTTATGTTAATTTTCAATGAGAAATTATTTTATTAATCAGAACCGAAAATGTTTATTGTTACGTACATTATATTACGTAAATTGTATAATATATAATTATATATTTGCATATCCATAATATGCATATATATATATATATATATATTCATACGTTTAATCCGCGTATTGCTTTAATTCATAATCCGTATTAATGAATTTATTACGTTCATTTTATCGCAAGTACGAGTGTATACCTGTAAATGCGACCTACAGAAACTATCGCTTATTCAGATTTATTTTTATTACATTTACCGTAAGCTGAAAGTTGACCGATGTAAGTATTTTGCCATTTCACTGTTTGTTTTGCAATGGTCATCAAGGACCACGAGTAGCAGCTTTTTTAACAAAATTTTGCTTTTCTTTTAACCCAATATTTTATTCTCTGGTTCATTTTTTTCTTTTTTCTTCTAAAATTAATTGTTATTTTAGACAATTTTTGTTTTAATTGATGGACAAAGCCGTTACTTGATGAAAATCCATATTAAAAAAATAAAATAAACATATTTTATTTCAGTTTTACAAAATTATTAATTTTAAAATAATAAAATTATTAATTAATAATAATATATAAATACTACTAATATCTATAATGATTATTAAATAATTACAACCGATGAAAATAATACTACATATAAATATTACAAATTTTTATGATTTTAAATAATATTTAGAAATATTACCAATTATTTTATTTTTTATTCTATTTTTTTTTTTGTTCACATTCACTTACCCCGTCCCCCAGAGCCGGAACATGCATAACTCAGCTCCGGGGGGTTACCTTTACCTCAAACTACCTCGGCAGAACACGAGGTCCCGCCCAGATAGCCAGGACTCGGTCTTCAGTACACGACTCTAATGAGAAGACCCCCAAACGGTTCCCCTCACCGGTACTCCGGTCCTAATGCCCTGCCTCTAATGGGGAACCCCCAAGGAGATCCTGACCTCGTAGGGAAAGACACTCTCCGCCACCCCCTCCGTTCCACCCATCGGGACTACGGTCTTACAGACGGGACTACGCGGTCTTCGCCGCGTCCCTCCCCGAGAGACGCGGCGAAGGAGTACCCATCCAATCATTGATGGGTACGCCGGAGCCTCCCACCCCTCCTAGACAGGGCTGTCCCCCACAGATATACATCATCACTGAGCAGGCGCCGCAACTTAATGTCGCAGGTGAAGCCTTGCATCCCCTACCTCCAGGTGCATGTCCATGCAACCGACAGAAAGGTCACCGAGCCTTTTGCCAGAAGTCCTTTCGTAGATGACCGGCCTCATCTGAGGTGAAACAGTGGCCAGTACTATCTGACCCGGTATACGAATTGGCCCTGTGGCCTGGCTTCCAGCAAAAAAACAAAGATCGTCAAATAAACGTCTCATAACCCTACAAGCCACCCATCCAATACCGATACGTCCATCAGCCAATAATTTATCCGCATGATTTTTTGAAACTCCGCAATGAATTTATCCTGAGTGGTGAGTACATCCACATCCTTAATAAGGACGTGGACGCTCCCACCACCTCTCCCTGTCAGAGCCGTAATGGTGCCCTTTTCCTTCGCAGAAATATCCTTGCTTACCCATTCAGCAGCACCACTATTGGCCCGCACCCGGATGTGGAGGTCCTCACCTTGAGCCTAACGCACGGAGAGGATCCCGACTTCACCTAGCGACACAGCTCCTTTTACCGAGCGGAGGAGGTCAGCATAAGTTTTCCCCTCCGCTTTGACTACCACTGTTGTCGTCAGCGGACCTATCGGCCGTTTCTTGCCGACATCCTTCTGCATCAACAAGCGCAAAAAGTGTTTCTCCAGACCAACTGAAATATGCAACTGTGTAGCGCAGTAGTTGCCCAATTCGTCCCGATGGTCCTGGAAAACTCACCACCCGACTGTGACCATCCATTACCTGTGATACCGACTGGCAGACGGAGCCCATCTCACGGTCGCCAAGTTAATTATTAGGGCGTAATCAGTACGGCCAAGATCACTTTTGGAATCACCACCGTCCGCGGACATGTCTGAAGCAGATGACTGTACAAGAAAGACTTGGCCCGTCATCAATTTACCCAAACGAGCCAACTCCCAATCGATGGTGCTTTACGAAATACTGGAGTGTGATTTAGGTGATTCTGTGAAAATCAAATAACATTTGTTTATTTTCTTTGTTGATTTTTTGTTTGTTTTGGAACCCCTTGAAACTCTGATATTTCCACATTTGTTTCTATCTAATAACAGCATTTATTAATATTTTTAATTATACTAAAAATACGTTAAATAATTGTGACTGGCATTACAATACTTTTTGTTTTGTTCCGCATTGTATATTTATTATAATTGAAGTACCTATAAATAATATATTTCGTTTTTTCCCGATTTTGTTATTGTCTTACAACTATTTTTTATTCTACTTTTAAATAAATTTTAATATAATATATATTAACTTTTTTCCTTGTGTTACTACCATTCTTCTGCCTACGTTAAGTGGGAAAGAAATATAAACCACATTTTTTATTCATTACAAAATAGGTGGGAGAAATGATTAAAAACAGATAATCCATTGTTGAACAGCTGCTCAAATTGAATAAACAAGTTAATAATTAATCATAACCATGACTAATTATGTAACCGTTTTTAAATATTCTAATTCTAATTATCATCTGTTTTTAATAGTTTTTACCAGCTATATTGTAATGAATAAAAGATTTGTATCTGAAATTGATGCATTTGTTTAAGGGCCGCTATTTTGTTTCTATAAATCTTAAAAGGTTAAATTTTTACAGAACATTTTTAGAAACATAATTAAAAGGTCTGCAAAGTTTCAATAGAATCAATGGGGGAATGGGCGAGTGGTACTAAATTAAAAGCATATACTTCTGGCGAACCGTTTCTTGTTTTTCATTCACTGATTCATATTTATGGTTGAGAAATAATTCATTGAATATTTGGTTTATGCTTAACACCTTTTTTATTGTAATGAGTTGATAAAATATTGATACATTGGTAAATATAAATAGATTAGTAATAATCTTATATATAGTATTGTTGTACATTGATTCAATACTTACTGTGTGAAATCTGAACTAGCATAAAATAATATAAAAAATTAATAAAAAGTAAAATAAATGTCAGCTGGTGACTGAATTGTAACAACTTCATATATTAAGGAGTAAGAAGAAGGCAATTCATTTAATAAATAAAGAAGAAATGATTTGAATCTGAACATACTGCTTGCAAAAATCAATTTTTATAATATGAAATGTTACAATAATTCAATGAATATAATAAGTGATTTATCACCTGAATATGTCGTACAAATAATAGGATTGCAAATGAATACATTATACAATGCTGTATAGATTTTGCCATAATATAGAAAAATGAATAAAGTTAAATGTACATATTTAAATATAATGCTTATAATGGTTATGGTATGAAAATAATAATGCTTGCTTCAAACTGCATTCATAAATCGGGAAGTCCACATACGATTGTAATGTTTAAATAAACACTGTATGTATGTACATGATGCATGGTGCATGTAAGTAGTACAGTAACTATTTATATAGACTGTCAAGAGTGTAATATGACTGTAAAAAAATAATATGACAAATATACAAATTAGTAATAAACAATGATAGAGTAGTTATGAATACATTAATAATCATATGAAATACAGATTAACTGAAATTGTAATAAAATATGCAAATAATAAACTCAATCATTAGAGAATGGTAATAAACAATTTATGCACAGGTCTTAGACCTCTGCCTGCCATGATGAATCACAATTGGATGAGATTGAAAGAATTTGTTTGCGGTAGTGATAATACATCATTAGAACCGATGTAGCTCTGTTCTTTTGAATGTTTTGATTGTGGCCTTAAGTGTTGATAAGGATTACTTTTATTGTTACTAACAGTATTATTATTGATTGTAGCTTTTATGCTATTTTGATAATCAGGATTCTGTTGTTCTAGTGAGTAAGGTAATGTATTTATATTTATATTAATGTTAAGATTCGTTGGCATCTGTAGGTTTTTTGTAAAGTCAAATCGTTGTTGTTTTTTAGGGGTTATAAAAGAGGCTTCCATTTTCAGATACCGTATATGTTTATGCTTTGATTGAGGAATACCCTCATGAGATAAAGTGATCTGTTTTGATAAATATTGTTACCTCATCATGACAAATAGTTTGTCATGATTATCATTGATATTTGAATGATGTTTATTCTTAGAATATTGTTTATTATCATTATAAAATTGTTTGATTGATAACTCTAAGTAGTGGTTTCTCAGTAGCAAAATGTCTTTCGAAGTTCGACCTTTGTTGTCTCATCTGGATTTGTTGATGCCCAAAATAGCATGAATAGTTTCCTTAGATTACGTTTTTCTTCATTACATTGCCAACACGTGATAGGAATTAATGAAATCTACCAGTTTTCCTCTTGACTGATTTTTAGATAAACAATACATATTAATTTCAGAGTTATTACTTCCTAATTTAGAATCATTAAATTTGACCATATGGATGAGTGTATTGCATTTCTAGGCGCAAATCTTACATCAATTTTTATTAATAACATTGATTAGTGGAATGGCCTTTTCACAGACAATTAGAGCAATTATTTTCCAAAAAGGCTTTATGATCATCAATTGACAAGTTTAAAAACTCCTTACACTGGTATAAATGATTTGATTTACAGAACGAACATTGATTAAAGTTAAATTTAACATAATAATAACAGTATGTTCTTTATATTGTTTATTATGATTTAAATCAAAGCGTTTGGTTGTATTTTTATAATGTTGATCTTTGGCATCGTTTTCTGTGTTTATTTGCTTGTTTGAAGTGAATGAATTAATATTTTCTAAAAGTTTGTCGTCTGGAATTAAGAAACTCGATAAATTACTTAAAGGTGGGAACTTTCATGTGATAATTTCTCATTCCATAATCTTATGTAATAATCAAACTTGGATGTTAGGAAATTGGAAGACAATAAATTCATATGTGTTGACAGGAGGTTGCAATAATTTGAGTGGATTGACACATGAGGAAATCTCATTAATAAATTTTGATAAATTATCCACAGATTCTCTTTTTATAGATCTGATCTTATGATGCAATTAGCATTACGAGATGCAGTTAAATATTTGTTGTCAAATCATGATTCTAAAAATTCTAGAGCTATAACATAATTTTCGTTTGTTATTGGCAGATCTTTAATAATAACTAAGGCTTCATTTTTTAAAGAAGAATTAGATAATATAATTTTTGGATGTTAGATAAGTCATCTGTTATATACTAAATCAATAAATATGTTAAAATGATGCTATGTTAATAATAATATGTTAATAATAATATGTTACCTTCAAATATAGGTAAATTTATAGGCTGTAATTGTGTGTTTAATTGGTATAATTGAACTAACTTCCTGATTAACTGTTTTTGGCTCTTATATATAAAATTTTGTAACTTAGATACTATAGCACACTATCTTCTTCGACCTGTATATGACCAGATTCTAAAACTTCATCATATTCCAATTCAAGTTAAAATAGAATGTTGCAAAGAAGATATATGTTAATAAGATATGTTGATAAGAATTGCAAATGAAGAAGATGCCTTAATTTAATCCGTAAAGTGGCAATGTCACCTTGTATAGGATCATAATTACAAATAAATTTTCCAATCCTCATTATTGTGGCCTTTGTTAAACATCTTTGTTTAATTAATTGCTCCATTAATTAAATAATTAAATGATATTACAAAAATGATAATGTTAATAAAGATAAATATGAATACGTTAAAATAATATCAATTCCAATGATGAATAATAGCTGAACCTTCAATATCCTTTCTTTGGTAAATTATGAATTGATATATTGAATTGTAGAACTTTCAAGATCTGTGGTCAGAGGACCAAAAATATGGTGAACTGTTTCTTGATTTTGATGTCAATGATTTATATTTATGATTTAGAAATAATTCACTGAATATTTTGTTTAATGTAATGAATAATATATTGATAAATATAAATATGTTAGTATTGAGACTACTCTGTGAAATCTGAACTAGCATTAAACAATATAAAAAATTAATAAAAAGTAAAATAAACATCTGGTTGTGACTGAATTGTATCAACTTCATATATTAAGCAGTAAGAAGAAGGCAGATCATTTAATAAATAAATAAGAAATGATTTAAATCTGAACAACCTCTTCGTGGGGCACTCTGTATATACACTCTCTGTATATATATATATTTTTTTTCTTTCTGTATTTGATAACGTTGAGTAAATATATTTTTTAGTTAATAATTAACGTATAATAAAATAAAAACTTAATCTAAGCTATGGAAAGATGCAATTATTGTTTTTTTTTTGTAATTAAAACTTTTTTGTAAAACTATTAGTAGTAATTTAAAAAAATCAAACTGAATGGTAAAAAGGGAAGATTTACACAAACTTTTTAATTTTAGTTTGTTTGTAATAACTTTGTTAAAAATTATTATAGATCGTTGTAATTGATAGTAGTAAATTGTTATATTTTTATTTTACCAATATTATATTATATTTAAATTATATTAATATAATATTATATTATTATATATTTATATTTACCAACATTATGTTAAATTTAAACTGGATAGTAATGTGTTTTGATTTACAATAATTTGTACACCATTCACATTTTTTAAATAAGAAATAAAAATGTATAAAATAAAAATGAAACTTCTGGATTGAAAGTTTATTTAGCTGATTTTTAATTTAAGTAAATATGAAAAATTACTGAAGTTTTTTAGTATTGAAGTGAAGTTTTTTACTGTTTAACAAATTAATGAGATAAATTTAAGCTCTTTTTCATTAATTATTTTTAATTTATCCAACTGGAGGGCTGTTCTATTGGTTAACAAGTCATTGCAAATCAACTGATTTTGATGTAGAGAGTTCTCAGGTTCAAATTCTAGTTAAGGCAGTTACTTTTATATGGATTTGGATACTAGATCGAGGATACCAGTGTTCTTTGGTGGTTGGGTTTCAATTAACCACACATCTTATGAATGGTCGACCTGAGACTGTACAAGACAATACACTTCATTTACATTCATACATATCATCCTCATTGATTCTCTTTAATACCTTATGGTGATCTCAGAGGATAAACAGAAAAAAGAGCTTTCCAGCTTTAGTCGGCGATCATAGGAGATTTCTTGGAAATATTTTTTCTTGAAATAATTTTATATTAATTCCGCTTTATTGTTATAGAAATAATTTTTTATAAATGTAAAGGTTTTATAAAATTTGCGCTCTTATGTATTTGTTAAAAGTTTTTACACAGGATATATTATTTTCAACTTTTAGTCAGTTAAATAATGACATTTAATTTTTAAATCGTTCGTAAAATTATTGTGAATGGTACCAGCTTTTGTTAGTAGTTTATCTGAAATTTTCAAAAAAAAAAGTTATCATCTAGGATAAAAGTGAAGTCATTAATTGACAGATATGTATGTATTCTTTTATTAATAAAATATAGCTAATTACTATTTTAAACAATTGATATTCCAGTTCGCAAAGTCAACTTTGTTTTATATAAATATTTTTTATTTACGTTATTCTCATCAGTTAAAAAAAAATTAACATGTAGTGCCAATCAATAAATAATAATAATAACAAAAAAAAATGTAAGAGAGTTTACAAAGTTTATTTTTAGTACTAAAAAAATTAAAACTCAAAAAAAAAAATATATATATATATACCATGTTTCATTTTATTTTGAACATAGGGAATAAGTTATTAAAAAAATTCAGAATATATTTTCTCTGCACCTAAACTAAAGGACTAACCCTTAAGTGGCAAAGTGGGGTCTTTTATTATGACGCAGACAAATTTTTTCAATGTCTTTTTTTTACCAAACTGAGAGAATACCTGGAGAGTCAGCTTCCTGGCTTACTAACCTAAAAAAAAAAATACCCTGCCATGCTAGTTACATTACCTTTTTGCTAAAGTTACTATTATGTTTTAAGGTGCAATTTCTTTTCTGATTTGTGATTTGATTGTCAAGCGAAGATGGATACAGACAATTTAAGAAATGAATTAAGTGAAATTGACAGACTATTAGATGAAAGTTTATCCAATATTGATTTTACATCTGATTTCTCTGATGCCATTCCAGAAGAGATTCTGCATGAAACAGATTCAGAACAGTGCGTGGATGACTCAGATCATATTCCTGAAACTGATGAAGAGAATTTCGTTGAATCTAAAGAAGATGTTTCATTAACTCCTGAATATGTTTTACTTGAACACAGGAACAAAAAATGATCAAAAACAAAGTTCAACCATTCAAGTGGTCTATGATTGTTCTACTATCTGGTCGGGCCCATAATTTGATTAGCAAGCTGTCAGATTTGTAGGGCAATGCAAGAATTAACAAGCCACAAACCACAAACCACTACTAATGCATGACATATTTTTATAAATGAAGAAATGATCGAGATAGTTCTAGAATACACAAATGAAAAAATAACAGAAATGGCAACAAAATATGAAGAAAAAAAATTAGATTTTCAATATACCCAACACTGATAAAACCAAAGTAAAGGCAGTTTTTTGGTTTATTATACTTAGCTGGTGTATTTAAATCAAATCATAAAAATCTGACAGGTTTATTTGCTAGTGATGGAACCAGAAGAGATATTTTACGGTGACAAAAAAAAGATTTCTGTTTTTACTAACGCTTTACATTTTGGTAATTCTTCCACAAGAAATCAGCGCAAAGTTACAGACACAGCTGCTGCAATATCAAATATTTTTAACATATTTGTTATGAATTCCCCAAAAAACTAATCATATGAACATTACACAGCAGCTCATTGTTTCCATTTCGCAGTAACTGTTGATTCCACATATATATGCAAAACAAACCAGCAAAATATGGTTTAAAAATTTATATTTTGGCTTTGTAAATTTATTTTGTAAATGGTATTATCTACTGAGGAAAAACACTGAAAATCCAAAAAACCTGTTATTCCTAACAAAAACGGCACTGTCTTTAGCTGATCCGTTTGCCCAGTCTAATTGTAATATTACAGCTGACAATTACTTCAGTTCTGTAGAACTGGTCGACAAACTTAAATATAAGGGTTTGACCTACCTTGACACTATGGAAAAAAACAAATTAGAAATTCTGTGCAGTTTTTGCCTGATAAAAAAAAAACTCTACACCAGTGAGTTTGCTTTCACAGCAGATAAAACACTTGTATTTTGTGCCAAAAAAAAAAAAATCGTGCTGTAATACTGATTTCTTCAATGCACTATGATAAATCCATTCTCTAGAATTGAGAAGATAAAAAACCAGAAATAATAGATTTCTACAATATGATCAGAGTTGGAGTAAATAGTCTAGATCAAAAATATGTCGTGTATTCGGTAGGTTGTCGCACTAGATGGTGGCCCATGACTATCTGGTATGCAATAATGAATAATGAGGGAGTCTATTCCAGGATTGCATTCAACGCTGCTAATCCCAACTGGTCGTATGGAAAGGCGTGAATTTATCACTTAGAAGACAACTCATAAACAGCCATTTGATTCTGCGATCTCAAAAACAGAACCTGCCCCAAGAACTTCAATCTCTAATTTCAAAGACTCTGGAAAGAGGTGAAGAGGTCACAGAGACTCGCGAGCCTGAACAGGATCCAGGCCATTCAAAAAGGCAAAGGTGTTATCTGTGTCCAAGAAATACACCGCAAGATGTACTAAATGTTCAGGAGGTGTTTGCAAGGAGTACAGCATCAATGAAATAGTCTATATAAACTGTAAAAACTGATGAGCAAAAAAAAAAATGGTTGCTGCTCTCTACCAAAGTTTTCAGTTTTCATGTCAGATTTCAGCTATTAATTGACATTTTATTTGGTTTTTTTTCGTAGCAGTCAAAGAATATGTTAAATTTTGAGAAAATATAGTAATTAAAACAGGGATAGTTTTTTTAGGAAAGGTGTTTTACTTAGGGTCTACAAAAAAAAATAGTTTTAATTTGTTCTAAAAAATGTTCTAAAAATAATAAAAATGTGAATAAGTCAAAAATATTCTGATTTCTAAGATTTTAAAATAACGTATTGTAAATAATGTATCCACAAAACGTGAAAATTTACCACTATGGAAATTTTATAAGGCTTGAATATTTACTGTGGAATTTTACACAAATTTATTTCAAATTATAACTTAGAATATACCGTCAAATCGTTATCACGCTTGTTTTGAATTTAAAAAAGGATAAAAATTGCAATGTGATTTGCAACTTTTATTAAAACTTATGGAGTAGTGTTTATGTATAAAGATGTATATGTGTATTAAATATAAATTAAAAACATTATTCTCCATTAATATGTAATAATATACATGTAAAAAAATCATTATATGCTTGTCTTTAAATGCATACAAATGTGGTGGCTTAAATCTTGTGCGATGTGACGATTCGTGAATGAAATTCAACATTATATACTTTGAGATGACTTCAATCATTAAATTATTAAAATTTCTAGTCTAAAAAGCATACAGTAGACATCAAACGAAAATGAAGGTTATTATAATTCATCAGTATTCTCTTATTACAGAATAGAGAAATTCCAAATGCAAAAATGCCAGTAAGGAGAATATTAAGTTAAATAGTCATATAAATAGATGTTGACATAAATGTTATTCTGTGAAAAATTATAAACAATAAACATCTATTACAGTGAAGTTTTCACAATTTATATTCACAAGTTACTCTTCAAATTCTTATTAGTCACTACTAAAACTAAAACATGGCCGCGTGTAACAACAAACTTATCTTTCCAGGAAAAGATCAAAATTAAGCGCACTATATGCCGTTAGGGTTTTACGAAAATGTAAATCAAATATATGAATTGAAATATTAATTAGTAAATTTAATTAACAATTCCAGGAAAATCATTTCCCATTTTCCCGAATGCAAACATAAAGTTGTTGCTTATAAAAATTCATTAAATTTTAACCGATAATACGTTAATATTAACATATACAGTATGTGTATATACTGGGCTGTATATACTTATACAAATAATGAATCATAAGCGGATAAGGATTGGTTAACAAATAGTTTAGTTTTGTTTATTGAATAAAATAACGGTGATGGTAATTTGTGATTGGTGGAATGCAGTGGCTTTCTGACTGGTCAATCGTATTAGTTCGCATGATTGGTTAAAAAATACGATATTTTGATTGGTTAGTTATTGTAATAATCTCTGGGGGCGGATAATGTTAAATATAATCGGCGATATGCTTGATGAATGTGAATTGCCATTGGTATTTTTATCGGGTTGTCTTTGGGCGGGTTAGAAAGGTATTTGTCATATTCCATTTTTTTTGTGACTGTTATGTGCATAAGTCACATAACAGGCGTAAACTGTATGTCTCCGCCATTGGAAAATTTAATATAAAACTTATTTACTATATACGATTTTTTTACGATTACCCGTTAAAATATACTTTCATCTGAATGAAAAATGATAAAAAAAATGTATTATTATTATTCTACTTTTTCGGGGAGAGGGAAAGCTTGGAGTCAAAAAAGACCCCACCATGCCGAATGTGAGATCTTTTTTCACCATGTCAGTTAAGGGTTAACCTTTTTTCCTTAATGAATATCTTTAATGGACAACTTCCATTCCAAGTGATTTGAAGTTTCACCCTTACAAATTCAAGTTGTAAAGGAACTGAAACCATCAGACTACGTGGTGTGACAATTTAGTGATAACCCCAATTTTATTGATAACCTTTTCATGTCGGATGAGGCTCATTTCAATAACAGTGGGTATGAAAACGAGCAGAATTTCAGATATTGAGCAGCTGAAAACCTCGTCAATTACACAAACGACCATTATACAACAAAAAGATTATAGTTTGGTGTGCCGTATCAATGTAAGTTGTGATTGGACCTTATTTCTTTAAGGATGATAGAGGGAATGCAACAACAGTAATAAATGCAAAGACAATATGTTGATAAGCTCAAAACTTTTGTAGCAGAACAACTTCAAAAATTTCCTTATCTTTATAATCCTTGGTTGCAGTAAGATGGAGCCACGGACCATATTCCCTGAGCGTCAATGCAGCCATTTGACAGCTCTTTGGTAACCACCTAATTTCACCGTTTGGCGACATTTGTTAGCCCCAGCAAACTTGTCGGTGTGAGATTTTTTCTTTCTTGTGGAGCCACCTAAAAGTAATGTGTATACAACTAGCCCAACGACATTCGCTGAGTTGAAAACAAGAAGAAATCGCTGCAATGCCCATGGAAGTGTTTCAAAGTGCAATGCAAAACCTCAGCATTCGAATCATATGGCCGCTATATTAGAAATGGAAATTTTTTGTGTCGGGACAATTAATGGCATGTAATTTACTTTTTGTTTTCAACAATAAAACTTGTAGATTCATTTTTTTTTATTTTTGAAAGAGTTACTTCAAACTTTTCCGTTTCCTTGTGTCACTCTGTATAACATATTTTAAAGTTAAAATTATCAAGCGCTGTCTTAAGTACTAAAGTGCATCCACTCAACTGTATTTATTTTTGTAAAATTTAATCATTCGTTCATAATGCAGCATAAAACGATAAATCTTATTGGATTCATATTAACTATTCCCTAAAGTATCTGAAACCTATCAGACATATTAATTTAATAGAACACTAAATTAAAACAAACCCGCTTACATTATACAAATATCATTATTAGATTTTACAGTAGATAATGTAATGAACGTTTAGCGTGAACATATTATTTAATGAATATATACATTATTAGTAATAGTCAAGGATCAAGGACAAGAACGCCCTTTAAGATCAGATATAATACAACGCCATTGTTTATGTATTAAACTGTCCGTCATCAGATACCTCACAATATTAACATACTCTCAAGTAAAAAAAAAAATTAAATACCTATTGTCACCACAACCAAGAGATTTGAATTTTTTTAAATGAGATAGCGGGCTTTCTTATTTTAGATAAAAACAGATCAAAACTGAATAATAAAAAAATTAGCTTCTAAAAATTTAATAGTAATAAACATTAAAACTGATAACGGGTTTTCACTTCTCTTTTAAACGAATACTTTCTGAAATTACTATCGCACCAAATTTTAAAGAGTAGAAAAAGTAAAAATCTTCTTCAACTTTTATTTGTGTTGTTTTTGAACCCTATTAGGTAGATTTCATAAGAAAGTTACCTATTGTAATGGGTATATTAAGATATACCCATTTTCGACTTCCGGAAAATTTCTACATATCTTCTCATTTCACATCCCCAGACCCCAAAACCGCCGTCAGTTCAAAAGTTCATATATATATTCCTTTCTTGTGGACGCGAAAACTGCCGTAATTTTGCGTCAATCACTTTGAAATTGATACATAAATTATAACGACCCAAAATCTCAGCCGAGTTCATTAATGAGCAAAATCGGATCATGGGGGTAGAAATTGGGGGGATTTTTTCGAAAAAACAAAATATCGTTATAACTTTCTTATTAAGTAAAGGGCTTAAAATTATCTAAGTAAAGTTTTTTGATATCACCCACCAACCACTGGCCCAGGGAGTGGAAAAAATTGGGTTTCGAAGACAAAAAAAATCATACCTCCCTTAATAGGCTTAGTATCGAATCGGTTTAAAGTGGTCGTTAGTCCTCTAAACATTACCTAAAATCTTTATCTGAAACAACTTTTGATATGACCAACCCTTACGGCAAGGGATAACCAAAATATTGCTGGAATGTAAGAAGATGGGGCTTGTCGTATGTTAAACATGTGAAACTTTTTTCACATGGAACCATTGTCGTATTGAGTAAATTTGAAGTTTTTCTTAACTTTAAAGTGGAAATCTCTTTTATCCCCTACTTAGCACGGATGAAATCTACCTCCGCCTTCCGGCATGCCGAAAGGGATTCTTTTATTTTTGTAATATTTTTTTATATATACTTCTTCAGCTTTCAGTGTATATAATTTTTTATCTGCATCATAAAATAACAATCGTAACAAATAAACAAATATTTTTTTTTTGTTGCGTTTCATAAGTCCGAGTAATTTTTTTAAAAAAACTGATACAACTTTTTATCACTCGTATCTTTTACGTTTTACATATTTATTACTTAATAAAGAAATTTTATGTAAATCTAATCAAAGTTATTCATGTTTACTGCTTGTTATAAATAATCATATTTGTACATTCATATAAGTATTTAAATATTCATACGTACCTTTAATCACACAATAATATATATTTAATTCATAATTTCTAATGTAATGCATGTGTTACGTTTACTTAACATGATACGAAAATAAATGTGATTATAAATAACATTATTAATAACCACAATTAACAATTTTTTTGTGAATTTTCAATTTATTGATTGCCCAGTATTATTTTATTCTCCGGTTCATGTTTGTATGATTCATATTTAGCTTAGTGAATGTGTGAAATGCTTACCATTTTTAGAAAAATTTTGCCCCAAAATTCTCCCCTCCCCAAAAATAAAAAAAAAGTTATTTATTTATTGCATTTTTTTAAACAAAAATTTTTAATGTCTTCCTAGATAAAGAAGTAGTGCAAGCGACTAAAAATAAACTTTGGGAGCAAGATTGGGGTGTGAAGAAGCCGATCAAAGTTTAAAAATATCGATTTTTTTGAAATTTTCAAAATGTTTTTGAATTTATGTAAACTTTTAATATTATTAAAAGTTTAAATGGATAATAGACTTTTAGTAATAATATTACAATAAAATTTTGACATAATTCATTCCCCACCTTCAAAAAGGAAATCTTAGGTAACATTTTTATTGGTTGTACATTTTTTAGTGGGATTTCTTTTAGTGTCTCCCATTTAACATAGTAAACGTAGAAAAATTAAAAACTTTTCTTGAAAGGTGATTTTGGTGGTGGGGGAGTAGAAAAAAAATTCCGATATTTTGAGTTTTTAAAACTTTTTTTGGTTTATTCAAACGTATAATGATAATTTTTTACAATAAAGCTTCATCATAAATTAACCCTATCCCAAAAAAGAAATCTTAGGTAACTACTTTCAAGTGTAATTATTTTTTCACTATATAGGAATAAACAAGAGATAAATACTAAAAAAACCGACAGTAAAAAAAAAAAATTGCTCTTTAATGTAGGATACTTACAAATATAAGATAATTAAAGAGCGTACGGGTAACAATTTCGTATATAGTATGTCTGCTACTACGATGGAACAAACATACATACACACACCCTAAATACATTACGCTCCGCTTTGGTCAATATTTCAAGAACACGTGCAGTTTTATTAATGTCATTAACATAGATGAAAATAATATACACATCACATTAATAAATTAAAATCAGAAGATTGGTTGCGAAGATATAACATTTCCGAATAACCGTGATCTCTTAGATCGGGAGTGTACATGATGCATGCAAAAGTTAGCCTTCAACCTACCTGTTTTACCTTTGAAAATCTGATGATTGTAGAAATATTATAAGAGCATCCCATTGTACCTTCCAAAACATCACCACAGGAGCACCTAGCCTGTTACCAGTTGATGGTGATGATCTCTCCTCGCCCGAGTTGCTCGTTTCACCGCACAACTCACGGGAAGCACATTATTATTAAACAGAAATTTTTTTAACTTATTTTATATTATTTCGGTTTATTTAACGTAAATTTAATTCTATTATTTTTGTAATATTATTCATATTGGATTGATCCGAATCATTCAGTTCAAAGCCAGCTCACAAGGTGACAGAGGCTCTCATTAATTCAATTATTTAAAGTTTTTGCTTCAACCAGCAAATATCCAGTACTACATATACATAAATATATATATATATATATTTATACAGCCTATGAAACTTCCGATAATATAAGTATTCCAACGGGTGGTCATACATCTAAATCGGTTCAGTCGTTGAGCTGATGATGGAGTAAACATAGATGTATATAAACAAACTAAATTCACACTCCTTTTTGGGCAGTCGTGTAATAACTAATGCCAGAAAAGTTCTATAACTTTGTTGTCAGATTTTTTAAAATTTAATTAGTTTAAAAAAGTTATTTTTTGTGCGTACTAATGTTTGAAATTTAAACATTAATATAATTCAAAGAAGTAATTATTACGTATCTCTAATAATTATCTTTAATAATTATTATCTCTTATAAAATTTAAAATAAACAATAATTAATAAAATTAAAATTAAATATAAATAAATTAAGGAAAATATTAGACCAGTTCTTCTTTGGTTCAGTTTTGAACGAAGGAATTGTCTATATCTTTAGCCTTTGGTCTTACGCTTTAGTTCAACGTAATAGCAAAACTCTGTGATTTCGGATTTCCCTGAGCTTCCTGCTCGGAAGTTTTCAGAGCCCAGGAAATAAATGTGTGCCCAATGAAACAAAAAATCGTTAAAATGAGGATTTACTGAATCCAGAAAAATATATACGAGTGTATAATAATCTAAGCTCTAAAATAAATTACAACCTTCAGTGTAATGCTTGCTCTAGTCCTATAATATAAGTGTACAATAATTTATAGGTCCCATAGTAACTGTCTGTGGGTGGTTGCACAGTAATTGTGAGTGGGTTGGGCATCGACACTTCAAGGTTATGAAGAGTAAAGAGTAATAAGTATATATATTATAATAGTCATTATTGTTATTAATACCATTCCATTAAAAAAGTATTTTATTCAGTCATTGCAAACAATTGTGATCTTCTTAGCAATAGTAATAATATTTATGATCAAAGAAAAAGATACACTGCCGTACAGATATTATTACAATGAACTACATTTATTGAAAATGTAACACGTGAAAATAAAAATCCTAGACTCTATTTTATTATGTAATCTTAATACGATTAGTATGTCACTTATGATTCCAACTGTATATAGTTTTTGTTAGAAAACAAAACTGAGGTGATATAAATCAAAGTTACATTTCATTTGCAGGATTCCTTTTTATAAAAAAAAGAAAACAAATTTAGCTACATTAAACACTAGGGCAGTGATTCCCAAACTGTACGCCGCGGCGCCCCAGGAAGCCGCGGCCTCTTCACAGGGGCGCTGCGAAATATTGTAAAAGCTTCATAACTAATTGAACCAAGACATTTATAATTATTAATTTAATGTTAATAAATTTAAAAAAATAATGAAGATACAAGAATTTTATTTTTAAAAAAATAATGAAGCCACAAGAATTTTATTTATTTTTATCCCTTACTTAAGGTAGGGCGCCATGGAAAAATGTTAATTGAAAAAGGGCGCCACGACTCGGAAAAGTTTGGGAACGACTGTTCTAGGCGGTTCAATATTTTTACATACAGCAGCAACCTCTCAAAATCTTGTTAAAATGTAATGGTAAGAGATCAAGTAAATACAAATAAATTTCAGTCAAAACTTTATTAAACCAGTAATTAATGTGTGTGGCCATTTTAGGACAATTTAACAAATTCTTTCTTTAATTTTTGTAATACAAATTTTAAAATTCCGATTTAAAAATTACATTTTAAACAAAAACTTTCTTCAAAACCAGACCAAGAATATTATTTAACAAAATATCTGACCAAACCCAGTTATAATTCGTTATAATGTGATAGATAGCAAATCAAGAATGAGATCAACTATAATCAATAATAATAATAATAACTAAGATTGAAGTTAATTTAAAATAATTTGTAAAGCGTCAAAAAAAATATTAATCTAGCTTTAATAAAAACAGTTCTAATAGGTTTTGTACAAATGCGTAATTAAATATTAAATTAGACACAATAAAGATCGTTAGGAACATAATACGAGTAAAAAAAAAAACTTATTCTTTCTAACACTTCTACTTTCAAGTATAAAATTCCAAACTAAAATAAAACGTTTGAAACGAAGAGTTTAAAAAAAAGAATCGAAACAAAACTAATTTAAAAACAAATGACCCAACAATTAAGAAACAAAAAATGAAAATGGATTTTCAACCTTTTAAAATAGTTCAATATTGAAATATTTCAATATTAATATTTTATTGAAGTATTTCTATTATAACGGTCATCAATAATTAAATCTGGTTTTGAAGTAGATTATTCTATAATGTAATTAAGCCTTTTCTTGTTTGACAAAATTACATTATATTAGTAGCGTGTGTAAATAAATATTATGTGTGGTCAAGTTTAAAGATCAATAATTCCGAAACGGATAGTCAGATTTTTGTATATGATATACTACTAGTTTTCAGTACTTTTAATTCTACATTTAGAAAATGCACTAGAAACTTCTTTGTTTCCCCCTTAGATGTTTTTTCAGCGAAATGAAAAAAGAACAATTTTAAGCGAAAAGTCTTGTGATACTAACTTCATTGGTTGTAGCAAAATTCTTTCAAGTTTTTTTAAAGAGTTATTTGTAAATAAATATTCCAAATTACAAACATCTACCTTTTAGACTTTAATTTTTTTATTCTGCTAACTCAGTAACTACAAATACTACAGATATATGGCACAGTTTTATCGATTGATAATAAGTAAAATATTAAAATAAACTTTACGGTTAGCAGTTTTTTAAATGCCAGTAAAAACTTTGTTAAAAAAAGTTGATAAAGTGCGTGGTCATTTTAGAATAATCTGACGAATTTTTTAATTTTTGTAATATAAATTTTAAAATTTAAAAAGCTGATTTAAAATTTTAAAAACTTTCTTCAAAACCTGAGCAAAGATATTTTTAAGATATCTAACCAAACCCAGATATTTAACATATAACTGGTTTAATGATTTCAACTACGATAAACAATAATAACACAGACCGAAGTTAGTTTGACAAAATGTAAAGCTTAAACGAAAATATTACTTTACAAAAAAAATTACAACTTTTTAAAGGCGATACACAAATTCTGATACAAAAGAACACAAAGTAAAAATTATTCTTTGAATTTTATTAGTGAAACTTAATATACCATTTTAAGTTTTTCTGCAGTGTAACAAAAAATATCTCTATTTCTTTACAAAATAGTAGCATTACAACAAATTATGAGTGTGGTGTTGCATATACTTGTATTATTTTCGTTGTATTTTTCATTTTCTTTTCTTTCTGAATTCTTGAACTAGGAAGTTCCGTATTTGTACGGAAGATTAAACCAGTACGTAAACAAATCAACCGAAAAAATTCAGATTAGTTAATAAATCCATTGCAATTATAAAATAATCTGTCCATGTCTTCCTTCAATTTTTATTATAATATTAGTTAATATTAAAATATTAGTTAAATATTAGTCGAAAATATTAGATAATTGAAACAATTTATTAATCATTTTAATTAATTTTTATGATAATTTTTTAAAAATTAATTGGCAATAACAATTTAAAGAAAATACTTAGAAAAGAGGTTATGGGATTAAAATAATCTTGCGCAGTTCTGAACAAGACAGACCTTTCGTTAATTAAATTTGGTATAATATTGCTAATAATAGATATCGCAGGTAAAGAAATGTCAACGTTTCAACTTACAACATCATAACGAACCACGCTTCTAACCAGCCCAGCTCAAATTTTTTTGACCTTAAATTGAATGTAACACAAGAACGACTCAACCAATCTTAATAAAAGTTTCACATACATCACTTCAGATAGACAACTACAATATATCTAAATTTGAATGAGATTGATCTAGTAGTTTTAGAGACTTTCGATTTACAAAATTTTATACGTAGACACAAACGCGCGCGCGTGCGCGCGGAGATAGAGAGAGAGAGACGCGCGCGCGCATACACACACAAATTAAGAGAATGGTATTTTCGTACTCCTTACCTCAAAACGTAAAGAAAATTCATTTACACTCCCTCCCACTCACCATACTAATCTTCGAAAAGTCGGTAAAAATTAAAAAAAAGCTTTTATTTTACCTTTCATAACCTAGCGAATTAATGCAATCTATTTTTATAAATTTAAATTAAAAGAAATATAAAACAAATTTGTGTTCTTTATTTATGCATTAAGCGTTCTGTAAACCGTTTGAGAGTTTTTACCAAATATGGTAATAAAGAGAATTGCATTTTCAGCTTATAAAAAACTTGTAGAAATAAAATTTTGGAATATGTAAAACAAATTGTTAGGGATGTAGTATGTAGGGGGTATACCGAAATGAAACGACTGGTACTGGATAGGGAATCTTGAAGAGCTGCATCAAACTGCTCAAATGAATGAAGTTAAAAAAAAGACATAGGTAAATCTTCAGCCCACTTAGTGTACCAAGAGGAATTAGAGAAGAAAATAATTTCTAGTACTCTCTTCTAATCGATGCATCACATGTATTGAAAATATTTTTTTTTTTAGTGTTTTAATAAATTAGGTCCTACAGTTAAAGAACATGCTTCCTAATAAGAAAAATATAGCTGTATATTTTTATATAAAACATATAAAAAAAGAATGCTTTATACTACAAAGCATTCTTAGATTGAAATAAAGAGAAAATTAGATTGAAAAAAAACATATATATATATATATGTTTTATATATATATAGGTTTCATATATATATCTTTTATATATATATAGGTTTCATATATATATATATATATATATATATATATATATATATATATATATATATATAACCTATTTAAGAGAACTTTACCCGTACATCTTAGAACTAAAAAACAAAATCATTTGAAAATAATAAAAATATATATAACGCCAGTATTTTCTTTAAACATGTATAACTAATGTATAAATTTCTATACTTAAGTCAGAAAATAAAAATAAAAATTTCCACAATTTTTTATCATTAGCATATTATCATATATTTCATAAGAAATAATTGCAGCTTTTATAAAAGTAACGAGATATGTAAACAGTAGAGTGTTACGGAATCGCATGTAGTACATACACGCTTGTTCCTCTAATCGCAAAAAGTAAATTCTATAAAAAAGAGAGAAACTACAGTTTTGGTATAAAAATTAATTTAACTGAAATTAAAATTAATTTTTTTGAATATTAACAATTTAAACAAAAATAAAATGTTAAAAAAATTAATAATTAAACGCAGGTTTTGTATCTATTTAAGGTGTATGAGATACAGTAAAGTGTATATTACATAGTAAAGTGGAGGACAAATTAAATTTGGGCGTTTCCAGAAAACATCCCATTAGTAATATATATATATATATAAGGGCAATGAACGAAAGCGATCTCCCGAGTCATCATTATAATTCATGTATATAAAAATATGTAAGGGCAATGAACGAAAGCGATACCCCAATGAAAACCACTCTAAATTTGCACACAATATTATAAATGCATCAGCGTAATTATTACGACAAATCATTACGTAATAATTGTACAATACAGCTAAACGAGCGTACACGTATAACTTTATAATAAGTGAAGGTCAGCCTAAATGAAACACGACTTTATTTTAAGTAACTTATTCGTGAGATGACTTTTTTATTTTTATCGCTTACAGTAGCTTATACATGGTTATATATCTTATAACTACTCGTATATTTATAAATGCATAAGAAAAAAGCTAGTAATGTTACATTTATAATAAGGTATTATATTATAGGGTCGCTTTTGACTTGTTTAGTCAACAAATTTTGTTCTTGCCTTCCCCTTATAAGATCCAAATAATTCATTAATTAAAGTTTTATTTTGCTGTAACTCTGGAACCAATCAAAATAATACCACTTATGATATATCGTTGAAAAGCTTTCAATGAGGCGTATTATTGCAGTTAAGTAAAAATTCAAAATCCAAATTGTTTGGATTTCGGGCTTTTTTGGACACTTTTGGTCCAGTCGATTGGAATCAAAAGGAAAGGTGGACAACTAGATGTTACAACAGTCCTAAATCCAAAATTTCAACATATTACGACTATTTTTTTTTTAGTTATGCGAGATACATACGTACGTACATAATTCAAAATGAATTCAGGGATGGTCAAAATGAATATTTCAGTTGAAAACTGAAAACCTAAATTTTTTACGATCAAATTTTTACTTCATATAAGGAAGTAAAATGATATATTTTCAGATTCTACATTTCAAAATTAATAAAGAACGAAAAGATCATTTCCATCGTTTTCCTTCTGTCTGTAGTTTTGTGATTTTTAAAGAAAAACGTGTACCTCAATATCTGATTGAGAAATAACTATAATATCTGATACATATGTTTACAACGAAAGAATTTTCACCAAAGAATAAAAGCAGGTTGGTTCTCATATTTGTAAAAAACGCGAAAACCATTCCGTGTCTTAAAGAATCCCTATCCGTATTTAAAATTAGAAAAATGCTAAAAAAGGTAACATAAAATAATATTTTAAGAAAATAAGTTTAAAAAAAGTATTAAAATTAAGAAATAATACTTTTCAACTCTCCTTTAAATTAACGGATACTAACTGATTGGTAGTTGATTTTAATCTGGTGATGAATTCTAAAACTCTAAACTTAAGAACGTTTAATTTTCCACATTTTATTGCTATTTTTTAAATTGGTTTTCTTGATCAAAGTTTTTTTTCGAGTTTTACCTGTGAAGTAATAGTATCTGGTTATTTTTAACCAGAATTGGAATATTAAAGTCGTAAACATTATTACAACGGTTAAATCTTTAAACTAAAATCAAGGTGGAATACCGACTTGAAATAAATAATTGTGTGTTATCAGACTGCAGTTAGCAATTTAACTGTGACAAACACAGAATAAATTTCTACGTTTAAAACAAAACGCGGCTGAAAAATAATACTAAAATATCGAACTGTGCATCTTAAATTAACATAAATACAAGTTCAGGCGGTATTCTTAGTTGTCATCGTTAAAAAAAAAAAAAAATCACCTGTACCACTGAATAGTATAAGTTTGTTGTACTTAATGTATTGTTTCAACTTGTACTTAGATGACAAGTTCAAGGTCGTAAAGAAAGATTGATGGATAGCACACGTGTGTACTTGTTTTGCTATTCGGTCGTCACTCATGATTCTATTCAGCATTGTTCATTTAAAAAAGACAATTTACGTGCTTAATAGAAAGCAGTAATCTCTAAACAATAATGTGTTTATAAATATTATATGCGCTTAAAAAAATAACTCTCCAATAACTGCTTCGTATATACGGTGTATGTCTGTCTGAATGTTTATTACGAGTTTAATTTAATTTTTGAGAATTGGAAGGATTAATCTGATACTCCTTAAAACAGATTGTTAATTTACACAGATAAATTGATGATTGAGTAAGCAGTGGTAATTGAAAAAAAAAACTAAAAAAAAAAAAAAACAGAGTCGTATTTTACACAATCGCTTTTTCTTTAGTGATTTTTGAATAACCTCTAATTTTAAAAGATAGTTACAGAGTCCCTTGATTTACACAAACATTCTTTTATTTTGCTTCAAAGTTTTATTTACAATCAGTTTTATACATAAAAACTATAAGTAAATTAGATGAGAAATCAGTGAAAGAGAAAGTTTCCAATGAAACCCTTCAAAAAGAATTCATTTAAGCAATCGTATAGGTTACTTGTATGAAAATTAACGTGAGAAAAAATTAAGTAATATCTTGTAGTAAAATTAACTGGAAAAATTAAAAATAGAACACTATGAAAAAACGTTAAAAAAATAAATCTGTATGAAATAACATATCAAAACATTATCACAAATTCTAAAATAAACGATAAGACGAAGGACAGCAAAACTTGAGGGAAGAATTCCTATACTAGATGTCACACTTTATCGCCTAGATCCAAGACATGGTGTCATTTCAAGCATCTAATATCCTCACTGTTATCCAATAAGTTCACCTTCTAAGTTAACATAAACATAATTTAAATTTTTTCTTTTTCACCTATTAATTAATGCCATCGGTTTTGAAAATTAACAGAATTTTACTTTTTCACATTCTTTGAAATATATATTTAAGTGATTTTTTAACAGCAATTCTTTCAAAATATAAAACAAACCCTATATTTAATATTTTTTACTTACGTGTGTATATATCTATTGTGTGCGCGCGCTTGTGTGTATTTAAAATAAATTGAATATTAAATTCAAGTGATATGAAACAACTCGTAACACATCTTTTTTGTCATAATTTAATGGTTTTTTAAAAAATACTATTTAAAATACAAAATTCATTTTAAAATTTGAATGCTCAAGTTATCATGAGAATTAAAATACATTGTGAGAAAAAATTAAAAGGCAATTTGTTATCTCATCTACCTGATGAATGTATTAAATCTTCCCCTTAAAAAATCTCTGAAAAGAGATGCATTAATTGCATTTCATTAAATCGAAAGGTGAATAAAACAAATGTTCAATTTTCCGATGATGAAGGAAAGGTTTACCCATGTTTTCTAAACATTATAGAGATAAATTAATAATGACAATCGGTAGACCTACATACTGAATATTTTAGTTTTTATTTACAACTAAAAGAAGACATTATTCAAATCGCTAATATATAAATAACATCCATATCCATTACCATCTATGGTATTTTATAAAAATTACAAAATTCAAACAGTCGGAATACATATTCATTAATTAAAATTTATATATGAAATTCTTTCACGATTTAAATAAAAATCTTATTTGATAAAAAAAATCTTGCGAAGTTCTGTGCAAGAAGACCGACTTTCTTTTTCCGATGCCCTTACTATTTCGCAGTCAGAAACCCATTGATTTTCAAAATACAACCCATTACAAACGTTCGACTAACGAGTAAACCCTACCACACAGGCATCATGTTGAAACCCGCTACTACTATGAATCGCTGCATAAGCGCGTATGAAAAATACTCGTATATTAATACAAAGTCAACGTAACCTCAAATTAAGGTTGGTTGTCTGTTTTCGACCTTAAATTGAGCGTAACTGATGAACGGTTCAACCAATCTTTATCAAATTTTCACATGCACATCTTTAGATACACTACTAGAGAATAACTAAACTTCAGTGAAATTTGTTTTGTAGTTCTGGATAATTTTCAGCAACAAATTTTATACATAGGATTGTATATGTATATATATGGAGCTGATGGTCTTGTGTGGGTGGTCGACAGGGGACAGATTATTGGGCCACCTCGGTGTTGTTGGAGGAGATGCCATGGGCGGGCCCGATGCTTCGATCGGGCTCACTGCGGGCTGGTCAAGTTGTTGCTGACAATACCCGTGCGATGGATGTGACCACTGAATCAATGGACGTAGGCAGACTGAATTATTTAACCCACCGGGTTGGTCTAGTGGTGAACGCGTCTTCACAAATCAGTTGATTTGGAAGTCGAGAGTTCCAGCGTTCAAGTCCTAGTAAAGCCAGCTACTTTTACACGGATTTGAATACTAGATCGTGGATACCGGTGTTCTTTGGTGGTTGGGTTTCAATTAACCACACATCTCAGGAATGGTCGAACTGAGAATGTACAAGACTACACTTCATTTACACTCATACATATCATCCTCATTCATCCTCTGAAGTATTATCTAAACGGTAGTTACCGGAGGCTAAATAGGAAAAAGAAAGACTGAATTATTTGGTGTTAGTAGACTCATCGGAGGGTGAGCAACGTTTGGTCAATCGCTTGATGGAATCAGCTCGGTTGGTGTTGGATGAGAATGACAATGCCTATTTTTGTGGTCCTCACGGGAGGGTGGGGCTTCTTTTGTATCGAGTGACTGAGTAGCCGCACATAGTGACCGAGTGACTGAGGCAGGCCGCACATATGCGGATCTCCTTCGCACTGTAAAAGACTCCGTGTTGGCGGGCGAAGCATGTATACTCTCATTGCGTCGAGGTCAGGGAGAGGACCTTCGCATCAGAGTTACAGACAATGGAGATGTTGCTGAGCAGCTACGCCGACAAATTTTGGACAAGGTGGAGGGCACGACAGTTACGATCGGTAGGGACGTTCGACCTGTTTGCTCATAAAGGACGTAGGCGCCCTTACCTCTGAGGTGGATTTAATGTGTGATATCCGCAAGAGGGCTGGAGACTCAGTGACGATATATGTCATCTCCCTGCGGCCTTCATTTGGGAATACAAAAGTGGCGACGGTGGCAGACCAAATAATGAGGTGCTTTTCCTGTGGTTTTGGGAAGACCTTGGTTGGGACAGCCCTGTCCAGGAGGAGTGGGCAGCTTAGATGTTCTGTTGCTGGTGATTGGTCAGGGACTCCCTTAGTGTTTCGATCAAACTTTGATGAGGGTGGTAAAGTAAGACTGTTTTCCCGGTAGGAGATCCCTTTGGGGTTCCTCATTTGAAGTGTGGCGTCAAGACCAGAGTCCTGGAAGGGGTTCTCTATGAGGTCCCCTCATTAGAGGCATGGCAACTAATTAAACACAGAGTCCTGGCTGTCTGGGGGGAACGTCGGTTCCCCCCAGACAGATTCACAATGCTAGGCAATTTGAGGCTATGGCACCCCTTGGAACTGTGTTCATGCTTGGGTTCAGGTCTGTCACCAGAGGGGGGGGGGTAAAAACTGATGAACTCAAGGTAGAAGTAGGTGTATATGTCGATGTATATTTAAAGATGACACCATTCATTCATTTTTAGTGGTCAACTCAGTTAGAAAAATTCATCTTTTCAGTTATACAACTAAGTGACAGTGATGATGCTTTTACAAGTGAACTTACAAAACTTATCCTACTTATGATGTAAAAAGGTGCAATTTATTATGCTAATAAAACAAAAATCTCTGACAGTGTATATTATAGATTACGTATATTTTATTGGAGCAAAGAAAATATTTTTCTTTTATTTTTTTAACTATATTAATAATAATAAATAATAAATTGAGTATATTTCTTTCAAAGTTCAAGGGAATGATAAAAATAATGTTATACATACATATATATATATATATATAAAAACTGAGTATGTTTGCTCTTTATCTGATAATTATTATTAATTTTGATCTATTATTTCTTGGCTAAGTGCTGCATAAAACAACTAAACTTAAACATTTAATGAAGGTAATAGAACAACAGAACAATTTTCATATAATAGGTATTCATACAGAATTATCTTTTTCATATACCTTTGAAGTTTATAAATTCCTTTTATTTATTATTATGCTTTGAAATGAAATATCATAATGAAACAACAAATTAAATTGGATAA
The DNA here is from genome assembly GCF_047948215.1 of Lycorma delicatula. Classification (NCBI taxonomy): domain Eukaryota; kingdom Metazoa; phylum Arthropoda; class Insecta; order Hemiptera; family Fulgoridae; genus Lycorma; species Lycorma delicatula. The sequence continues at coordinate 38,704,827 of NC_134456.1, forward strand.
ACTAATTTGTAATTATGCATTAGTACTGGAGTGTTTAGTATTAAAAATGTGAATGGAAAACCTTTGTTACAAAGAGAAGAAAGAACTAACAGGAGGAGAGAATACATAGAAAGACAGAAGAAAAAAATTATCTGACAAAGTAACTGAAGAGGAGAAAGATACTGATGATAATTTTAGTGGAGACTGTACTATGATCTGAATTTGATAGGGCTCCAAAATATTTAAACAAGAATAAAACAATAAGAATTGGTGATATATCTGAATTACTGTGCTGTCTGAAGAACTTAATCACTAGGTTATTTTACAAGTGAATAGAATGGATGGTAAAAGATGTGCATTAGATGAAAATCAGTTTGGTTTCAGAAAATGCTTAGTATAAGTGAGACTTATTAACCTTATTTTCTTCTGTTTAGCCTCCAGGAATCACCATTCAGGTGTTACTTCAGAGGATGCATGAGGATGTATGAGTGTAAATGAAGTGTAGCCTTGTACAGTCTCAGTTCGACCATTCCTGAGATGTGTGGTTAATTGAAATCTAACCACCAAAGAACACTGGTATCCACAATCTAGAATTCAAATCCGTATAAAAAGTAAAAGTGAGACTATCCTGATTATATAAATTTTTAATTTAAATAATGCAGAATTTTAAATTCACTTTAAATTTAAAGCACAGGCTTAAGAAGATTAAGCCACCTTACTTGGCATTTTTAAATCTGGAGATAAAATTTGGTAATACAAAATTGAATATATAATATTTAAAAGAAATTGGAATGAAATATAGAGAAAGAAAACTTATGTACAATCTCAACAAGAATCAGATATTTGTGATGAAGAAAGGCGAAATGTGCTTCAGAAAGGAATGAACACGGATATATTCTAACCTCACTGTTTTTCAACTTGTGTATAGAAAAATCAATTCAGGAATTGAATGAAGAATTTGAGATTGAAGTAATTGTTTAAGGGAAAAATTTAATTGTTAAGGTCTGTCAATTCTTTGGTTGCAATCGACTGGAAAAGTGTTCAAAAAAGCCCAAAATCCAATAACATTGGATTCTGGACTTTTTCTTAACTGCAGTAATAACCTCTCATTGAGTGCTTTTCAACAATATATCATAAGTGGTACTTATTTTTATTAGTTCCAAAGTTAAAGCCAAATGAAATTTTAAATAATGAAATATTTGGATCTTACAAGGGGAAGGCAAATAGGTTCGAATCCGACTACATATACATATATTTTTTTTAACTTTTTTTAAATTTAAATATATTGATTTATTAATAATTATTGACTTTGTAAAAAAAATTTACAATAAATAATAATTCAATAATAATAAACAAATAATAATGAAAAAAATCACAAGTTACTCATAATAGTGAAATAAAATTTTATACATTTTTAATTTTAATTTAAACATTTTTACAGAGGTTAATTATTAGATAAATATATATTTAAATTTAAAAAAAAGTTAAAAGAAAATATGTATATGAAGTCGGATTCGAACTGATGTGTCCATGGTTATGGATCCGATACGTTCTCACTTACACCACATAACTACTTGAGCGACGTGAAACAAAATTAATATATAAACTAATATAAACTGCTGATACGGACACCACAAAAAATGTGATGCAATGTGGTATCCACTACAATTCAATTTTGTAACTGTCCACTTTATTGAAGAGTTGGAGGATCACATTTCACTTTCATGAAGTAAGTTTAAATGAAATTCAGCAAAAAAATGTGTATATTTAATTTAATAAGCGTACAACGAAGTCATGTGGTGTCCACATCAGAACTGTAACCGATAACAAATGTGTGTAAGAAAAATATAACCTTAGATGAAATTACGAGATACTGGGGGTGACCTTGCTCTACAGCCTCACCCTCTACATTTTAAGTTGAAAATTTAATGGCATCAATGCTCCATGTATAGAAGTGATCTGACCGGACAAAATCGGTTCAGTAGTTCTGGAGACATAAGGTGATTTAGGGGCCAACACCGAATACACAAACGTACATACTAACACTAACATCCAAAAATTTCCTTATGGTTTTTTGGGTTCCTTAAAGATTCTTGGGTTCTTAAAGACCTTTCTTGGGTTCTGTCAAGATCCAGTGAAAACGGAATATGACCAAATTGAACTGATTACAATACTTTCCCTTCTAGAGCTACAGCTTTGTTATAGTGCTAAACGGGAAAATAAAACTCTCCTTCCAATGCCTCAGCAGATTCAATGACTTAGTTGGATTCATTTATTTAAATAAAATTTTCAAATAAGGGTGGAAAGGAAATTTTTAATAAACATATTTACAAAATAAAAAAAAAAAATTATATTCATCCCAACAAAATATTTTTAAAAAAAACTTTTTTTAAATATCTAGTCAATTTACAATCATAAGGTCTCTGTAACATTACTGATAACCATGAAATATATAATTAGATAATTACAGTTCTTACTAAAGAATGTGATGTAATTTACAATTACAATTTTTGAGTTGCTCCACCACAGAGCTCCCCCGGGGTCTTGGAGTACAGTAATTTCCTACCAAAAAACTATTTCATTTTTCTTTGTTATTGTTTTTTTATAATTTATAAAATTTTCCTGATGCAAGATGAATTCTTTTATTGTATGAAAAATGTCAAATCTGATCAGAATCCCACAGTCAAATCTGACCATGGTGTCAAATCCCTATATCACAGAGGTCAACAGAAAGTAAAAAAGTGTATAAATTTCTGAATGTATTCAGTTCAATAATTAAATTATACTTAACACTAGCATTATCTTGTTCGTCTAATCTAAAATGTAGATTAACGATTGCTATTAGTCATACTACAAGCCTTTTAGACTTGAAAAATCTAAATTTCACTTCATTTCTTAATGAAATATTTTCATTAAGATAATTCTGTTTGTTAAAAATAAATTTCTCAATGTGTTTGGAAATCCCTATTAATTCATTTTTATTTTCTATATTCATAAAAAATATGAATAATAGAATGAAATTAGGAATATGTCAAATAACACTTAATTTCCATTGTAATGCAAAGGAAGATATTTGCTTTCACTTTTTAGAAATAGTATACATTTGATTATAAGTTTGTGGCAATTCAATAACTGTTAAATCTAAATATTATTTATTTTTTTTTAAGAATAGGTACATTTCAAAATAACGTTAAAACATTAGTATTTGTATACTGTCTAAATATTGTGCATTGTGTTTAAGGTATTGTACATTAGTGTTGCTTGGTCAAGTGGTAAACTCATCATTGTAAATCAGCTGATTTTGAAGTCGAAGTTCTCAGTTTCAAATCCTAATAAAGGTAGTAGTTACTTTTATTTGGATTTGAATACTAGATCATGGATACCAGTGTTCTTTGGTGGTTGGGTTTGAATTAACCACATGTCTCAGAAGTAGTCGAACTGAGTTTGTTCAAAATAACAAATTTACTGGTACAGTTACATTACACTGATAAGTCATTACACAGAAAACAAAACATTGATTTTTTTTCTAATTCATCTTTATGATGTCATAAAACCACATTAAACTGATATTTTCATAAGTCTATTTTATAAGCTGCATTAAAATATGCAGAAAAAAACATTTTTTTTCTACAACCATGAAATGAGATATTAGTTAAATAATAAGTCAAAGGCAGCACTTCCCTTTATGCTATATATACAAGTATTTAAGTACAGGTATAGGTTCATAAATAATTACCAAAATACCTAATCACACTTTCAATTAATAAACAAGAATTTTTATTAAAAATCTCAAGATTTAAAAAATTCATAACCATCCCATTAAACGTACATAAACATTTTATTTGTTTGAGTGTAAATAAATTAAACAATTTTTTACCTTGAGATTACGCATCTACTGTTTGAACTTCTACTAAGCCTTATGTGAAAACATCAAATTTTCAGAGATAAACCAGTGAAGTAATTATCACTGTTAAGAATTATTAGAAACATATTAAAAGTTCTTGTCTTCCTACAATTAGGCAATATTAAGAAAATATGCAGTTAATAATATTTTATTCACAGTAAATAACATAGTAACAGAGCATAACTTTAAAATGTTGGTGGTATTCTGGAAAAAAAGGTGTAAGTATATATATAAATAGATTGAAACTAGCATTTCACTAAAAATAATTTAAATAAAATAATTTTTTGTTTAGTTGTAATATTTCAAACAAAAAAAAAAAACTTAAGAAAGTTCTTATGTTTCTAGTTAGTATGGTTACTCAATGTTTCATTGTATACAACACATACCTGCTGTACAATTGTTACCACGTATTGTACTCTTTTTACTGTTTAGATGTTAATATTATTCAAGACATGATTCTAGTTTATGTAGACAAAGCAACATAATACTGCTGAAATAAGGTTAACTCATATTTTTCATATTTATTTCAAGGCTATGACGTGACCTTAAATGAATCATGAAAACAATAATTAAAATAAAAGACATTTGAAAATATATAATAACATAATATTCAAGGAAGTAAGAATTTAAATATATTCCTTCAAAAGTCTGTCCTTAGAATTATTCGTTTTAATACATAAATGAATATTTTCATTAAATTCAAAGTAAAACAATGTAGATCACTATTATAAGTATTTATAAATGAATGAATAATATTAAAAATATATATATATAACTTAACATTAGAATGTTTGTGTGTGTGTGTGTGTGTACGGAAGTAGTAAGGATGATGATTTGGAGCAACCACCTAAATTTTTTCTTAAAATAATTTTGACTTAAATTATTCAAGTTAAAATAATTCTCTTGAAATAATTTTAACTTAAGTGTTCACATCTTTTTCTTTTGATCATGAATTCTCTTAAAATAATTTCATTGGACCACAGCCCATTAAAATCCTTTACCTTAAAAAAATACTTTGTTTTGAAATGTAAAAAATTTAAGTCTTACAAAGAAATCTTAACACCAATTTGTTTTCCAAGCACTGATTGGAAATATAATACATTAACTATTTCAATATCTTCTTCAATTTTTTATTTTTTATATTTTAGATATACTAATCCCATTGCAAAAAATTATAAAGTTGTTAAAACATCTAACTCTGAACAACTAAACAACAGTCTCATAACTAATAATTTAATTTTTCTGCTATTTTTACAAGAATCAATAAAATTATAATTGTTTATTCTTTTCATTACTAACTCTATTGGAGTTATGTTACTGTTGACCATTGGAGTGGATCATTTTCTATTGGTATCTCTTCAGAATATTTTGTTTCTCATGAACTAGAATTATATGAGGAATAACTTGTCCCTATTTTACAATTTCAGGTAGGAGAAAATAACCTTACACAATACTTCAACTACCTAAAAATTTAAGAACTCTTACAAACTCCAACTTCTCATTTTTATAGATGTTTTCAAAACTATTTAAGCAGTCTACTTAATTGCTATTAAAGCATTTGTTTACCACTTTCTTTTATTAACCAAATAAAAATCTATAAAATAAAAAACATTAGTGGAAAATATATATTTCAACCATCTACATTAAAGAAATTTATTCATAAACTAAAAGATCTGGGAAAATAAAAAGTAGAATAAATTATAATCAAAAAGGAAAAAATTGTTGAAATTGCCCAAAATAATTTGAAAAACGTACTTAAATTAAGGGTGTTGTGCGAAAGAGTAAAATATGCAGATCGCTTAGGGTTTTCTATTTTAAAGGAGAATTTATTCAAAAATAATTTACTACGCAATATAAGCAACAAAACTTTTTTAGAAACAAAGAAATTACAAAAAAATGGGTTAAAAACCTTTTACAGGACCTTTTTGCGGGCAATTACAGCGATTTCAAGGGTGATTACAACAATAAACTTTTAGTAAAATCAAAAATATGTGTTAGTATAAAAAGTTATTTAAGGGGAAAATTTTCGAAGTATAAATTAAGTGGGGCAGCTAATTGTAATTTTAAAGGTCTAGACTACTTAGAATTTGAAGAAAATAAAATTGTTCATAACGATAAAGATATAGGTATAAACTAAATTGGTTGAATTGCAATGTTACAGCTAAAATTTATAATAAATTCATTTGCCAATTAATTTATAGGGGTGTAATTAAATGAGATTATGAATTATATAATAAATTCTCTAAATTGTCCATACATGACTAAATAATATTTTTAAAACTATAGAAGCTAAAAAATATGAGATAACTAGGTTAGAAGCCACAATGTATAATTACAGTTACTTACTGAATGAAATTTGTAAAAATATCATCTAAGACGCAGAAATTGCATTAAAAGTTAAATTAAAATATTTTACAAAAAAAAGAAAAAAATCCTTAATTTTACTCTCTTTCTTTATGAGAAATGTGGCAAAAATTTTTAGAAGTTAATAGACTTATTACATTTAGAACATTAATAGACTTACGAGGGTAAGCCAATTATTATCCACAATTTAGTTATATTTTTGTTTATGTTGGCAGTACTGTTGTGTTGCGTAGATGAAGCATGCGTGGTTTAATTGTTGTTATGTCTGTGCAGGTTTGATGCTGCTAGGTTAGTTCCATTATCGCTGCCCTGCTGTTAATCATAGCTGCGCCGCTTTCTGTTTGCACCAAAGAAGAGCAACGTTCAGTGATCCATTTTTTGTGGTCGGAAGGTGTATGAGGGGCAAAAATTAATCGAAGACTTTCGGTACAGTACGGGAACAGTGTGTTGCCGCAATGGAGTGTCTACAAACGAATTGAAAAATTCAAAAATGGTTGCACAATTGTTACGCATGACGAAGAAGCCAGACGATCGTTTACCACCAGAAATGAGGAAAACATCGAGCGTGCACGTGACATGGTTTTCTTAGACAGACGAGTAACTATTGATGAAGTGGCACATCGTCTGCAAATTAGTCACAGTTCTGCCTACGAAATCATCCACAACAAACTTGGGTTTCATAAAGTCTGTGCAAGATGGGTCCCAAAACAACTCACACAGTTGCATAAACAAATGCGCTTGGACATCTGCCAAAAACATTTGGATCGCTATGGTAACGAACAGGACATCCTCTTAGGCAGAATCATCACTGGTGACGATACATGGATCCAGCATTATGAGCTGGAGAGTACGGTAGAGTATGGAATGGAAACATTCAAAGTCGCCCTGCAAAATAAAGTGCAAGACCCAACCACCTGCAGGAAAACTGGTGCTTACGGTTTTTTGGGTCTCACAAGGCCCAGTACTGGAACATTATGAGGAAAGAAGCTTGACAATAAACAGAGTGCATTACAGTGAGATGCTTACTGCCAAGCTGATGCCTGCAATTCGAAGCAAATGCTGAGGACTGCGTCAAAAGGTGTTATGTTGTTGCACGACAATGCCCGTCCACATACTGCTGCCCACACTGCTGAAACGCTCCAGAATCTCAACTTTGAAGTACTGGCTCATCCTCCATATAGTCCTGATCTTGTCCCTTCTGACTACCACTTCTTTGGTCCACTCAAAGAGGCATTAAGGGCCATCGATTTACCTCGGACGAAACAGTGAAAGAAGCAGTGCATTCCTGGCTCGCAGCTCAACTGAAAACCTTCTTTTATGAGGGCATCAAGAAGCTTGTGCAACGATGGACCAAGTGCAAGGGGACTATGTTCAAAAATTTTGTATATGTATGTTTCCTATTTTTATTACAATAAAATTTATAACCACATTGCCGATAATAATTGACTTACCCTCATATATAGAGTTATGGAGTTATAATAATAAAATTACCTATGGTATATGGAGCAATCATTACACAAAAAAATTACAGATATTTCTTAAATTTAAAATCTATGGATAAACTGAAAATAATAGATTTTCTTATAAATGCTTTTAGATTTAATTTAATACCAGTTTTCTGGCTAGATACAAATAAATTTGATAAAAATAATAAGAAAGACAATAGATTTATTTATTCTTTAAGAACAATTTACAAAGCATGCAAAACTTAATTTGCAAAATGCAATTCTTTATCTATGTATGTAAAACATTCTAATATAAATATTGTGGATCTAGGCTTAAATAGATACAGATGTTTGCAAGTGTAAGATTTTTTATTAAAAAAATTGACGTAAATAAAATTAAATCATTTTTTTTTGTATGTAAGAGAGACCATACCTTATTTAAGATCTATTAACAGAATAAACATAGAACAAGAATATGTACAATATTTAGACAAAGTAATATATTTCCAAATTTATTTCTGCTTTAATATTTTCCCATATAACTTTTTATTTTGTTAAAATTAATTAATTTTAACTGTATTGATTTTAAATCAATAAAAAAGTTAATATTGTAAAGAGTATAAAAGTGATTTATACTTCAAAAGTGAAGAATAAATCACTTTTTTAGTGACTTACACTTCTTTAGAATGGATTTTTTTATTTAAAAAAAAAATTTTTTAATAAAAACTATAGAATATATGTTTAAATACATTTCATTAAGTAATTATACTTTATTCACTGAGATTATGAACGTATATTTACAATTTTATAATTCTATTTCAATTTTTATTTATTCTATGCTTTAAAAAAGTTTTTTTGTTAATTCTAACAGGAGTTACACAACTAATTCAGGAAAATAATTCACTTTAAAAAAAATAGTTATACTCTGCTGCTAGGATGCAGTTTACTAAGCGAAATTATAAATATAATTTTTTAGTACAGTTTCAACCTTCTAACTCATGAGATTCAGTAGAAATCAAAGTAATAATCAATTTCAATATTTATGTTCAAAATCAATCTACTGCCTAAAAGAGCAAAGCATTATAGTTGATTAGCTCTTATGAATGTTCAATGAATTATTTATTTATTTATTCAATCCAGCAATTACAGGCCAAAACTATCAATTACAATTATTTTTTCTGAAATTTTTTTTATAAACATTAAAAATGAAATTTGTAGCATAAAACTCAGAATCTTTCAGATGAAAAGAATGGTACTGCAAGAACTCAGGTTCAAATCAAGTTAAAGGTAAAATGTTTGTAAACTCAACTCTAAACATTAAAATTAATAAGATTACTTTGGCCACTGGGATTCAGGAAGAGTCTAGACAATTGATTCTCAAATCTTTTCGTCCACCACCCACATTGAGAACCAAAACTTTTCTAGCAACCCCCAAAATTTTTAAACTAACCATCTATTAAAAATAATAATTGCAATTGCTGTTCTTTTAAGATGCGCTCTTTAAAACAGCAATTGAAATTAATGTTTTTAAACATGTCACATCCTATATGAGTTATATATTTTACTTTGAAATATCAGGAAAACAAAATCTTTGCTTTTTTTTCACCCACTTTGAAAACAAATGGTCTAGGATTGTCTAGGAATAAAGTTCTGTTACGCATGATATCATTTAAAATATTTAAAAAATACACACATCAAGAATATAAATAAAATAGTGTAGACTGAAAATATAAGAATGCATAAATAAATATAAATTGATTAATATTGAATTTGAAACAAAAAAAAAAAAAACACTGTTACTGCAGTTAACTTTTACAGTATGTTTGTGGAAACTACATAAGTTTGTATTTTGAAGCAAAAATTATAAAAAAAAACTTGTTTGTGATAATGATCTATACATTAATTCACATAATAAGTATGTTTAAAGTATAAATATTATTTATTAAAAAAACAATAACGTACATGCATATTCTAACAAAGAAACATTAAATGGAACCATATAGTAGACAAACAGATGTAAAATAATAGTTTTTAAATGGGTCACATTAAAATTCAAAATTTTGTTTGCGACCTAGACAGAGAAAGTAAAGTTTTGTTATGGAAATATTAGGTGATGAAAGTAAGATGATAATTGACAATATTTTTTCTACACTATAATAAAAATTACAACATACTAAAATAAAGAAACATTATTAAAGTGTGTATGAATAAAACATAAATTATTACATAAGATAACCAAAGTAATGATAAAAAAATATTACTTAACATGATCTACGCTAAAATGATATCATTAATAACCTTAATGTATAATGAAAGAAAGAAACATCAAGAATATTTGTTTGCCTTAATGAAGCTATTAAAAATTCTACACTAGGAATTGAGTTATGGGTCTATTGGGTAGGATTGTGGAATACCTCAGTAATTAATTTGAGGTAATCCAAACCATCTTACAATACAGATAACTTAAATAAAATTTTAGTATCAATTCTACATTTTATTTTAAGACATTTGTTGACAGTCAGAAATACTCCTACCACTTGTCACTAACAGCTCTTAGTACATTAAGAAAAAAAAACAGTCATAAGGTTTCATATCTATTTTTTTTTACTCATCATTTCTTAAAAGTGACAACAATATGAGTAGCAAATTTTCAGAATTAACTTTTTTCTTGATAGTATTTTAGTATAATCTCATATAATTTTTAGCTTAATTTATACCTTGACACATAATATTATGCATTTCCTGCAAGGAATGGGATTATGTATGTGTAATACAGTGTTTCTACCCAGAAAGTATGTTAATTTGGTTATTTTTATTATCTTTCCCCGTCACCTTAATGATTTTGATTTATGTAAAACATCAGAGTTACAAATGCTCTAGTCTGTTTTCTTGGAGAAACACTGGTTATACAATCATTATCTGTGGCTAACAAGGTGAAGGTGTTATTTGTAGCATTTGCTGATATGCAGCAATATACTTGACTAATAAAAGGCAACAGGACACAACTTTACTCGTCACTTTTTCCAGAAGACCTACCATGATACGGTAGTTATTTGGAAAATAACCAAAATAACCAGGAAAATGGCCAGGCCATTTTCATCTTGCCTTTTTCTCAGATCATATAATATTAGGTTGTGATACTGAACATAATACTAGCTAATTTCAGTTTGAAGATTCTAGGAATTTATAGTATTTAGGCCACATGAAGTTAAACTGGATGAAATGTAGACAGAAGCATATCCTGGCTTACATGAACCTTCAATGTGGTTTACTATGTCAACTAATGAACTTTTTTTGACCAGCCATGGACAAAGAGGGTAGTCATGATGATAGCAAACGCTCAAAACATAGCTACAACAAGAAGGTCCTGTCAAACTTTGTCTAATGATGCACTACAAGAATTGTCGGTATGAATCCCAACTGATGTAAAGCTTCTTTCATATAAAGATATTCAGATTGAAAAGCAAGAAGTAGAAAAAAAAATTGCTAAAGATGCTGAAGTATTAATGCAGTAGCTAAAGTTGTAGAACAGAGGATAATGGGGTCAAGGCAGGATCGGTATTAGAGCACTGCTGTAGTAGGTAGGTTTATCCTTGGTTATTATGTCCATTTCTCTGAGATTACTAAAAAGGACTGCGGCCTGAATCATTTGTTGACACACACGCTGACAAGTCATGGGTAATTCAATCACTGGTTAGGGAAAATTCTAATTTTCCCTAATGGCTGCCATGTTACCATGGTTTCTTCACAGGAGGATTCAGAAAAGATTATGTATGAGTATAGCCACATATGACATGTGCAGCTAGAGGTAATGTTGAATAGGGTCCAAAATGTGTTATGATTTTAGAGACCAATTTAACAAGTGGTAGGTATATACGAGGTGTGATAAAAAAATACGGTGAATAATTTTTTATTAAAAAAAGTAATAAGGTTACATAGAATTCGATTTAATCTCCTTCAAAGTACTGTCCTTGGCTAGCAATGCACTTATCCCAATGTTGACTCCATGACTGGAGTCATTTCTGGAAGGCGTCTTTCGGAAGGGCTTTCAGCTGCTCGGTCGTGGCCCTCTCAATGTCAGCAATGGTGTCAAAACGTTTTCCTTTAAGCACAGTTTTAATTTTTGGGAAGAGCCAAAAGTCGCATGGTGCTAAATCCGGTGAGTATGGCGTATGTGGACAGGCAGGAACACTTTTTTTGGCCAAAAACTCGCGAATGAGAGTGAGGTGTGACACGGCGGATTGTCGTGGTGAAGAAGGAAGCCATTGATCCATTTTTCTGGTCGCTTTCTTCGTACGTAGTTTCGCAAACGTTGCAGTACACCCTTATAAAATTCAGAGTTTACAGTTGTTCCCCTTGGAACAAACTCTGATCGCACTATGCCCTCACTATCAAAAAAAAAAACAACGAGCATGACCTTGATGTTGGATTTTGACTGACGTGCTTTTTTAGGGCGAGGAGATGAACTGGTTTTCCATTGGGAACTCTGCATTTTGGTCTCAGGGTCATAGCCATAGACCCAACTTCCATATCCAGTTACAATTTTGGCCATGAAGTCCGGATCTGCATGAAGACGGCTTTTCAACCCCGTGCAAATTGACACACGAGTTTCCTTCTGTTTATCACTCAAAAGCCTGGGAAAAAATTTTGCACTCACTCGACTCATTTGCAATTCATTAGTTAAAATGCTTTGAACGGATCCATACGAGATGTTAGGTCTTCTGATAGCTCTCAAATAGTCATTTGCCTGTTTGAATGAACCATTGTTTCCACTTTTTGCACATTTTCAACTGTTTTTGAGGTTACTGGACGTCCCACACGCTGCTCGTCTTCAACAGACTCATTTCCGTTTTTAAATCGGTCATACCACTTGTATACAGTCTTCAAAGTTACCACATTATTGCCGTTCACCGATTCTAACATTTTGTGAGCTTCTTTGGCACTCTTTTGCAACTTAAAACAAAACTTAATGTTAATGCGTTGTTCAAAATCCATGTTGCGCGACAGACACGATAAACACAAGCTCACTCTAGCGGCTCTGGCAGCTGACTGGCAAGCTCGAACGTGATCACACTATTGGACAAATTACAGCATACAAATTATGGATGTAGCATCGGCAGTTGCCACTATAAAAATTCATTCACCGTATTTTTTGATCACACCTTGTAGAATACAATTTAATGAGTGATAGTGTATTACAGAATTCTTCAGCCTACAGTAATGAAAAATATGTAATTAGACAGGTAAATTGAATTAATATTATTAATAAGAATTATTATTAATGAGATTTTTTCTACTTACTGTTGTGGGTACTGATCAAAAATTTCTTCAATGCTAAATTTCATCTGGTTACTGAGTGAGAATTTGAATTGTCTGTATAAAGAAAATTAGGATCATTGAGAAGTACAATAGGCATCATAAATATTTCTTTGAAAATTATTATGAGCAGTTGTAATGTTTTCCACATTACAATTGCGATACTAACACTTTTGAATAGAATGTTAAGAAACTGCTGTCAGATTTTCTATCATGTACTTAATTCATACTTTTTAAATGTTTGAAGGGATATGGTTGTAATAAAAAATGAAATAGATTCCTGGTAGTCAAGAAAATAGAAACTGAAATGAGACATTAAATTTCAAAACAACATGTTAGGATAAAAATTTACAGAATAGAAACATCCTCAAAGAAATAACTATGACAGAAAATACGTTAGTAATTTTAAATTTGGTGAAACTAAAAAGTTTTTTTTTTTTTAAATGATTGAAATTATACTCTTATATAACCAGTGATAAAACATATCTTTAGGATGAACATACCTGTTGAAAATGATTGTTCTGGTTTACACACTTTTACTCATATTATAACTTGTTTAATATTTTCTTAATAATAAATGAAGTAAAATAAAAAAGATATTTCCACATATATTTTTCTTTAAATTCAATTTTAAAATAAAATGAAAGATAGTTTTATAAAGTAAGACTTTATTTTTAACTATAAAATTAAAAAACAAAAATCACAGAATGAAAAATTTAGGAATGGTCAGTATTAAAAAAGGTTTTGTAAAGAAATTTTTTTGGGAGGGCATTTATGACATTAGTGGTAAATTTTAACACACTGCCAAAATGAAAATTTTGACAAATAAAGACTTATTCTAAAACACATTTAAGTATTTTATTTTAAATAGTCATTAAGGAGCAAAGTTTGCCAAATATTATTAGAAAATTCGGTACTTACGTATTAACGCCACCGCAGCTACAGCTTTATTTAAAAACAAAGTAGTCAATCAGATTTCGGTGGAAAATGGGCCGAAACAGATTCAAAACAGAATATAAATGGTTATTTATATTTATCTATTTTATAAATATAATTTAACCAAACTTAAACTTCGCTCGCTAACCTTGACTAATTAACACTGTAATTTTATGAGTATTTATTTAATAAATTCAGTAATTGCAATTTGATTATTTAAATAATAAATTGTAATTACTGAATTTATTAAATAAATATTCAAAAAATTATGGTGTTAATTAGTCAAGGTTAGCGAGCGTAGATTATGGTTGGTTAAATTATATTTATAAAATAAATAACCATTTATATTCTGTTTTGAATCTGTTTCGGCCCATTTTCCACCGAAATCTGATTGACTACTTTGTTTTTAAATAAAGCTGTAGCTGCAGTGGCGTTAATACGTAAGTACCAAAAATTCTCCATATATACATAAAAAGAAATTCACCACTTCACCGCCACTACCCACAAATACCCTTATACTACACAGTTTAAGAAGAAATAAGATTAAAAAAATGCGTACAAAATAAAATTTCTCAATAATTTATTACAGCAATAAAAGGTTAACAAAAATCACAGATAAAGCTCTAAAAAGATTTTTATATATTTAGACATTATGCAATATTTTTCATTATTTATTATGTAATATTATAAGTTGAATAGTATAAATATTATTAATTGTGCACAACTATAATTAAATATATTATAAACAGTACTAACTGATTAACTACATTATAACAGATATATTGTCAGTAACCGATACAGATAAAAAATGCAAAACATTATTACATGCTACTATGTACTATACATTAAGTATAATATATTATGTAATGCCGAAATATAACTTTTCAGTAACTATAGTATTTAAAGTAATACTTAAATAACAATTACTTAAATATAGTGTCTAAGATCTACATAAATAAATCAAACAGTAGTTACTAAAAGAAACAAATTTATTATGCATTTTAAAACCGTTCAAGCTCCCACTGTAAATGATATCAATTTCAAACATAAACAGTCTAAACTACCTAACAATAACATAAAAAAAGTTTCCCTATTAATGACAACAAAAATACTGATACCATAAGCAGAATTGAACCCATTTTTTTACATAATTAAATAAAATAAAGGATAATAAAGAGTAATTTATGAAAAAATAATTTAAAAATCACACAACACAATAAAAAAAACAAAACAAAAACAGACTATTATATAAAGTACAGCATTTTACTTTGAAATATTTACTTATAGTATGTTTATCAGTCACATATATATTCCCCTAGACATAAGGCATATTTAATATTGCACATTTTAATTATATTTATTATAAACAGCACTTATCCTATAAGATATATATTTGTTTTTATGAAAAGTGGTCTAAAAACAATACAACCTCATTAATCTGAATATGATCAGAAGCCTGTTTGGAATATTGAAAATTTGGATAAATATTTTCATTTAATAACTTTTTGCTATCAATTTCTACATGTAACTTCTTGCTAGTTATTTCTATTCCCATTTTCAATCAACACTACTTGTTTTTATAATAAAATTATCTGTAAAAGAAATGCAATAATTAAGTTCTAAAACTAAAACCAAAAATTGAGCTCAACTGGAGGTTTCACAAATGAACAAACTGACGTCAGAGGCATTAAACATGTAAAATTAGGCCTCCCAATACTGTTACAATCTGATGCAATCTTTGCAATTAATAATTCTCATTAAAAATGAAACCAACTTCTTCATACTTTCAACAGTACTTTCATACATTCTATCTTACCATCTCATATGCTTTTGTCTACATTCACAATACAGTGAATGGCAGATATCTATAAATAAACGATTATATAACACTTAAAATAAATTAATACCCATTAAATATCATATAACCAGTTGTAAGTAACGATATAATCTTTAAATTTTTCCTGTCACATAACTGTTCCCATTCATTATGACACTGCCCAGTAAATATTCCAATAAGCCCTTAAATTACAAGGGATACCTCTAAAGTCAAGACTGTTGGGAAATTTCTCTCCTTAAGGTTGGCGAACCTGTTGTTCATGGCCATGCTAGTAATGTACACACTGCATTGTTGTCTGTAAGTTCGCATTGTAGTATCTTTGATTATGTGTGAGATATTACATTATAAAATGAATAGTAAAATCGATGTCGCTGTTGACTGTGAAATGTGTTTTTAAACCATCAAAATGTTAAGCCGGGTGAAATTCATAGCCAGTTGGTTGTTGTGTATGGTGATAATGTAATGAATGAGAGAAACATTTGAAAATAAAGGGTTAGAAATAACAGAATTAATGTCAATGATGAAGAACATTCGGGGAGGCCCTTGATAATCACTAAGGACTTCTTGAAACACGTAGATGATGAAATCAGAAAAGATCATCGCTCACCGATTCCTGACTTGTCTCTTCTCTTTCCTGATGTTTCAAGAGCTGTTATTGGTTGGATTGTTCATGACCATTTAGGTTTCAGAAAGGTTTGTGCATGTGGTACTGCATGTCTTAATGGAACGTCACAAAAATATCTGAATGAGATCTGCTTTGGAATTTTTGATGTGCTATACAGAAAAAGATGATAAGTTCCTTAATTCAATTGTTACTGGTGATGAAACAGATTTCGTATTATACGCCAGAGAGAAAACAGCAGTCAAGTGAATTGCATCATCCTCAATCACCGACCAGACCAACTAAGGTCAAGCTACAGCCATTTGGACGCAAACTGATGGCCACAGTCTTTTGGGATTGGTTTGCCATACTGCTGATTGATTTCATGCCACATCGAATGACTATAAATGCAGAAGCCTACTGTGAAACCCTACGTAAGTTATGGCGTGCCATTCAAAATTGGCGACATGGGCGGCTGACCAATGATGTCATTCTGCTGCATCATAATGCATGTCCACATGTTGTGGATCTGACAAGTGATTTACTGAGAAAATCTGGATGGGAAATTTATGACCGTCCATCATATAGTCCGAACTTAGCTCCTTCTGATTACCATTTCTTTAGGAAACTGAAAGAATTTTTGAATGGTAAGCAATTCGCAGGTGACGATGAACTTAAAAATGCTGTTAATCAGTGACTAAATGGACTGGTGGCAGTAGAATACAACTGAAGCTGGTGTATCGCTATGATGTCTTAATTCATGCGGTGATTATATAGAGAAGTAGTAAAAGGTGTGTAGTTTAAAATAAAAAAAAATATTTATAAAGTTTTCAGAATCAAACTTAACTGGTAATACGTATAATAGCCATACGTACAGAAATTAACAATTCTACTAAACAATATGCTAATAACAAAGCACATATTGCATTTTGTACATTTTTTGAAATGCGCAAGTATAAAATAATAAAAATTGATGGAAACAACTCTTTAAGGCTGAGATTCAGCAACACACTACACATAACAAATATGTTATATGATAGTGCTTGGCCATATATAGTAGCTTTAACCACTAAAGGTTTAAGATATAGTTTTACACAAATATTAGAATAATAAACTACCTTTTTTAATTCTTAAACCTTATTTGAGAAAATTTTCTTTAGTTGTTTGAAGTAGAATTTAAACATTCAGACTAAGAGGTTGCACTGTACTCTCCACTTCTGCATATAATTTATATTAATTATATTTTACTATTGTGTGTTTTTTTTCAATTACTAAACAACTACAGAATAAGTTAATGAACAATGCAAGACTTAATAATAATAAGAAGAAATGGGTATTGTTTTAATACGACTTTTAATCTGATACATTTGATATGGTTTCACACACACATGGTTTCACATAATAGCAAAAAGTTAACTTCATTAAAAAGAAGACCTATTAAATAATTTTACAGAAATTCATATAACTAAATCAATAATAAAACAATCATATTTGAATTTAAAGAAGATAAAAAATAAATAAATTATACATATCAATAACAATAAATAGTTCATCAGATGTAACAATAATAAAACCAATAATTTTTATCTAGATATGCATTAACATAACTTTTTTGAGCAACAAAAATTATAAATTATTTCATAATAAAATTTGGAAACAAAACAAAAATTAGTAATAAAACTACTAGTTTTATTCTTATGAAATTAATATTAATTTTAGTTATAGAATGAGAATCAAAGATGTATAAACAGACTTTCTCAAAGTGGAAGTTTATATTTACATTTTTACTTTACTAGTTCATTAATTGTGTGACGGTTTATCAAATATATTTTGGAAGTAGTTTATAAATGAAGTAATTATCCATCAATTTCTACATAAAAACTGAGATCAAATTAGAACAAAGTTTTAGAATAATTTTGGTATAAAGCTAATCAAGATGTCAATTTTTTTTTAACGAGACAATTGTTAATAAATAGAATCAAATAATAATTGTAATAAATTATTTTCAAAAGTGTATAATTTCACAATAATGTATGAAAAATTAAGTCAAATGTTGACATAGAAACTTATGAATAAAGACTAGATTAGTCTATAAGGTGAAGATTATATTATAAGATGTGTAATTATCTGATGTTTAAAGGAAGAATTGGTAGCACTTGAAACAATAAAATATGATAACTTTTAAATACAAAACTACAGTACTAAAAAGTAAAAACCAATACAAGAAAGAATTAGGTTCTTAATTTTTAATTTTTTACTGGTTACTCTAAAGAAAGGCTAGTAAAGTTGCCACATAAAACAGAAGTTTTATACAGCTGATCATCATAGAAAGAATATAACAAAGTAATGAATAAAATAAATAAAATATGAGATCAGACATACTAGCTCTTACAAAGGGCTCAACATAACCCTTGAACAAACTAACCAACAGAAAAAATCAACACTAATGAGACCTCAGGCCACTATTTCAACAAGAACTGAAATGGTACAGCTTCCATTTTCACCTCCATCTTCAATTATGCCACCATTTCTTCTGTTACTCCACTTACCCCAGATGTATGTAGCTTCATTTCTATATTTTTCTTAGTTCCCTCTGGCCATCTCAGATATATATGGGATTTTCTTCCATCCATCTTTACTTTCTTCATTACTTTAGATAAGCCTTTCCCACTTATTCTTCTAACATGTCCATACCATCAAAATTCCATTCCTTCAACTCTCCTTCTGAAGAACATTTTTTAATATTTGAATTTCTCGACCAGTCTGTCAATTTTCCCTTTATAATTGCCAAGAATTTAATTTCTTAAGTTGAAGTACTCCAATTCTCTTTTCTGTCATTTATATCTCTACACCATATATTATTATAGACACATACTACATCTTATATATAGTAATAAAGTAGCTGCTCTAGTACTGTGTTGTTTCATAAGTCTTCATAGCGTTGTAGAAATTTCCTACTTCTTACAGACGTTTTATGTATCATCTTTCCATTCTTGTAAAGCTCACTTCCCAAGCATGTAAAAGTTCTTAACTACTCTTATGGGTTCCTAATTTAATACAATATTTATCTGTCCCAAAAACCATCACTCTATTCACTTCTTTAAATAAATGGTTTAAGTTTACATTTATTCATAACTTTATCCTTAACATTAAGCAGGCTTTATATACCTTGCATTTTTTTCTCATAAAATGAACAAAAGTAATTTTATTATACTCATGTTTTCCCGCATGTACTAACCTCATGTTTTATTTTTACAAATTCATTTCCTTCAATCTCATACTGAACCAGTCACAACTCATTACTTATCTGTGATCACAGTACATTGCTTGCTATACCTTATAGACTTTCCATACTAATTTTCCTCATGTCTTCCCTCAAGTTTTTACTATTCACATAATACACATTCACTACATCAATGATAAAATAACAGATTTTCTATTTATTATATTCCTAATTCTTTTGAGAATTCTCTAAAGAAACCTTTTTTGCTAATGCTTCATCAATGTTATTTTTCTATAATATTTGCGTAGTGTTTTAATATCATCATTAAATAAGGTTTTTCCCATACCTGGAATTTTCTTCTTTTCCAATCATCAAGAAGTAAATCAAGTAAATGAGAATTATTAAGTCATATATATTCAATTTCATTTGAAATTGGCAACAGACAAAAACTAAACAGAGATTATATGAAACACTAATCTCTGATATGAAGCACTAGCCAAATAGGAATAAACTGGAACTGCTGAAAACAATTATTTAACCAGTGTATAGCCAAGAAATAACTTTGGTACATTTAAACTCATAAATGAATGATTACTTTAAAAATCCTTTTTTTCAAACTTTTCCTTAGCCTTTTTTTTTTTTTTATTTTTGTTGAAAAAAGTTCATTTTAAAAAAATTTAATTTTACAGAATGAAATATACATATTTTTAAAGTACTTATTAAACAGCAGAAGTAATGAGCTGACTATAAAAATTAAGTATTAAAAAAGATTGCACTAAGAGATTATAAATTATTGATGTAACCTATGAGAGACTTGATAAAATAAAAACCACCATTATAGGTAAAATAAAAATGAAAAAATAATAAATATGTTAATGTTTTTCCTAAAACAGAAAACGAATACCAAATAAACTAATATAATTATCAGATAACACTTTATTGTACAATTTTACTTGAATGCAACTTTATTCATGTTTATATTAACTAATGTTCAAGCTTTTGAACCTGTTGAAAGTAACAACAAAAAACTGTGATGTAAAAAAAGAGAAGTTTTGAAAATTAATATTATGACAACAAAATAATAAAACATTACAAATAACACAAATTTTAAATGCAAACAAAATTCACAGCCAATAATAATAAATCAATGGTAAATTTTCCTTAACTTAATGGTAAAATTATATGAAAAATCAGTTCTCATATTATGCATGCTTTTATATTATAAATCCAATAAAAACTAAGTGATAAAATAAAAAAGTCTGATTTCAAGACCTTGGGATCACCAAAATTAATACAATCCGTCAGTTGCTAATCCATCAATCACATATCCTTAAAAAAGATTTTTACTTGTAGAATCTCAGATCTCGGGTTAGAATTCTGTTTTCAAATAGTAAATTATATCTTTTTTTTCATTATAAGAATAATATTTAAAAAATTAAAAAAATGTTAAATATATCTATATAAATAAAAGACAATCTTCTTTTTGTATGTGCCCTAATAACTACTTAACCAATTTCGCTGAAAATTTCACAATTTATTATTATTTGTCCCTTGAGTATTTACATGTTATTAGTTTCATAATATTTAATCACAATATAACTGTCTAAGGAAGTCTATATTGAGAAGGAAACATATATAAAGGCATTAAATTTAGTAAAAGAAGTTTAAAGTGATTTATTTATATGTTTTTTTATGATTTGTATAGTAGTGAGATTGGTGAGGTTTCAACTGTAGTAAAGATTCTGGCTATAGCAAAGCATTACAAAGTCCACTAGTTAAATTTTGAAAATTTTATCATTTTTAACATTTCATTAAAATGAAAATGTTGTCATTAAAATTAAAAAATTATGTTAAAATGAATGATGAATAGTATACTTTACAATACCATAATTTGTAGTATATAACTATTACAATGTTAACACTGTTAATGAAAAAATGAAGTGATCAGGAAATTGATCATTTGCATTTAATTAACAGATTCACAACATACTTCCCATCTTTTAATGCAAGTCACTCGTTAAATAGAACCACTGGATGCCAAAGGTTGTACAAACTTTTCAGCCTATATAGGTTCAGTCTCAAAGATCATTGGAGCCTCATCACGGTTACAATGTATAGTCATCAGTTTGCAGTAAAAAAAGTAACAAGGTATTCATCATTTTCTTGTAAGAAAATGAATATCTACTACTGAACAAAGCAGTAGCTGGACTAGTGTACTTAGTAAAATTAATAAATACCTCCACCATATATAACTAACATCCCAGAACTATATCCCCAGGAACTTATTCTATCACTTACCCCATTATATGAGAACTGATTATTTAAAAATTTACTTAAAAATCAAATAGCTACCGTTTTTAAATAAATCTAATATAAGATTCTAATCATAGTAAAATAATTAATTCAGTAGATTAAATTCATTATGTTTTAATAGCAAAATAAGTTTAATTTAATTTAAAATTCTTCTTAAGCAATTGTTATAAAAAAATAAGAATATATAAAAATAATCACCAGGATAGTGTAAATCACATTTCTAATAAAGATTGATTGCTTAATATAATAAAATCATTTAGTTCCTGTATGAATCGATTAACAGATTAAAAAAAAGACTAATCATCCTGTTTAATATTAACAACACTGATATTTTAATAATTAACTTTAATAGATCTTAAAATTTACTAAATAACCCCAACCCTAGAAACAACAATAACACTATACTGAAAATTACAAACATAATTGAGTAAAATGTGTAACTTTACAAAATAATCCAAGTCCAATTCCCTGTTATATTAATCAAGATTAAATTAATTAATCAATCAACAAAAAAGAACCAAGTATATGTATAAAATTAAACTAATTATTCAAAACAACAAACTTCATTTGATTTTTAAAAAAGCTGACATATTTCCATATGAAAATGTTAGAAAAAATAAATATGTAAAAAGTTTTCTAAGATTTTTCTTAATGACTCAAGTTTTGAGGCTATGATCTACACAAGTCAGAGCATTATTATTTACACACTAACCTAATGTCCATGGTACTGTATTTGCAAGCTGGGCCAAAATTATTAGGCACCCAAACAATTTTCTTTTGTCTTAACAACTGATAGAAGTTTCAGATAAAATAAAAGTATTTTTTTTCTTTTTTTTTTAACCTCCGAGACCACCGTTAAGTATTACTTCAGAGGATGAGATGAATGACAATTTTTATAGCGTATGAAAATGCCATGCCTGACCGGGATTTGAACCCGGGACCTCTGGATGAAAGGCTGAGATGCTACCACTTGCGCCACAGAGGCCGGCAAATAAAAGTATTTAAGACAGAACTTTTCATTTTGATTAGCGGTAGTACTTTTTATATATATGTAAATTTCTTAAAAATTGAAGAGAATAATTCTGAAATGAATATGATGAATTGTTACAAGATGATTCTGTTTCATGCAGTTCATTTTGGTTAATTTTTACACAATAAATAAACTTATACTTTAGCTTAACTCACATCTTTGATTTTAATAAAACATTTTTATACTACCTATATTATCTGAAAACCTTAACAAATATACAAATTCAAAAAGAAAGTTTCCGTATATATAACAGTGAAGTTCAAATATCTCATTTATTGTATATATTAAATAGTTTTAATTATTGTATTTATATGAAGAATTGGATAAAGAAAGAAAACTGGATTGGATTATTATGCAGAATAGTCAGAAGAATAATACTATAATAGTAAACTAGTTAAATCTCACTGTTCAAAATGTTAATGTTATAAAGAAACTATTTTAAATTAACATAGTTAAAATTTTCCAAAAGAGATTAAATTTTAACAATGATATAGTAAATTTTAAACATCTTAGTCTAAAGAATTTCTTTTTAGTTGGCAACATCTTAGAATGTTCTTTGTATTTTAACAGTGACTCAATGTCTTGTGATGTAAAATGAATAAATAGAATAAATAATGCTTATACCAATGATAATAATCAAGTATCTAATTCAGATTCTGTTCTTAAAAGAAAAGAATGGAATGATTACAGTTAAATCTAAATATTCTGACAAACATTATTAATTAATTTCACTTAAATAATATTTCAGTTAATAACTTATTGTATTTTTAACATGCAGTTTTGTCAAAACATCTCAAATCATTCATGAAATTACAAATAAAATGCATTTTAAGGTAAGATATAAAATTATTAACAATAAACAGCATATAAGTAAATGTACATGCTGCTGGATTAAAAACTCATAATATTTTAATTCGCTGTATAAACCTGCAAAACCAAACAAAGAAATAAAATAATATAAAAAATTTAATTATTTTGTACATAGTGGGAGAAACAATTAAAAAGAATACAAAGAGAAATTACTCTCATGTGTTATATTATAACCTATGTATTTTCTTTATTAAATAATAGTAAAGACTTATTAGATTTCTTTTATGTATAGTAGATTTGCATAACAATATTGAAAATAAAGCGAGAGGCATAAAAATGATTATAGGGAAAAATTACAAAACAAAAATCTCTTGAATAGACTGTTGATAGTATCCGATATCTTTATCATCATCATAAGATAATCTGCTTAATTTGCTTCTACTTTTCCTTTCAGATCTTTTATCTTTTGATGCTCTATTTTTCTTCCCTTCATACACGATCTTCCAATATAATTTTTCCTGAATATAAAAACTTTCATTCAAAAGTTCTTTTTGAATGAATTTCTTCATATTCAACACTTGTCACAAAAAAAGGAAAATTAAATGAAAATTTCACCTTATCCTAAACAATGAATATTCAGTAAATTAATATAGTACAGTAAGATCTTTTATAAATCAAAATCTCCAATCCACATCATTCATATTCTATAAATTAGTATTTTTTTTTGTTTATTGGAGGACTAAGTTCTGTGTCTCATGATTAATTATCTATATACTCAGGTTACACATACTTCTGAATAAGAACATAATTCAGAGGAAAAATTATAAAACTAGTGTGATCTATCAAACTAAGCTGGCATTGCTACTGATCATTATGATGTTAATACATTAAAAAAAAACATGTATTATTATTTCTGCATATAAGTTAACAAAGAACAGAATCAAGACTGTAAATAAGTTCTAATGAAGAATATAATTTTAAATTGGTTAGTTAAATAAATTACAGTTATATGTAATTTAGTAATTTAAATATTAATTTTACCCATTATAAAGAAACAAAGATAAAATACTGTATAGTTTGTCCAAGCTAAATTGGCATAGATCTGATCTAGGTGATGGTTGCCTAGCTAGCGCGGAGCTATAATATGCTACTCGTGGAAGATAGTATATACACAATATAATAAATTTTATGGTATATAAACAGTATAAGTTTTTTTTTTAGTATTTTGTATACTAATGTTTATTACAATCAATAAACAAATTCACATTATGCATTTTTTATATTTATATATAAAAATAAATAAATTTAAAACCTAATAAAACATATAAATTTTTATAGCCAACTTATTTTTAAATACTTAAAATAAAAAAAAATAAAAATTAAATATAATTACTACCTTGAAATGTAGGTATTTCTTAATTTTCTGTGTTTTTATAATTGTTTTTACTAGCTCGACAATCCTTTATTCGGTAGAACTTTTACACTTTATGTTATAATGTATTTCACAATGAAGTTTGTAACTATTAGTACTAGAATAATACAAATAACCAAAATAAAAAATTACAAAGTTGCCAAATATATAGCACTTAACTCCCTACTGCAAGTTTTCATCTTCTTCTGATGAACTCTTGCTTCCCAAATTTATGATGGCACATTCAATTTGTTGTTCTAGAAGTCCTTGCAGCTTGCGATACTCATCTTCATTTTTTAACATGTTCGCAACATTTTATCCAGCCCTGACTGAGAGTTCTGCGAACTTTTTATGACAAATTTTCATTGTTGCAGCTGTCGTAATTGTATATTGTACAAACAGGCCTTCCTCCAATATTTTATCTATCTTAAATGTTTTAGGATGATCTTTATTTTTTTTTTTAAATGTCTCATACAACTGAACTTTTGTCAAATTTTCATGGAATGGTAAGCTGTTAATCCGCAGCCAGCCAATCATTGATTTTTTTGTTGATACTGAATTTGGTGCTCATCTTTTTTCAGCATTGTCATAAGAAGCATTACCTAAAATAACAACATTGTCTACTGGCAAGTTAAATATTAATTTTTCTCTTATCCATTTTAAAAACATGTTGCAGTTTATCTGAGAATGATAATTACCTGAGGAAGAGTTGGCATTCCATACTAACAAGCAGTTGGAAACGAATCCCATTTCCCCACCAGCATGGATAATTATTATCTTTTCTCATTTTGAAAATGACACAGCAAAACACGCAGACGCATATGAAGGGTTTGGTCTTCTTCAACTTTGTTCATATATACAAACCGTTTGTACCGAACATCATGTTTTTGAATAAGAATTACCTTGTTATTTCTGATTATCTTCCATTTGAAATCCATGCTGAACAAAAGTATCCATAAGCTACTCTTTTGCCCATTAAATACTCCATCACTTAAGTGGTAAATTTCCTTAGAGAAGGCAAGCAGCCCTTGGTTAAGTAAAATTTTTACACTTACATTGTATAGCATTCTGATCAAAACTGTCCGGGTTTGTCACTTCCTTTTTGTGTTTTATTCCTTAGTGAAGAGAACTGAATCTTTGAGACTCCTGTAGCACACGCAACATGTTCTTCAACTTTTTTGGGATCACTAACAAACATTCCAACTGCAAGTTCTCCTGTCATGTAATTATAAATGTTGTGTATAATTTCTTTCCCTTGGCAGTGAACATCTATTCCATGTAAATTAGATGTAATTTGCAAAATAATAAAGTCAATTCATTATCATAATAGTCGATAAAGATTTACTAATTTAACATGAATAAATTACTTTTAAAATTTCACTTAAACTTTTCAAGAATTGAAATTCAAAGAATGCTATAATCTGACAACAAACTTACTCTTCGGACACACACAATTAACTGGACAAGTTTTAATACATGTCGAGTCTCTGATGACTGGTACCAGACTGACCAACCACATTAGAAAAATACATTAAATAAGAGTAATAAAAAAAGTGAGAATTTATTTAAAGAGAAACCTGAGTCTTAATATAACTGCTCGCCAAAAATTATGTGATTCATGTTATTGCAAATTATCAAATTATCATATGCAATTGCAAATTCAGTATAAATTACAACAGAATCATTTACAAAAACAAGTTAGTCTCTTAATGAATCAGCAACAATTTGTATAAATAGAATTTTAATGTTTCATTTGAATGCTTAGAATGACAAATTGTTGGTTATTATTCACACAAACCTGAATAAAGAAATTTTTCTTATATATGACTCATTGCCTAGACTAGCATATGGTTGTTCACCACTCGCAGAACAAAGGGCGAAGAGCATAGCATAAACAGTAGACATCAATCTTTTGCTTGTTTAGCTTGGATATTATATAATTATAAAACTACAAATAAATATACTTTGACTTAAACATGATCAGTAACAGCAGTTTAGTCTGCATAATATTTCATAACAAATCTATTTCAGTATTTAGTAAAGAAATAAATTATTAATTTAATAATATATAAACAAAGGATTAAATAAGTAATTAATAATTACTTATTATTAGTACTTACCAACTACTACTTATAATTACTTATTGATTCAGATCACAGCCTACTGTGAATCTGAATCACAGATCTGTGCCAATTCGACTTGGGACAAGCCATACAAATCTTGCCATGCATTTAATTATGTGGCTTACACATTGTATCAATTGCCAGTTTTCTGAATGAATGTAGACAATGTAAAAGTTAAGTAATATTTATTTTCACAAACACATATTTGAATAGAATTATTAAAATACCTATGTCCTGACCTTTTCTTACAATTAAATTACAACACAAAATTAAACACTGTACAACTTATGTGTTGAATGAATAGAATACTTAATCATAACTGAATATGCTCATTTTTTTAAAACAAATAAGTTATTAAACAATACATATAAAACAATTCATGACTTGATAAAGAAGAAAAAAGTTGGGTCACAGGACTCTTAGAAAAATAAAGAAGTTAAAGCAATACCATGTCTCTACATATACAGTTGAAATTAGTATAAATAAATTTAGGTAAACACCAAACTTCTATCATAGTAATAAATCCTATTTACAAGCAGTAGTCAACTTTTACCAAACAAGTAAAAGAACAGATTAAAAAGCTGACTAGGACTTTCCAGTCACATGGCTAAACCACTTTTCAGGAAAGTTATGCAACTGTGCATGATGCATGGCTTACACACACATTCACATACAATTTAATTAAAAATATTTATCATTTTATATAAATATAAAATTTTTTGTTTATTTAACTCAATGATTCTAACCAAAGCACGTGCGTACACCGTATTTAATTCATGCGGGTGTGGCGGTAGTAGCAGTGATGGTCAGCATTTACACTAATGTAATTTTACAACTTACATAGAACAAATTCACTTGTGTGGTCGGCAGATCATTATTAATATCTAATCCTAATCCCTGGCGTCATATTTTGACATCTGTATATTACTTTAGACATCTCAATATCATTGGTGAGTAACTTTGAAAATTTCATTACTTTATTTTGAATAACTTTTGAGACATTAATCTTTTTGTAACGTGGTATGAAAATCTGTTCAGACTGTAAATTTAAATAATGCTTGAAACTTAGAAACTAGGGAATTTAAATAACGACCTAAGGGGTTAATTAGGTGAAATATCGAGATACTGAGGGTGACCTTGCTCTACAGCCTTCCCCCTTTTAAGTTGAAAATTTAATGGCATCAATCTCCCATACATAGAATGCATATCCAAGTTTAGTCAAAATTGGTCCAGTAGGTCTGGAGATGTAAGGTAATTTAGAGGGCGACACTGAACACACACATGTACATGTGTGTACATCTGGAAAATTTCCATCTGCTTTTTGGGTTTCTTAGGTGTCAAAACATACTGGTGAAAACTGTGTATGTCCAAATTGGACAGATTACAATACTTTTCCCATTAGAGCCACTGAAGTTCAACATGAG
Source organism: Lycorma delicatula (assembly GCF_047948215.1). Taxonomy (NCBI): domain Eukaryota; kingdom Metazoa; phylum Arthropoda; class Insecta; order Hemiptera; family Fulgoridae; genus Lycorma; species Lycorma delicatula. The sequence goes on from NC_134456.1 coordinate 38,733,543, forward strand.
AAGCAAGGTAATCATCCTACTTTTGAATTAGAATCCTCTTCCAGTGAATCTCATCTGATAACTCAAGGTGAATTAAATAAATGCCTTAGTTTAAGATTGGAACTTGTCAAAAAAGGAAGCAAAGCTTTTGGGGTCTAGGCTGAAAGGTTGAAATTTTTACTATACTGACACTAAGTGTGTGTTTTTGAAAGAGTTTCAAGATTAATATTTTAAAGAAAATAGTTTGGTATACTATAATAATATTTGTGCTGTTATAAATGCACTTCATCATGAATATAACTCTACAGAATGGAGACTGATCACAGATTCTTCAATAACTAATTTGAAAGCTGTCCTTTAGCACAATGGCAACAAATCTACTTCTGAGCAATTAGCTTATGCAACTTATATGAAATAAACATATGACAATATGAAAATCCTGCTAGAAATTCAGTACAAATATTATTGGATTATATGTTGTGATCTAAGTTAATGTGTTATTAATCAGTTTGTAGATTTTGTTTTTTGTTTGAATAGAACAGCAGGGATAAGACTAATCATTATAGATTATAGATTAGGAAGGAATGGCCAAAGCGTTAAGCACTTACACCTGGACAGAAAAATGCTGATCATTCCAAAAATATGGTGCTCAATTTCATTATTTGAAAGAAAAATTTCCTTGCGTTAGCAACACTAAAATCAAAGAAGGAATGAATTTTTGAGGGTCCCCAAATAAAAACTTTGATCAGAGATGTACAACTCAAAGAACTGTTAAGCCAAGTTGAAAAGTCAGCATGGAGGTTATTTAAAAGTGTTATACAAAACTTTTATGAAATTATAAATCACCAACTACTGTAACACTATGGGTGAATTAATACAATCATACAAACAGCTGGGGCATAATAAGTCACTAAAGATTCAATTCTTCTAGAATTCAAAAGAGACTAGAACAAGAATAGTACACTTATAATATAGGGGTCATCAAAAAAGGTTACGACAATTTAAAAAAATTGTATCTCAGAAACTACTAGAGATAATCAAACAAATATTTTATGTTTTTTAAATTCATCAGCTCAAAAAGTTTTTTATATACCTTAGAATGTTTCAATATGAGCTCCATTGGTCACTCTACAAATATCCAGGCTATAATAAACTTCTGCCCAGGTCCACTGGATCATCACAGGCGTAACTGTGGCAACAGCAGCAGTGATCTGTTGTCTTAAATGTTGTACATCTTGATTTTTTCACTGTAGGCAATGTTTTTTTACATATCCCCATAGAAAAAGGTCTAGAGGTGTCAAATCTGGGCTTGTCAGAAGCCAAATCACAGGACCGGCTCTACCAATCCAATGATTAGGGAATCTTTCATTAAGAGCACATTGAACATCTAGGCTAAAGTGTAGGGGCACATCATCTTCTTAAAACATTAGAGTAATGTTACATTTTTGTTCAATTTGATTTTTTAGGGGTTCTTAAACAACTTTGGCATATACGCTCAACTGCTTCTTCACTCGTTTTGGACCACTGAGGGACTTTTTCACTTCCACGTTGACTTATTCTTTACACTGTTTGTACCACTGTCTAATGCTGATTGCATGAGGGGGATCATTGACATAAACACACTGTAAAGTCTGTTGAGCAGTTATAATTGATTTTTATTCCATTAACCTCAAAATGCACTGTGCTTTCTGCTGAACTGTCACCACTGCACTGCACTGACTGACAGTGGTTCAGAGGCACTGTGTCGTGTGCATCAGCTCAAGGTCATGGCTGTCACATCAAAAATAAAAGTTGATGATATCCCAATTATTTTACACTTTCAATTAAATTTGTATCTATATTACATAGGGAGATATGATTTTCTTTTACTGCTGCAACCTTTATCGATGACCTGTATAATAAATCTATTACATATATAGTGAAAGATTTCTAATTCGAAATATATGGAGCAAAGCCTAGTCCAAATTCAGGAAAATTCTGAATTACAGAATATTTTTTTGAACAAAATATCCGTTATAAAAAAAGTACTTTAAAATAACGTAAATAATAAGAACAAAATGTTTTTATTGTATATAGTAGTTACAGAGAGTGCAACTGAAGTTAAAGAAACTGTTTTTTTTTCTTTCCTTCCAATTTGCACAAGTAAATGTAATGTAAACAAATTTTTAATACAAATTATCACAAACATAAATACTAAATTAACAAATTTTTTTATGTTAAAAAGGAAGAGTAAATGTAAATACAATAAAAAAAAAAATGTAAATGTGCAAAAAAACTGTTGGCCTAACTCAAGTCTTTTCACGTCAGTGCATAAAAACTCATATCAGTGAGGACTATTTGTGTATTACTGTATCTTGTAACTAGTATAATGGCTGTCTTGAAGTTGACAGTCCTGATCTTCCCAACTTAAGGTAACAGGCTTAAAAAATGTGATATTTTACTCTGTTTTGCTGTACTATTGTATTATTTTTTAATAACTTCTTGATGCATCTCTTTGATAATTGTTAATATTTTTCAAATTTGGGATCAGCATCAATAAAGTTAATGACTGCATCAAGATTTTCTCACACCTTGGAAAGAGTAGTCTTCAGAAGATTATTTTCATTGTGATCGCTTCATCACTTCTTCCTTTCACTTCTTCTTTCTCATTTTGTATCTAACTGACAATTTCGTCTTCAGCCACATTATGGTAACAAACATAATCTTCATTAATACCCAATCATTCACTTACATTTCCAATGTCAGTAACTTCAAAAACATTTTTATTATCTTCATCTTCGTAACCTTTCAGCTCAATTCCTGGCTCTTTATTAAATAAAATATTCCATGCTTTGGATAACGTAGATAATTTTATCTCATTTCAGCTGCTTGAGCAGTTATATAGAGCATTTTTAATATTCTGCACTCTTTATTTTTTCAACTGTCTGTTCACCCTTTCTGTCCAGTTTTTCATCGTCTTTAAAATATACTATGCAATCGTCTAGTTGTTTACATTTGTAAAGACGCTTACAATTGATGATTACTACCTGATCCATTAGTTGGATGAGGGAAGTCATACTGAAAGGCATAAACAGTGTTTTGATTTTTCATCTTTACTAGTCAGAAAACTACTGGTGGGATGAGCTGGAGCACTGTATAATAGCAGAAATTCTTTAATATCCTCTTCTTTAATTTTCAGGATCTCTAGTTGAAATTTTCTGACCACTGGAACAAATGCATTAAAAAACCAATCAGAGAAAATTTTCTGACTAAACCCATGCAGTTTCTTTTGCTCGGTAAATAACTGGAAGATTGTCCACAATATTCGTAATTGCTCTTGGCTTATTAGACTTTCTAACGTTTCATTTGAGACTGTGAGATCTAACTGCACTTATTTATCTTTCAGCCTGGTTGTGGAGACTTGTGTGATCTGAGGAACTGATCTCCATAATAAGCCTGTTTCATCTACATTATAAATTTGGGAAAATATAAATTTTTTATGTTCTATTATTGCTTTAAGTTTTTCACAAAATGGTTCGACACTACTAACATCACCACTTAAGATTTCCCCAAATATTTTCTGATTCAAATAGAAATTAAATAGTTAATTTCTATTTTTTTTTTGCAAATATTTTTGCCGTTGCCTGTAACCCAATGGAACATTGCTGCTTGTACCACTTGTAAAGCGCATCGGTAACATTACTGAATTTTGCTGATTGATCGTTTTAACAGTACAAGCATTAGGTGTATCTTGTTTTAAAATAAAATCAAACATTTTTTTCTATCTTTCTTTTACATCCTATAAAGTAAACTTGCTTATACCAAATTCGTTTCAAATTATCTGCACAGAATATTACCTGGACAGTGTCAATTTTACTTAAAATTTCCAATTTTTTTCCAAAGTTAAAGTTTGGTATTTTCCTCGAACACTCATATTAAACTATAATAGAAAATACAAATTAAATCTACTGTACTATACAATGGTTAAAAGAAATCGTATTAATAAATATAAAAAATGTAAAAAGTAACTAAACAGAATACAGTACTACATTAAATACAAATGATTAAAATTGTTTTTTGTGTGAAACAAATGAACTTAGTACTGTACAGTACTGTTAGGCAACATTTACAAGATATACTTCCAATAACATTGGCACTACCAAAATAAGTCCGAACTAAACAATAACTGGCCTGGGCAAGGTTGATGGCAAGCTGTATTTAACATTTCAAAGCAAGTTTAGCCAACATAACTCATAAAATAGTCCCTAAAAAGAAAAAGTTTATTATTTTTTTTTTAAATCTGAATTATTGAAAATTCCGAATTAGAGAAGTTTGAATTAGATATATTTCACTGTATTTATAACATATATAATTTATTATTTTATTTATATTTATAATTTATACATACGCAAATAATAATATAAAAAAATGATAAACAAAAAACGTATACCATTAAGTTAAGATGTAACTTACAGTTCATGTAATTTGAGGACTTAATAATAGCTGCCAACTTTCTTCTAAAAGTCTACTAGTTTGTTCACAGCGGATATTTAATGGATCTGATTCAGACATCATAACAATTGACTGAAAAAATAAAAAAAATAGTAACAATTATTACATATATAATTAATAACAATGAATTACACAATTTTTAATGATAGACATCTGAAAATTAACTGTCTTGAATGCTCATATGCTGCTTCAAATTACTCAGGATCATGCTAAAATTGTGGATTATTGCAATATGAACTATTGAAAAATCTCCAATGTGGAGAATTGAACCAAAGATTATAAAAAAAAGAATTGCTAAATAAAAGGATATTGATTTACTCTTTTAGGATAAGAAACCTACATTACTGTACCAGTAAACATAATCAACTTCATGTTACTAATAAGTCATGATAATTATAAAAAAGCAATAACTAATAGATACAAAAGTAATTCTTATTAGAAAGTGATGTATAGCTATTTACTTATTCAAAATTGATGCATATAATGACTTGAAATAGGTTAGGCAGATCCTATTTAACGTTTAAAGTTAACTAAGATACGCCTTAAAAAGTTACCTTAACTACAGAATAAACTTTCAAGATGCAGTAATTCAGTTTTTGAAGTATTTTGTACTACATAATAAAAATGCTAACCAGTATATGCCGTCTCAACTTGCCAATATATACATATATATATATATATATATATATAAAACCTAATAATCAAATACAAAACTCCCAGAAAAATTTAACCTAATATTGTAATCTCTCTTTACTTCCATGATCTATTAAGAAAGAACACTTTGTGAACAGTGTCAAAAATGGTTTAAATTTATCAAAATACTTAAAAATTATATCATTATAGGCTTGTCAACAGATTGTACATTTTACATCAGAAATAAACAAAATTTAAGAAAAAAAAGCAGCCTCATGAATTTTCTAGGAGACTCTACTTAATGTACCACTGGATACTTCACTTTGATAAATATTGTATGTTGATCATTGTAAATTCTTCCTCTAAAAAAATTTAGAATTTTTGGATATTGTTATACTTAAAAAATTGAAATTAAGTAATAAAATTTCTACATTATAAATAAGATCCTTTGATATCACACACAAACAAGACAATTTTATTAGGTTAACTGCCACATTCAAAGTTTAAAGTTAGTCAGTGGCAAAGTTGAAAGATAGTTGTGACTCTTAATTATACATTAGTATTTTATAAATGAAAATCAACAGCTTCAAGTGCTATAAACTAAAGTATGTATATACATAAAATTTTCAATTAAACTGTATTATAAATACTAGCGGACCCAACAGACATTGTCCTGACGTGGCATTGTTCTGTAATAAATGCACACAACACATAAATATAAGTAACATTTAAGTTAAAATTAGCAGGAATGTAGACGAAATTTCATTAGTATGACTATTATCAGTTTGTGATTGTTGTATTATTGTAATGGTTTTATTGATTAATTATGTGTAGTATGGGTAATATTTATTTTCACTAAATATTCAGATGTCTGATGAAAATTGAATTAAAAAATCGAAACTTCGTAAAATTAATAATCAGTGTAATTAACAAATTTTCATCCACATTACTGCTAATTTTCACTTAAGATCATTCTAAAAAGTACCTCCTACATTTTTTTTTTAATTTAATCATTTTGAAGTTTCATAACTATGCGATAGCTTAATTAATCAATTAATAAAAAAATTAAAGCACTGTAAAAAAAAGCAACGTAGTGAAAATTTTAGTAAAAATTTTTATCATTTTTCTTATTCTTTATTTATTTTCTCATTCTTTAATTTAACATCTATTTTAGCAAATTTTACATAATTGTAAATTAAAAACAATTTTAAAAAAATTTTTTATAAAATTAATCAGCTACAAAAATTATTACTTATATAAAATATAAGTAACTTATATTTTAATTTTATAAATATTGTAATTTATTTTACAAACTTACATTTTTATTTTCAAAGAGCCGTTCAATACTTCATAAGTTGCATAGAATCAAATGAGAACTGACAATTTAAATTTGTAGGTTAAGTTGATTGTTACTAAATACACGTGCATACATTATGAAAATTCATGAAAAATCATGTAAAATACTTCAACACTGCACCTTACAAATTTGCACAATGTATATTTTTTAATTACACTTTAAAACATTATTTCAATAAATAATAATATAATAAAACATAATATTCTCAATAAGCGCGCAATTCTAGCAGACTCGGCAATGCTTCGCTATTGCTATATTTGAGTATACATACAAATTAAATTAACACAATTGAAAGTTTCATAACACCTTAAAAAACTGAACATTAGGAACTTCACAAAATTTAACCTTTCACTTTATAAAAGTCAGAATGTAAATTAATTCAAACGGCAAAACCACAGCACTCCCTTTCGGATTTAATTCACACCATTCTCTAATCACAGTATTCGGTGGAAAATAATTTTTTAACGGAAAGGGCTGTGGCTGCAAGATTACAATTAATACTGAACATTAAGAAACTTAAAAAACATTATGGAACTTCATAAAATTTAATCTTTCACTTTATAAAAGTCAGAATGTAAATAAATCCAATTGTCAGAACAGCACTTCCTATCGGATTTAATTCAAACTATTCACTAAACACAGTAGTCCATTAAAAATACGAATTTTAATGTAATAACAACACTAAGCTACGACGACGAGAGTAACCAATACGTGAAAAAAGCCACAAAATAAAAAAAAAAATTTCCTAGAATCCGATCTGACTGATATGTCAAAAAGTAAAAAAAAATTCTAAAACGCAATCGCAGCGCTGCCTACCGGATCCAATTATGAACTTTAACCATCCCAAGATCAACAACACGTAAATAAATAAATAAATTAAATAAAAACATTTTCCAGTGGACCAAATTGTGAATCTAAACCATTCTCGAATCCCCTTGAACACACACAAAGCATTTCATCAAAATCGGTCCAGCCATTTAGGAGGAGTTCAGTGACATACACACGCACACAAGAAATATATATATAAAGATGTATTTAGTATACATTAAAATAATCTTTAATATACTGAAAATAATATTTAGTATAAACTAAATAATGTATTTTTTATAGGTTATTATTTAATTTATTTTTTATTTGATATCTTTCTTGAAATCATTTCAGTACTGGACAGCAAAATTTACATATATGTTCATATAAAACACAAAATTTCAAAACGGAAAACAATTTTGAATAAAATGAAAAAATTATTAAAAGAATAAGTTTTAATGTAGTTGTAAAATTAAATATCAAATGAAGATGCAGGAACTGTGAAAATTGATTATTGAAAATTAATATGGTACATTTAGCTTATCTAATAATTACTGTGTTTTGGTGTTTTATTTTCATGTAACATTAAATTTTATTAACACAGTGGCCAATGTGTTAATAAATTATTTGAATTTATATATATATATATATATATATATATATATATATCTTTATATATATACTTTAAGAAATAAATAAGGACATAAAAATAAATTGTTTTCTCATAGAAACTGCACAAAATTAAAGAATTTAATAAAATGTCAACAAAAACATGAAAAATAAATTCAACAAAATCCATGGTTAAAATTAAGTATAATTTTGAGAATTTACTTACTCCACTTTCTTTTGATTATGTGTAGAAATCATCTGCACTAATTTTAGCCTACTACATATAGAAATAACAATGGAATTTTCAACAAAAGTATAACTTTTCTTATTAAATTCTTTTTCTGTAACTCACCTCTGCTAATGAAGGTTGCAGCTTGACTAAACTACTCAAAAATTCTTCTAAAGCTAAATCTGTAGCAAAATATATAACCCAGTCACCTCCTCCTTCACTAATCTCTCTACAACCAGTCTCCTATAATTAAGCAATAAAATATATTGCTCAATAAAATGAGAACTAATGAAGAAATGAATACATAAAAATGAACAAAGCTACAATCATTAATAATATTTAATCAAAGTAAAATTTAATTAAAAGTTTTTAAATAAATACACAAGATAGTGTTTTGTTATAATCTTTATTAAGCTGCAGTTAATTCACTGAAATACAGTCACATTAAACTGTTTTGCTAATACCACTTCATTCACATATCATTATAATAAAATTAAAAACACAATTTGATAGACAATTTCCCAGTCTTTGAATGTAATAATAATTCTCAAAATACTATTACTTACAGTTAAATAAATCTATAAATTTTATTATTAATTTTTTTTTAAATTTTATTATTATGCTCAAAATAACTCATAACAGTGTTAGCAGGTTTTACAGCTAAAGCATTTCACTCTTGCCATACATATTAACCAATTTATTTGTATTTACAAGAAAACATTTTTGATATTTTTTTACTTTTATCTAATATTTTTTGAGGATTTTATTTATATATTTTTCTAAGTTTGCTATTCAGTCATTACTTTTTTTACGCACATTTCCTTGGGCATATGTATAAGCTATTTATTAATAAAATAGTAAATAGAGGTGTATGTATAGCACAATCTCATAAAACTGACACACGCTAACCCATATAGTGATGACCTAGAGTTTAACTGTATAATGTTTACAATGTCAAAACATATGGCTTTAGAATTTATTATTTTTTTTTAATAGAATACTTACCTATTCAACAACCATTATCATCCTCAGCATGGTAGGTATTAAGAAATATGAACACCATGACAATCTGCAACTACAGTCCATTACCATTTTCATGTTGTAATTTTCAGATATGGTATATAAATTTCAGCAATTCAAGTCATTTATTATTTATTGGAGGCAGGTACTGTATATTTTAACCCACCAGGTTGGTCTAGTGGTGAATGCATCTTCCCAAATCAGCTGATTTGGAAGTCGACAGTTCCAACATTCAAGTCCTAGTAAAGGCAGTTACTTTTACACGGATTTGAATATTAGATCGTGGATAATTGTGTTCTTTGGCGGTTGGGTTTCAATTAACCACACATCACAGGAATGGTTGAACTGAAATTGTACAAGTCTACACTTCATTTACATTCATACATGTCCTCATTCATCCTCTTAAGTAATATCTAAAAATGGTAATTCCCAGAGGCTGTACAGGAAAAAAGAAAGAAAAGAAAGGTACTATATACTTTATGTTGTTAATAACATTTTTAATAATCTCCATATATCCCAGTAATTCAGAAATTCAAATCCCTTAAGAAATACTAAGTCAGATTTGTCAGACTGCACACTTATAGTAATAAACATTCACATAATAAAATAAATATAATTACCAATACGCAGCAATTAAACGCCAATTTTATTGAAGATATATATTGCAACTGAGCACAAGCTAACACCTTATATGGAAAATTAAGGGTCAGTACATGATTTGTTGTCAATAACAAACCACAGCCAGTTATTGCTTCTGATAGTTCGTCATGTATGACTTCAGAATCACTATCCTGTAAAATATTTTACAAATAAGATAAACACATTTTTTAAAATCAATAAAAATCTTATTACAAATTTCTTTCACCAAAATTCATAAGATAATCCTAATGTAATTTAAAGCTGGTTTCACTAATTAAATCTAATTTTTTTATCTTAAATAGTTAAGTAATTGTGGCCACATAAAATTAGTTTTTATAGATATTAGTATTAAGGTCCAAAAATACGCACAAAATAAAGAACATAATTCAACTATATTAAATTAGAGCAGCATAATGGTGCTTCAGTGGCCATTATTTCCAGCTCAAATTGTGAATAGAATTAAATAAAATTATTGTCTTCAAGATATAAACACAGTAGGTTGAAATATCAGTCTAATTCTTTCATGACACTTGGCAATTGATGTCAAGCCAACTTCATAATGCCCACAGCCATATTTCAATGATAAAATCCCAACACAATATGAATCATACTAATCCAGTCAGGAATTATATATGATGACAAAGTACAGTTAAGTCATGTGCCCATCAGGTAAAAATTCAGTGGCACAGTAGGTTTATAAAATAAAATAAACCATGAAAGCAAGACATTGTATAAAGATTCCGTTTAAAACAACGTAACAACTATTACCATTTATTAGAAGATATCTTTTTGTACTTTTATTTTATTTATTTTTAACAACAGCAAAATAATAGATTAACAATATCATGCACAAGAAATTACAGCAATAGTTATAAAAATATCATTAAACCTTAAAAATAATATTATGTAAAACATTTTAAAATAAATAATAATTACTCCAGAAGCAGCTTGAACGAATGCTTGTAACCAGTCAGAGACTTCATACTCATCAGCAGCAGCCAATTGAAAAGTATCACAAGGATTGGGGAGAATTATTTCAAATGTATGAGGACGTATAGGATGAGGCACTCTACGGCAACCACAACACTGACCAGAGTGAAGTGGAACTGCATGGTTTGGCAAACGTTGATTTGCATCTGCAAATACATACAGAACTCCTGCCCTGTGACAATGAAATAAGGAAATAAAATAAAGTACAATAAATAGAATAATTACTTAAAATGTTTAAGAATGCTGATAATTAAAAATACAAACGCATACTTTAAAAATCAATCTCACAATTCACTATCTAAATATGATATTGCATATTCAAGAGCATCAACATATCAAGTAAAATCATAAATCATAGATTATTTTGTGAAAGAAGTAATGATCCAAAATAAAAATCTCAGCTAACATACACTAAGTAGAATTTATTAAATAATAAAACTTAAAATGTGGAACGCATTTAAAAAGTAAAATGAATAAAAAAAAACACCATATCAGATGTTATTACAGTTGTTTTATGAAGCAGCAGGATGGTTCAAATTTGGTTAAAAGTACAGTTAATGGTAATTTTAACTGAATTTGAATAATACCTGTATTAATGGTAATTTTAACTGAATTTGAATAATACCTGTATTACTGGTTTACATTACAGGAATTATATTAATAATTGTCTCAGATTCTACATTATAGATATTATATGGATAGATATAGATGTTATATTAAAAACACTGACTCAACCTGAGAGTGGATAAGAATCTGTTGTCGACATGAAATTTGGCCTATAGCATACAGTGAGGTACTACTATCTACAAAATAAAAAAAAATCTTTAATGCTGGGGAAAATGGTAAGCAGGATCCCTTAAGATCTGAAAGTTCCACACAATCTGGATATCTCAAGGAATAGAAGAATCCTGGAAACTCGAGTAAGTTAAGTATGATTATTACTAAAGCCATAATTAATGACCTGGAGTTCCCACAGATTACTGTTTAAATATGTTTGGTGCACTTTCACTGCACATTTATTAATGGCTAATGACCAGTTAATATTACAATAATTTTCTAAAAAAATAATTTATAATATTTTACATTTCTTTTTTAGAAAGCACATTCTAATTTCAGAAACGTATTTTAATAAGTTTTGCATTCCTGTAAGAAAAAACCCAGAGAAAACTTCAAAATACTATCAATAAACTGAATGACAGAAAATTGTTTTCAATCAACACAAAAATCATATTGGATTATATAAGGCCAGGGATCTAAAATATTTCAAAAAGCAATTATTTGAATTCTTTCAAATGGTTATTCATTAACTTTGAGAGTATGTGGAATAGCAGTAGATTAAAGATCTGAAAAATTGCACAAATAATCTGATAAAACCATTTTCTGACAAAAAATAATAAATCAGCTAAAAGAAAAGTTATTTTACACTTCAATGATATACGAGTAAATGTGAAAATAAGTAGAATTTCAGATTGCATAATTCAAACATACAACATATTTTATCAGTTAACTCGCACAATATTGTATGGATCATATCTTGAAATTCATTCTGAATTTGACACAGTACTTTTTGTAACATGTCAAAAGATATTAAAGTGCATGGTAAAAGTCCAAAAATCAATAATCTTCATTAATTATGATCGTTTTAACTTACTTAAGTAACACATAACCAGGGAGCCAAGAAGAATGTTTATGAGGCCTGAACATCAGATGACCTGATTTGGTAGGTCCAAGGGGAGAGCTGGCAGGAATGAAACTTGAGTCTCCAACATTAACCCAAACATAATGCTCGAGTTCTTCATCCTGTATACAAACAGAAAATAATACGAGTTATAAAACCAAAAAAATATAATTAAAATGAAAAACAAATAACACTACAAGAAAATATTATAGAATGATTAGTTTATATCAAATACTTAGAAAAAACAGAATAATTTTTTGTTACTGATGAGATGAAAATATTTAGCTACAAGAAAACATATATACCTTTTGCACAGATGACTGTTTGATAATCATTCTTTTCAATTCTGCCATGTTTTCTAACAACAGTTCCTGTACAGTAATTGTTGAAATACCAAGGGAACGTCTCACAGCCAATTCTAAATGACCAACCAATTCATTAACCATACACTGACCTAATGTAGTCAATACAGTTATTCTATGACTTCTATCAGTTACTGCTAACATCATAACTTGACTGTTGGGTCCAACCTGAAATCAATAATATATACAAAAAAGATAGCAAAAATAGATTACATTGATGCTTCTTTCCTACGACTTGTAAATTTTTCATCTACTTTAGATCAGATTATTTTCTATATAGCCAGAGATATTACATTTCTGAATTTATGAAAATGACATTTTGAACTGATTGTATAGATTATTAAACAGCCTCTAACCACATAATCAAAGCTTGTAAGGTACAGCAGTCAAAAATCTCTTCAGTAATTTTCTGTTTAATGGATATGATTACAGTTATTCCTTGATGTAAAGCTTATCTGTTTATCATTTGCATTAATGGTTAAAAGAACTCTAACCAAAATAATAAATAACACAAAAGCAAACAATTGTTTCTGAGGAAGGACAAATTCTACTTTTCTAATAAAAAAAAACATTCACTGAAATACTGCTCTTATTATGTGTACAATAAAACTAATAATGATGAATCACATAATAATTGTGTTTAATGTATAAAAAAATATATATATATTTTTCTGAGTAAAAACCATATATATCCGTAAGTATAAACCATATATATATATATATATATATATATCTTGTATTGGTTACAGAATGGATAACAGCACTTATTATAAAAACACTCAGCAAGAGGTCTACAAATTTTTTATGAAATGCAAAGTGTACAATAATATCTTGTTAATTAACAAACTGTTAGGCAAAGGACACTTTCATTTAACAACTGATCTTTACATAAGCATTTTGTTTTAGGTAACAACATGGTTATTAAAATTCATGAAAATAGGCTAAGCCCAAAATAAAACCCAAGCTATTTAAATATAAATAAGATTGACAAGAAAGAAGGTAAATACTACATTTGATAAATTATAAAATAACAATTTTACACTACATTTTAATAAATTTTACTAAAACAACACAAAAGTATTATTAAATAATGATAAAAATCAAGATAGAAAACATAAAAAAAATTAATACTCACAATAATGGTATTAAGTTGAGAATATGGTATGATATGGTGGTTAAAGAATGCCTGGTTAACAGGGCTAATACCAGTCACATACAGAGAACAGTTTGAGAGGATGCATAACAATGGAAGCCCATCCAAGCTGGACACTTTATAAACCTAATAAAAAGGACACAAAAAATATTACAATAAAATACCCACAAATATTATGTTTTTAAAACAAAAATTTAAAATTGCCTCATAAAATTCTATTTATAGTGCTTCAAACATTTGAGATCTATAACTACAACCTTTATAAGGAATCTAAGGCTAACAAATCTGAATTAAGAAAGAAATCTAACATATTTGGCATAAACTCATTGTTAATAATAGACTGTACAATCAGAAAAAGTTACATTTATCAGTGTCAAATTCAGAATTTTTTTTTTTTTAATTACTTTATAACTTAAAAATTTGGAAATCTCAAAACTTATATAAAACTCATGGTTCTAAGTTTTGAGATTTCTAAATTTCCAAACCCATGATTCTAAGTTGAAAAGTAAAAATGAATATACATTTTTTTAAACCAAGGAAAAATATTCAGTTAAAATAACTAATTAATTAAAAATAATTTCATAGGTTTAGATAAACAAATACATAAATACATCAACATTAAAAGAAAGACTGGGCAGCTAAAAAAAAAAGAAAGGTAGCATTAAAAAAAAATTGTTAACACAAGCTTATTATTACATACTTTACCAGGGATGAGAAAAATCACTTTAAATTAATCAGAACAAGAGAAATATTAATAATGTTCTATTGAATAAGTAAACTCTGAGTTAATCATCTCATCCACGAATTCAATAAATGATGCAATAATGTTGAGAAGAGATTTCATAAAAATCAAATAACCCATTCAATTTCCTACCATATAATGGATGGAAAGGCCAGATAGCGGGACAGGTGCACACACCTATTCTCAATTTTTGAGTACCCAATAAAATTAATTTCTCAAACATTTTCATAACACATGCAATGCCAAAATTACACAACCCCTCCCACACATAATTGATTTTAATCACAGTTTTTTTTTTACTTTTTTTTAAAATTAAAAACTATGAAGCAACATCTACCAGCATAAAAATAGCTGTAAGTACATTTATTTTGTTAGTTAAAATAGATATGAAATGTACACAGAATAGAAAGATGTAAAATATAAATAGAAATGCTGTGTATATGTGTACACAACTGTCAGTCAACTTCACATTCTTACAGAGAAAAATTATTATAGATTTTCTTTAAGAGGATATCCTGAAGTTTGTAATACTTTTATAGTTTTGGTAAATTTATTTCCTGAATTCAATGTTTTTGTCGTAGATTTAAAGATGCATTTGTTATTTTAACAAAGTATATTGTGTATGAATAATGAAAAATACAATAATACTGTAAATTATTTTCATTTAGTGTTTACTTAATTGGTTTTTTTACCTATACTGCCAATTGGAGTTTTTATAGCACCAAAGCATACAGCAGCATTTGATATTGTATGCAATGAGTGGAATGAGTACATTCGTTATCTTAGTTCTTGTATTTATCATAACGTACATAGGTTTCATATCTTTTATAGAAAGCTATTATAAATGTTATTAGATAGCAAAATACATATATAAATTCTACTAAACAAACAACCTAGTAATGAATATTGAGGTAAGAAATATCTTACCTTAATTTTTCATGAAAGTACTTTGACGAGACCCTGTATCATCACTCATGATTGAAATAATTCCATTTTTGTATAATAAAAATACTTAAATAATGGAAATTGCATATTAATTTAAATGAGTGCTGCTATCTGTTGCAGTTTTTATAAGACTAACTCCCTCAAACTCTGTTCGATGGTTAACTTAGATCATCTAAGTTTATTAGATGGTCTGCCATATTAGATAAACCTAACTTATTATTTTTGTAATTTCTATAATTTTCAAGAAACATTAACAGCACTCATTTAAATTAATACATAATTTTCATTGTTTTAGTATTTTTATTAAGCAATATGGAATTATTTCAATCATGACTAATGATGCAGGATCCTGCGAAAGTACTTTCATGAAAAATTTAAGGTAAGACATGTCTTATCTCAATATTCTGTACTATACTAGTAATAATATTCTGTACTAAGTCTTATCTCAATATTCTGTATAAGCAATATAATTTAACATTACAGAGGGATAATATGAATCTCAAAATATTAATTTCAGTAAGATGCGTGCGCATGCTCACACACACACACACACACACACATACACACACACACACACACACACATATATATATATAGCCTATGACACTGCAGGGTCATACATCTAAATCGGTTCATCCATTGAGCTGCTACTATGGAACAAACATACATAGATGCATACACCCTAGATACATTAAACTCCTTTTTGGGCAGTCATGTAAAAATGGGAGAAAATGGAACCAAAGCAGGTATATATAAAATAAGTATTAATATATTTTTTTTTTACTATTAAAAATACATTATTTCATTATATATTTTTATTTATTACTAAATTATTTTTATTTCTTCATCAGACCTTTTTTAAATTTCTTTCCTATAACTTTGTTCATTAACATTAGAATCGGTTTAAGTCTTATAAAAAAAAAAAATAAACAAAAGATCTGAACAAAAGATCCAACAGATCTGAACTGGTGAATTGATGGCTTGAATGAGAATATTTTTAACTCCTTTGGAGAAGTTAAGATTTTAATTAGATGACAAAATTTATACTAAGAAAAAATACCCTTCATAAAACTTACACATTTAATAGAACAGAGTATTCAGATTAACCTACAAAAACTGAATGAAAAAATTTCATTGTAAGTTATTCTAATTCTCACAGAAGCAAGTGTATTTATATCCCTAATGAATAGGTACATATACAATTCATTTAGAAGTGTTACTCTAACATACATCTATGACATTACTGCGTCAATATTAAGTAAATTTAAAAATGTAAGCTCATCCACATTATTACCAGTACCAATTTATACATACTTAAATGTAATTTTATTTGAAACAAAACTGGTTCAACAAATTTTATAGGTATAGTAAATATATACCTATATTTTATTATATAATATAAATATATATATGATACGCATATCATACTACAATTTATAACAATATAAACACTTTTAATTGTATTAGCTAATTTATAGTTTCCTCATATTTTTTTTTAAAAATAATATACATTAATTAAGAAAAACATAAAAACATATTTCCATACAAAATAGATTTGATAATATTATTCTTAAAATGAATAATAAATTTATGTTTACTCTTTTATTAACATGAAATACTTCCACTATTATGAGTTAAGAGATTATCATAGTAACAAAATTTTTTTTAATGTTATGAAACAAAACATTACCTTATAATAAGTTAAGAATTACCTTATATATTTTTTCGTTTGGGCTTTTCAGAGTATATAAAGTAATAGCTTTATAAAGATTATCATCTAATTCAACAGAATAAGTTAACTGCTCTCTCTTATTGGACATCATTTCATTTTTTAATTCATCTAGTAATTGTCTCGAAAGCTCTTCATCAGGTTTTATACCCCTGAAATAACAGAAATCATCAATAAAAGTTTATCAATAGCAAGTTACTCAAGCGTTGTTATGAAATTTCTTTTGAAATAATAAACAGTAAATTAAACAATTTATAGTTAATGAAGTTTAAATTTTGACCAAAGCTTAAGGCTTACTGTTTTTCTTTATACCAAAATTAACAAAGAAAAAATATATATGAAAATGTAATAAATTATAGAAAACAAACCTAATGAAAACTTTGAACTTTACAAGTTTGTTAAGAAGTAATGCATAAATTCTTATTCTTCATAAATAACTTCAAACTCATCTTATTAGTATGCTTGTTCAAAAGAGACAACAAGCCTGAACTAAATTTATAGTCAAAACAAACAAATTGTTTTTATAAGAAGTTCTCTTTAGCTTCTCTTTAGCTTTAAACTGAAGTACAAAACCCTTATTTTATAATACCTAAATTTTTGGAATTATTGTATTGTTACTTCATTTCAGTAAATATTTTTAAACAAAAAATTTCCCATAATGAGTTAAAGCAGTTTACATAACTAACAGTTCCATTATAGAAAGGAGTATACAAATTTAATGCTTTACACAATGTCTTATCTTTTTCTTATAACTGATCCACAAAAATACATGAGATACAAGAGGCACCAATCAGAGATGATTTTCATTATACAACCATTTCTTTATATTAAGGCTTCACTTGTACAGCTGAATATCAGCTGAATATCACCTGAATTTCGATAGGCTTATCATGATGACATGCACCATATATTTGGTACAATAGTGAAGTAGTGACTTCACTACTAACTTTGTTTATTAAGCATGGATGGGAGTGGTTGTTATTCTTAAGAATGGCTGTAATTTTCAGGGATAATTTTTAATTCACAACCACTGTGGTTGATATTACATTCACAACACCCAACATTCCAGGTAATAAATTTATGCTATTACAAAGGAAATAGCAGAAAATTTTAAACAGGTTAACAATACTTGATTTTCCGTTTGTAGAAGCATCTGTGAATGTGATCTGAGAAGTTTATAATGAAAAAAGTGCTAGCAACCGATCTCATTAATACTAAAAAAAAGAAAGAATGATTCTATGATTAAAAAAATCAGTTTGTAAAATGTACTTTGTTTTAAACTATCAATGTCAACTTCATACCACATATATTAAATCACAACTTAGTAATTCCCATACATGAAAACCACTATAAAATCTAATTATTATTACAATCATAGGAGAAAATAGTAAAAATTGTTGAACTCTTAAGAATCATAGCACTCCAATCAGCAAGTAGTCCTAAAATAAACCACAACCAAGATCTAGCTACCCACTCTATCACTTTCTAATTACCTACCAGCATTGAGCAACAAGTACTTAAATGCAACTAATTCTAAATATTTTCCTATTAGTCATCTGTCTCCAATTTATATTAACAGTCCCCATCTGAAATAATGCTAATATAATTTTAAACATATTATTGGTTAACAAATGGAATTATGAAAACAGATGGCAGTCATAACAGAAAACCATTAATCCTCTTTCTAATGACAAATAGCTACATAAAAGTGAACGCCTTAATCATCATATACCTCGAGTTTCAATGTCCAGTTTCAATTTTTTTAAAAGAATTATGTAAAAATATATTATTAGTAATATATGATCAGAATTTAAAAACTCAACCCTTATATTTTTTAAATATTTAACAACTTAGATGAATAAGTTTTTATAACTTAGATTACTACAATCTATTATAAATAAATAATCTTGAAAAGGATATTATAAAAAAAAAAAATGTAGTTAACAGTAATGTACATTTAAATACAAATTCAACAAACATAAAAAGCAGAGACTTTATTTTTTCATGCTTTTTCAGGTACAATCACTAATAAAAATAAACAAGAATTTTTATTAATATATACTTACTCAGCTATATATATTTGTAAACTTCAGTTTCACAACATAATTAGCTTAAGAGCCCTTCACCCACGTAAATGATAATTATTTTTTTTTAAACATAATAAACCCTAATCTAATTGTCAAAAAATTTTTTAAAATCACCACAGAAAAAAATACAGAGGCACTAGGATGTATGTTTCATTAGAGGTGCAGTTTTATATTAAACCTAGTTAAGTTAAAAATGTGAACAAACTCAATAATGATTTCATATAGTTGGGATAAAACATTGGTAAGTACCCAAAATACTTAGTTGACTTTTAATAACAATTTGATAGATTATGTTATATTACAAAAACGCTTAATATAACTAATAACTTTGAATGTAATGTTTTTTTGAATAAAAATTGAAATAAGTAAAAGTAAAAATTAAATCCTAATAAAGTTTAAGTTAATTTGATGAAACATACTTAATATAAAGAGGTTCCCTCTTCCTATTCAAAGTTAAGTGGACATTTACTTTACTCTCTGGTATAGATTTCAAGAACCTGTTGACTAGAGATGTCTTAGATAATGCCTCGTGTAAATTTCTTGAAGGCCAAAGGCATCTTCTTGCACTCTTATGTCCTAAACAATACAATTTTCATAATCAACAACACTGTAAAATATTTTACTCAAGAAATGACTGAATATATAAACACAAGAGTTTAGCCAAGAAGGCATAAAAATGTAATTAAAAGTAAGAGAAAAAAAAAGAAATATCATATGCTCCAACATGCATCTTAAAAAACTTTATGTAAAGTGAAACCATAAAACACAGCCAAAAGTTTATCAGCAATTACATCGAGGTACATAAACGAAGATCACAGAAACTTTTCAACATCTAATCAATTATTCAGAAAAGTATTGTTTAAAGGAATGTCTCTGTATGGACAGGGTAAATTAAAAACACTATTTGCTTAGATCAGATATTCTTTAATAAAAGCCAGAAATAAAATAAAAAAATCCTACAAAACCTTAATCAGCATTCATAATCTGAATAAATTACATGTCTAGCTGTAATCAGGTATAGTAAAAAATAAAATATTACTAGTTCAACAGTAAGATGTAGCATTACACTTTAATCATAACATTTTAAACATAATTAAAAATAATAATGGAACTGTTCTTCTGAAGGCCTTGAAACCTAATTATCACCACTTTCCTCAGTAAAGAATTGTCCTACAGAGACACAGAAAATGCTAATGATTGTCGTAAAACAAATTGTGGTGGCCATTCATCGATGTGCAAGGAACATGTCTAGCTCCTTCATGACATCGCATTGTCTCAAGTCGCTGATAAAAATTGAAGGAGGCAATTTTATATCATCCAGCCTACAGCCTCAGCCTAGCCCCTAGTAACCATCAATTGTTTGATAACTGAATAATTTGTTGAGAGGAAAGCGTTTTGAAGAAAACAGTTAACTGGTGGTGAAGGAATACAACACAGGAATACAAGAATTCATCAGATAGTGTGATAAATAAAATTTTTATTCAAAAAATCTAGTTTTTTTTGTAATATAAAATAGGTATTTTTTTCTGGCCAACGTGATAAACCTATCATTAAACAAAGGAATTAAACGTAAAAAATGAAAGCTTTCTTCAAAGATGAAAGCCAAAATTACGAACTTAAAATCAAAGAACAATATGCTAGAGACCTAAAATTACAAAAAAAGGCTGCATTTCTGCAGCTACTAAGCATTTCAGGCAGCATTAGCTTTTCATAAGAGTTCCTGATGTGATGAAAGGGTCTGATTAAAACTCAATGCAATGGTTTTATACAAAGTCTCTGGGACTACTGTTAAGAATTGCTTCAGAGGATGAAAAGAAATGACAATTTTGTAGCATGTGAAAATGTCAAGCCTGACTGGGATCTGAATCCAGGACCTCTGGATGAAAGGCTGAGATGCTACCACTCGCACCATGAAGGCAGGCTTTATACAATGGCCCAGCAAGGTCAACATAAGTTAAATCTCATCTCATGATACAACAGAAACAGATACAATAAACGAACAGACCCACTGTTGAACTACAACTTGCCACTGACACTGCCCTAGCAAGATCAAGATAAATTAACCTCATGCTAACTTACTAACATAATATAATAAATGAGCAGACCCATCTGTTTAACAACAACTTGCATTTATTGATTGTGGTGCATATTTTCCACACATAGACATTCACATGTGCATGCACAAACACACACACACCACATACAGACAGAGAGAGAGAGTGAGAGAAGGGAGAAATTTAATAGATTTTAAAAAATAGCAAAGACAATTACATGAAAATAATGGAATACAACGTGCACTCACATAAATTCAAAACAGGACTAAACAGTGAACAAAAATCATATACCCATTTAGAGCTTGAAAGGAGATAAGAGCATGGCATGAGCAAAATTAAAAAGACACAATTACAAAGGATCTCCTCAGTGGCTATATGAAAAAAATTACTGTACTAGGAAATAGAAAAAAAATTATATTAAGAGCAAAAATTATAAAAAACTTATTAAAAAAACACAAAAAACATGTGCTGAAACCTTCTGGAAAGCTTCTCACAACAGCACATCCTGACCCCATAGAGAAAGACACTCTCTATGTGGCAGTTTGGGTTGCAACGCCACCCCCCCCCCCCCCTTTGTACCTAGCCCTTATGGGCTTTACTGGAGGTCATCTTCAGAACCTCGGCAAAAGGCATCTTTTGGCCTTGCTCTTGCCTCAGGCAGTATACCACATGTGATATTCCACATCAATACCATGTGATCATGGTATATCATGTGATCTTGCAAATACCACATGTTATATTCCCATCGCTGTACTGCTAGGAAATAAACTCTTTAAAACATATTATCATATATTACATGCATGTAAGTTCATATTTTACATATTTGTAAATTACATGGTATGTGTCATCAAGTTGTCCAAAATCTGGAAACGCACCTGTATCCAACAGGCTAAA
This sequence comes from Lycorma delicatula, assembly GCF_047948215.1. Lineage (NCBI taxonomy): Eukaryota > Metazoa > Arthropoda > Insecta > Hemiptera > Fulgoridae > Lycorma > Lycorma delicatula. The sequence goes on from NC_134456.1 coordinate 38,755,941, forward strand.
TTGCTGGAGTCTTGTCTCAGAAGGCCTCATGACCAGAAAGAAATTGCGTTACATACTTGTTAGGGTGAACCCAAGGGGCACCCCGCAAACCAACAACATCTGAGAAGAAATCATGCGTACAATGCCCACCCTCTGCCTCATCCCGTCTGGCCTGCCATAGAGCATTGCCATGCCGTTCTATCTTGAAAATTTTTTCTGAAGTAATTCATCTGACTTCTTAGCAGTATAATGCTGCTGCTTTTCTGATGCAATTAAATCTACCAGTTTCATGCCTGCAATCACAAAGATTGTGTCCCATGAAATAGTACGGGAGCTCTTAGTAATATATCCTAATAGCTTTTAAATTTTAGTCTCTCAGCCCAAACAGGTGCCACATGTAGCATAATTTCCTCGCACATGCCCTTATTCAGGATACTCATAATCATAAAATTAAAACCCCAATCAGGATTGACCACTCATCGAATACCAAAGAAGGCACAACCAAGCCTTCTAGACAACATAATTAAGGTGCTTCTTCAACTGCAATTTCTCATCAAGGAACACCCCGAGGTATTTTTGAACTTACATAATTAATACCAAGGCCTGACATCAAAACATGAACCTGATGTCTCACTGCCAAATGGCCTTTAAGAAGCATCATCATGGTCTTCTCCAGGCTGAAAATCATCTCATGATGACCCCCAAAACTCTAGTATTCTGCATGTCTGGGTGGCTCGGAACTCAACCTCCCTCTGCGAGCTTCCTTCGACCAGCAGGAGCCCATCGTCACAATGAGACACCTGCCAGACAATCTCAGCTGTGGAAGGGAATCAAACTCCACCACCCACAACAATGGACCCAAAAAACGCTGCTTTGAGGACAACCCTTGGACAGCGTCTTGCCTATCTCACATTTGCACTCACAAAGCAGCACATCTCGATGTCTGAAGTAACTTTGCGTTACTTGCATGTCACTACTAGTACATTGTCTCTTTTATAATTGATGAATGACAGAAGGCCGCTGCAGGTTATTAAACGCACCGGAGATGTCCAGGAAAATTCCCAAGACATATTCCTCCTCGCTAGCTCTTACCACATTCATCACACAGAGTACGACGTCCTCAGTACCCTTTCTGGGACAAAACCCATACTGATTTTTCATCAAGAAACTTTTGAGATCAGCCTCTCATTTATACGCAGGTACAGGAGCTTTTCGAAGACCTCACCAATAACTGGCAGCTATGTCTAAAGCCTATACGATGAAGTAACAACAGATCCTTGCCTCCTTTAAACAACTTAAATATTGTTAAATTGTTGTTGGAAGAAGGGTATTCATTCCCTTCTTCTAACATACCAGGAAATATCCTCGAAACAGTAGTTTATTAAACACACGTGTGATTGTTTTCACACTAACCCCAACTGAGGGAACAAGGAGCTCTCCCATTATTCCATTGAAGCCTTGGGCCTTGCCCCTACCTAAACTGCAAATAACTTGACACACTTCAGCATCAATAGTCTCCAAGGAAACTGCACCCCTGTGAAACTGAACAACCTCACGCTGCACCCGCAGCAGTTGTATGCGGTTTCTCCAGCTTTACTGTTATCAGGCAGTAAATCATCAAGTAATTTGTGTATGATCTCAGACATGTCTAAAATTAAGCCAAACCAGGTCAACAGGGCAGGCGGAAGAATGTCCTTACATAGTTTGTGTCCCAATTTCCTACAGACGACTTCCCAGGGATTCTTGTTACCCTGCTCATGCACATAGTAATGCCAGGAATCCCTCTTCACCGTCCGAACTTTGTGAAAATATTGAGATCTACTTTCTTCTCTGTATGCAGTCACAAGAACTGCCCACCATTGCCGATCACACTTACACTGAGAAGCTCTCCGCAAATGACTGACAGCCTGTTTCAAAGCTGACAATTCCCTGCTCCACCATGAAGCAAGCCTCTCTCAACCAGAACTGCGGGAAACTGAATCTTCAATGGCGTCAATAAAGGCCGCTGACTAACTCACTGCCGGGTCCTCCATATTCAGAACCTCCAGACTCTGATCCAAAACTCAAAACATGGCCAAAAGAAAATCAACAAATTTTTCCAATCTACATGCCTGTGCAGAAAACAACGCTGCTGAACCAGAACATTACATTGGTAGTGCTCATTCAAACTACCAGCAATCTCATAAACAATCAACTGATGATCGCTTGAGCAATCATAAACTACCTTTAGTTATAAACAATGACAGAGATATACCTACCAACAGTAACATCAATGTTTGTACCTGCAAACAATCATTGCTCATCTACATTATCTGCATAGCTGGGAAACACGCCAGGTACATTAAATACATGAAGACCATGCTGGACTAAGAAGCCCTCTACTAATTCAGTGGAACCGCTATGCCACCAAAGTGACTTAGTGTTCATATCTGAAACAATAAGGATTGGACTAGTACCAGAGAATTGAAGGATATTATCCGAGACCTCAAGATGACGATCAGCAGAATCTCTATAGTGAAAATATGAACTTGCAACATATAGATGCAAGTTCAGACATCCACATGGACCACAACGTGATGATTATTTGAGAGCTATCGAATGAAATCACAATCAACCTATCTTCTGCACAAAACAACGAGACATACTATCTGAGTTATAGTAAAACATCTTCCAACAACAAAAAACTTGGCAGTTCACCAGTTACAATGTATGGGTACTGTGATAGAACAACATCCAACCCTCGAAGTAGTGCTATCTCACCAAGCTCAATTTGAACAATGTGCATTTAACTGACTAAATCTAACCATTAAATATTGAGTTGTAACATTTCAACAGCTCTCAGATACTGTCCACATTTTTTAATATTAACAGGGTGCTTGTGGTTTTTTCGAGACTGCTTGCAATTAATGCAAGTCAGACCTTTGACTTCTTAGGACACTTGTCACGCTTGTGCCCCTTGTCACTACAATGAGCACATACTGCAGGATGATTACAGAACTTAGCCCTATGACCATACCTGCAGTACTTGAAACAATACTGGACATCTAAATAACCCTTAACTCAACTAGAAGAGAAGTCTATAAAGAACCTGCCATCGTTAGCAATACTGTTAAAGAATTATTTACTTCAAAGATACCATGGTAGTGCCCTGCCTCGTGCCTACCCAATTTAAACAATAACAGACATTAAGACTTAAAAGAAGCCTCATCCATCTGAGAATTCTGCTCTCAAATGAGACATGAACTCATCATCAATTATTCGCCAATCTATATCATAAACTATGATTCTCGAACGCCTCTTATTTTTAGGGTCAACTTTTATATCAGACTTATTGAACTTTAGAGTCAGAAATAACCTTAATGATTTCCTTGTCGTCAGCAATGATGGCTAAACCCTTTTTTGTTTCCTTGGTATTACGAATCCTCAAGCTCGACCTCTTTTGTTTAGGGTCAACCTGAAATTTGTCTATCTCCTTGCTGGATTTAATGGTTGCCCTTTCCCTTAAATTTATGAAGAACACCTCTGGTTATTTTTTAAATAGACTTGCCTCATGCTTTTCTTTTAAAATATTTGCTTATCGTTTACAGTGAGGAAATGCAACCGGCTGTTGTGCCAGGACCGAAACAGGAACAGTCTCCCTCACCACAACCTCCTAAGTCTCAGCTGGCTTAGCAGCCAACCACTCATATCCCTCTGTCAGAGCAGTCATGATTGGCTTAAGCTTCTTTAATTCAGGAATGACTTTTCCTCAGGCAGTCCTAGAGTTCCCTATAATCTTTAACAACTCATCAAAACATTCATTAAATGCTCTACTGAGCACAATTGAACTTCCGACATCCCCATCCATTCTCTCAAAATCTTGGATGTAAACATCCTTGCCAACCTGTACAGACGTTCCAGATGCCCCAGCCTGCGGCTCCTCCTTTCCACAAGAAGAGGACAAATCGTTAAACCACACCTCAGCAACAACCTCACTGAATTTACCCTACCATCTTACCCTGTCATCTGCCCAACACAAAACTCTAAAACACTAATAAAAACATTAAAACAGGAACAAACACCAGTAAGTACACAAAACGATGTTCGTTTTTTACTAACAAGATCCGACCAATGACAGACCTCTATAAAAATAAACAAAAAAAAATGTTGGCAAATCAACAGCTGTTTTAAACAAACAGCTATCACAAAAATCAGCTAAATAAATCTAAAAAGAAACCAGAATAATTAAATTAATTATGTTGTACAAAATAAACAAGGACCAGGAAGGCAGTCCTGATAAATTACCAATCCAGGAGGTCAGTTTAAATAAATAAACTACCCACCTAAAAATATGGCCTAGATAGCCTATTGGTGACAGCCTTTTGATGCTACAAACAACATATACCCGTAAACAGATCGAAGAACAGATAAACACTTATACTACCTATCCAACAAACAAAAATATTGGTATAAAATAATATAGTAATTCTACAACAGCACATACTTCATCTGCACTAAAATGCACTGCGTTTTAACAGAATTGAATGGTCTAAAACATACAACTGAACCTGCTAGAAAACCATCAATGCCACAAAATGAATATACAAGATATTTTTGTTTTAATTCTCTGAACACTGTTACTTTTTCAACAGATCTTGTACGTATTTTAAAGGTAATACATAATCTAATACATTATGTCATGCTTAAATTTTTAACTTAGGTTCATTTTGCATAAAAAAAAAATGAAGAAGGTAAATGAACTTCTCAATAATGCATATGAACAAGTTTACAGAAGTGAAACAGCTGAATAAGATGAACAAACTGCTTTATTGGATACAAGCCAAAGGACAAGACTTTGAACAAATATTTTCCTTTCCTCACCATAGGACATTTTTCACATTAGCAAAAATGGGATATATTTATATGGCAAAACCTACTTAACAAATTATACCTCAACAGAATTAAGCAACTTTCTCAGTCGTCCTTACATAATATATCAGCATAATGTATTAATGAGATTTCTGAATATTTTAAAGAAGTGATAAGTATTTTTAAAGAAATATTATAAACAAACAGATCTTATAAATATTATAAAAAAGCAAATCTTATAAATCTATTTTAAATAAGCTATGTAAAATTAATATACACACAAGTAATGTAAATGAATTGGTAGCCTAAATAAAAATAGAAGATTTAAAAACTAAAAACAAAAAATTACTATTTACTGAATTAAATCTACAAGGTTGTTTTTCAACAAAGTCATGAATTGACTGAATACATTCTCCACATGTGACAAATTATTACAGTGGCATCATGAAAAGTTCAAACAATCTATTTTTGATCTGTGCATGCAATGGTTGCTTCACTTAATAATCTTTATTGAAATGAATCCCTTTGATGTACTTTCTCAGAGGTGGAAACCATTGGGTTATTTGGCGTCAAACAATTGGGCTAGCTGATAGATATGGAAGAAGATAAATTTTCAATTTCCACCGCAATTCAGTTTTTAACCATTTAATGTTGGTATTATGCAGACAAGAATGATGCTAATAATATGAGAGTAATAATATTATACAAGGATTCATTCACTTTTTAGTGCTATTATATTTTTTCTTATAGTTTTCCACCAACATCTGAGTGCAAATGTTACAAATCTTATGATAACATTTGTTAATAACGAAAAAAAATGAACCTTGCTTGCAATACAAAATTCGCTTGACATTTCTACTCAATTCTTGGTTTACATTTAGGAAATTTTATTACCCAATTGTTCACTAAAATTTGGTGAACACCTTACTGTAAACAGCTGGTAAGTGATAAAAAATAATATCAGAATTAATATTTTCGGCGACTGGGAATTTGATCATTGCACACTGCTTTAATTTCAATGAAACAGTGTAAATACTCAACATATTTCAAAGCATATTGATCAGGGATAACTAAAGTAAACAAAACACAACTTCTTATGTTTGCTGTGGGGGTATTTACAAAGGCAGAGATAGGGCTCACAACAATCTGATATAATATGTTCATGAGAAAACAAGACATGTATTCATCACTCAACACTTGTAAATAAACATATGATTATTTACAACAAAATAAAATATACAAATCTTTAATAGCTTACAATATATAAAAGATGTAATTGAAGGTAACAAAAATTCAGACATTACAATAAACTAATCATAAAAGATAATAAAAAACAAAAGGACCAAATTAATTAATTTTAAATAATTAAAAATTATATCTCACCCCTCAAGGTAAGTAATGTCTCTTATTAAGTTAATGTTACCTTCATAGAAGTTAATTGTTACAAAACTTGTAAAAAGTAATAAAATTGTTAATCTGCCACTGACACTTAATCTGATAAACATAATCAATTATGGGTAACTTGATATACATATCGTATTATACATCAACATAAATGCAATTAATAAATTGTTTTTAATAATAACTATTGTTTTATGATGTGTGACTTAGAAAAAAATACAATGTTTTTTTTAACATGATAACTGACTGGAACCTCTCTATCCGTTAAATATTTTACGCTTTTTACAAATTCTAAAACATTAAATAAAATTATTTTAATTAAATTTTTGTAGGATTCTATAACAACACCTAAATCAAAAAGAAAAAATCTACCAATTTTAACAATGCATATGATAATACTGATCAAAACTGCTAACCTGACTGAAAAGAACTTCCTGATCTTCGTTTTCCAGTATGTTCATCAACATCAGATGACCACTCAGAATCTGAAGAAAGATCTATAGAAGAAGCAGTAGTATACAAACACTTTTCATTTAGATTGGACACAGATGAAGAAAACTTTTGTGGGTCTTCTTGACCTTCCGGTACACCTCGTTCAGAAACAGGAATTAACCAATGGCCTTTTATAGATTTTAACATATGACCGATAGAATGTCTTTTTTGGATACTAGATTTCTGCTGAGGCCTACGTTTCCCACTTCCCACAACTTCACAATCATTATTGTTGTTATTATTATTGTTATTTGAATATAGACTAGACGTTGATCCATAGAATATTTCCGGTTCAGATTTGTTTATCTTTGAATGAACAGATTCAAAACGCTGCTTAACTACATCATTCCATTTCTTGTACAATCCGTTTTTCTTACATGATGAAACTTCAGTTACTGTACTGGAACTACTTCCGCAATCAACTTCCACACCAACCTATAAAAATACAAAATCAACACTTTTTATTTATTCAAAAGAAAAAAGTTAAAGGTGTAGTAGTTCCTAAAAATAAGATCTTTCTACAAAACAGGTTTTTTCATACATAAGGATACATGAAAAGAGCTACAAAGAATTTCAATTTTTTTTTAAATCCAAACATAAAAATGTAAAAAATAAACAATGTCCATATCTAGCATGCACTGACATAAAATTTTAATGTTACTAATTGCTAATGACACTTTTTAATCCTACAAAGGCTTTGTGTAGCAGTTATGACACCAGTAAATAGGGTAACGCAGTCTCTGGATTGATGATAAAGTGTAAAGATCAAATAACACCACTAAACAGGTAAAGATCCCTATTGAAATCTACTCTATACTTATAAAATATAAGTTATATAAAAGCTGAGAACTATTATGTACTATGAGAAGAGAGAAAATGAAGAGAATAATAAACATTTTACATTGAACCCATCAATCGTAAGCCGAGTCCATTTCATCTGTTACATTATTAAGTTACGGTATTATATGTAATGCACACTGTTTCATAACAGAAAGATATACAATAACCTGTTCTTTTATACTATCTGCCCCATCTTCCTAATGGTAGTAATGAATACAAACCAACTACGGTGCAAGTGGCACACATGAAAGTTGCTTTCTCAGAGAGCAATAATATATCTGATAGACAAAAAAACTTTTTTTAATGTTTCTCTAAGTGTGATACAATTTCTTGAATGTATGTTTTTTGCATGCATTACAACTCTGTAAATACAATTTTTCTATCACCCTTAGTTTTAAATAAATTATGCTTAAAAAAAAATTAAGGGAAAATACAGTTAAAATTTGTAAAATTTATAATTTTGCATGGCCATACCTGGTGTTAGAATGATCTTGCTGATGCTTTTCTTTTACAAATAGCCTGAGGCACATCCTGAATTAATGTTCAACAGTAATCGGCTAGCATGTTAGTATTCCATTTCCCTTTATAGCGGCTTTCCATCACCGAAATGTCTTGGTGGAGAAGTTCACTGTGCTCGTCACTTACGTCTCCGAGGTTGTCCAGGAAAAAATCCAGATATGAGTGGAGGAAATGTATTTTTAAAGACATATTACATCTTATAGCTCTGTATGAAGTAAGAAGTTGATTAACAATATCGTGGTAATTGTCAAATTTTTGTTTGCCAAGAAAAGATTTGCAAATGTCTTTAAATGAAGCCCAAGCTGCACTTTCTACATTATTTAACATAGAGATATATCATCTTTGACCAACTCTCTTATTTGAGGACCAACAAATATTTCTTCTTTAATTTTTTCTTCACTTACATTAGGAAATTTCTGCCTGATATACAAAAATCCAGGACTATCCTTCTTTGTTGCTTTTAAAAAAGTTTTCATTAGTCCTAGCTTGATATGGTGAGGGTGTAAAAATATTTTTTTCAGTTCTACTACGGCCTCATGAATAATATTTTTCCCATTTGAAGTTAAGTTGTCTCTTTCTTCTGCTCTTTGGTAACTTAATGTTTATCCCTAGCTCAGCTTTCCCATTCGCAAAGAAAACACATGTACTAGTTAGCCTAACTGCATGCCTAACAAAATAGCTATAACTTTCAAATCACCACATATGTTCTAGCTATGTTTTTCATAATTTATTTTTTCAAGAAGGTCTTTCATCACATCGTGTCTCTTTTAAATTAATACCAAAAGCGATTGGTAACGAAGGATATTTGTTACCACTGTGTAGTAGAACCATTTTTAAACTATACTTGGACGAATCTATGAAAAGACGCCAGTCCTCAGGTTTTTAAACTTGTCCTAAGTGAAACATTAGCTCATAAACATTTGTACAATAAACCAAATTATTTTCATCAATAAAGAACTGAGAAAGTTCTTTTTGTCGTCTTCGAAAGCCCAAAATCTTTGTATTTTTTTAAAGTAAATTTCAACCTTGTAGTCTTTATCCTAACAGTTCAGCTTGATTTTTTGATAAATTTAAATCCTTAACAAAGTCATTTAATTCACCTTGTAATATTAACAATAAAAATGAACTAACAAAAAAACAATATAGAAGCTAACTATATGTGAAAAATGAAATAAATCCTTTAATTAAAAGTTAAAAAGTTTTCAAAAATGGTAGGTGATAGAAATATTCTGAGTTCACATTCATTTTCAGCAACAAAAAATAGATTAAAATCATGTATCGCATGTTAGGAAATGAAAATTATGTTTATCAGTGTATTCATTGTTCAACCATTTCCCAATATGGAGATCATTAAATGCAGGATATAAACTAATGTATTCAACATGATGATAAGTAGTAGTGTTTTCAGGTCAATGAAGGCATCATAGAAAATCATTTCACTTCACTCCTCACTTTCCCAAGTAAGCCTGGCATGGGATAATTTTTATTCTTGTGGAGAGATATGCTATTTTTCACAGTGATTTGTGACTTAAATCAGGTTGTCTACAACCATATGGTTATGACTAATACAGCTGTTATGAGTAAATAATCTTTTAAGTCACGTAATATTAAACTAAAATTTCTGCAAACAATATGTCACATGATATTGTATACTGGCTACATTAAATTCATTAAATTGCATTAATAAAGTAACCACAGTGAAGTAAGTCCCATTTCATGTATAATAAAAATAACTAAAAAATAGAGCAGATTTAATTAAATTCTTTTACCAAAACGTAAATAACCATCTGAATTATAATCAAGTAACAAGTGAATAATATAAATGAGTTTAAAGACATTCCATGAACTGTTAATTATATTTGTAACCACGAAAAAAATCACTACAATTATATTTACAAAGAAATTTTTGGATTAAATGTATTATTTTAATGAGTAAATGATAAACTGGTAAACTACAAAAAAAAATTAATGCCCCATTAAATATCAGTACAACCTTTTCTTTTCTTTTTCCTGTTTAGCCTCTGGTAATTACCGTCTAGATAATACTTCAGAGGATGAATGAGGATAATATGTATGAATGTAAATGAAGTGTAGTCTTGTTCAATCTCAGTTCGACCATTCCTGAAATGTGTGGTTAATTGAAACCCAGCCACCAAAGAACACCGGTATCCACGATCTAGAATTCAAATCCGTGTAAAAATAACTAACTTTACTAGGACTTGAACGCTGGAACTCTCGACTTCCAAATCAGGTGATTTGGGAAGATGTGTTTACAAGTAGACCAGCGTAGTGGGTTATATTAGTATAACCTGGAGCAATTGAATGAATATTTTCATTTGAAAAAACAAAAAAATAAATAAATTATATAACATATTAGAATAAAAACTGGAAGAAAGCTACCAATCACAAAGTTAAAGTTTTTTAAGATATAGTGTTGAGAAAAAATTAGCCAAATGAAGCAGAGGTGTATGGAATACATTACACCAAAAAATCAAGATCAAGAAATGTGAAATTGAAGATCAAGAAAATAGAGAAAAGGTCTACATTAAGCAAGAGAAAAAAACTGGGAACATGTTTTAGGAGCCATACAAGAAAGAGAATTATCATTAACCATTCTTGAAAATTGGAGGTAAACTTGTTTTGAGTTATAAGATCTACTAAAACTAAGCTATCTGAAAATGATTTCCTTCTTCCTCAACATAAAGGGTTGTCCTAATAAAAAGTATAAACATAAAATACCTGGTACTTAAGATCAAGAAACAAACAAACAGATAAATGATGGGATAAATATAAAAACTGAAATAGAAAAATAACCATTTCTTAAGCTATACATGTAATTTTTGAGAAAATAAAATTTATAAGCATCAGCCGGATAAGAAATAGCTAAATGCTTTAAAATCTATCATACCTAATCAAACCTTTGAGAAATTGATAAAAATTCTAAAACAATAAATTTCCAATAAAAAATATTTTTACAGTCATGATTAACAAAATCATTAATCTGGGAATTTCCAAATAAACACAGAAAATTAAAACCAATTAAAGTTGAATACACAGCATAGTCGTTTATATCTTTTTGACATTTAAATACGAATATGCTTCAGTCAATTTGTAAAATATAAATAAAATAATGTAATCCATAAAATATTAACATATAATTCACAGTACTAAATAATATTAGCCATTCAACTAAAAATGATAACTATTAAATATTTCTTTCAAAAAAGGAAGCACAATTTTTAACATAAGGAACAATAAATTTTTAAGCCAATCAGGAGTTAAATACTAATAAATTACAAAATGATCTTTAGAACTTTTATGGAGTAAACAAAGAGAGACAAAACATACCTCACTATCAGTTGTTAGTACAGCTAAAGAATCATTTGCTAACAAATTCTCTTTATTAGAATTGTTTAAATTTTCTTTTTCAATCTGATCATCATTTTTACATTCAACTTCACTTTCTATACACCAGTTTAAGTTATCATTAATGGACAGCCTTTTGTTATCTTTATTTAGTAATGCATCTTTATAGTCACTTCTATTAGAATCTTCATGAAAAGAAACACATTTACTTTTTTCCTTTTTAGCTTTCCTTCCCCTAGTTCTTCGAAAGACAATTTCATCCCCACTATTATCATCATTGTTAATAATTTTTTTAATTTCATTTTTGTCGTTATTTATTAAATCACTTCTATCATTTAATGAAGTCATATTGTCTTCACAATTTCTCATCTCTTTATTAGATAACAACATTGCTTTTGAAATACTGTCACTTAATTCAGTTGCTTGTTCTAATGACATATTGTCTGTATAGATTTCAGTAATGATACGATTAGCAACAGAATCTGGCTGAGATTCAACTGATTCTCCCCAAATTATTGCACTCTCTTCTAAGTTAGTAAATGGTAAATCATCCTATAATCAACACATAATAATTTATGATTAACAACCATAAAAAAATATATATATAATATATACATACAGCTTATATGTCTCATGAAACAGTACAGCAGATATAAATATGAATTCAGCATGTATGAGTAATATCTCAGTAGTATAGGCTGAATTCATTCTGTAACTACTACGTGCCAGCAAAATTATTGCTTTATCCATACAATAATATACTGTAAGCTATCACTTATCAAGCACCGTGACATGCCGATAAGTAATTAAAAATTTTGTCTGAAGTTTAGTAGCGATAATATCATTTGTAATGCTTCACAAAATTATTTCATAGAATTACTATTATTTCATAGAAAGTATTTCAACCTATGTTATTGTGTTACTTTATATGGTACGATATAGTTTTATACCTCATTTTTATAACAGTTTTATTCAGTGTTATTTTCATTAATTTTAATTTATTTTGTGTTTTGTACTTATCAGGTTTTAACAATGAGTGATTCTGTCGTGAAACATAAACCAGGTAAACCCTTAAGTAGCTCCCAAAAAAAAAAATCAGCAATGTACATGTAGTCTTGAAACAAGATAAACCTGAAACTGCAGTCAGAGACATTGCTTGGAAAGCAAGTAATGCAACAATCATTAGTGAAAAAACAATTTTTAGTACAAAAAAGAAACATAAAATTGATGGTAACCATGTTAGCCCTAAAAAAGACTTGAAAACATGTTAAAACTATTGAAAAGTAGGATGATTGTACCAAAACCACTATCAGAAAAAAATTTCATTCATTTTATTAAAACAATGAGCTTCTTAACTTGAACAAAATATTAAATGCTGTGAACACCAATTCTGAACTGCCAAATTTTTTTTGAAGTACATTACATTATGTTTTAAAATCAATTAATTTTCACTTTATATCCAGAAAAAAATAACTTGATTGATTGAATGCAAATATATTATTTCATGGCAAAAGGAATATTTAAGAAAATTAAGCAATTTCATGAATAAGGTAAGAACTAGATAAAACTTGGATTAATGTGGGACATGTACTGTCCCACATTAAAAGTATCGAAAAAGGTATCGATGGATAAAGAAATAAAGAGCACAAAACGCATCTTATTGAAAGGTTTAACAACTGAAATGAAAACCCTGGTGGGAAAAGATAAATGGTTAATCGTAATACACGTAGGAAGGAAAAATGGGTTCTTGAACTATGGATTATAGGTATTCCAAATCTTCCCAAGCATATCACAATGAAATGAATGGTGACAATTTTATGCAGTAGTTTAAAAAAATTGTCAAAACTGTTGCTGAAGGATCCATCAAAGTAATGGATAATGTGTCACTACTATTACCTGAAAACTGAAAAAATTCCAAATGCTTCAACCCAAAATTGGAAAATTGACGAATGATTAAAACTGCACACACCAAAGACATGTTAAAAGTATAATTTTTAAAAATAGTAAAATCAGTTAAAAATATATTCATTATCACAATCACAAAATCAAAAAATTGTTTCATGTTGCATCTTCCTCCAGTAAACTGAAATTACTACTGAAATTTTAATCTGATAGAATTGACATGGGCACAAGTCAAATGCTACATTGGGAGTAATAACACAACCAACATTAAGTTACGTGATGTAAAAAATTTATTGATAGAAGGTGTTAACTGAGTAGATGCAAATGCTTGGAAAAGCTGCATTCAACATGTAATTAAAGAAGAAAAAACATAGGAACTGAGCAGTTGTGTGAAAATATTATTGAAAAAATGGTGATAAATTTGGGAATGATGACAATAGTTCAACAGATAGTCACTCGGTTATTGAAGAAATACTTTGAGGTAAAAAATATTTTTCTCAGTTTTACTTTCTTAAAATCGTACTTAAAATCTTTATTTTTAAGGTAAATATATCATTTTACCATGATTTTCTGATTTTTTTAATTAACAGTTATTTTTATTTCGTTTTTATGTTAAAAGAGTAGTGTTTTTTTCTTGGATGGATTGCACTAAATTAAATTAGAATCATCCTACTGTTATGATTTGATTTGCTGCATGCTTTCATGAGACAAATTATAAATAACAAATAATACATGAAAAGTCAAAAACAGTGTAAAAAAAGCAAAAGATAACTGTCATTCCTTTCTTCTTCTTTTTTCAAACAACATAACAGACAAAAAGTGAATCAATATCAGTAGTTTTTTTTGGTCAAAATATTCAAACGTGTAAATGTAATCAATATATATGACTTATTCCCTGAATAATTTAAGGATTCAAGTTTACTCACATACTCAATTTGAGCAAATGCAAAGTATTTATTTATATATTTATTTCTTACATTATATATTATTATTGCAAAGACATCTCCAATTACGGACAACTACAAACAATAAACAGTTTTACAATCACCAGTCTCTTTAATTAGACTTCATTAATAAAACACTTGTAATTTTAACGGAAATTGAAATAAAAAAAATAAAAACTGCAAAAATGGTTTCAAAATAGCACAATGTTCAATTATCATTTATAAAAAAAATCTGATTTGGCAAAAAAAAGTTACACAACAACAAATTTGTTGTTACAAATTTCTTTTAATTAAGATAGTCCATGAAGTTTTTTTTATTAAATTTTAAACATGAACAGGCAAAATGCATTTTTTTAAATGTGTAATTTTTTTTCTTTAGGTGAACCAATTGATTGGCTGAAAAATAAAATATATTGCGTTCTGTTATCATTCAAAAGTAATATATACCAGTAATCATGCGGAATAAGAGTAAGTAAACATATTTGCTTTACTGAATATATCAGATCTTGCTTTTTGTTTATTAATAATTCATCAAATGTCATTAATATGGAAAATAATGTAAAAAAATTAAGTGTAACAAATAATATAACAAATGGTAATAAAATATTTTTCTTAGAATCCTATGAACTACAGATCTCCACATAGCAAACATATTTTTTGGTCACAATAATAATAGTTATGTGTGTGTGTGTGTGTGTATGTATGTATGTATATATATATATATATATATATATATATATATATATATATATAATATAAACATATTATATACACTCACATGAGGCATATTTTTAAAGTAAGATCTCCTTTGAAGTAAAATAAAATATGAAAATAAAATTGAAAAATATGAACAAACTTTATTGCTAATGGATGAATACATTTAAAATTTATACTTCTGCAAAAACTACATTTATTTACTACTTTTTTACACATCTGCCTTCAACTACAACTCATTTTTCATAGCATTTCACTAGCTTCTTCAATCACTCTTCCAGAAATTCCAGTCACAGACTTACACAATGCCATTTTTCAATTTGTCATAATTATCAAACCTTTGTTATCCAAACTACTGTTTAAGGTGAAGAAAAAGAAGTGACTGACGAGAGCTAAGTTAGGGCTTTAAAATGATGATTGAGAATTTTCCAACAATATTTTTCCAATTGCCTCACTGTTTGTGATTTGCCAAGGGTGGCCAGGCATTGTAATGAAAAGACAAAATCCTACAGGATAGCTTCCCATAATAACATTCCAAGCTTTATACCTTGTCCATGATTTTTTTTATGTTTCACGTACGTATTGATATTCATATTATCTCCACAATCACTAAATTTGACAAGCAAGACAACCTTTTTGTCCCAAAAGGCAGTAACCAAATGTTTTTTTTTCTGTACATTCATGTTTGAACTTCTTTGAGCTTGATGATAAATGCTGTCTTTACATCAACTGATACTTTGTTTCGATGCTTGAATAATAAATTCAGGTTTCATCCCTGTTAACAATGTGATCAAAGAATTCATCACTTTCATTTTCATAACGCCACAAAGATTCATGCATAGCAGCAACACATTTGGTTGAAGTGGTTTTATGACAGTAGAGAGTCGTTTAACGATGATGAATGAAGCAGGAGGCCTTCAACAGCTGTCCACGATGAAAACGTTGTAAAAGTGCATGCGCTCCTCCTCGAACAACCTCATCTTATCCTTCGGGCCATAGCAGAAGAACTAAACATTGGTAAAGATGTCGTACGTAAAATTCTAACAGAAAGAATGAACCACCGAAAGGTGTGATCTTGTTTCGTTCCACACATCTCGTCTGAAGAGCAAAAACAGGTGCATCTTTCTTGCGCTCAAGACTTTGATGAAACTGCCAATAGCAACCTGAATTTTTTGCAAATAATTATAACTGGGGATGAAAGCTGATGCTTCATGTATGATCCACAAACAAAGCGTCAATCTGCTGCTTGCTGAGTCCTGGAGCACAAAGACCGGTGAAAGTCAGGCAGCAAAAATCAAGGTGAAAATGATCCTCATTGCATTCATTGACTCAAAGGGCCTGATTCATCATGAATTTGTCCCAACTGATCAAACTGTGAATTCTAAATTCTATTTGGAAATAATGAAAAGCCTGATGTGTTGCATTCATTAAATCCGGATCTGGGCAGTTGGACTCTCGAGCATGACAATTCTCTGGCATACATGTCAAAAGTTTTAACATGTTATTATACTGTAAATCAAATCACTGTCTTATCTCACCCACCCTCTTCACCTGACTTTGCTCCAGCAGACTATTTTCTGTTCCCAAAACAAGTTGAAGATGAAAAGTCACTTTTTCGACGAGATTCCAGCCATCCAAAAAGCTTGCATCGAGCAGTTGAAGGCGATCCCACAAAGTGATTTCTCCAGACCGTTTGACAGGCTCTACAGGTGCTCCAACGAGTATATAACTAAAGAAGGGTTTTATGTAGAGGGCTAATGCAAGTAAATTCATTTATCTTTAAATCTGTATTTTTATTTAATTTAGTTTGGGAACTTTTCAGGCATACTGTGTAGGCATAAATTTAAAATGGAACTTACTTTAAAAACAGCTTAAATACACAAATATGAATCAGAATGTCCTGTATATATTTGTTAGTTACAATGTTCATGTAAGACTCAAGAACTACTAAACCAGTTTGAATAATTCACACATCAATTTTTCAGAGAACTTTAGATATATTGTACTTTAATATTGTAAAGCAATATTTTAAGTTTTTGATTAATTCATGCTCTGTAAGGGAGAGCTGTATTGGTTCAGAGTGAAATTAAGGAAAAGACTAAATTTTAGTTGGATATAATATAAAACTCAAGTAAACTGTTCTTAAAGTATCAACCACTAAACATAAAATTTTCCAACACCGCAACTATCATAAGTAGACAAATTTAATAAATTTTTATAGATGAATAATTTCTTGCAGTGAGTGCTTTTTACGTAATATAAATAATAAATAAATAAATATATATAAAACAAAATATATATTTATCACTTTTTGGTTTTTTTACATACTAATATATTTTGGATTTGGATTTTTTTGAAATTTTAAATCATAGAATTCAAGAAAAATACTTTAGTTTTATAAAAAATGAAAAAAAACTGTTATTAAGAATTGTTCAATTAATAAAAAATAAATTAATTGAACATAATTCAGAAATTAATTGTTTAAAAATATTCAGCCAAAAATCAAGCTCTCAAAAAAGCATTAGTTAAAGAAATGTTTTGTTTATCATAAACTAACCTCATTTTTATCATTATCAAACGTAGCTTCACTGACTGACGTATTATCAAAATCACTATCAATAAGAGCAACTCCAGAATCAACTGGCGATGCCAATGAGATTATAGATGATGTCATTAAAAGAGGTAATGGCTGATTTTGGTGGCTATCTGGTTGTAAAAAGACATCATTGGCAACTGAACTATTGGATAAAAGTAAATCATTTCGTTTTGCTTGTTGAACGTCATGACTCTGTTCACCAAATAATGATAAATCTGGATTTTTCCGTTCAAAATCGATACAATTTTCTGAAGAATGTTTCACCTCATGTTGTTCATCAGGTATTAATTCATCAGCCATACGATCAGTAATCTGTGAACAAAAGATTAATTCTTGATAAAAAATATTCTTAACAACCTTAACACTTCTAATCTAATATAAATAAATCAGGATAAAAGTATTAACTTGTTAAATATTAATAAGTCAAATCCCAAACTTAAGATAAAGACAACCTATTGTGTGAACTAGGCTGAATAATGCTCATAATAGATAGGGTGTTAAGATTCATTTTCTTTCTAATTAAGATAAATAAACAACTTTCACGTCCTTCTTATTCACTAAATAAAGATATTATGTTATGCTAGCTTATTAAACCAGCTGATGTTACATATTACTCTATTTTAACTTAAATGAATTGCTCATTATTATTTTTGTTACTAATCTACACATACAAAAACATCTAGCTAGACAAACTTCTAAACCATGTAATATTAATATAATTTTAAATTTAAACTAACTTCAATTATATGAAATAATATAAAAGTAAATGTAAAAGTTAATAAAGATGATGTGACATTTAAGTGAATAAAATTTGTACTTAATGAAAATTTGAATTACTGTCAATTATTAATGTAAGATAGTTAACAAAACTTAGGTACTGCACCGAGGCTGTGATTATCATACAGAGGGTACGAATATAAAATTATTAAGTATAAATATTTATATTACCAGATATTAGTTGAATTTATTAGCAACTGCAATTTTTTTTTTAAATAAAAGAGCTGAAAAAATTTAAAAAAATAATTACAATAGAACAGGACTAAATTTATATTTTTAACTTAAGGTTCTTGTGTTTCATTGTATGTACATTCAGCTTGAAAACCCAACTCAGTATCACTGATTAGATGTACTGCTTGGTCCCATACCCATAAGATTTATGATTGTTTAGGAATTAAGCTATTAAACAGAATTAGTTTGAACAAAACTTCACCTTCTTTCACTTTAATCCATTACCAGTGCAATAACTATTCAGTTCACTTTCCTTCTCTTTCTTTTATTTCTTGTTCAATACGAATGAACTGCTATTAACATTTCATCCATTTTTGTCATGCTGCTCGCACCTAAAGGTAAAGTAGCTTCAAAGGTGAAGGAACAGTGATTTCTTTCTCCACAATACTTCTTGCTGTTGTGAAGTCCAACAAACTATCTCCAATATAACCCTAACATTGCAGGAGAATGTGACGTTACTAGTCACATTTTTTACAACATCAAGTAATTTTAATTCTACATCACCCAGAATAATAATTTGTTTAAGTATGAGGTGTTCATCGTTGAGCTCTACATTATCATTTCCTGCTATACTAGTTGAAGTAAATGTTAAGATGATCTTTGTATGCAATCATGCTTACAGACTGCATACTCCTCAATGTCTTAAGGTAATGAAACCTTGTAATTTTGGTAACGTTTTGATAGTATATAGCTGGATTACCATCTTTCATCTTGCTGATCTGTATAGCATTATACCAGAAACTGATATAATTGATTGTTTTCATAAAACAATCAATGCCACCATTGACTATTATTATACGTAAGATTGCTGTTAGAGAAGATCATAACAGAGGCTACTTTCTAAGCCGATAAATTTTTTTTTCTTAGCTTAGAGGATAGCTTTCCTACTTACAATCATTCTCCATGTGACCTACCTTTCAACAATATAGTGGCCATTCATTCAGCACTAAACAAACATCACTGTTAGCCCCTGGTTTAGAAGAATGTGAAGTGGTAACATTTTTCTGAATATCTGAAAATTTTCAGCAGGAAATGAGCTGTATCTTCCAAGCCACCCACGTCATACTCCATATCATTGTTAGACTGATATTTGGAATGATATGTTTTCAACATATCATTGTTGAAAGATTGTGATAATCTAACCTGCTCTTTAAACAAAGGTTTAACTAAGTATTTACAGTCTTCAGGCATCTGAAAATAAGATATCTCTTTCTTGAGACGATTTTGGTATACTGCCAGTCGTTGATAAAGGAACATGCAGCCTCATCTTGATCATGAAAAAGCCAATCTGAAAATATTTTTACATCAGCTACTTGAGCTCAGATGATCAGATTCTATAGCAACTCACTGGCCTTCTGTGAAGAACCAAAATCTCACTTTTACACTACAACCTTCAACAGAATAATCTGGTTTTCTTTCCTTTATTTTTTTTATGCCTCCTAGGTAGTTTTTAAACAATATGGTGACATTGTCAGAAAAATTTTGTTGCCAAAAAAAACTTAAATTCAATACAAAGTCAGCAATGTGTTACAAAAAGTTTGGCGATTCCTCTGTTGGAGAACTCATATTTTTCTCATACTTATTAATACACAAAAAAAAGTACAAGCAGCCTTGTAAGGAAGAAAGGTTAAAATTTTGATTTTTTAATTTAATCTATTAATATTTCTAAATAGTATGCCACACAAAAAGCATCTCTCATGAAAAAAAAGTTATATACTTCAAAAATGTATTACAATAAAAAGAATAAATTACTTAAGAAAAAATTAATAAAAATAATTTTATTAATTCTAAAAACATTCTATTTTCCATTACGGCTGCTGAAATTGTTTTACCAAATTTCTAAAACACCTTACTCGATAATCTTAAGCCAATTATCAGAAATTTCAATTAAATGAAATAAGAAGATAATTTTTTTATGCTACCTTGAGAGAATATTTATAACCATTTTTTATATTGTTTATATAAAGTATAATAAAAAATACTTCGATATCACCAAATAAGCTATTTTCACCAACCTTACTGTACCCAATTTTCATTCAATTTAATTATGTTACTTAACATATATATAAAATATTTCACTAAATGAATAATTAATAACTAAAAAATTTACTTACAGGTGATAGAATTACTGAAGACAGTTTATGAAGAGCTGAGATAAGTCTGATAACCAGATCATGATCTCTAAGCAATGCTATATCTTGATAATACCTGTGCAAAACTTTGATGTCCAAAACCAAACTGCTGATGTAACTCAATAGAGAACCCTCTACAAGAGTATAACACAACCATGTAATGCCTATTAAAAAAATATATGTTCATTTAGTACAAATTTTTAATAGGGTAATTACATTTTTTTTAAAACCACTGGAAGAAGTTTGTTAATATTAAAATGTAATCATTACAGTAGATAAACAAAAAATAAGATAAAAGGTTAAGCAACCACTGAAGAAAATATAAAGCTGGATAAATAAGCTCCAAGGCACTTATCCAGTGTGAAATCCAAACCTTCCTCCAAGACAGAGTTCCAGGGATAATACATCTGGAACTGAAGGATCACAAACCAATAAGGATGAACCTACTGGAGTATCATCTTAAGAGCATTTTGATCTTGGATAGAAGAGTGAGACTAGCTCAATCAGCTCACAAGTTGGTCCTGTTACAGGTCAAAGGTCTCACAAAAATAAGGGATGACTGTAGGATAAACTGGGATTTTAGTCCAATCGAAATTTTGTTTTTATAATCACTGTTTTTCATAAAACACCAATAATGGTAAGTGAAGTGTAAGACTTTGTACATTTTTAAATATGAAAGTTCAGTATTAGTAAAGCTATGTCTAATTTTTTTTGTAATATAGATGCTGACCGTAATAATCGATGGTGTAATGACAAAAAACCTTTATCAACAATAAATTACAAATTACTAAGCTATAGTTTTTAAATGGAGCTTCTAAAATATAGAAATATGTTATAAATTTGAAGACAAATCCCTACTCTAATTTTTACCAACAAAAAAGTAAAAAAATTAAAAATTCATAAATAATATATTCCTAAATAAAGATGTATCATGAAAATAATCAATCCACTATGTTTTCCTGCTTTTTAGTCTATAGAAATTACTACCAAAGATTTATTTTTTAATGTGAATAAAGTAATGTAATGATTTTATAATGTATAAATTCAAGCCACATTTAATGTTAAGTTAAAATACAACTCAATACAAAAGGTTTTTATTTACAAACAGAAACATTTTCACTAAAAGCAAACAAAAAACAAGTATGTACTTACTTAATCAAGAAATATTAACAATGCCAATTATATAAATCAAGAGCTCCACTACACAGTTATTCAAATAGAATGAAAGGAATTTTGATAATGATATAATTATCAGTGATCATATATTTTCAGAATATATCAAAAGTGATTTTATTATCTTACAAATTAATTTTACGTTCAAAAATGATAACATCTGTTCATCTTCCATTTCATAAATAAGTACAAGTTTTTCTTGATTAATTTGTTAACAGAATTTTCAATGTAAGTATCACTAGAAAAGAAAGCCATTCATATATGAGGGCTATTTGGACAATTTTCAAACAAAAAAAACCAAAGATTTTTCAGAAATTCTTTATTATTCTTTAAAATAGTCAATTCATTACATTCATGACTTTCCAACTTTTTAATACCCTCAGTATAATGCAATTTGTCCAACTCAAAATATGCGGTTGTTTAAGTTTGATCACATCATTTGAAGTGAATCTTCATCCAGAAGTCAATTATTCAGGTTAGGGAAAAAAAGACGTAATAGTTAGGAGCCAAATCTGGCTCTCTCTTTTAGCTTTCATTTCTATGACACCCGTGAAAAGATTAGCTAGATCGCCCAAGAAAAGATCACCTGTTATCATCCAAGCAGAGGATGAACCCACTGCTGTTCTATTTGTTTATAATTAAAATGAAAAGAATTCAGTTTCATAGAACTTGTTTATGTTATAAATTTGTCATACAATTTTTACATAAAATTCTACTTTACAAATAATACAGAACTTAAATTGAAACTTTAATTTCACTTTAATTAAAACTTCAATTTAATCAGAACTTAAGTTTTACAAATAATTTTTTTTTGCTTGACGATATCATAATACAAGCTTGAAGATTGTGTGCAGGATATTTACATTGACTGGGTATGAAAAATACCATGTCTGACCAGGATTCAAACCCAGGACCTCTGGATGAAAAGCCGAGATGCAAACAGACTTCACTATCGAGATAGACATTCTTGTTGGGATAAAGTGTAGTCATATCAAAACATATAAAAATTTCAACAATGAGTAATAAATAACTTTAATATTTTAATTTATTAATCAGATCAAAGTTATTACTTTAATGAACAAAAATATTAAAATTACAAATGAAATTTAAAACAAAAAAACAACATGACTTAAAATTACTTTATAAAGATAACATTTCCTTGACATATATTTAAAAAAAAATGCAGACTGATATGTACTGAGTGGGGCAGGAAAACCTGACAATTTTTCACTGGTTATTGTGCATGTGGTGGTGATCTTGGGAGAGTGGGATAGGGGGGACTCTCACTCCTAGCTGCCATTTTAGTCACCATGGAGCTATGAAACATGCTTTTGAAATACAATGATTCTGTCATGCTCTTGCAGAGAATATCTCATCATCTGTTGGCTGCCATGTTTCAGTGCCTTCTCATTAACACAATCATGTTAGGAGGAGCATTATTACTGAAGGAAAGTATTAGCATCAAACATAGAACCATTGGGAAGGCCAAAATCTATACACCAAACACCACAGAACATTGAACAAGTAAGGCAGGAGATTGAAACTAACTCTTATTTGACGCATTGACATTCCTCCATTCTGACCATTCCCAATTAAACTATCAGAAGACTACACTGCATTCTGATTTACAGCCTTACAAAATGATGATTGTTAAAAATTGATCCCTCATGATTAGGAAAAATGCCAAACTTTTGTAGAGATGATGTTGAAAATAAAGACAGAAAACACAGCAATCCTCATGAATGAAGAAGTCCATTTTACCTGTCAGGTTTATGAAATAGAATTTCCAGGATTGTCAAATTCAACGCGTCTTCCCAAATCAGCTGATTTGGAAGTCGAGAGTTCCAGCGTTCAAGTCCTAGTAAAACCAGTTATTTTTACACGGATTTGAATACTAGATCGTGGATACCGGTGTTCTTTGGTGGGCTAGGTTTCAATTAACCACACATCTCAGGATTGGTCGAACTGAGAATGTACAAGACTACACTTCATTTACACTCATACATATCATCCTCTGAAGAATTATCTAAACGGTAGTTACCGGAGGCTAAACAGGAAAAAGAAAGAAAGAAAGGATTGTCAAATTCAAATTCATGAGCATCCACTTTATTCACAATGGATTACAGCAAGATGCAGAGTGGTGAATTTGGGGTGATAGCCCAATATTTCTTTCAAAAAAACAGTCAGACCTTTTGAACTTTGCAGAAGAAGAACAGAGCCAAAGTGTGGTTCCAACAGGATGCTAGTGTTCTGATAGAAGTGTTAAGAAGGATATTTCCAGAACAATTAATTTCCCTGTGTGGAGACACTACTTTACCATCCCATTAATCAGATTTGTATGTCACTTCTTCCTATGGGGTTATTTAAAATCCAAAGCATATGCTAGAAACTGACATCACAAATTAAACGTGGTTTTCCTGCAATTCAACCTGAGATGGCCACTATGCCAGGCTGCAAGCTGCGAAATGTAATGAGAAGTTTTGGATGGACATCATTGAGAAAATAAAAATTTTTCTGGACTTAATGTTAGTTCAAATCAAAAAATTGGTTTTTCAACAATAACAGCAAACATGTGGGTTAAACTCCAGCACATGAATAAAAATGAGTTCTTTGTAATTACTAATACATGTTTTTCTGCCCCACTGTGGATATCATCAAAGATTCTTTTCATCCTATGCAACATAAAATGGCAGCTATTTGATTGAAAAAAACAAAGAAGACTGGTGTGATTAATCCTGAGGCTTATCACAGAGAAATGAAATTTATTAAAAGATAAAAAAGTTGATTATTGCTTATTGAAAAATAGAGAAAAGGATCATCTATTAACAAAAAAAAAAATAGTAAATGTGGTAAAAAAACTTTATTTCAGATCAATAGAGTAGAAGGGTCTACAAAAGCATGGCTAAAAATCACATATTACCTTCCAATTTTAAGGCAGATCTCCCTTAAAATTTTGTTCATCAGCAGGAATTTTTGAGTGACTTCTGGTTCATGCTCATGATTGAGCTACATGTTTGAATCTGGCAGTAATCCAGTTTGATGTAAAAAAAAAAAATGCTTTCAACAGTATACTACTGTAGGGCATGATATTCCAGGCGCTGACAAGTCATGGTGTCAGACCAAATTTGAGGAGGATAAACCAGTGTTTGGAGTGTTCTCCAAAAGATTGAAAGATATTTCCACCAAGGGAGAGGTATGGATAAGTTTGAGTTGTGGTGTTCCACAGGGTTCAGAGTTGGGGCCAACAGTGTGGAGTATTGTATGGATACTGCGTGAATTTACAACATGGAGCCCGTCTGGTCCATCGCATGCAGAGGGGGAGAGTTGTGTAATTTTTAGCGGGTGTACAGGGCTGTCTCCATTTCCATTTGGGTATGCTGCCGGGTACAGGACAATCTCAGTTGATGCAGCTGGTGTAGTGGCTGTTGTAGTGGTGTAGTGCGAGAGTTAGAAAAAAAAACAGGATCCCAAAAAGTACAAGACATGGGGCTAGTAACAGAGGCATGGATGGAAACAAGACACATGAGGTGCTGAGATAATACCATAAGGCATTTCATGTTGTAGAAGGGGAAGGGTTTTAGTGGGTAGGCCTGCAAGGAAGATCGTAGTAACCTGCACGGGAGGGTTTTAGTGGAGGACAATATCCCACACTACTATGGTGTATGAGATCACATGATGCCTATAAAAGGTTTCCCCTCCTTCTCCGACAATAAAAAAAAAGACTCATGCTGACTTTATTTTTTCAGATAAGTATTATCTACCCAACCTAAAAAAAGGGCATGCACTAAATCATCATAAGCAATCTGAAATGGGGGTGTAAATGGTTTGGATATTTTAAAATAAAATGAATGCTTTCCAACGACTGCCTAAATTATTTATTTTCTGCTGAAAGTAGCTGTTGCTATAGTTTCATAAGTAGTTTTATTTTCAATTTTTTTTGTTTATTCTTTTTTAAATAAATCCTTCTGTAGCGTTTATTGACAAATAATTAAAAATTGAAATTCACATCAAGGTTTAGGTTTCAAGTAAAATTTTTTGTAAACAGTTTTTCGTGCATAATTTTTTTCATTTTACTACTAGATATAACCAAACATGTTAAAAATTATCCAATCAATACATCCTAAATAAAAATGTTATTCAAATGTTTAGTTCTGGCCAAGACCCAGAACAACACAAATTTAATTTTATAAACCAACAATTTCTTTATATTCCTTGTTGAGAGTGCTTCCACAAAGTACATTACTTATATATATATATATATATATATATATATATATATATATGTGTATAATAAAATCCATACATTCAAATTTATTAAAGAGGATTTTTGAAACATTTTTTTAATTATGTAACTCTTCACATTTTTTTATGGGTAAAATTATATACGTATATTATACTGTTGATGAAGTAATTAAGGCTATTGTGTGAAGGTGCACAAACAAGAAAAATAAGGAAGTCAGCATACAAAAATACATTTTTTTCATTTATTTTTTCACTTCTGCTGGAAGGATTTGCATTTTAATAAAATAATTATTAATAATAAATAAACTAATATTATGTTAAGTATACAGTTTTAAATATAGTAGAAAAATTTTTTTTTAGCCTTTTCTGCTAATAAAAAACAAAAATATTCCAAAAGCAAACATTCATTCATTCATTAGTAAATAAATATTAACGGGAGAAATTGTGAACTCTATCTTTTACAACCTGACAGTTTCACAACACCTAGATTACACAAGAAGCAGCATCCTAGAAAATAGAAGAGAATGAAGTATAAAAAAAAGGTAACAAAAGCCTATATATTTAATAAATCCTTTTTTACAGATTATCAATCAATACTTTAAAAATAGATGCTGAATATATGATTTACATATATTAATTCAAAATAGAATATAATTCTACTAGGTTATATAACCTAGTTGCAATGAATAGACATCAAAAGTATTAAATAAAAAAATAAATTTTAATAAATTATATGAGAAGGATGAAACAGCTTGAATAAAATAAACTATAATAAAATAGTTTACAAGATTTTACTTATATGGTATTATAAAACCTTTTCTAAACTGTTAACTTAAATGAATATATCTTGATTACTTTATACGTTTTTTTTTATATTTTCAGTATCAAAATTTATTTTTCAACATCATTCATTCAATGATTTATCAAGTAAAACACATTTTAAGGCTAACTTTAAAATAATTCTTACCTTTTATAAAATGAAAAAAAAAAATTAAATATGAATAAATGGCTGAACTTTTTATCACAATAACATTCATTTTACTTAAATATTAACTACCTTTACACAACATTACCACAACAGAAATATATATCAAAATAAACACTATAATTAAAATGTTAATGGAACAAATACTTAATGAGTTTATACATTATGAATATCTTCCTATTCATTAATGTATAAATGAATTATTTTTAAATATTCTAATTAAACATCAACTTAGAAATAAATATCACAAATGAAAAAAAAAACAAAAAAAACGAGTACAACAGAGTATAGAAATGAGATAAGATAAACATATAGTATAAAAATGAATCACACATTACATATTTTCTTAATTTATTTTAATAATGACACGATGTTCTATCATAGTTAACAGTATCTTATTTATCCATTAATTAGACATAGATAAATAATTACCATAAAAACAAGCAATATAAAATCAGTTGACACACACATAACCTATATGATCAGTAAAATAAAATTATATAAGAATTGGCTAAACTAAATCTTTTTATATTATTCAAACCAAATAAAATAAATGGCAATAAGAAAGTAATGTAAATACATATTTATTTTTTATAACAAAAATAATAGAATTAGAATAATGCATAAAAGAATAATACCTTTCTCTTGCTGAGTAAATGTTGGATTAAAAAACTTATTTAATGTATTGAGTTCAGATGTATATGTGTACTGTCGAACGATGTGCCAGTAACCTCGACTGATATCTTTAAGTCCAGATTTCAAAACTCTGTTCAAAGATATTATAACTGGAGCTTTTGTATGCACTTCACATGTCCCTTTTTCTACAGCCTGTAAAAGAGGGATTTACACTTATAATATTATGAGTCATTACTACAATGAGTAATTTACTAAAAAAAGATTTAACATAAACACATTCTACATTTCTTTTTCCATACCATGTAACGATTTCAAAGAACATGTTTAAAAAAAATCTATTTAAAAAATGATTCAATTTAAATGAATACAACAAAATCATAAGTAAGAAGTAAACTTAAAATTTTGTGTATCAAAATAAATTTTACTAAAAGAATTTCATAGTAACAAAATATAAAAAATGTAAAAGATCAAAATTAGAAAAAAAAAATCACTACATTAAAATCAAACTATCTCACATGAAGCATAAAGTTCATTAATTAAAAATGTTTAATATTTATAAAGATACATCTGAGATTGAATAATTATTTTCAAGATTATCAAACAAAAATCTTAAAAAGCATACAGCAAATAAAAAAGCAGAAAATAAATTGACCCTAAAATTTGTTTTCTTAATCTCATATAT
Organism: Lycorma delicatula; assembly: GCF_047948215.1. Classification (NCBI taxonomy): domain Eukaryota; kingdom Metazoa; phylum Arthropoda; class Insecta; order Hemiptera; family Fulgoridae; genus Lycorma; species Lycorma delicatula. Next base: position 38,784,400 of record NC_134456.1, read on the forward strand.
CCACACACACATTTGTTCTTATTACTCCTATATAAAACAAATATTATCTCACTTTATATCGATTTTTGTATTTTTACTTTTAAATTATAATAAATTTAAGCTAATTTTAATTTCCTGGCCAAATAAAAAATGCCAATAATCAAGGTAAAATTAAAACATAAGATGAAAATATTCTAACATCAGTGGCCACTGGTTGAAATGGAAAGTTAAAATAGGACAAAAGAAATGACTGTAACTGACAACAACACAGTATCGTCTGAAACCAATTTTAATGATAAAGCAATTTAATAGTGAAAGTAGAATACTGTCATAGAAGAGAATAATAATTTATAAAACCAAGTACTGAGAATACTACTAACTCAATGTCTCTAATAAATTGTAGCAGCAGATAATATAATTATTTATTAACTAAACAAAAAAATTATAAACATTTCTAATTGAACTAATATTAGTTCACCTCTGTTTAATTAACTAATTGTAAATCTAGATTAATTAACAATAACATTTTACAAGCCTTTACACATCTTCCATTTTCAAATGAGGTATGCTAAACCATACACCTAGTAATCATTAAAAAAAAATCCAACTATGAAAAGGGTTTTTTAGAGGGAAAGAAAACATGACAATTAATTAACTTTTGCCTAAACATATTCAAAATAAAACAAATCTTCAATATATAAACTATTGCATTAAAGAGCAAGCAAAAACAAAAATAATTTACAAAAAGAAAAAAAACTAAAACTTAAATTACTATTAAAAACAAAAATTTAACAATTAGGAATATATTTTGAGTGATATGAAAAATTATAGACCTAATGTATGTACAATATAGCAATATAGTACACAATGTATACACAATATAGCAATATAGAATAGTAAATGTTCACTAATTTATGCACAAGTAAGGTGGTACATGCAAAACTAATTTCATTACAGTCAATAAATAAATAAGAAAACAAAATATTCCAAAAGTATTCAATGACAATAAACACATGAATAAACTAAAGTCATGCCCTTAATTGCAATCTGGACAATATCAATACAATCTTCAATTTTACAAAATAATTAATAGAACTGAACATAGCACAGGAATTTCGATTAACAGATTTTTTTTCCAATAGGATAAATACAGCAGTTAATAAAATTGTTCATCCAAAATGATCAAAATACTTTCTTTCATGATAATTTAACTTATTTAAGAAATAAAATTGTTCTCAATATTTTTACTGCCATCTCCACTATAGTATTATTCTAAAAGAAAAACAAGTTTATTTTTCCCATCCCCTTAGAAACCTATTAGAACACTTTCTTAGATATAAGAAAAACTTAAATTACTACAAAAATGACAGCAATGTATCTAAAAAAAAAGTAAATCACATTTTATTCATGTTCAGTAGAAACGGTTTTTTATAAAATTACTATATAAACTCCTAAAAATATTTTACAGCAGAACGACCATAGAAAAATTTTTAAACAGCAATACTGCTGATCCTTCAGTGAATAAATTACTTAATATTACCAAGCTAATAAACAGAAATAAAAACAAAAAAAATTTAGCTTCAATATTTAAATTTTTCCATTTTGAGGGTAATCATATCATAAATTACTGATATTATCCATATAATTAGAACCTATGAACACAGATAATAATTAATTTTTTTTGACAAACATAAGCATGTTCTTTCATCTGCATGAGAGATTTTACAACCTAAGTATTAATCCTATTGTTAATGAGCAGTACTAGTGACAGCAAAAGAAGTATTCACTGAAGCCTAAACAAAAACAAACATTCATCAAATTTCAAAACAAGTTACATTAAAATTTACATCACTTTACTCTGCGTTTGGTTTTACTACACTTTCATTTTTTAATAATTTTATTATGTATGTTTTTTCTACAATGAAAACAGATACAAATCTTTGACTCTTCTGGCGCATAGCTGAATTAGATCAATTACCAGTAAAGAACTACAGCATCAATCCTTATAAAAGTTTCATAAGGTAGACTATTCTACTACCATATCATACGTTAATTTTCAGATCTCTCTTTCAACTGTTTACGACTTATTTAATTTGTAAAATTATTTTATCTTTGAAAGAATATAACATAGAAACACTGATCAAGGCTAAAGGTCTTAAATCATTAAATTATGAATGATTAAAGACATTCATAATTGCTAAGTATTTATGAACTGGTAACTAAGTACTAAGTATTTATGAAATACTTATAAGTATTTTATAAGTTATAGCTAAACTGAATTTTTTTGGAGATTACATACAAAAAAAAAATTTAATTAAACTTAATTATGTAAAAATCACAGAGATGATGTTTACAATAATTAGGTTCTCTCCCTTAACCCACCAGAGGTTGGTCTAGTGGTGAATGCGTCTTCCCAAATCAGCTGATTTTGAAATTGAGAGTTCCAGCATTCAAGTCCTAGTAAAGGCAGCTACTTTTATACGGATTTGAATACTAGATCATGGATACTGGTGTTCTTTGGTGGTTGGATTTCAATTAACTACACATCTCAGGAATGGTCGAACTGAGACTGTAAAAGATTATATTTTTTATGTATGAGTTACACTCATACGTATCATCCTCAATCATCTTCTGAAGGAGTAACTTAACGGTAATTCCCAGAGGCTAAACAGGAAAAAGAAAGCAAAAGGTTTTCTTCCTTGGCTGCTTTCCAAACTATTTTTCATTTGTAATTTCATCTAGTATTACACTATAATAGGTATTGGTGACTTGGACATCTCATTTTATTCTATTTCCCTTTCTTGTAATAGAACTTAAGAGGGACTAAATTGTTACCCAGAAACCGATTACGGGATATTTTGAAGTAAGATTCATAGATGAAAACGTATATGTTTTAAACTCGCAACTAGGCAACTGTTTAAAAAGGTTTTTGTGCAAATAATTTTTTTTTCGTCTTTTGCTTATAAAATGAAAACCGTTGGAGAAATGACTGTACATTCAAAACAAATGTTACAAAAAATTGTAAAACCTGTAAAATGATAACTTATGCGTTTTTTACTGATGCATTTCCGGCCGAGAAAATCCGGAAAACTGCTAAAAATGGTTATTTTTGCGAAAATTTCCAACTCTGTTGTTTTTGCGTTTAAAATCGCCTTTGGGGAAAATATAGGTTGATGTATTGTAGAATATGTGGGCAAAAGCTGGATTCTATCGGAAGCATGCTTTGTACATACATAATAGACATCTAAATCTTTCATGCCTTTTCACGACCGCTTAAATGAAAATTTAAAGTCGGATTCGGAAACTAGAGAAGCTAAACAACAATTCATTAATTTACTCCTTTATCAATTCAAATTCATCAATTTATTCGTTTAAATGCCGTTGAAAAATGTTTCACAAAAATATAATAGTTTTCGGAAACAACGGCAATCGGTAAGTAGGTATGCATTTTACGTTAAATCTGTTATGATAATGTGTTATTGCTTGTCAAGACGATGAAAAAAAAAAAAAAACAAGCATACAATAACTTAAAAAGTTGCTGAAAAAATTAGATTGTGTTAATATGTTTGATACGAGCAAGGCACGATCCAGCCCGCTTCGCCATGGTGCACTTCCCCACCACTGCCGAATACCATCAATACCACCGCCTCGCTCGTATTTGCCAAACTTCGGCATTTAAACAAATGGAAGTAAATTAATTTAGCTTCTCTAGTTTCCAAATTCGTTTTTAAATTTTCATTTAAGCGATCGTATGAGATCGAGTGAACGCTGCAAGAAAAGGCATGAAAGATTTAGAATGTCTATTACGCACAAAGCATGCTTTCAACAGAATCCAACTTTAAAGCACCGAATCATTTGGCACACAATTAAAAATTTGGTTGATAAAGAAGGCTGCTCGCTAGATCTTACAGTTGTGACGAGAAGACTGAATTTCAGAATGCTTCTAAACAAAAGCTTAGCTCATACAAAATAAACCTGAGCTCAGAATTTAAAATAATAAAGAATGAATTACACTTTCACTTGGCTCAAATGCAACTGGGAATTACAAAATATTGGCTTTTTAAAGTAGTGGATTTCATAAAATAGTGAAATCTAAATACTAGGGCTTTGAAAAATATTGCTCTTCAAAGTTTGCAATCTTATTAATATCTTCTTATATTCCAATCAAACATTTTTTAAGGCATGATTTTAATATGAATTTGTTGTAGAAGTTAAACATTTTCTAAATGAGACTACTCTCTCAGACTTTTAATACATCTCGCCCAGATGAGAACTACCAGTAATGTGAAATGGTGAATTAGAGTAATATTTCGACCACCAAAGGTTACTAGGTCTTATTTGCCTATAAACCACAGACTAAATAATTGAATTATTAATAATCTTATTAAGTTTTATAAACAAAAGACGTGTATTCTGGGAGTAGATAATCAAAACGTAGCAAAATGAACAAATGTTGGAAAAAAATAATGTGAAGAGACCTTTAATTGGACAGAAAATCTTTGATGAAATAAACCCACAAAGAAATCATGTTAAAACAAACATTATTTCTACTGAAGAAACAGATATAAATGTGAAGATATAACTTCCAGATCATGATTGCGAAAATAGTTCTACAGACAAAAACTTCACCGCTTTGGTGCCAAAAATAACAGATTGATAAAATTCAACTGAAGAAATTAAGAAATGACTGAAGTCTAACAAAAAAAGATTGCTGTCAACGGCATAACAAAAATTGTGGATTACCGGGCAGCAAATGACACACAGATTGTGGGGAGAAAGACAAAGTTGACTAATTACAAAAAGAGTCGCACTCGGATACTCATAAGTGTGGGACTTATAGAATTTCATTCTCACGAGAAAACATACCAAAAAATTAGTAAAAACTAAGAGAGAGTTATCACCAAACACAAAATATAATGCATGATCTAACTGTTTTGAAATCAGATAGATGTATATATTTTTTTGTAAGGCTTCAAAATCGAGTTCATATAATTTCTGCGCTGAAAGTTGTATCATAATATGCTGCACTGTATTATTATTACAAATTGATGTTGGAGGTGGTTTTTTTCTAGTCAGTAAGACACATAGTTAGAATGAGGTCAAAAAGAAAATTAGATAAACTGTGTCCATCCATTTAGCAAACCAGTTATGTTTTTTTTTTCACATTTGAACATTACAAGTTTATATTTATTATTTTCCAGTCCGTTATACTTAAAACATAAAAAATATTCAAATTAATATATTTACATTTTTAATATTGTTTTCAGTTTTTCATCAAATTTACAGTGCTTTGTGTAAATTTAACAGGCAATAATCGTACTAAAAATCAACATTTGCATTCTATATTTTATTAGAAAAATAATCACAGCCAACAAAAAAAATTTCAACATAATCTCATAACATCCAATAAATGAGCAATAATTAAATAACAACAAAAATATATAACAGTAAAATAAAATCTTCAATATCAAACAACAAGCATAGATTTAAACAATTATTGATTGAACAACTTGTGACTGCTTTTTAATCAGAATAAAAAAGGCAAAGGACAGATTTTTTTATTATTAATAATAAACGTTAGACGGTTTAGTTGTTTTTAACATAATTTTTATTGAGTATAATTTTTTTTTTAGAATCAAGTTATTTAGTGTTTGGCTGTTTGTTATACTCTAAACTGTACCAACATTTTTTCAAGTGAATTTAAATTTAAAAAATTGACATTCTGTTTTGAAAAATACCGCTTCTCTTTACTCGTGCAGAATATACTGATATGATCTTTACATACGGTTTTTGCGATGGAAGTGTTCCAGCTGCGGTGGAAGAATACCTATGTAGGAATTCTTTATTTCTTTTTCCTGTTTAGCCTCCGGTAATTACCGTTCAGATAATACTTCAGAGGATGATATGTATGAGTGTAAATGAAGTGTAGTCTTGTACAATCTCAGTTAGGCCATTCCTGAGATGTGCGGTTAATTGAAACCCAAACATCAAAGAACACAGGTATCCACGACCTAGTGTTCAAATCCGTTTAAAAATAACTGACTTTACTAGGTCTTGAACGCTGAAACTCTCGACTTCCAAATCAGCTGATTTGAGAGATGTAGGTATTCTGGATGAGTACTTCCAAACCGTAAAGTATTTTGTTGACTTTTTAATAGTATTCGTGGGAATGGTACACTTCCCAACATTCGTGTTTCATTTGAACGTTAACCGGTAAATGGGGATGAAAAGAAAACATTCTTCAGGTGGTATAGCTTAGTCCTACAACGAGAACGCAAAGAATTTCTACACGGCTTAGCAATTCACAACAACAGTATGGAAACAATTATATGCTCATTGACTGCGTCCTTATCATGTTCAGAAATTTCAACATCTCTAGCTTGGTGACCGTGCCAAACGACTGCAAATTTATCAACGGGTTATCAATAATTACCTTTTGATTCCATTCATACTATTTTCCAACGAAGCTAATTTCACCCGTAATGTCATAAACAACACACGGAATTCACATCGGTTGTCTGAAGAAAACTCAAATGCTGTAGTAAGGATCACACATTTTCGGTTTCGGTGAACCGAAATGTTTTCGATTTTTGGTGAACGTTTGGTGTGACATGATCGACAACCAATTAATAGCCCTCTCACACTAGAACAACGTGTCACGGGGAGAAATTATCTGGCATTTTTAAACAATGAATTTCTTGCAGTGCTTGAAAATTTCCCATTGGCGAAACGAGTTGAAACGTAATACCAACTATCACGTTGGTGCTCCAACAAGTTGATAAACTTGATAGAGAACCAACACATTTCACGAATGAAGACAATTAGCGGCATTGATGAATTTGACTTCTTGCCCCGAAGAGCAGTTTGAAATTCCTCTCTAATTTCTTTAATTGTTTTAGTAGAGCCTTCCTTCCTGCTTACGAAGATGACCTCTGGCTATTACTTGCAGGGTAAGTTGGCCTTCCGCTTGCCTTTAAGTACCGCGGCGTAGCTTTTCCGTTCCGCCCTAGCAGATACAGATGCTGGTACCGAGACAGAAACTGCCTCTTTATCTAAAACCTCTTAGACTTCAGTTGGCTTAGAATAAAGTGCCTCAAACTGCCAAAGCAGAGAACACACTGTCTTACACTCATTAATCCTCAGGATCACTCGTCTGAAAACCGCAGCAGAGGTGCTTCGAGTGCTATCAACAACTGCTTACATTATTTCTCAAATTGTGTTACTAGAGAGACAGAACTACCCCGAGCCTTAACGAAATCACTAATAAAACTACGTTCTGGTACCCGGGTGGACGCACCTACCCCTGACCTGATTAACTTGGCTTTTGTCATCGGAGGAGAAGACGTAAACATCCTCCACTTCCTTCCTATCGACCTTCGTTTCTAAGGCGCCTGGGTTTTCCCTTAAGACTCATCAGACTCTACAATCGACATCTTCGCCAATGCTTCCTTAAGTAAATAAGATAAGATAAGATACTCGTTAATATCTACTACTTTCGTGGGCAAGCCCACAAATATACCACGGGGGCCTGATTGCCCTCCTGTCACTCGTCGCACCTCTTAGCCGCTGCTGGATCGTTTACGCAAGAGCAACCAATTATGAAAACACTACTGCACGCGACCGACTGTCGGCTAAACCAGCTTCGTTATGAAAGCACATCTCGATTCCCCCCCCCCCGAGGGGAGAAGATCCCGCCTCAAGTGTAGTGTCCGGTCACTACACCACCCCCTCCGTTCCTAGCCAGTAGTGACTTTAACGGAGGACATCTTCTCGCCCTCAAACTGATCACATACCACAGCGTTCAGTTCAGTCCCCGCTGAGATGCCACCGATGCAGATGCCCCAAGGGACATCTACATCGACAAATTCACTCCGAGATAGTTTTAGATTTATTCCTTCCGAAGAAGACAACGGATACCTAAAGCTACTACGTCGCCCTCAGGAACTAAGGTAGAAACCTAACCGCTGAATGAAGACCCCGCGCCTAGTTCTAATCATTTAATGAGCCAATTTCATTGAATGTCTCGAATTCGAGGCAATAAAACAACAACTTTCCCACTAAAAGTGTTAATAACGAAATTTAGACCTAGTTCCCTTAAAGAATCCCGCTTTACGTTAAACTCATACGTGAGTGCAAATTTAACGGACTCCGGTCTGGTCTACAGGGAGAGGAGAATGAACGCCTACTCCAGCTCAGCTCCATCGCGGAGTCCCGCGTGACATTCACCTTCTTCCATTAACCGCCGTCGAAACGCTGCTGCATGCCACCTAAGCGGCACGCAGCCACGTCCCGCCGACAATGTCGTATGCTCATACAAACGCTCCCGTCGAAGCGCGACCGCACCCCCCGGGACAAGGAATTCCATGCCCGTTGGCAGCGACCGCAACTCCACCTACAGCTTAATTTCATTAAAATGACACCTCTTAATAATCTAACCGTGGCACGCTGCCAAAGCGCCTACCTTCGGCCAGTCAACTGCCCAGGCGGTCCCAGCCACCCAGGTTCCTATCACATACTAAATCCCTTCGGCAGTCCTGCACAGGGCGAGGAAGTGAAGGAAGCCAGCAACAATTGTCCACTCACTGCGAGTCCTCCAGTTGACTCGCATATCCAAGAAGGAGTTAATTCTCTCGAGTTTCCTAGTAACTCTGGTACGCTCAGCTTCGTACCTGGAACAACAAATGTGTAGGACATGGTCCACAGTGTCAACGACCCTACAGTCCGGACATAAGCCGGAGTCAACCAACCTAAACCTAGCCAATTTTTCCCTAAAGGCACTATGTCTGGAGAGAAACTCCGTTGTGTGCCGATTGAGGGATATCCAGCTAACCGCTCGCAACTCTCTAACATTAGGAAATATACCATGCGTATAACGACCAGTAGCAGAATCGTTCCACCTAGCTTGCCAAGAGTCAAAACCTTGGTCTTCGATCTCACGCATACGCCCTGATGTAAGAGGCCTCCCTTATTTGCAGCATACCGCTGGCTACGTTCCGTAGCCGAAATATACAGGGGTTTGATGCCTGCGATCACATAAACTGCCTCTTGCGAGACAGCCCTGTAACCGCCGACAACCGCTAACAAAAGAAGACGCTGGGCTCGTAATAGAATGTCCCTATAACATTGGCACCGCATACGATGAGCCCAGACGGGCGCAGCGTATAACATAACGGCCTCGCAGACACCTTTGTAAAGAATACGCATGGTACGGAAATTCAACCCCCAATCGGGATGGACAACTCTACGGACGCCGAAGAAAGCATCAATAGCCTTCTTCGCCACATATTGCAAGTGCTCCTTGAAGAGAAGCCTCTCATCAAGGATAACACCCAGATACTTCTGAAGAGTGACATACCTAATGGGAAGGCCGTCCATCTCAACTCGCGGGTGACGGCTAGCCGGCCCTTCAAAAAAATCATAGTGGTTTTCTCCGCACTGAAAACCATCTTATGCTGAAGACTCCACATACCGAGAATCTTACATGCCTGTGCCGCTCTGAGCTCGATCTCAGCACGCGAACCGCCCTCGACCAGCAGCAGCCCATCGTCGGCATAAGTCACGACGCGACAACCGCCAGGCAAGCGCAGCCGCATGAGAAAATCAAACTCGACGATCCAGACGAGTGGACCTAGAACACTGCCCTGTGGACATCCTTTTGTCTTTCTTACTTGCGAACTGCCGTCGCGAAGGACAACAGTTCTGTCGCTGAAGTAGCTCGAGAGAGTCCTAATCTCATCTCGCGTGCAACCACACTTCTGTAACTGAAACAAGGCAGAGGGCCACCACAAGTTATTGAATGCCCCGGATATGTCCAAGAAGACACAAAGTACATATTTGCACTGCCTGAAGCCAGATCCATTACCCTAAGAATCGCGTCCTCCGTGCTCTTCCCGAGTCTAAAGCCCATCAGCATGTGATTTGATGTCAACCTACCAATGATGCAGAGGTAGAACCTCTGAACCTTCTCGAAAACCTTTCCAACTACTGGCAAGAGCCTCAGAGGACGGTAAGAAGAACTGACGGTGGGGTCCTTGTCGCCACCCTTGAATAACAGCTTCAAAATACCACGTTTCCAACATGCTGGGACGTACCCAGCGAACAAACACCTATTGAAAACCCTAGTCAATGGGCCAAGAATCACAGGCAGGGCGCGAACAAGGAGCTCCACAGTAATACCATCATATCCGGGGGCTTTATTCCTAGCCAGGCTACAAATTACTAGGCGGACTTCCGCCTCAGTAATTTCTGAAGACACAGAGTCAGTGTTGAAACCTACAACCTCCGCTCGAACTCGCCGATAATACGAGGTCTCACCAACCTCGCTATAATCAGGGAGCAGATCGTCCATCAGATGAGAGAGGACACGATCGTTCTCAATTACAACGCCGTCTTGGGACGGGAGAGCCGACAGAAGACTGTCTTTTTTCCACTTATGTCCAAGTACTCGATAAACAACACCCCATGGGTATTTATTTCCCTGGTCTAGAACAAAAGAGCCCAACGAATCACTCTTCGAAGACCTAATTCTATGAAAATACTCGGTCCTCTTCTGACGATACTCCGCAAACAGGGCTGCACGCCGGTCAGGATCACGCGCACGCTGTGCGGTTCTCCTGAGTCGGCCCACAGCCTGTTTTATCGCAGTCAAGCCCCGAGTCCACCAACCAGCTACTCTCTCTCGACCCGTGCTCCGGGGGATAGAGAGTTCAACCACTGCAGAAGATAAATTCTCTGCCAGGTTATCTAATGGGACCTCGTCCAGGGTACGAGTAAAAACCCGCATCCTGGCCGCAAAAATGTTAGAAAACTTGGGCCAATCCGCCCGCCTGTGCAGGAAGCGCCCCTGCTGAACAGGAGCGTCCGCCCTACAGAAATCACACAGCCCACCTATCCAATCAAAAACTATGAGCCGATGATCGCTTTCACAATCATCGACTACCGACCAGTTTAGAATCCGACCAGGAATATCCTTGCCAATGGTAACATCAATGTTGGAACCATGGAAGGCCCTCCGCAATCCGACTGCGCTGGCGAAAGTAGACAACTCGCCGGCTACACTGAATACTTCGAACTGATGCTGCGCGATGAAGCCTTCTAGTAGTTCACCGCCGTCGTCTGCGATCCCACTGTGCCAAAGAAGCGATTTGGCATTCGCATCAACTCCTATAAGAATAGGACGACCCGCTACCAGCCTGACAATTCTATCCCATCTTTCCAAGTGTTGTTCAGTGGGATCTCTGTACTGAAAGTACGAGCTAACCACAACTAGGTCAAGACCATCCACGGCAAGCTTAACGACGACGTGATACGTGTCAGAGGCCTGCCGTATGAAGACGCTATCTATTGACTTCCTGCACAGAACGGCGGATTTTCTATAGCCAACATATACCTTATTCCAGCTTGAAAAACCTGGCAGATCACCCTTGACAACGTACGGGTTTTGCAGAAGAAGAACATCGTGGCTCCGATTTTCAACGACCTCACCTAACTCAACTTGTTCAGTTAGGTGATAACACATCTGCATCGGTAAATTCACCCCGAGATAGTTTTTGAGTTTATGTCTTCAGAAGAAGACAACGGACACCTGCAGCTACCACGTCAACCTCAGGAACTAAGCTAGAAGCCTAACCGCGGAATGAAGACCCAACGCCTAGCTCTAACCATTTATGAGTCAATTTCATTGAATGTCTCGGATTTGAGGCAAACTAACTACTGCAACAACTTCCCTACTAAAGGTGTTAATCACAGCGTAAATTTGGTCCTAGTTCCCTTAAAGAACCCCCGCGTTATGAAAGCACATCTCAATTCCCCCCCCCCCCCAGAGGGGAGAAGATCCCGCCTCGTAGCGTGTCCGGTCGCTACACCACCCCCTCCGTTCCGAGCCAGCAGTGGCTTTAACGGAGGACATCTTCTTGCCCTCAAACTGATCACATTCCACAGTGTTCAGCCCGGCCACGGTGAGATGCCACCGATGCAGATGCCTCGAGGGACATCTACATCAGTAATCCGCCACGAGAGATAGTAATGAGTTCTGCCTTCCGAAGATGACAGCTGACACCTAACGCTACCCTCAGGAACTAAACAAAAGAACCTACTCGCGGTAGAAAGAAGACCCAGCGCCTACCACAATAAGCCTAAACTACACTACACCCCTAGTGCATAAATGCATCAAGTATGCCACTACAGCATATCAGCAAAATTCAGTCACCGAAACAGATCGTAATAATTTAAGCGATTGGAGCACAGCCAGTACAATAAACCTAGTCCCAGAGGTCCTCAGGTCTGGTCCGTCGGGAGCTGAGTATAACCTCTAATCTCCCACTACAGCTCCAGGTTAGAGGGCCGCTCGGAATACGACGCCCTTAATAAGTGTGCACTCCAATTCGACAAATCGCCATGCTAAAATCAGTAATCGTGCTCGGGGAGCGAACTCCACGGGCACAACCTCCATTGAGACTAGATAGAATCTAATTAACTAATGCCCGCAAACGGATCGTAATAAATTTAAGCGATCGGAGTACAGCCGCTAGCACAATAAACCAAGTCCCAGAGGTCGTCAGGTCTGATCAGGAGCTGAGTATAACCTCTAATCTCCCACTACAGCTCCATTTTAGAGGGCCGCTCGGAAAACACCCTGGTTGATCGCAACCAATTCCACTCATTACTCCCTTAATAAGTGTGCACTCCGATCAGACAAATCGCCATGCTAAAGTTAATAATCATGCTCGGGGAGCGAACTCCCCGGGCACAACCTCCATTGAGACTAATCTAACCGAGGATGGTGCCAAAGCGCCTACCTCTGGCCAGTTAAACTGCCTGGGCGGTGTCCTAGCCACCCGAGAGTCCTACTGGACAAGGCCCCGTAAACGCCAACACAGGTGCGAGAAGCAACAGGCTAGTCAAGTAATTATACAGCAGCGCAAGCCGCTAGGATACCTAAACTCTGCCAGGTCAACACCCTCAAGAAAATGCCGCAACCCAGTCCAAGACTGGGACTGAAAAACCTAAAAGCCAGATCCACTCACCTCCGATGCGGAATCGACTCTGCAAGCAGAGCCAGCACCACCAGAAACCCGCGGTCGAGAAATAAGACTGCCAAAGAAGCGATTTGGCTTCGCAGTAACAAAAACATACAGCCTTCCGCATCCGAAATAGGTGGATCATCTTTAAAGGACAACTGAACGACCTGGCAGATCGCCCAACTAACGATGGGCGGTGTTGAAAAACAACTTCGAGACCCCTAACACAACTTTCCTAGCCCTGTGTGCAAACACAATGCCTCAAAGAAGGATACTAATTAGCCAAGGAATTGAAATACAATTCTACCGCACGTAAGTAACAGCCACAGTCCTTACTGTTGACCGAATGCTTGCACTCTTTGCGCAACCTTTTACAGTTGACGCAAGATTGAGCCTCGGCTTTCTGCGAGCAGTCGTCGCGCTTGTGATCTTCCACGCCACAATGCGCGCAGAAAGACGCATACTTACAGAATTTGGCCCGGTGGCCAAAACGACAACACTTGAAGCACCGTTCCTCATCAACGTACTCCTTAACCCTACAGGAAGTAAAATCGACATACAACCTACCCTCACACACAAACTTCTGAAAGAGACTAGTACCGAGCTCAAAAACACCGTGATACCGCTGGGCATCCCGCTTTCCGGTCTTGTAGAGTAGCCTATACTCTTTGGTAAAGTCGGCCTCATCCAACTCGGTGTTCTGCTCCCTCACGAGAGACAGAACTTCCTTATCAGATAGCCGCCGGTCAATGTCGTAGACAATGACCCGGGGCCTACGCTTCCGCTTCGGGTCGACCTTAACCTCGAGCTCCTTCACCACGGGAGACTCCTGGATGACTCGGACTGTCTCCGTGTCATCTGCAACCACCACTAAACCCTTACTAGTCTCCCTAATTTCCCTAATCTTGAGGTTCTTTCGGGCCCTACGAAGAGCGACCTGAAAGTCCTCCTTGAGTTGTCTACTAGTTTTAGTAGACCCCTCAGGCTTGTTAACAAAAAGTGCCTCGGGCTGCTTCGAGGTTTGACTAGCCTCACGCCTTCCCTTGACAACATCGGTGAAACGCCTTTGCTACCTATGAGCCGGCGTCGGGACAGTAACTACTTTGACCTCTGCGGTCTTAGAGGCCAATTTCTCGTAGCCATCTGCCAAGGCAGACAGCACACCCTTAACATGCCGCAATCGCGGCAACAACCTGCCCCTCGCACTAGCGCTGACCCTCTTGGGACCTTCGATAAAATCGAAGAGATAGTCTAGGCTCTGTTGAGCCGCTGCCAGCATAGCTCCAGAGCTGCCAGGTTGACCTTTGGCAGCCAAGAAATCCTCCACCAAAGGATCATTCTTACACTCCCGGGTGGGAGCACTTACCATCTCTACCTCAGAGAGCTCACTCTCCGAGCAAAAGAGGAACGGTGAAACCTCCGCTCTCCTCTTGCACCCAGGCCAAACTACCAGCTGGTCATCAAGACTGGCCAGACGACTGCCCTAGCCTGCCTACTGTCTGGACGAGACATACTCGCTGTATTCCTTCTACTAAGACTCTGGGCGAACCCACGAATGTGACGACTACCCGCAGCGAACCACGGACAGCTGGGGACCTTCTTTATTCCCCTGTCACTCTTTAGACCTCTTAGCCGCTTCTGGATCGATTGAGTGCAATACTGAACACGTACGGCACAAAACCACGGATAACGGCCCTCGCTCTGAAAAGAGCTCAAGCAGGACTAGAGAAAGAACAAAAACATTCCCTTGCTTGTTACCGGGACTTACAACCAGAAGTCGTTGCCACCTTTCAGCCCCGATGAGGCGGGTACGCGCCGTATAAAGCTCACTCCGTTCACCTCCCGTAGAAAGTGAAATGACAAGTCTAAAAATAGAAAGCACTAACTGTGATCGCAATCCCACAATTCAGTAAGCCTGAAACCACTGAAAGGTCCACACTCGACCAGCAGCCAAAAAACACCAAAAAGCACAAAAACACCAAAAGAGTGATGTTTTGAAAGCACAACAAGAAAGCAAGTTTACACCTATAATATGCCTTAAAAATTTCAGTTATGACTTCATTTCTCCGGGGAAACTGAAATTTTCGCTAGCCGTAACTCGATAACAAATCGTTTTCAGGCATATATTTGTATGAATTTTTTTCTTATTTAGGTTCTAGAATCAGTTCCCAAATTATTACCCTTTCCTCCTGATTCACCCGGTTTATATATATGCGAGTACATATAAGGTAATATGCTAGAAAAAAAAAAGAAAGAAATATACTTCAGAAAAAATGTTTGTAGACGATTCTCACTATTGAGTGGCACAATAGGTCTGAAACAACTGATGAAGAAGCTCTGATTTTCTAAAAGTATATTGCCATGTAACTAGAAAATGTATCTCTTTTTAATTTTCAAATCTTTTCTGTAATTTTTTTTTTAATAAAAGGTATATTTTACAGTAAGAATAAGCTATATATATTAACACAAGCTGGCATTTTGGAACACAACCTGAGTAAAAACTTCTCCTAACTTGTCTGTGATGTTTTCAGTTAGCTCCTAACTCTAAAGTACATGAGACATTACTTTTTTCATAGCATTTGATTATGACCAACAATTACACAAACTGCAAGGTCTTATGAATCAGATTTCTCTAAAAAAAACTGTTTGGAACTCTGTGTTATATTACGATACCTTTTCAAACAATATGAATGAAAATTAATTCTATAGCTTGTAAAACCCTCATTATTAAACGTAACATAAAGAATCCAACAAGAACTTACAAGTAATAATAATAATAATAACAAATAAAACTGTTTTTTTTTTTTAAGTCATAATAAACATATTTATGTTAATTTGATTAACTGCAAATTTGACATAATTTATCACTTTTATGCAATACATCAGTGATAACAGCCTACTATTACGCACAATAGTGTGTATCACATACAATTAAGTAAGTTCATGTTTCCATATGGCTTTACATATTATTTTATAAAATAACATAAAAAAAAAATTACTAACACTTTCAAAATTAATGGTCAAAATTCCATGCTATATTCATTTCAATACATGAATAAAAATATAAAGTTATAAACAATAACATTAAAATACAACAAATATTTGTTGTACAAAAATCAAATAACCAATTGTTTCTAATTTTTTAGCAACAAATCTTTAGTTATAAAAGTCTACATTTTCATACTGTATTCTTTTCTGGTTTTTTCAACAGTCAACAATCATGCAACAATGAAACTGAAAGTAATACACCATTAGGTTTTTTGTATGTACATGACAAAATTCAATAATAAAGAATGCAAAAAGTAAGCTAAAAGTAATTAAAGGGAAAAAGAAACAATAATTAAAAAAGCATAAAAAACCTTTTACATAAATAAATCAAGATTTTATGTTTTACCTGTATGCATTTAAATATCTTTGAAATAAAAACCAACTGCAAAGCTTATTATGCACTCAGTACAGTACATCATTATCAGTTATTTATAGAATATACTCCAACGTAAATTCATCATTGAAAACCCATATAAAAATATAGTTTATCTGCCATAAATCTACATTTATTAAAATCCAGTATGTATAGTGGGGTTTTATATATGAGATAAAAGAAATGCTAAGATGAGAAGTATTAGAAATCCAATGTCTACACCATGAACAGAACTTGAAACCTACAAAAAAGTAATTAGCCAGAAGGCTATCTCAAATAAACATAAATGTAACTCAGAGCTCTACCAATTACCTAATTAACAATTCAGTTCTACCCCACGAGAAGAATTTTTCTGTCTTTTTTAGGCAATGAAAATGCTAAATTTTCATATACCTAAAATTAAATTCATTTAGACCAAATTAAATTTATTTAAACATAAAATTATATTCTTGGTATTAGAATGAAATTAGTTAATTTTTAGTACAGCTGATTATCCTTGCACATTTCACTTGAAAATCCAGAAATTTACCAACAATAGTAATTCAAATTGATACATACAAAGATCATTTTTATAAATACATATGAACAGTTATAGCACAACAACTATCTGAATACATGAAATTATTCTTTCAAAAAAATAAATTAGCTTCCAATCATAAATTAAAAACAGCTATCTAATCAAAATATTTAACCCAATATCAATAAGTTAACTGTAGAAAATCACCTAAAAAAGAACAACATTCAGAGATAGGTTTCATGGTTTTAGATTATATAAAAACCACACGAATTTTTTTTCGGGAATCAGTATAGTAGTAATTGAAAATTTTTTTATAATAAGCTTAATAATTAATATAAAAGTGGTCAAACAAGTTTTACTCAGAAATATGCAGGATGTACAACTGCAGTCCACCTCCTCATCTAGAATGCATTATTCAAGGAGATAAATGAAATACAATTACAAAAGTATAAATAACAACGTTTTTCAACAGCAAATAACAGTGACTCACTAACATATTAACAAACCAACAAAAATACAATAAAATTTTATTTGATTAAAATAAAGTGAAACTGTTTTTAGAATTACTTTACTCTAACATCAATTTTATAGAAGCTTAGTAAATCTTAAAAATAAATTTTAATTTACGGTACTACAGCATTAATTACATACACTATCAAAAAAATACAGCTTTAAAAACATTCACTAATTTCAAAAATAAACATTAAGTAACGATGATCTTTCTATAAATTATAGTCTAAAATCATATTTTATACACAACAAACTATGAAAAGAACTGTTAAAATCAATAATTTATTCTCTGTTGAAGTTAATAATTTCTAAATCTAAAAAATCTTATGTGGACACCATGACTTCCTCGTACGCCTATTAAATTACATATACACATTTTTTCTGTACTTCATTTAAACTTATTTCATTTGAAAGTGAGATACAATTATCCAATTCTTTAATTAAGTGGAAAGTTACATAATTGTATTTTGGTAGATACCACACTGCAGCACATTTTTTAGTGGTGTCCACATCAGGAGTTTACATTTGTTTTGTTTCATGTCGTTCAAGTAGTTATGTGGTGTAAGTGAGAACATGTTGGATCCGAAACCATGGACATATCAGTATGAATCCGAAACATATTGATTTATTAATAATTATTAACTTCTATAAAAATTTTGAATTAAAATTAAAAGTACACAAAATTTTATTTTATTAATAACTGCTGATTTTTTTTTTGTTATTATTGAATTACTATTTATAGAAATATTAATTCAATAATAACAAAAAAAGATCAAAATATTTCATTAATTAAAATTTAAATTGGTTATAACTCTGGAACCAATGAAAATAGGTACCACTTATGATAAATTGTTGAAAAGCTCTCAATGAGAACTTATTCCTGCCGTTAAGAAAAAGTCAAAAATCCATTTTATTTTTTGATTTTGGGCTTTTTTGGACACTTTTGGTCCTGTCGATTGCAATCAAAATGGGAGGTGCAAATCTTTTTCGTAATTCTTCACCCCCCAAAAAAACAATGTTTTAAAAAATGGGCCAAAAATCGATGTATTTTTAATATCCAAAAAGAATTCGGTGGGAATATGCATGTTTACTGAACATGCAACTAACCTACGCTCGCTTCGATCGCTAACTTCGACTAATTAACAGTAATTAACAGTTTTTTGATTATTTAAACAATAAATAATTGCAATAATTACTGAATTTATTAATCTAACCAAACTTAACCTACGCTCGCTTCGCTTGCTAACCTCGACTAACAGTAATTAACAGTAATTATTGGTACTTACGTATTAACGCCAACGCAGCTACAGCTTTATTTAAAAACAAAGTAGTCAATCGGATTTCGGTGGGAAATGGGCTGATATAGAGTTTAACATAGATTCAAAACAGTCTCTTTATTAATTTTAATAAATGGTTATTTATATTTATTTATTTTATAAAAATAATTTAACCAAACTTAAGCTACGCTCGCTAACCTTGACTAATTAACAGGAGTGTTTTGATTATTTAAATAATAAATAATTGCAATAATTACTGAATTTATTAAATAAATACTCAAAAAATTACGGTGATAATTAGTCAAGGTTAGCGAGCGAAGAGAGCGTAGGTTAAGTTTGGTTAAACTATATTTATAAAATAAATAAATATAAATAACCATTTATTAAAATTAATAAAGAGACTGTTCATTTTCCGCCGAAATCCGATTGACTACTTTGTTTTTAAATAAATCTGTAGCTGCGGTGACGTTAATACGTAAGTAGCCGAAAAGGAAACTATTAACGAAACTGCAACAATAACCACAAATACTCGGAACAAGAAAAACACAACCGTAATCATGAGCTGAACCTAACCTAATTAATTATTTATTACTTAAATAATCAAAACATTACTGTTGATTAGTCAAGATTAGCGAGCGTAGGTTAAGTTTGGTTAATTATATTTTCATGATTATATCTTTAAATATGTTTCACTAAGATGTAAGAATTTTTTTCGATTTTCATTGTGTTCATCTGTTATTTGTATCATATGTAAATTTTTATTATTTTTCTATTTTCCGACACCTAAAATACGCCATTAAATGAATAAATATTAAAATAAATATTTTGAATGTATTTCTGTGATTTCGGGGTGAGGCACCTCAACTAAATAATTACCAAATTTATTTGTATAAATATTAAACTTCTGCTGCGGTGGCGTTAATACGTAAGTACCTAATATTTTGATTATTTATATAATAAATAGCGAAGCGGGCGTAGGTTAAGTTTATAAAATAAATAAATATATATGTTTATAAAAATGGTTATTAGGTTATTTCTCAACCTATTTATTGTTAATATCAATATTTCTTGCTATTTTCAGTTATCCCCAGATGAAAAACTTGTAAACTTTGGGGGGGAGAAACGGAAAAGTACAAATTTTTATTTTTTTTATTTTTAAACATGCATATTCTCAGCTACTTCTTACTGGATATTAAAAATACATCGATTTTTGTCTAATTTCTTAAAAAACTAGGTTTTTTTTGGGGGGGGGAGATCCGGGAGGTGGACAACTAGATCTTAAAACGGTCCTAAATCCAAAATTTCAACATTCTACGGTTAATCGTTTTTGAGTTAATCGAGATACATACGTACGTACAGAAGTCACGCCGAAACTAGTTAAAATGGATTCAGGGATAGTCAAAATAGATATTTCCGTTGATATCTGAAAACCAAATTTTTTTCGCTATTACAATACTTCCTTTACTTCGTACACGTAAAACTCTTTAAGAATTAACTCGCTCTCATTTTTCCTTATCCTGTTACTCTTTAATTCCAATTATAAATTCATATATCTATTGTAGTTTTATTAAAAAAAAAAACAAAGAAAGCAATCATGATAAATGATAAAAAGCAGACCGACACTATTGGCAAATCATAGTTCATCAGAACGGAATAAATAAAATACAACAACTACTTAAGAAAAATGTTATAGTTATGTTAGCAAAAATATACCCAAACCACAACTGTAATGGTAAAACCGAATTTTGGATTTATGCTTTTTTAAGAAGGAAAATAAGATAAAACTAAATTTCAAAATAAATCAGAAAAAATAAATTAAATATTGCAATAGAATTATTCAATAGTCCAGTAGTTCACAAACGTTTTCAATTCTCAGTGCCCTGGCTGAATCCACATTTTCTCAAGTTGCCCCCTTTGTCAAATCTAACAAGTTCAATTTGCAATAGTCAATTTTTTGCAAAGGTCAGGTAAAAATAATAAAATACATTTAGATCATAAAAAAATTGTTATTGAACAATTTCAACTAATAAAAATAATTACCCACTATAATAATTAGTTAATTATAATAATTATGTGTCAATTGCCATACATTTTCTAAAATCATGGAATTAAACTGTATACAGCCATCTTCATTTCCTTCTCTACATTGATTTTAGCACAATACTTAAATTTTATCACACCATCTGCCAAAAACCAAGCTTCCAACAAATATGACATCACAAATTGAATTAAAATTCTCTGAGCTTTACAATCACTTAGTAGGAGTAGGCATTAATCTCTTCCAGACATCCAAAATTTACTTAATTTTGCAATGCTAAATTTTGTTTTCAATTGTCACAAGACAACTCAAACAAGATTCTCTTTTTCTGTAGCAATAAATTCAGTTGGATTAAAAAGATCTTGAATCCATGCAAATTTATTGATATTTGAAAATGTTCCTCAAAGCTGATCGATTAGTTTTCTTCAAATATGAATTTCATACTTTAGAGAAATCAACAGCATTGGAGATCAAAAATTGTTTCAAAAAGCTGGTACATTATTTGCCTCTATCTACATTATTTTTTCCATAGTTTTACTTTTTTAAAGCTAAACTTTTCTCAATAGACTTTAAAAAGGTGCATGTTGCTTCCCTGCAGAAAGAGATTCAGAGCATACAGCTTTTCAAAAATGTTACATAAATAAGCTAGTTTTACTAAAAAACTTTGATTCACAAAATGTTCGATATGCTTGTGCTCTTCTTTTTAAGAAAAATATAAATTTCTTGTCGCATTCAAAATACTATACAATAATTTCCAAAAGAAAACCATCGCCAAGTGCTGTAGTACAACAAAGACAAGTTCGGAACTCATATTCTCACAGTTTTATGAAAAATCTTGCATTCAACGGCCATGTTTTTATAAAGTTTACTATATACACTTCATATTCTAAGACTTGGTTCAATGTAGGTCTCAGATGTTTTGACATGAATGCTTGCTTGTGGATAATGCAGTGGGTCATAGTGTTTCAGGGCCTTTGCTAATATATACTATGGAGTATAAGCACTTATATAGAACAAGTATACAATCAGTACAGATACCAACACATTTGGTAGACTCCAAACATTTTGGGATATAAAAGTATCAAGAGTCTTGGGCCTTGTACTTCTACAGAAGAAAAGATCTTCTCCAACATTATTGCCATCTATAAAGTGTACACAGCAAATCAAGTGAAGCATATCACTATTATTAACTGTGGCCACATCCAGTCCAAATTCCTTCCCTTTTAATTTTTCAATTACTTGATCATTAAAGTACTCCACTACAAACTGTATTCTGTGGCGGATGGTGAAATTGGATAAAGGCACTTTTGAAAGTAGCTTCCCAGCAGATTCACTGACAATAATATTCACCATATCTACAGCAGCCAGTATAAGCAGTAGAAAAAGTAGAATGAAAAAATTTTTTTTGTTGTATTACAGTAATATTGAAAATTAAATACGAAATGATGAGGACTTACAACTAACAGAAAAAATAGTAAAGAAAAAAAGTTTGAAGCAGCAGAATCTTGAATAAATAGATGATGGGGGTCATAATGCAAGTAGGCATCTAATCTAGGGTTACTTAATCTCATAAGTAAACCTAGATGTAGTACAAGAATTAAAAAATTAGTACAAGATTAAAAACCTGTACAGGAAACAGACTGGAATTTATAAAACAGGTAACTGGGTACATACAATGTAGTAACTGTGCTGATGTTAACACGTTAAAATAGCTTCCAAATCTGAGATCCACTTTATTATAAACCTAATCATCAGACAAAAGATTCCAGTGCCTATATACTAATACAAGTACTACAAATCACTAATAAAAGTGACTTGTAGACTGAGATAGAGCATATCATAATTACTAATGTTCCTGAACTTCCATTTGTCTTCCTCCTACAGTATGACATGAATTCAATCTTTTACGTTATTCTACTGATATAAGAGAGTACCAATATTCAAACACTTTGAAGCAACATTAGTACATTATTATGAACAAATTAATTAATACAATGATAGCCACTAAAAATGTAGATCAATTAGGTGAAAATAAAACATCTTCTAAAAGAAATATAATGTAAACTAAGGTACAGAATCTAGTTAAAACAGAAACTAAAGCTGAAAAATAACATGAAAAATGATAAATGTAGTTATGACATGAATTATGAATATATATTTTAGATCGTACATTATTACAGCAGATTGATGAATGGCCTGATAATGTATTGTTGGGTGACAAATTACCACCCAAAAGCAAATATATTTTACTTTATATGTTTGATACTAAATAACTTAAAACTTATCCATACAAATCAAAATTACATATATAAAAAGTATTAAATAACATTTAACAAACCAAAAGAGATTGTAAGAACCAACCACAAAAAATTTCAAGTTTTTTGTATAAACCAAACAAGGCAAGAGAGAGAGAGAGACAACGGAAGGTTTAACAAAAACAAAAAATTTACAAATATCAAAATGAGATAAGAATTATAATTATTTTTAATAATAAGCATAGCAACACATTGGCAAAAAAACCACCTGAATGTTAAAAACTAATAGAATTATATAATTCAAAAAGAGCAAGTTTAAGATGAACCAGAGAAAAATGAATCGTGTAGTAAAATCCTATTAGGACTAGGTTTGTGGCTTTTGGATTTGGAGAATTAAAGTTAATATGGTTGTGGAAGGAAAAAATACAAGGAGACAGATTAAAACACATTAACTGAGACATTTATTGAATTTTATAAATATAATTGCTCATCATGGCAAACTAATTTTTTTATGGGCAAGTGAGATATATTAAAGTAATAAGCTGGTTCACTAAACTTCTGTAAATTACAACCCTAAAAAACATAATAAAAATACCAAACATGCATAACAAATAAAGATATGATACTAACAATTCATGTCCAATATGATTTAAACCGAAAATCTTACTTAAAAGTAATCATACAACTTAATAGTAATTTTATTGTCAACCAGATGACTAAACGGTATAAAACGTTTTTAATTATTAGGCAGATGGTTGTTTACACGCCACTGAATGGTTCCATTATCAATAATGCCACTTAATTAAAACAAAGCAATATATCTACAATATAAAAAAACGATCAAGAGCCACTTACCTCAATTTCTGCTAACAAACGAACTGAAAATTAATCGAATGATTAATCACCAAATATTATTCCCACAATAACGCAAAATACGACAAATATTGCATAACTGTAACCTCACATCTGTTGAAATATTTTCGTAACATAAAAAAATTATGAAAAATTAATGTAGAAAAACATAAATAAGTTAAAAATAATAAGTTAAACTTTAGTAATGTTCAACGGTAGTGCAGGAACTACAAAAAAAACCCTACTTTAAACACTAAAAAGTCTTCATACAACAGGACAAACAAAAATCATATGATTGACCTTTGCTAGTTATAAAAAAGCCATACCAAGTTTACACACTCCTGGACATCCTTAAATATGCATTCCTTTGTCGTGAGGTCACATTTATTAGACCTCATATTTAATTAATTAAAACATATTATAAATTACTTTCAAAAACAAAACTAAATCAACTTTAACGAGCTGCAGACGACATAATTACTAAGCTGGGATCATATGTAAATATCGATTCGGATTCTCCACGGCTACTATAATAACGTAATTTAGCTATGCATTACCAATAGATACATAAGATAGCAAAAACTTATTTATTACTAAGCATTATTGACACATTTATTGGAATTCTGCTTTCTACAAATGTTTAAGTTATATTATATATATAATATTTTGAGATTTACGGTATTCCAGGGGTATGACGTCACAATGTATAAATTTTACCTAGCACTACCATACTTCATATACTGGCGCCATATTTAAATATTGTGCAACGCAACATCGATTTGTTTCTAATGTCTTGTAACAATATTACACAATGTTTTCTGCAAAACGTGTTATATTACATTCACAACTGCAAATATTATTATTGAAATTAACGTTTTATATTTACTAAAGTCACACAAGAATACAACCAGCAAATGAAACAAAAAAAATTTACGAAACTGTAAATTAATAATATTTTTATCTACAGAAATTGCTTTTACAGATTTTTTAACCCTCCGATCTTGTGTTTGCCTCCTTAGTGCAAGAGGCAAATGCAAGATCTAACTTTGAATAAGTCAGGTCATCTATTTTTAATACACTTTGAAAGTCATTTCTCAAAATCATATAAATTTTATTGGGCATCAGTTTATTACTACTACTGGATGCAATAAACAACGAGATTAAACCATACTGCCTTAATCATGTGTTGTATAGTAACCAGTACTGAATAACATAACTATCAACAGAAAAATCACAACAAATTTCAGAAATGAAATTTTTTCATTCATGTTTTCCACCAGCAAAGAATCTTAATAATTGTTTGCACCATTCTTAATACAGCACAACAAGAAGATTGATCCTGTTCATTTTTTTAATAAAAATTCAGATAAATTTTAATTTTGAAACAATGTGGAACAAAGAATCAGAACTAGCAGGCAGACACCATATACATCATATTCTTTTTCTGTTCATAAAGATATAATTTTCAGTTTATTGCCATCTAATATTGTAACTTTGAAAACCAAATTTTTTCCCATTTAAAATTCATAAACTCTTATGAATTTACTGATAACTGTAGTCAATACACTTTTTTTATTTTAGCTTGTCTTAGGTTTGATTTGACATTTTCTCACGCATCACTTTGTCTAAATAATAAAATGATAAATAAAAAAATGTTTAATTTAATTCGGATTAAGTAGTAACTGGTACCTAGTGTCAGTCATTAACAACCATTTAATTATGGATCTAACATAAGTGACAGATGACATACTAATAAAAGAAAATTAGTTTACAAACAATAGTTACAGTTTTCACCTAAAATCTGGATGCTTACCATAAATAAACATGAAAATTTTTGAATTGATCAATCTAGCAAAACTTCTGAATCTGGTTGCCTGGTTCCTAGAAGTTTTTTATTTTGGCTTTGGCTTGCCAAATCCAAAAAGAACTTATTCAGAACCAATTCAAGGTTTTGACTTCCAGGCTATCCAGCCATTACTGGTATCAACTCAGAGAATTAACAAACCAAACCTATTAAGTGTTTGACTCCATGCACTTAACCATTTAACCCACTGTTTCCATTACTTGAAACAATTTTTGTTGTCTTCTTTTAGAATGGCTATCAGGTGTGTTGTCATATTCATCATTATGTTTGCATTTTTTTTTCACTTATCACTTCATCCACCTTACCTTCTTTGTTAAAAAATTTGGATGTCCATGGTCATAACAATCGGAAACTAATTTAATTAATTCTAGGAATTCAGTGGTGACTGGTAACAATTGACTGGTCTACAATGATCATAATTTAAATAATCTATTATGGTTATACTGTCATTACAGATGTCAAATTAGAACCCTTTCAGCATCATTTTCACCTTGCGGGACAAGAAGAAATCACAAACAGCCATGTCTGATAAGGTGTTTTTTGAATCTGAGGATTTTGTGCCTAGAAAATAAATTCTGGATTAGATGTAACAAATGGGCAGGTGCATTATTGTGATGAAATTTCAATTGGCTGGTACACATAGATCTGGTCTTACGTAATACCTCATTGCAGAGAAAATGGAGGAGACTAAAGATAATATTTTTTATTGACATTTGGTCCTTCTGGTACATATTCATGATCTTAATTTGTTATTCATAATTGAGAAAACAGTCATTATCATTTCTGCTTGTCCACCACAATGAAAATGATGCTGAAAGGGTTCTGTTTGACAACCTTAATGACAGTAATAACCATAATAGATCATTAAAATTATTCTGTTTCTCACTTACCTTGCTTTCTTTCCTCTTGGGAATGATAGTGATCTCCGCATGATCAACCTACCTTTCTAGTAATCATATGCTTTTCTATTTCATTGCATCTCTATGCAATGAAGGAAGTCAGTCAGACTGTGCTCTTTTTCGCTTGCTATTAATTTCATTATTTTTTTTTACTTCCACCTTCATCATCTTTTGTGTTTTTCTAATTTCCCATGTTCATCTGTTGGTTCTAATACCTATCTTATTATCCCTCTATGAATCATGAGACCTTGGCATTGGTGAGGGGGCTTGAGCGCTCAGTGATACAGAATAGCTGGACTGAAGGTGCAACCATATCAGAGAGGTGTCTGTTGAGAGCCAGACTAAGGAATGATTCCTGAAAGAGGGCAGCAGCTCTTTCAGTAGTTGTTAAGGGCGTAGGTCAGGATGACTTAAATGGCCATATTAACATCACTCAATCCTCTTGAGTACTGAGCAGCTGAAAGCAATGGAAAACTACAGCTGCTTTTTTCGAAGAAAATATGGCTGTCTGCATTTTCATATAGCAATGATGGAGGCGCCTTCCTTGGTAAAATATTCCGGAGGTAAACTAGTCCCCTGTTTGGATCTCTGGGTGGGAACTACTGAGGAAGAGGTCACTAGAAAATTAAAAAATAACATTCTATGAGTTGGAGCGTGGAATGTTAGAAATCTAAAAAAGGTTGGTAGATTAGAAAATTTAAAGAGGGAAATGCATACGATAAATGTAGATGTAGTAGGAATTAGCAAGGTTCAGTGGGAAGAGGAAAACTACTTTTGGTCATGAGATTTTAGAATAATTACCTCAGCTTCAAAAAATGGGCAGGCAGGAGTAGGTTTTGTAATGAACAAGAAGATAGGAAAGAGAGTAAAGTATTTCAAAATGCATAATGATAGAATCATTGTAATAAGGATAAAATTGAAACCTAAACCGACAACGATTGTTAATGTCTATATGCCTACAAGCGCCCATGATGATGATGAGGTAGAGTGTGTATACGAAGAAACTGATGAAGCAATTAAACACATAAAAGGATATGAAAATTTAATAATAGTTGGAGATTGGAATGCAGGCATTGGAAAAGGCAAGGAAGGAAATATAGTATGTGAATACAGGCTGGGCAAAAGGAATGAAAGAGGGGACCGACTTACAGAGTTTTGCACAAAGTATAGTTTAGTAATTACTAACACTCAGTTTAAAAATCATAATAGAAGAATATACACATGGAAAAAGCCAGGTGATATTGCAAGGTATCAGATAGATTATATCATGGTTAAGCAAAGATTTAGAAATCAACTCGTCGACTGCAAAACTTACCCTGGAGCAGACATTGATAGGGACCATAATTTAGTGATAATGAAATGTAGATTGGGATTTAAAAATCTGAAGAAAAGGTGTCAGATGAATTGGTGGAATTTAAAGAAGCTTGAGAAAGAGGAGGTAAGGAAGATTTTTGAGGAGGACATAACAAGAGGTCTGAGTAAAAAAGATAAGGTAGAAAATGTAGAAGAAGAATGGGAGAATGTTAAAAAGGAAATTCTTAAATCAGCAGAAGCAAACTTAGGCGGAACAAAGAGAACTGGTAGAAAACCTTGGATTTCAGACGATATATTGCAGCTGATGGATGAATGTAGAAAATATAAAAATGCTAGTACGAAGAAAGTAAAAGGAACTATTGACAATTAAGACATACTATAAACAGGAAGTGCAAACTGGCGAAAGAAGAGTGAATTAAAAAAAAGTATTCAGAAGTGGAAAGAGAACATTGGTAAAATAGATGGAGCATACAGGAAAGTTAAGGAAAATTTTGGGATAAATAAATTAAAATGTAATAATGTTAAACAAAGATGGTACACTGATATATAAAATGAAAGGCAAAGTCGATAGGTGTGTGGAATATATTGAAGAGTTATAAGGAGGAAATGAATTAGAAAACGGTGTTATAGAGGAAGAAGAGAAAGTCAAAGAGCATGAAAGGGGAGAAACAATACTGAGATCTGAATTTCAGAGAGCATTAAAAGATTTGAATGGCAGAAAGGCTCCTGGAATAGATGGAATACCTGTAGAATTACTGCGCAGTGCAGGTGAGGAAGCAATTGATAGATTATACAAACTGATATGTAATATTTATGAAAAAGGGGAAGTTCCGTCAGACTTCAAAAAGAGTGTTGTAGTCATGATACCAAAGAAAGTAGGAGCAGATAAATGTGAAGAATACAGAACAATTAGGTTAACTAGCCATGCATCAAAATCTTAATTAGAATTCTGTACGGAAAAATTGAGAGGAGAGTGGAAGAAGTGTTAGAAGAAGACCAATTTGATTTCAGGAAAAGTATAGGAACAAGGGAAGCAATTTTAGTGCTCAGATTAATAGTAGAAGGAATATTAAAAAAAAACAAACCAACATACTTGGTATTCATAGACCTAGAAAAGGCATTCGATAATGTAGACTGGAATAAAACCTTCAGCATTTAAAAAAAAATTAGGGTTCAAATACAGAGATAGAAGAACAATTGCTAACATTTACAGGAACCAAACAGCAACAGTAATAATTGAAAAACATAAGAAAGAATCCGTAATAAGAAAGGGAGTCCAACAAGGACGTTCCCTATTCCTGTTACTTTTTAATCTTTACATAGAACTAGCAGTTAATGATGTTAAAGAACAATTTAGATCCAGAGTAACAGTACAAGGTGAAAAGATAATGATGCTACGATTTGCTGATGATTTAATAATTCTAGCTGAGAGTAAAAAATATTTAGAAGAAACAACGAATGGCATGGATGAAGTCCTACTTAAGAACTACCGCATGAAAAGTAACAAAACAAAAGTAATGAAATGTAGTAAAAATAACGAAGATGGACCACTGAATGTAAAAAGTAAGAAGAGAAAAGATTATGGAGGTAGAAGAATTTTGTTATTTGGAAGTAGAATTACTAAAGATGGACGAAGCAGGAGCGATGTAAAATGCCAAATAGCACAGGTGAAACGAGCCTTCAGTCAGAAATATAATTTGTTTACATCAGAAATTAATTTAAACGTCAGGAAAAGATTTTTGAAAGTATATGTTTGGAGCATAGCTTTATATGGAAGTGAAACTGGGACAATTGGAGTACCTGAGAAGAAAAGATTAGAAGCTTTTGAAATGTGGTGCTACAGGAGAATGTTAAAAATCAGATGGGTGGATAAAGTGACAAATGAAGAGTTGTTGCAGCAAATAGATGAATAAAAAAGCATTTGGAAAAAATATAGTGAAAAGAAGAGACAGACTTACAGGCCACATATTCAGGCATCCTGGAATAGTCGGTTTAATATTGGAGGGACAGGTAGAAGGAAAAAATTGTGCAGGCAGGCAACATTTAGAGTTTGTAAAACAAATCATTAGAGATGTAGGATATAAGGGGTGTACTGAAATGAAACGACTAGCACTAGATTGGGAATCTTGGAGAGCTGCATCAAACCAGTCAAATGACTGAAGACAAAAAAAAAATCTTGTTATCCATAATTTTTTACATACTGTTCTTCTAAATGCCATCTTTTGCGATCCTATGTTCTGCTGTCCTTCATTTTTTTTTTATTTTTAATTTTTATTCATCCATTTTCCACTAATCTTAAGTTTGTGCAATTTCTAGATCTCTACCAATGATCTATTCAGATGTTACTATAAATCATTTTATATTAGCCTGTTTTTATCCCTTCTCTTTGTTATCTGTTTTTTTTTTAGTTTCTTAAATTTTATCATTACCAAATTGTGGTGAAATAAACATATTTTACAGACCATAAATCAACTTAACATTTTTGGCATCATTTGTGTGATTTCTAAAAAGTGATTTAACAGTCACTAATTTGAAAAGAGCCTAGTTTCTCTTTCATTTCTTTTATCTTGGGCAGAATCTTCAACTTTTCCCTTCAGTTCCTTTTTCTACTACACCATTCCAATTTCCCATCATTACCAAATTTTCATCTCTTTTTTATATATTTGATTAGATCATCCATTCTTTTTTCCTCTGCATATTCTGATGAAAAGGTTGGAATCTAAATTTTTACCTTTTTTGTATTTAGATTTTAAATATATCCTAACTAAAACAATTCTTTTGCTGTATCGCTTGTAATAACACACTCCTTGTCAAGAACTTCTACTCATTATTACTATTCCTACATACAAATCTGATGATGGTCAGATTTTTTGATTTGTATAAATTATCCTACAACTCCCTGACCAGAAATCTTTTTATCTTTCCATTTCACCACAGTAATTCCTGCTATATCTAGCTTTAACCTACGCATTTCTTGTTTTAAATTTCCGCCCACTACTCTTATTTACTCTTATAACATTTCACGCATGGGGAGGACTTAGTAAGCTGACATGCAATCATTTATTTAGCTCACTGAAGACGGTAACATTAAACCACTTCACCCCTTACCGTTCCTAGTAAGCCCGTTATATCTGTCAATTTTGGAAGTGACTTGAATTCATGTCAGGTCATCTACAATCATTACCATTATGGCACTTAACATTTTTATATGTGAATCCGAAGTGGATAAAATCCTGCACCCTCAATTACAATAAATCATTTTTATGAATAAAAATAATAAGGGAGAAAACATACTGGATATATAAATCTTGGATTAAGATGGAAAAACAGTGTTCCATATAATTTTCTACTGAACACAATCCTATACATTCTTTAGGACTACAATCATGTAGGTGTAAATTAGAAATGTAGTAAGTCATTATATAGTTATGAAGTAGTACTGTTCAAATTTATAACCCACATAGAACAGAATTACAGAACAGTTTAATCCTACTTAGAACAATTTATTAACACTCCAAAAGTCAACAAATGCAAGATATATTTTTACTCAAATAAATAGCTTGGTAGAACTAAAGCAAATGAATGAATATGTAGAAGAAAACATTAATAAAACATAAAAATACTGATAATAAATTTATTGAATTAATCAATAATAATTTCAGTACATTTTAAAAACAATGTAGATCCAAATAATATTAGGCCTATACATATCATCTGCAGTCTACTTTAAATATTTGACACTTTGGCATTTATATTAATCAGTAATTTCTATAACACTAAGCTACATTAAATTACATTAGAAAATATGTTTAATATAAATAATATAATAATGTTTAACTAAGTTCATTTATGTCTTTGGCACCAAAATAACCAACATCTTTTATCAGTCTGCTTAAAATTATTTTTGTTTTATTTTAGAGATTAATAATAATTATAACAACTTATTTATACAAAATATACAGTGATCACTCATAAAAACCACATATTTTCTTTTAAAATTAATTTTTAAAATAAAAAGATTACAAACATTTCAATTGCCAGTGCTACATAAACATATTCAGGAAAACAAATTTTAAAAATAAATATATCAAATTAAATTTTAAGAAATTCAATATTTGCTTCATTTTTATTAATTCTTAGCACACTATATTTTGTTTTCTATATG
Organism: Lycorma delicatula; assembly: GCF_047948215.1. NCBI lineage: Eukaryota > Metazoa > Arthropoda > Insecta > Hemiptera > Fulgoridae > Lycorma > Lycorma delicatula. The sequence goes on from NC_134456.1 coordinate 38,816,510, forward strand.
TTTTCTCTGAAAAAAGTAACTTAGATGAATTTACTTTCGTTTACAATCATTTTAAAAACATGACAAATATTTTAGAAAAATATTGCATTTAACAAAAAGTTGCATTTAACAAAATAATCTAATAACATAGAAGATTTTTTATAATAATGATTTAAAGGAAAATAGGATAAATAAACCTGTTAACATTATAATAGTTTTGGAATTCTATCCATCTGCTGTTCAAAAATAAAGTTGAGATATATAATAATACACTATAGATAAATTAATAAATTTATTATGTTATGAAATGCTTCTCTGTATTTTTTAGTTATTGTACTGGTAAGTGCACTTTTATTAAAATGACTTACTCAATCTTCTTACTTTATACTTCTCCATTTCTTAAGAATTTCTGTAGTTCTAAAAAAAAATATGAAGTATGTGTAATACTATGATGGATGATTCACTCGCATGTTAAAACTAACCAACAAGAGTTAATTTTATGAACATTGTATAACTAATTTTATGAAAAAATAAATTCTGTGATTTTAATCATTTATATAGAAAATTAATCTGTAAATATAAATTGAACAATGTAAAAATCAACAAATTTTTCAACAAAAAACCAATCAATATTTTGTTTAAAGGTAATTGAATTACATTCTGTTACCATAAAATACAACTTAGTAATAAAACATTGTCAGGGACAAGTATGTATTTTCTGGTATATCAGCTACATCAACTTTAATTTTTTTTAAATATACACAATTAATAAATGATAATGTGTCATTAATAAAAAATAAATACCCTTTTATTATAATTCACAGTAATATCTACTAAATTTTTAAATTAAATTTTAATAATTTTTGGAGTTACATAAATATTCCAAATAGCAGTAGCTAATAATGTTAAATGTTATCTGCCATTTTAAACTGCATAGTTTTCAATGACTGAAGCAATTTAGTAGTATTACCTATGTAACACCAGGAATAAAAATTTGAACAATTAGTAAGTGAGAAAGGGTAATTTAACAAGATATTATAATGTAAATACATATTAAAAAAAAAGTTAAATCCAACTTTTTAATAACATACAAACTTACTGTTCAACATGTTCTTTTCTTTTATTTTTCACGGAATATAACATTTAGTAATTATTTGAAAATAAAAAGTTTATGTTTTTACAACTCAAGAAAAAAGCTTTGATTATAATCAGGTCAATTTTATGTAATAGTAAGTGAAACTTTATTCTAGCTTATACAATGGTGAGTCAAAAATTATCTATAATTTTACTATAATACACCATCATGTACTATAATACACATATAGTCTTACAATTGGTATAACTGTGGTCACTTGTGCAAAATTTAATCCTGATCACTTCATTTGCCTTCCGAGTATTACAGTGCAAACATGTCTGCTGCACTTGCAGTTTCCACCAAAGAGGGAAAACAAGCAGTGATCTGATTTCTGTGGTGGGAGGGTGTGAAAGAGGCTGAACTTCATTGTAGATGTTTATCACAATTTGGAGAGAGTGCTTTATCAGTAAAAGTGGTTTTTTGTCGATCGAGAGGTTTAAAAGTTGCCAGACTAGTATGATGCACAAAGAGGGAGCAGGACCCCTGTCAACCTACACCATGGATAATGACAAGATTCAGCAAACTTGAGAGATGGTTCTGGTGAATAAGTGAGTTACCATTGATGAAATAGTGATCTTTATTGAATATCAGTCACTGTTCTGCCCATCAAATCATCTATGGCAAGCTCAGTTTCTGTAAATTCTGTGCATGATGGGTATCAAGACAGCTCACCCATACACAGGTCGTCACACCATTCAAACCATCAACAAGCTGAATTTTTAGGCAATGGAACACCCTTACTACAGCACAAATCTTACTCCTACTGACTTTCATCTTTCATCTGTTTGGGTCACTCATCTATACTTTGTGAAGTTGTTGATTTTCAACAGATTTAAATGTGCAGGAAGTGGTGTAAAATAGGCTTTGCAACCAACCAAAAACCTTCTTCTTGGAGGCAATATGCAAGCTTATAAACCTTTGGACCAAATGCATTGGCAAGGTAGGTGACTATGTAAAAAATTTATGATTTGCTACCTTTATGTAAATAAGTTATAGAACGAAAAGCATAGATAATTTTTGACTCGTTCTCATATGAAAGCAAAGCTAAAAGTATTATGTTATATTTATCATTGTACAACATCGTCTTGGTTTAAAACAATAACAATTTGTGTCTTACTGTACTGAGAATGAACTATTAGTTTGAAAAACTCCAACATTTGTTGATGAAAATATTGTTGGTAAGATGAAAGTATTACAATAAATTGGAAAACAAGATAACGCTTAAAAACTGTTCACAAAAAATGTAATTTAAATCTAAAATTTGATGGCCATTTCAAATATTAAACACTTATCATTAGATAATGAGAAGATATAAAACTTATATATATATATATATATATATGTGTGTGTGTGTGTGTGTGTGTGTGTGTGTGTGTGTGTGTGTGTGTGTGTGTGTGTGTGTGTGTGTGTGTGTGTGTGTGTGTGTGAAATGTAAATGTTTTTATTATTTTTCAGTATTCACTATGATGCAGTATGTCATGGCATGGCCAATCTACATTTATATTTGAGTACTATTTTTGTATAAATATTTTTTTTTTGTTTCTCCAATTTATCTTTATAACTATTTTTCATAGTTCTTTCTCTGTATTGGAAATATTATGATGATTCTCACAAGAAGATTTCTAAAGCCTAAAAATTTTTCATTTTTGTTTTATGTTATTTATTATTTTAATCTGTTCATTATATTAAGCAACACTTTTATTTCTGTTATTAATGAATATGACTTTAAGTTGAGATGGTTAAGAAAAACTTTATAATTGTTGACAGATTCATGGAAGCAGTTTTAAATGAAGTTTATATTTCATATGTTTATATTAACATTTCCAGTCTTACCTAAAATATTAAATAATGAAATTTCATTTGTTGATGAAAAATTAAACATTACATGAGAACAAGACAAACAATTAGAAGTCAGTATTATTTCCCCCTGAATCTCAATGTAAAACAATACACAAAAAATACATTTTCAATTCAGAAAAAATACACATTTGGTAAAAATTAGTAGTAATAATTTCTTTATAGATTATTCTAGACTTAGATAAAGTTTTTCTATATTTTTTTCAAAAGTTATAGATACGACTAACTAAACTAGTAATATAAAATATCTACATACAGAAGAAAACATTAAAGGCCTGACCTTATAGAAATATTTTATATTTCTGGATAATTTACTTTTTTTTAAATTTTTATGGGACTGAAAAAATGTATGGTAAGTGTATAATTGAAGTTCATTACCAATAAAGTCAGATTCTTATCTTAAACACTCAGAAACAAACAATCAACAGACAGACCTTATCTAAATAATAAAATAATTCCTTTTATGAAAAAGATTTAAATAGAAAATTATTAAACAGTTTCTATTTAAATAAATTTAAAATTAAATGAAAAAATAAATAAAATCCTACCGAACTTAAAAGAATTTGAACAGAAGCTTGTTAGAGTTGTTGAAAATTCAGATAACATGAGTGTACAAGTATAAACAAAATCACTATGTCTGTTACTGCTATTAATTAATTGATGGTTATTAGGTTTTGTTACCATAACTTTAATCTAGATTAACGTTTCATACACATTACTTATATATCACACATCTCTTCTACTTCATTATTTTTTATTCTTATTTGCCTGATATTTAATGAATTGATAAATCACCATGGAAGAAAGTTATTTTTTTTTTTAAATGAATTATGGTATTTATCTTTTATTTGTATTTATTTTTGCTTTTTATATTAATCTATAATCTCAGCCAAAGTCTTATAACTGGTATTATTCAATATCTTGATGATCACTCTTGAGACAAATTGATTCCCCACTAACATTCTGACCCTGTAGGAGAAGACACCCTCCATGTGACAGTTTTGATCACCACACCATCCCCTCCATACTTAGCCCTTATGGGCTTTAACCCACACTAACTTTTCAAATCACTTAACATTACTCTATACTGAATTTCAACCTTGGTCATGGAACAACATAGATCAGTTAATCAGCAATAATGGTAACCATATACTTAACCGGCCTTACATTTTATAATTTTTAATCAATAGTTAATGTCATATAACTTAACTACTTTTGTATTATTAATAATATTAAATTCTATGAATATTTGTTTTTAATTATTTCCAATCACACTATCCACACCTTCCAAACACCATGGTTTTAATAAATATTACAAAAAATTGATAAAAATAGTTCAAAAAATATGTGCAATTGAATCAGTAATTATTTTATTATGGATGATTAAAATGTCTTTATGCTTATTAATTTTAAAACCACTCTTGATATACCTTGGCTGGTAATATACATACATTGCATGCTAAGGTAACTCACATAAGTTGGCCACCATTTAGCATTGAAATCAATTGAAATTAGTTTTATTAGTTTTTTTTCATTATTTATATTATTGTCAAAATTTAAAATTATTTATTGTGATTAGTCAATAAAAAAAGAGCTAAAACGGTTTGAACAGAATAAGAGAATAAATTATTTAAAAATTGTCAAGTGGTACTTTTGATACACTTTAATAAATTTAATTAACTTCAATATATATATATATATATATATATATATATATATATATATCTATATATATTAACATCAAAAGATCAAAATCATTCTTTACCTGAAATTAAAAGTTTTGTTTTGCTATTTCAGCCATTAAAAATAGCTAGAAGAACTTTCTTATAAATATTCTCACTGTTTTAGCAGTAACTGAGATGCAAGGAATATAAAAAAAAATATATATATTTTATGGTTAATTAATAATAATTATAAAACATACATATACATATACTATATTAACAAAATAAATTCAAAGTAAAAATATAAAAAATACCTATTTAATATTATATTTATTTTTGTTAAATAATTATGTATTTAAACGAGTATTTATATAAATAATTTTATATACAAATTAAGAAATCTAATTCAGTTTTTATATTATTTTATTCTACATTATACAAATATTTTATTGCAGAATATATATTATATATAATACAATATACATTAATTATTTTACATAATTTTTAACAATTAATAATACTACATAATATATGTATATAAATAATTCCTCTAAATGTAACAATGAATAAAGGACAAGAAAAATTATTATACCAGTTTAAAAGTAACCCAATAAAATTTCTGAAGAAATCATGACTTTCTTTTATTTTCTGAAATTGCAACCAATTCACTTTAAGCAGTTTGAAAATCTTTCTTACTAAAATTAATAATGCTTTATAGTTATCAGTAGAATGAAATTACAAAAAAATTACATATATATATATTTCAATAAGTCAATTCATTTACAACAAAGCCGTAATGATATAATATATGTAATTTTTACTGGAAAACAAAAATTCATAAAAAATATTTTTCTCATCCTTTACTCTTAAAAGTAATAAAACCATCTATATTAACATGAACTATATTAAGGGTTTATTAATAACACATCAAGGTAATATAGATTTCACGTAATACTTTATTTGGTCCTTTGAATCGTTCAATTTACTACTTTAGAAAAAAATATACATTTTTATTTCTCTAAGGGAAAAATCAGCATTGAAACAACAATACAAAGTAACAGAAAAGTAAGCTGTATAGATAAATTCCATACAAATTAATAATTTGTGGTGCACAGTAAAACTGGAACTATAAAAATAAGAATTTTTTTTTGTGATAAAGTTTGCATTTATTTATGCAATACATAATTTAGTTATATATGCAATGTATAAAATTGTTAAAAAGTAAAAATAAAAAAATGCTTCCAGCAAACCATTACTGACAGAGTAATTTCAGTAATTTTTCATTCCTTCCATAAATCAAATGTTAATCAGAATAACTAAATTTTAATAATAAGATAAACCAAATTTATTTCAAATGAATGCGTTTTTAACTTTTATCTTACTGTTTTCAATTGTTCTCATGAAAACCTGTTTCAGTAACATTAATGCTGTTATTTTATATAACAATTTAAATTTAATGTACTCATAATTAAAAAATCTGGCCCCAATATAAAATTAAACATTAATTGGCTTACAGAAAATTGTCTTATAATGTCCTTTTTTCAGTGATCACTTTAAACTATATTTTGAAGCACATACCTTAGAAAAATGTCAAAATCTTGAAAATAGAAGCTAATTAACGTGTGTTGTGTTATATTTACATCAGATTTATTTTGGTGGGAAATCTGATTAATTTCTTTTTACATATTTACTCATCAAGAGTATTTCATTTCTTATTCAAGAGAATTTTCATTTCATCATTTAGTAACAAAGTGTTCAAATGTCTGGAATGAAATTAACATTGATGAACATGATAAATATGGTAAAAGCGTGCATGTAACGAAGAAAAATAATAAATAAAAAAATATTAAACTAATAAGGATGGAAACAGTTTTCTTTTGGCATTTAAAAAGACTTAATTCAGTATTCTGCAATTGTAAAGATAGATTACTGCCAATATTTTCCCTACTAGAATATAAAGAAAGAAAACCATGAATCCAAAACTGGATAGGCAGTTCAGATGACAATATTTTTTTAAGAAAAAATGGAATAAGTCTTCAGGTATTGCAGTAGTTAATTTTAAAACAAAACATTAATAAACAAAACAAAATTTTTAAAGTTCAATAGATTTCACAGGAAAGATTAGAAGAGCACACACATATAGGCCATACAAACTTGAAGACAATATTTTAGAATTAATTTAAGGTAACTTAAATAAATATTCCTCACAATAGTAGTAATTACTGTCATTATAATTACAAAATACTTTGAGAATCCCAATTTGTCCAAAAATAATTTGAAAAAATTATATAACTGACTGTATTTAAAGTGACAAATATTTGAACACAATATTGCTTATAATGACTGTGTCGTTTCTATGTATGTTTAATGACTGTGTACAACTGTATTGAATATGGGCTTAAATCAAAAATTAATTCAGGTATGAAAAAGTTACTTTTTAAATTCATAAAAAAATGTTAAATGATGTAACCAGCACAGAAAAGATTACATGAGAAAAATGGAAAATGGTTCTTCTTTATTAGTTGGTGAAGTTTATTATTTTTTTCAGAACTTCATTATTCCCAGCCTAAATATTAATAAAATTCAGTTTTACAAGATGCAGTTGTACTATTTTAAATAATTAATAGCATCTGTTTCATAGAAACTGAAGGTAACAAAATTCAAATTTATTTATTTAATTTTTTTTATTGCTTTAAAAAATAACTGAAACAATTTTGTAATACTGAAAATACTGTACTTCTTTCTGATGCAGCAGGAGGCAATAGGATTAGAACAGGAATCTTACAATTATGATATTTTGTTCATGGATTGCGAAAACCAGTGGTGTTCATTATTCAAGTGTTTACAAGTGTGCTTTTTCAAAATATGCATGCAACTTCAAATCCTTTCGAAAAGCAAAGAAGAAGAAATGGGAATTGATAAGACTTAAATCAGTGCAAAAGGTAGAACCTCTATCCATTTTGTGTAATAATGAACAAAAATAAATTGAAGAACTGAGATGAATCCCTGAGTCCAACTTGAGGTTTTCATTGAAATATTTGTTAAAGTCAAAAATATTGGCAACTTTAAACTTCATTATTATAAAAGTTAAATGAGATAAACCTTTACTGTCAATGAATGGTCAATTATTATTTTCGCATTCAATTATTTCCTCCATGACTGAATATTCATCTACTCTACTTAAATGTTTAAGCTGTAGCCTTCTAACACATTAATCATGCTGAAATCAATGATGTTAAATCCCTAAAAAATTTTTTGGAAGAAGTCTGGTAGAGTCTATTTAACTCACTATTACAAACATTAGTTATTTCCATTAAAATTGCTTAATTTTTTCATAAATGTTTTTCACTGAAGTTAAATTATTTTCATTTATTCTTTTGGAATACTATAGACTATTTTTTACAATTTTTCAATTAGTTTAATTTTTTAATAATTAACTAAATTTAGTATTAAGAGACTTTTATCCTTAAAACAGTACAAATCTATTTAAACAGAAGTTGAATCAACAGAAAAAGGCTGTATAAGAAAAATTTTGATTATTCATAATTAAACTGGTTTTTAGGTATTTATCATCTATAACATTTAAAAAATTAAAAAATAAAATTTTATGTGAACTAAACATGTGATTATAAAGAAAAACAAGACATAATATTATGCAAACTGAAAGATTAAACTGCTATTTATCTAAATATCCTACTTGGATCTACATGCCCCCTTCTTTTATAGATTGCCTCAATTAATAGTTTTGTATAATCTTCAGACTGACCATCATAATGTAAATGTTTAACATAGCAATCTACATTTCCTGAGCTGATACAATGTATGAAACAAATGTACCCAGCTCACTAAAGGAAGAACAGTAGCATTAGTATTCAATTAGGATTATTATTGAAATTTGGTATGCTTGTCTACGATGGCTGCCAATGATATTAATTTGAAAGCAGAGAAATTAAAAAAAGAAGAATACACTTCAGAACAAACCAAACCATAAGTAGTCATTACACACTGAATATAATCACCAAGTAAACTTCCAATGTCCCTGAATATAAAAATTAAGCTGAACAATGCTCTAAACTGAACGAATGGGATTATTCACAGATGAATTCATAAAAAACTTTTCACAGAATAAAGTCAACAATTTGCTAACCACCTCATGTAAACAAATCACAAATGAGTTAATACTGACAATGACTTTTACATTCTAGATACACACTATAAAGGATATCTTAACACATTTGAACATTACAAAATATACAAACCTATAAAAATACACATCAATGAAATAGATGAAAGCACAGTTCAAATCACACACACTTTTTATACCCTAGCATGTAATAATACATGTTTGCCTAACTGAAAGCAGTAATTACAGTTAATATCATTGTGAATAACACAATAACAGCAGCACAAGTCACGGAGGATGTTCGTAAAGATGACTTAAAGTTTTTAATTAAGTATTTTAAAAATATTTATTTACAATTTTATTAAATTTAAAAAAAAGAGTTTCATTTCACAATAAAAGAGATTACTCTAGCCATTAATTTGTATGGAAATTATTATATAATCCAACAAAACGTTAATATTTTCAGCCAAAATTGAATAATTGAATATTTTCAAAAAAAAAACAAAAAAAACTATTAATATCATTTTGGTTGTTTGAAATAATCAAGACAAAAAAAAATTGTTAAAATAAAAATAATCATTTTCAAAATAGTATAAATAAAAGTGTAAATAATATTTTTTTTTTTTTAATAAAATTAATTTAAAAAAGAAATTCAAAAAATTGTGTACAACTTTATTTTATCAATAACATATGCATGGTAAAAAGATAAAAATTAGAAATTATTACAGTATTTGCATATTTTATTTAGATTCTATTTTAGCTCAAGTGGAAATTAAATTTAACTTCCTCCAGTAAAATAAAATGAAATAGAATTGTAATAAAAAAAAATAATCGTTTATTTCATTTTACAGTCTTGATGTTATACTTTTGAAAAATATATTGGCTTTTCAAAGTAAATAAATAAAGCAGAAAAAATAAAATTATAATATAAAAAAAAATTATATCCTTTGGACCATACTATAATTTATAATATATGATACATTACCTATATAAATTAAATATTAATATAATGAAATTTTACTCAACAATCTTTTATTTGCATTTTAACAATTTCTTATTACTATTATTATAAATTTATTAATTAAAATTATAAATACTATAATATACTTTATATAATTTACAACACTTTCTTACTATATAAATCACAATGAAAACAATTTACAACCATATTTTGAATTACAAATTCAGATCACATACACTTGAATATAATACATAAATACATTACAACAAAAATATTATAGCTTTTTTAATTTAATTACACAAGCATAAAATACTGAAAGCGATTAGAAATGGGATAAAACTTTCTCTATATTACTGATCTTCAAAACCTTATAATTAATTTTTTTATATCTATAAAAAATTCTATTAAAAAATCAGTGGTTAGATATCTTAATAAATATACAGATCTTCTATTCTTAAAACATAAAACTGAATGATTTAACTCTTATAAAAAAAAAAACATATGTTTTGTTTTCAAGAAGTATAAGAGATAATAAAAATCACACTTATGAAATAATTTTAATGATTATACAGGATAAAAACTAAGTTATAACTTAGCTAAAAAAGAAATTAGGTAAAAGTTACTTCTGCTTCTACTTAATTCCTCAGAATTATATTTAAGTACACTTATGTTCCCCAACTCATCTGTTAAAAAGCCAGCTCCATAGTTTTAATAAAAATCAGATCACCCATCAAATCAAAATTATAGCAGCAAATATTTTTTGGCTATTGTTCTGTAAAAGATATCTTGTGTTTTTTTTAGCTATGAAATACAATCATAATAAACATATTGTATTTAGTCAGTATATAAAGTACAGTCAGTATATAAAATAAAGTAGGTTTAATGAAAATTTTATTTAAAAAAAAATTTTTTTTTGTTAATATTCAAAACGAGTTAAAAAATCTAAATTCTATAAATTGTACTTCAACTATTCAGGGTTAAAATCTGAATAAAAAAAGGACAAGTATATCGCAGAAGAAGCACAACAACATGAAATATTCATGTGTCATTGATGAGGGTTACATATTTGACAATCTTCAATAAATATGGGATAGTGACCAAAATAGCAGCACCAAGTTTTATGAATAAAGTATCAAACAGAATGTCAATCTTATAAGTGACAATGAGTAAAAGAAAAATCCAACCATATAGTGTTCATGCTGCTTGATTTTAAATTGTGTTGTACAATCCATTTTCCTGAATTTTACAGTGTTTTCTTTTATTTATCCAGAAGTATAAGTGAATGAAATTTGGATAAATAGGATTCTAGAGTATTATTAATTTACCTACATTATAACTACTATTTAATAACTACTTTTTTTAAAATTAGCCCTGTTCATGGTAACAGAGATAAATAACCACTGATTTCTATTTATTAAAAGTTCTATTCATAATTTTTTAAGGTATTTTAAACATTTTACTTTCTGCTTTGTACTTAAAATATATATTCTTTATTTTCAAAGCAATTAATAATTCAACATTTTTATATATTAGATAAAAGAAAAAAATTACAAAAACCTTTTTCTTTAAGACTTAGAATATATAAATTTAATTTATTAGTAAATTTATTTATTAGTAATTTGTGTACAAATAAATAAAAATAACAAAATATAATACTTTTAAAAATGATTTTTAAAAAAATTAAATTTTAAATATTATGTTACCCATAGGCTTAGTCTAGCGGTAAAATCATTGCCGCAAATCAACCATTTAATAGATAGCTGATTGTTGAAGTAGAAAGTTCTCAGGTTCAAATACTAGCAAAGGCAAGTTTATTTTATATGGATTTGAATACTAGATTCTGATTACCAGTGTATTTTGGTGGTTAGGGTTCAATTAACCACACATCTCATGAATGGTTGTTCTGAGTATATATAAAACTATTCCTCATTTACATGTTATACATATCCTCCCCATCTCATTGGGCTATGGGGTTGATTATTGTTCACAAGTTGAACAGATTATGTTTACTTTTGTAATACTCATACTTTCTTACTGAAGTATATATTTTTTTTATGAGGGATTCTAGTGTAAGTTAAAAAAAAACCAGTTCAAAAAGCCAAGCTCAAGCCAAATATCCAACCCATCATACTCAGAAATTATCTGTAAGAATTTTAGAATTTATTCCATTAAAATTATATATATTATTCTATTAGTTACGCAAATGTTATGTATTTTTTAGAAGTTGTAAGTAACATACAACCATATATATAATCAGATGCATTATTTTTACAATTGTTAACAAGATGTATAGCAAATAATGTAACATGGCTAATGTGTGCACACATGGATACACATGCGTGCACATAATCAAAAACACAGGAAAAAATTTATTTTCAAATAACGTAAAAAAGAATAATTTTTAGTATTTATTTACTACTTTTTAATTTTTTGGTAATATTTTAATAAAATATTATAAAGATGTAATATATTTAATAATACAGATTTCTGTGTACTGAAATAAAAATGTGCTAGGAGTTTTTTTGTCACATTAAGGATTTTACAGAGTTGAAAAACAAAGATAAAGATGTAATAGTAAATCTACAAAAAAAAATTAATAAAAAAGATTAAAACAACAATAAATACTTTTTATTTTTATAAAGTCATTGATCAAGTAAATGAAAATCTAAAAATACCAAAATTGGAATCAATTCAAAATAATAAAAAAAAATTTATTTCCGAGTTTATTTATAATAAATATAGTGCAGCTTCATCAATCTAAATTGATGGACTGAATATTAACAAAATTTATATAAGCTTAGATTAATCTAGTGATCTCAGCAGCTCAGGAGATTATTTACTTAAACTGGCTAGGTTTCAAGCGTAAATCCAGTCACATCTATAATACCTTAGCACTGTCACAGCAACTATAACTGCTTTGTTTTTATAGTTCTGATATAACTTACCACTTTTTTCCTGTAATCATAAACTTTAATCTCTTTTTGTCTTTGCTTGTAAAATACATATCACATGTTTTTTTTTTTTTATGATTAGATGATGTTGGTAGCATCTTACTTGGCATTAGCTGTTTTTTCATTAAAAAGAAAAATATATATTGATTTTATGGTTTATCTATTTTCTAATTTTGTTAAGGTTATCAAACATTTTAAAGTTTGGATTAACTGAACTATTCTACTCAGAAAGATGTTTGTTATTCAGTGAATATGAAATTTATTATTTCATTCATATTTTTTTTGAGTTCATATTTCATGATCATTTATTATCTAAAACTTTAATAAATTATAATTATAGATTGTTTGATCCAATTTTAACCAACCTGAACTATTGAATATGGCTCATTTTGTTTGTAATTGGTAAATGAAAATTTATACAACTAAAAAAAATTACTCTTTTTCTAAAATAAATAAAATAACACTTACAGAAATCAAATGTATGCATAAAGTAAAATCAATAAAAACACCTTAAAATCTACAACTTATAGTTAAAAATGAATGCAAATATATGTTTCTGACTCATTTTTTTGAAAATACATGCAAATTTAATTTTATTTGCTAAATTTAGTCATTAACAATTAAAAATATTCTACATCATCTTAATTAAGTCTATATAATAATCCTTTGATTACATCAGTTGCTCTAGAACAGATTACTAACTGAGATTTGTTATAATGTTTTTAATTATTTATATCTTATACATTAAAAAATGTGACATTTCATTTAATTCTATCTTTACAAAATGATGGTTCAGAGAGATAAAGTAATTAATAATTTTATAAATTTAATTTTTTTTAAATAAAATTTATTATGTTTTAACTATAGTTAGTTACCATAAAAATTTGGTATGATACTTGTAAATAATATATTTACATTTACAGTAATATTTGTAAAAAGTTTCTTGATAATTATGATGATGTATCAAAATAATTTTATTATTATTCAGTTGATTTTTATTAGTAACATTACTTCTACAAATCTTATAAAAAATATTCAAAAATTTCCTACACATTTTTCTATGGTCCAGTCCCTGCATTATCCCAATAGTAATGGTAATGTTGTGTGGTTTGTCAAACATTCATTGCATAGAAAACTGGATTATTTGGCTGTTGAGATGAGCTATTATTAGGTTGCACTCTGTTGGTAATGTCTATATCTTGAGGTGAAGGTATATTTGTAGATGTAGACACTTGAACGCTATAAACAGAGTCTTGAGGGAATGCAGGAGAGGAACTTGCTGCTCCTTCAGGCACACCACGTTCATTAGCATGTGGCTTCATGCGGGTTGGAGATGATGTTAAGGAAGGTATTAATGTAGGAGAAGAGGACCTTGTGTGTGGATATGGACCTAGATGAGGAGGCTTATCATGGGTAGCCGAATAAACAAGAGGACCTCGTATACTTAGTGGGTATGAACTACGTGGTGGGGGAGGAGGCAATTGATAATATGTAGCTGAAATAGAGGAAGTCTGTGTTCCACGAGCTACTACCAAATGAGGTGGTCTTTGTGGACTGTCTCCCCTTCGGGTAGCTAGAAGATGCACTTGAACTGGAGTGCCTGAAGGGTAGGGAACACGGATAGTTTGTTGCTGACCTTGGCCGACTCTGATAATAGATGTTGCAGGGCCATAGTGAGGGTCATCTTGATAATGAGGTAATCTGACTGGCACTGGGACTTGCATTTGTACAAGGCTTCCTCCAGGTAAAGCTCTTCGACTATACATCTGTCCTGGAACTTCTTGTAATGGAACCATTACTCCTGGTGGTGGAGATTCTGAATGGACATGATGAATAGACCCACCACCTCCAATTCTCATTGGCTGGTGAAGATTTCCAGTCGAAGAATAAAGTAAGTGTTGATACCGAGCACCTCCATCAACAGGAGAACTTGATGGATATTCTGGTACAGGACTGTCAGCCTGAACATAAGTAAAACCGCTATCTTCCTTAAGAACTGGTAACTGGCCTCTAGGTCCACTTGTACGTCCCATTCTTGGATCCATATCAGGTGCATAATATGGCCAAGACACATGGCTTCCAGGTGGAGGAGGTGGTTGTAACTGAGATTGCATTTGTTGTAAAATCTCTGTGGTTGAACCAAACCGTGGTTTAATACCCCTCACTGAAGGTCTTCTGTTAAAACCATAATCATCTTGTTCATCATCCTCGGAGGCTGCAGTAGAAGTAGAGGGTGTGGAACTGTATCTTTTACGAAGTCGTTCTATACGGCTGGCGTCCTGCTGCACAAATAATGCTAATTCATCTTGAGTATCTCCAGCGGGTGTTCCAGCCACCACATCTGGTTGAGGAGCAGTTTTGCCTGGTTCATCTACTAAAGCTTCTTCTATATCATCTAAACTATATTCTGTATCTGCAGCAGTACTTGTGCTGGTACTGGCTACAGATCCTCTATCTCCTGGAATTTCCTTATTTACAGGAGAATCTTCCCCACTGCCACTAACGCAGGCAGTAAGAGGAGCAAGGGTTGAAAGGAACTGCTTTCTTGCTTCTGTGGTAGAATTGGTTCTTGCAACTAAGTTACTTTTACTTATCAGGTGTGTATTAAGTCCATTACCTAGATCAGGAGGAGATGTTGTCTGCTGATAAACAGGCTGATAATATGGATACTGGTGTTCTATCGAAGCTGGTGTTTGCAATACCATGCTGTTATGTGAATGAGATTCAGGTTTGTCAGCTCGTCTTGTGAAAAGATCCGTCAGTTTTTTATATGTAGAAGACATACCACTGGAAGCAACCTTTTCTGACTTGGCAGGTAATGGCTTTGCTTCTTCACCTGGAGGGCTAGTACGTGGTGGCATTACAGATGAGCATTCTTCAGTTTGTTTCTCATCACCAGAGAGGATCTGTTCTTCTTCAACATCACAGGTTAACTGCTTTATCCTCTCGACCAGCGAGTTTTCCGTTTTCATTTTATTCTGATTACGTTTCAGGCGAGCAGAATCATGTGGATATCTCAGAAGGCTTCTTCTCAGAGTATTTCTTTCAATAGTTCGTTTAATGAGATTACTCTGAAGACTATCTTCATCATCACTAGCAGGGGCAAATGCCTGATTTTCTTGTTGGGGAGAGGTTAGAGTTTGACTGGAACCATCCTTGTTCTTTGCATTTCCCTGCTGAAAATATTGTTTGAGCTTAGACTTTTTTGATTCATCAAACAATCTAAGGTTTTCAGTTGTAACCAAATACTTTGGATCTGTCTTGTTGGGATCTTCACTATCTGGTGATCGATTGGGCTGGGGCGGTGGTGACATAAAACGTGGTGCTGGAAAAAGTTGACGCACAGCAGAATTGGGCCGAGAACTATTTGATACCATAACATGATTACCCAGTTTAAATGTGAGTGTAAGTTCAGTCGGTGGAGGAGCAGGTAAGTCCTCTGTATCAGTTTGGCCATCACAAAATCTTACTGATCGCCGACCATCCGGATCATCTGGACCTGGCCAAGGCTGCTCAGGAGGCTTACTTTGGCTATCATCAGAATCAGTACTTTTCCACAGTTTACCACCTTTCAATATACCACTAAGTTTTCCATCTCCATCTATACCGCTGTCAGTCTTTCTCTGGACTTGTTGATCATCAGCTTCTCGAACAATCCTTCTTTCTGTCACAGTTGTCATAGTGATTGTCTCCACAATGTATCTTTGCTGTTGTTGTTGCGATTCTGGCTGAGGTGGCTGAATAGATTGTGGAAGATGCTGCAATTGTTGGTGATGGTGAAGTGCGTTACTTGGTAATGGTGTGGAAGGTGATAATTGCTCATCAGCTGATGGTACTTTATCGGGTATGGACTCTGATAGTGTCCCTGATCCTGAAAATAAATAAAAACTAGATTAGTAATTTCATTTAAACTCTAAAGTAAATTTACTATATTGTATAATTGTGTAAATAAATGTAACAAAGTAAATGTGGTTTGTATGATTTAGAAAAATGATTTAATTGCAATAGATAAATATGTGATAGTATACTAATACAATCTATGGAATTTGATTTACAATTTAAGTGTATATATATATATATATATATATATATATATATACCTATTTTACATTATGAATTGATAATTATTACTTTCAATCAAAATTTTTTACATTCATAACTATGTAGGCATGTGCTTAATATTAGAATGCATAAAAAAAAGAGCTTTGAAACATACTGAAATAAAAAATATTGAGTCGATTGATTCATGTTTCATTTTATAAATAGTATAATTCACTCCTATTGTAATTATTCACTTCAGCAAAGCAATTACCTCACCATTAACCCGTTAAACAACTAAACAGTTGTGTCGTTTTGTAAGGAATCAATGTACTATCGTCCTAAAAAGATGGCATTTATTTAAAATGGTGTTGTCAACTGTATGATTTTTAATATTTTAAATAATTCAAAGTTTAAGTAAGCGATAATGAAAATAGTCACATAGGAGAAATAAATGTTAGTAAAAACTTTAAAAAATTACAAATACATTATATATGCATTCAACTGAAGTAGTGTTTCATAAGTTGAAATCCAAAGTAGATTTGAAAGGAATGACCGATAAAATAAGTTATACAAATTCATATCACTTCCTAGAGTTGAATTAAGACCAGAGGACATAGAAATCAACATATTGACTACATCAACTAGTGCCTGGTTATTTTATTTTAATGTTCTTATATTCTTTGATACCAATAAACTTGTAAAATATTAATCCAATTTAATTGGTATGACAATCAGTGAAGAATTAAAATACTGATGGGAATGTAAATTTTAAGTTCAACTATATTATGAAATTAGCAAAAATATTGACAAGCATTCTGTGATAAAAAGTGGCAATGACATATACAGGAATAGGAAACACATTAAAAGTGATGAAACAAATGAGTGAAATAAATTTTATTACTAATTACAATTACATCTGTTTATGTACCATACTAAATTACACAAAAGTTTAATTAACGATCACATACTTTTTGGTAATGTAGAATTAAGGAGAACAAATATTGTTTTTATTATTTTTTAAAAAATGTTTCAGGTGTATTAGTATCTAAGATATAATGCTTTCAAATTCTTTTTTTCAGGTTCAGGAAAAGCATTTATGAACTTCATATTATGAAGTAAGTACGGTGAATACTTCATTTCATTTAAGTGAATTAATTATGGTACTTTTACCATAAATTTTAATACTTCTCTTTTTATTAACCTCTTTACACAGAATTGTTAAGAGCATTAAGCAAACAAAATACATATTTCAAATTGATTGTAAATATATTACAGATAGAATAAAATCAAAATGTGGAAATTGATTTAATTAATTAAAATATTTATCAATTAATAAAATTAATTTTAATTCTTACGAATCCTTTGATAAAAAAAAACATGTAATTTTTCTTTATCCTATTAAGAGTCTTAAGACTAATTAATCAATTAAAAAATAAACAGGCCCCGTCATCTGAATGGGATTCAAATTAGATTATATAGTGAGTTATCAGCAGTTTACTCTATAATGGGTTTAGCAGCAGCATGAGAAAATTAGTTGCAAATAGGGTAAGTGCCATTAGGAGACAATGATCCCAGACCTCATCTGTCCTCAAGTACTTTACTTGTTACTGCTGCCGTTATAACCAAGTTGTTGCATAGAAAAGAGCTACCACAGTGAACTAACGTACATGTAACAACATAAATATTAATTTTATTTTATATTCTCAGACATAATTTAAATATTTCCACAATAATTCTATATTTTCATCTTATATAAATATCCAAAAAATAAATATATAATCAAAAACTTTTTCAAAAAAAATCAACTCCTACCTCTTAAAATAAAAATACATGTTGTTTTTTTTTTTATCCCCTTGGTTTAAATATTTTAGGTATGTATTACTTCTGGTGCAGCATGGAAAGTTGTGGAATACGATGCTAATGTTTATATATAATATTATTAATAATATATACATAGTATGTTATACATATATGAATATATGTTTTACACAATATGTATTTTTATTACATATGCACATAAAAGTCTTATATTCGAAACAAACTGAATTCAATTTAAAGAAAATTGAAATTTGGTAGAATTGTTAACATAAAAAAGAAATTGGTTATTTAATTATGAGTGTACAAAAATTTATGTTTACAATTTTTATTTATTACAATTTCTTGTTTAAAAAAAAACATTGTTAAAAAAGGGGTAAAATAGAAAAGATAAATTAGAAAGAAAATTCAAATGATAAATTTTAATAAATTAAAATAATAATTTACAGCAAACCATGAAAAAAAAAATAATGCAATATTTTCTACTGAAAATATTACTTGTGGTAAAACAGAAATTAAAAAAAAACAGGTAGCGAGGTGGCAGTAAGCTAAGTACACTTACACTTGCCTACCTTACTTTTTATTAGGGAATGAAAAGCAACGAGCAGCTAGCTACCACGGGTTTTGTCCTTTGTAAAAAGGCGCAGCTGCATTATGCTCCGCATATCTTATGTGCAAATAGCGGACAAAGCGGTTTGAAGGGGTTCCTCACGACTAACTATACGTTGAGAGGTGTCTGTTCCCCTTCCCTTCTTTGAGCAGAGATAATGGCTGTCAAGATACAACTGACTGTGAATGACATTCAGTAACGGAACTGATTTCATCTCTTAACGTTATGAAAGATCCTATATAGTTATATTCAGATTTATTATCGCAAAAATATTATTACTCTTGTTTTATATTATTATATGTAGAAAACTAAAAACAGTATTAAAGATAAAAGATAAAGTATAAAGAAAGTAGCTGAAAATTAAACAAATTTTTAAATCTTAAATTAACACAAAACGAATTTTATATTATTCTTTAAGGATTTTAAAGTAAAAATTACTCATAAAAATCTGAAAAAATAATTGTGACGTTGTAATCTAAAATGTCCAGTGTAACGGATAGATTAAATTATACATTTTGTACCCTACACTTAATATCAATTCATTACCGAACTACTAACTAGTGGCCTTACGAAAAAATTTCTCTGACTTAAAATATTACATTTTTAAAAAATTTTTAGAAATACAAATACATCCATTATTAAATATTATAGATGCCTTTATATAACATTTTTTTTTTTTTTTGGTCCTTTTTGTCTTCAGTCATTTGACTGGTCTGATGCAGCTCTCCAAGATTCCCTATCTAGTGCCAATCGTTTCATTTCGGTATATCCCCTACATTCTACATCCCTAACAATTTGGTTTACATATTCCAAACGATGCCTGCCTGCGAAATTTTTCTCTTATATCTGTCCCTCCAATATTAAAGCGACTATTCCAGGATGCCTTAATATGTGGCCTACAAGTCTGTTTCTTCTTTTAACTACATTTTTCCAAACGCTTCTTTCTTCATCAATTTGCCGCAACACCTCTTCATTTACCACTTTATCCAGCCATCTGATATTTAACATTCTCCTATAGCACCACATTTCAAAAGCTTCTGATTTTTTCTTCTCAGGAACACCGATCGTCCAAGTTTCACTTCCATATAAAACTATGCTCCAAACATATACTTTCAAAAATGTTTACTTGACGTTTAAATTAATTTTTTATTATACAAATTATATTTCTGAGTGAAAGCTCGTTTTGCCTGTGCTATCATCATTTTATATCGCTCCTGCTTCGTACCATCTTTCGTAATTCTACTTCCCACATAACAAAATTATTCTACCTACGTAATCTTTTCTCTTCCTATTTTTATAGTCAGCGGTCCATCTACATTATTTTTGCTACATTTCATTACTTTTGTTTTGTTCATTTTCATGCAGTAGTTCTTGCGTAGGACTTCATCCATGCCGTTCGTTGTTTCTTCTAAATCTTTTTTACTCACAGCTAGAATTACTATATCATCAGCAAATCGTAGCATCATTATCTTTTCATCTTGTACTGTTACTCTGGATCTAAATTGTTCTTTAACATCATTAACTGTTAGTTCTATGTAAAGATTAAAAAGTAATGGCGATAGGGAGGTAACATCCTTGTCGAACTCCCTTTTTATTACGATTTCTTTCTAATGTTCTTCAATTATTACTGTTGCTGTTTGGTTCCTGTAAATGTTAGCAATTGTTCTTCTCTCTCTGTATTTGAATCCAAATTTTTTTAAAATACTGAACAATTTATTCCAGTCTAAGTTATCGAATGACTTTTCTAGGTCTATAAACGCCAAGTATGTTGGTTTGTTTTTCTTTAATCTTCCTTCTACTATTAATCTGAGTGCTAAAATTTCTTCCCTTGTTCCTATACTTTTCCTGAAAACAAACTGGTCTTCTCCTAACACTTCTTCGATTCTCCTCTCAATTCTTCTGTAAAGAATTCTAGTTAAGATTTTTTGATGCACGACTAGTTAAACTGATTGCGCTGTATTATTTACATTTATCTGCTCCTACTTTCTTTAGTATCATGGCTAGAACACTCTTTTTGAAGTCTGACAAAACTTCCCTTTTTTCGTAAATATTACACTCCAGTTTTTGTATAATCTATCTATTGCTTCCTCAACTGCACTGCGCAGTAATTCTGCAGGTATTCCGTCTATTCCAGGAGCCTTTCTCCCATTCAAATCTTTTAATGCTCTCTGAAATTCAGATCTCAGTATTGTTTCTCACCTTTCATGCTCTTTGACTTTCTCTTCTTCCTCTATAACACCGTTTTCTAATTCATTTCCTCCTTATAACTATTTTTATGATATTTATTATTTATATAAATATTTATTAATATTTTAAGAAACTCAAAAAAACATTTTTCTAGCGTAATTTTTAACGTTAACAAATTACAAAGGATGGATGGATTAAGGTAGAGAATAGAAACTGACTGTCACAAGAAAGAAGTGCTCTCATGAAAAAAGAAGTTTGCCTGTTTCGAATAATATAGATAAAATTATTTGAAAATATTTCTGAAAAATATTTTTTGAAATTTAGTAATTCAATGAAACATGAAAGAAGGATGAAGAAAAAAGTATAAAAAAAATTGAAATTTAGTCTTACAGAAGGATATGCCTAGTTAAGGTTCAATAAATTGTTGATAGTAGGATTTTTAATTTTGAGTCGACTTCAAAATGCTCACGTTTAAAGAATTCAAACTTTATTATATTTTACAGTTTAGCGATTTTAATTATTTTGTTGGCTACTCGTTTAAAAAAAAAAAAATAAGTTCTCTTTTCTAATAATCTTCACCTGATTATTTAATATTAATTTTAAAAAAAGGTTTTTAAAATTAATTTATAGCTTTGTTCTATGAATCAACGGGTAGCACAGTAAATGATTAATACATATTTACGTGCAAACTTTTGATTTTTATCAATTCTTAACCACTCATTTCTTCCACAAAAAAAAAATTACAGTACAATTAACATAAAACTTTACTATAAATAAAAAACTAAATACTGAATCTTATTTTTCAACACGGTTGCTAAAGAAAATTCTTTGTAGTTCAAAGACTGTTTTCTTAAAATCTTGAAGAATGTAAACAGTGATTTACGATGAATATAATAAATTTTCAGGTATGTTCTACTGGTGAAAATAAATAAGAAAATTCATATAACAAAGTTTCCGAACATATGTTATATGAATTTTCTTGTATGTTGAACATCGGCTGGCGAAAGATTTCGCCCTGACTATACGTCTTCGGTAAAATTAAACCAGACTATAATCCTTGGGATACAAATTAAAGAGAAAATTTAGTGATTTTATATGAAATCTGACCTAAAGAATTGAAAAAATAAAAAATAGGTCCTAAAACTATATTTTTTTGAGAAATCTGGAGTAAAAGACAAAAGAATGGGGTCGAAAAACACACTATTTTATGTTTTCCGTAAAATTACTGTTAAACAGGTAATAAGCACATAAAACTTTTAAACAAAACTTGTAGAGAATTTGACTCTGAGTAAAATGGTATGAATTACGTCTACAGAAACTAAATACAAATGTATGAATTTCTAAGTTTACGATCATTAAGAACAAAATATATCAAAGTGTGGCAGATTATTTATTAAACGAAACAAAATTTTCAATATTACAAGAAAAAAGAATTAAATATTTTAGAAAATTAACAAATATAACCAAGCAATAATACTAACTTACAAACAATTAAATAAACTGCTGGAAATTTCCTCTACCACAGTGGATACAACCTCTGCCCGACACACAATGATTTTGGTGGCTTTTTTTACTTCAATAGGGTTGTTTTGTATTAGTTGTACCGCATAGATAATTCTAATAACTAACTCTTTTCTTGTATTACACTCTAGTTCATATACTACCGATTTCAAGTGGTTCCTATTTTTTTTTATCTTGTATCCCAGATCTATCACAAAATTAATAAAAATACAGTCCTGGAACAAATATTTTTTTTGAATTTTACAGGTCAAATTTCATATAAAACCACTAAATTTATCCCTTAATTTCCCAAAAAATAGAGTCTGGCTTAATTTTACTGGAGACGCAGAAATCAGGGGAAATCTTTTTACCAGCCGACACTTGCTAACGAAGCGTTTTGTACCCTATGTTCTATGAACTTCCTTCTACAATTTCACCAGTAGACACGTCTTGAAAGTTTCTTACATACTTCTTGAATCACTCTACATACTCTTGCAAAATTTTGGATTTTGAACTCCAACTTTTCTTGTTAAATAAAGTACGTGGCGCTGACAAAAATTAGAACTCTAAAAACTTTGAACAATAATTTTTAAAGTGTTTTATAGGAAAGTTTTTTCGGAATATTAAACAGTTATGTTGATTTGGGCCTACAAAATATTTTCATACAAGTAAATTTATTCAAACCTATGAAGTAACTAGCACAAGAAGCAACAAGCGGACGAAACCAATTTTATCTCTAGTATGAAATAAAATAGCGCGGTATTGCAATAAATAATATCTTACATTTACAATACAGCTTAAAGTGTACAGCTTTACAGTTTAGCGCATAGAATATGCATATTTTTCTATTTCTATTTTTACTTCCTTATACGAAGTATTGCAATCACGAAAATTTTCGGTTTTCGGATTTCAACGGAAGTATCCATTTTGACCATCCCGGAATCAATTTTGCCTAGTTTCGGCGTGATATCTGTGCGTATGTACGTATTTATCTCGCATAACTCAAAAACGAATAGCAGTTAAATATTGAAATTTTGAATTTAGGACTGTTGACATTTAGTTGTGCACCTCCCCTTTTGATTGCAATCGATTGAAAAAAAGTGTCCAAAAAGCCCAAAATCCAAAGAATTTGGATTTTGTACTTTTTCTGAACTGTAGTAATAAGCCCTCAATAAGAGCTTTTGAACGATATATCATAAGTGGTATTTACTTTCATTGGTTCCAGAGTTATAACCAAATAAAATTTTAATGAATGAAATATTTGGATCTTACAAGGGAAAGGCACATCGGTTCGAATACGACTACATTTTATCTTTTTCTCTTTTTTAACTTTTTATTTTAATTTAAATATATTCCACAAAAAATTTGACGTAATGTGGTGTCCACCACAATGCAGTTGTGTAACTGTAAACTTTTAAAAAAAAATTGGAGGATCGTATTTCGCTTTCAAATGAAATAAGTTTAAATGAAGTGCAGCAATATGTATATGTAATTTAATAGGCGTACAAGGAAATCATGTGATGTTCACGTGAGACTTTTTTTTGGATAATCTATTAAAACTAGCCCATTGGACTGGTATAGTGTTTAACATGTAGTCGCAAATCAATTGTTTAACAGCTGATTTTTGAATTCGAAAGATCTGAGGTTCAAATTCTAGTAAAGGTTAGTTTCTTTTACATGGTTTTGAATACTAGACAGTGGATACTGTGTACTTTGGTGGTTGAAGTTCAATTAACCACATGTCTCAAGAATAGCCGGCCTGAGTCTGTACAAGACCACACCTCGTTTACATGCCATAAATAACATCCTCAACTCATTGGGGCTGTGGAGGGTTGCTTATTGTTCACTAGTTGAACAGATTGCAATGTGTACATTAGGAAAATAAATAAAGTCAATTAAGACTGTGTGTTAAAGATGTCACACTGTGTGTTATTACACGTTAAACAGAGATTTTTTTATAAAAGAAATATAGAAGGATGTTTTACAAAGTATAATTATGATGTACCGATAATGAAACAATATTTTCCTACTTCTATTGTTAAAAAAATGGATTTGTGATAATGGAGCTCAAATAAATCAAAATTGATTAAACATTTACCATCAAAATAATTTGATTAAATGTTGAAACAAATAACAGTACAATACTATTTATTAACAGGTGAAATTAAAATTAATCGGTTTTAATTTAAATAAAATATTGTAAAAAAAAAAAAAAATAATAAAAAATTAGAAGCAAATAGTATTTTTTACCAATAAGTTAATATGTGCAAACTATATACATTTTGTGGAGAATCGCTGGAATGGAGCCAAGAATAAAATTTTATATTCAGTTTATATACCATGGACGCACGCAGGAAACAATAATTTAATAGACGGATTAAAACCTTTTTAAATAACTAATAAAACATACAAAATATATGGAGTTTATATTTTTAGTTTTTTTGTTACAACTGGAATTAATTTAATATAGCTAAATTAAAAATACTTTTTTTAAATTTATTTTCATACAGAGACTATTTCAAATTGTAGAAAACAATGCACATCTGAAATGATAAAATATAATATTATTTTTTATTTGTAATTGAGATTAAATACAAAATAAAAATAACTAAAATAAATAAATAAATATGGGGAAGAAAAGAGCTGCATGGGAGATATCGACATCGTCTAGAGCAGGAAGGAGCGACAAAGCAGCTTCAAATAATTAGCTTGTGCAAGGAAAGTTACATTCTGTGACGGAGGGGTTTATATGTAGCATATAGAATCAAGTAGTAGCAACAAGAAATTATAAGAGAGTTATTCTTAAAGAACATATCAACAACAAATGTAGGCTATGTATGCAACACAATGAAACGGTAGACCATATAATCACTGGCAGTCCGATTCTAGCTCCGACGGAGTACACCAGGAGGCACAACAACGTAGCAAAAATTGTACACATAGAACTCTACAACAGATACAAGTTAGAGTTGCAAAAAGGACCCTACTATACTTATGAGCCAACCTCCTTTTTGGAGAACAACGCAAAAACTTTCTGGAACCAGGGAATTTTAACAGCAAAACCCAACTGCCAGATATAGTAGTAGTTGATAAGATGGAAAAAGTAACTTACTTAATAGACGTAGCCATCCCATCAAGTAACAACATCAACACTAAACGCAACGAGTAGCTGTAGAAATATACAGCAGATCTTGCTTTTGAAATTAAAGAAATGTGGAATCAAAAAGAAGTTTATATAATCCCAATAATTATATCTGCGGAGGGAATAATACCACCTACTTTGCACAACAGTCTTAAAAAACTGAAGATCCAATGGAAGACCCACGCGCTAATGCAAAGGAGCGTGATAATTGACACCTGCCATGCTGCCCGGAAGGCACTCAGTCAACAATAGCAAGCCTAATCTCGTTGGTATAAATTACTCCGAGTTTAAGGAATGTCACCGGCAAAAGTAAACGATGTGAAAGTGTGGGATAATAATACAAAATAAAAATAACGCAAAATAAATAAATAAATAACAAAATAAAAGTTTTGTGTTATTATTAATAAGCGTTTGAAGACAAAAAATTATCAGTAAATGCTACTGCTGTTAGAAAATGTTAAAAATATTTTCTAAATGTGTATTTGAACGTAATTTAGTAATCAACCAATTAAGCACGTAGTTTCGTGATTTTATTCAAGGTACCATCAATTTTCCAAGAGTTATTTGTAACGTATTAATTTTAATTTAATCGTATGTATAACATTTTTAACAATTCTTCATTAACATAACGTAGTAAAAACATAACATTAGGAAGCTAATTAGGAGGTAAACTAAATTTATCTATTAAACAAAAGTTAGGTTACTTGGACTTTCTGCGATATCATCCCGACTTAAAATTCAGACTACTCGGAAGGTTTGACGAATTTGTTTAGAATCTTACCTTCGTTGAGATTTGAATCTTAATAATTTTTTTCAAACACGCGCGTGCGCGCACACACTCACATATTGATTTAGGAGGAAAGGAAAATAATTTAAGAACTAATTTTAGCTTGAAATAAGTAAAAAGATTCACACTAACATGTCCGAAAACGTTTTTTTATCGAGTTACGACTACCGAAAGTATTTCGCTCGGATTTCACTTCACCACGGTGAAATGAGTTATTCTGAAATTTTTAAGCGTTATATAAGAGGTGAACTTCATGGACTCTTATGGATTTTGATCTGAAAAATCGAATAAAACAGTTTCCAGAACTGTATCTCTCGTAGGTTTTATTATGATATTCAACAAAAACAGAAAAATTCGGTCAAAAAACAGATTTTTTATTGTTTAGGTTTGAAGTACAATAACTTTGTAAAAGTTAAATAAATGTAAATTTTATTATCAAAACTTGCAGATAATCTAATTTTGAGAAAATTGATGTAACAAAGTCTACGAAAAACAAAAAAAATCAACTTATATTATGAGGGTTATTTTTTTATGAGCGTTTCTACGCTGGTCTGCAGCTGTTGGTGGAATTCATGGAACGTGGCACGACCATCACTGCAGCCTCATACTGTGTGACTCTTCAACGTCTACGAAAGGCAATTCAGAATAAGCGGATAGGAATGTTGTCATCAGGCATTGTCTTTCTCTTTGACAATGCTCGGCCGCACACTGCAGCTGTAACAAAGAAGCTCCTGCAGCGTTTTCGTTGGGAAGTGTTTGATTACCCACCATCCGATTTTCACCTCTTTGCTCACATGAAACGCTGGGTAGGAGGACAAAATTTTGGCACAGACATCGAGCTGTAGACCAGCGTAGAAACATTGCTGAAAATACAGGCGGCTCCGTTCTATGACGAGGGTATTGGAAAGTAGGTACCACGCTACGACAAATGTCTAAATCGGAGTGGCGACTATGTAGAGAAATAGCGTAACTATGTAAGTACTTGTTACAAATAACAAATTTTTTATTTTCACTGTGGTTTTAATTTCGTGACCGATCGGACCATAAAAAAATAACCCCCGTATTAAAAACAAAACAGAAAAATGTTATGAATTTGTTAAAATTAAAAACAGTTGCTTTTAGTAAAATAAATTTAGACCTTTGAAAAATTAGGTTGAGGACACTGTATGCTTCGAAATTAATTTTTAATTCTTTGTTTTGAAAAATGCCGCGTCTCTTTACTTATACAGAATATGCTATGGTTTTTTTTGGGTACGCCTTTTGCGATGGAAGTGTTCCAGCTGCGGTGGAAGAATACCGGCGTAGGTATCCTAGACGAGTAGTTCCATACCGTAAAGTATTTTGTACAATTTTTAATAATCTTAGTGAGAATGGTAGACTTCTGAGCGTTCATGTTTCAGTTGATCATTATCCGGTACATGTTATGAAAGGAAAAACCTAAAGAACGTTTTTCCTTTCAACAAATCTTAATCCTACAATGAGCACGTGAAGATTTTCTACACTACTCAACATTTCACAAAGTGCAGTGTGGAGAACATTACGAGCTCACTGACTGCGCTCTTAATATGTTCAGAAAATTTAACACCTCTAGCTTGGTGACCATGCCAGTCGATTGCAGATTTGTCAGTGAGTTAACAATAATTGTCACTTAATTACGATCATACTATTTTCGGACGATACTATTTTCATTACGAATTTTTCCCGTAATGGCATAAACAAAACACGGAATGCACATCGGTGGTCTACAGAAAACCGTCTACAGGAAACCCATATGTAGTCAGATCAAATTTTCAGCAATGATTTTCGGTGAACGTTTTGTGTGACATGATCTATAACCAATTCATAAGCCATTTCATACTAAAGTAACATGTCACAGGGAGTAATTAACTGGAATTTTTAAGCGATGAATCTCTTACAATGTCTGAAAATTTCTCATTGGCGAAACGAATTGAAAGGTACTATCAGCTTGATAGAAAACCAACACATTTTACGAAAAGTAAGACATTCTTACATGAAAAATTTACTTGTAAGTGGATAAATGATAAATGGATATAGAGGGCCGAAGAATTGGCCATCTAGATTACCGAACCTATGGGGATGGTTGAAATGTGAAAGTAGACACATGCGATGAACTAATCGGTCGCATTCTCAATGCGAAACTACGGGAAATACAGTTCTGTATTATTTCAGATCAACAAAAATAAGAAACCACTTATAAGTATACCACTTATAAAAAACGCCTTAAAAATTTTAGTATAACCACATTTCACCGGAGTCACTGAAATCCGGACGAAATCTTTTGCTACCCGTAACTCGATAACAAATCGTTTTTCCAACATAAATTTATTTGAACTCTTTTCCTTATTTCAAGCTGTAGAATCAGTTACCAAATATTATTCCCCTTTCCTCTCGAATCACCTTACATATATATATATATATATATATATATATATATATACATACACACACACACACACACACATACACATTATAACAAATGAAAAGTGTGGGGATAATTTTATTAAAAGGTACCTTTTAGCTCTGCTGGCTTTTGGAAAAATAAAATGTTGATAAAAGCAGAAAGATAGTTAAATTCTGATTGTTTGTATTTAAGTGTGGTTTGTTTGGGTGTCGGCTTGAATTAATTAATAACTAGAGATTTGCTTGGACCAAAATCTTCAGATTTGGCATAGAAATATATTCATATTTGGCATAAAAGTAAATTGAGTAGTAGAACTATTTTATAAATTATACACTGTTTTGAACTATGCATATAAGTTAAAAAAAATGTTTATCATTATTATAATGAAAAATACCTATAGAAGTTTTTTGCATTAAAAGCAATTGAGTTAAAATTTAGTATTGATGGCGTATCATAGCGGGAACTTCAATCGTCTTCTCAAAATACTACTTCAAATATATTGTAGTTAATAAGATTTATAGCAAATAGAAAAATATTTATTTATTTTTTATATTTAGCAGATAACCAAAATGAGAATAAAAAATTTCAGATGGTTAATTACAAAAACATTATTACACTTTCGACATATACATATTATTTTTCTAATCGTTTTTAACATGCCTATTTAAGAAAAATGTTTTATCTTATCTCTGTACGATGCAATTTATATTATACTAATTTTTCCATCGTTTATTTATTGTCGCATCAATAATAATAGTCATTAGCGACTTAAATATAACTGCATGATGATAAATAATTAAACAATAAACACCAAACACAATAAACACAAACTAGAAAAAGAATAATAAATGGGTAATAAATATTGGAACAACACTACTCTATTTTCACTGCGCACACACTATTCCGCACGGGATCTGACGTGAGCGAAACCGCTAAATTAAGTTCTTAATTCCACTACCAGAGAGAAACCGCAACAGTCTTTTGATGTATTTCTTCTGGTAGAGTAACAATTCAAATCTGAACTCAGGTTTAATTGTTGTCGACTAGACCCGAACATTGACCCACCAGGTTGGTCTAGGGGTGAACGCGTCTTCGCAAATCAGCTGATTTCGAAGTCGAGAGTTCCAGTGTTCAAGTCCTAGTAAAGGCAGTTATTTTTATACGGACTTGAATACTAAATAGTGGATACCGGTGTTCTTTGGTGGTTGAGTTTCAATTAACCATACATCTCAGAAATGGTCAACCTGAGACTGTGCAAGACTACACTTCATTTATACTCACACATATCATACTCTGTAATAATACCTGAAAGGTAATTCCCGGAGGCTAAACAAGAAAAAGGGATGCAACCCGAACATTTAGCAATCTATGAGTAAGTGGTTTACGGACCATTTTACATTACACGCCTCACAGTTTTTCTGAGGAGAGCCAAAAAAATGGGCGTGGGTTAACTTTATGTGTCTAATCCTCAGCCGAGTTAGGATGTCTTGGACTCTTCTGTTGCTTTGGATAAAAGATTTCTCGAACAAGTTCTCCCGGATGCCATGTAAGGGCGTGAAAGGACTTAGCAGCCAGAACTAATTTCACTGAGTAGATACATAGTTTGACACACGGACTTCCTTCATGAAGTAGCTCTCACATGTTAATTCTAATCGGAAGCCATTTGTTGCCGCTCTCTTGACAGCCTAATCAGCGTGTTCGTTCCCGAAGTGCCACAATAGCCCGAGACCCACACATATACCACTGTCTTGTTTATTCTTGAGAGGGTATCATAGATTACTTGAACGATGTGATTCAGATCGTCTGCAGCTCAAGGTCTCAAGTACACTCATAGAGTCAGTTATTACCAGGAAGCTGTCGTTACTATGGGTATCAATAACTCATTATTGATACCCATAGCATATAGATAGAAAATATAGCATAGCTACATAGAAAACACAATACAAGTATAGATAAAAATAAGCAACACAAAAGTAAGAAAGTAAACAACAGCAATATATTTTAAACAGCTTGTTCGGGAACGAACACGCTGATTAGGCTGTCAAGAGAACGGCAAAAAATGGCTTCCGATTAGAATTAACATGTGAGAGCGACTTCATGAAAGAAGTCCGTGTGTCAAACAATGTATGTATTCAGAGAAATAAGTTCTGGCTGTTAATAAGGAGGAGTAAATTGAATAGGCCTCGCAAAAGAACACAGAGGAATAGGCACTAAGCTTATATATTATCTCATTGTCACGGAGTAATATTGAACTAAAATTATACAAAAATATATTATACTTTTGTACAATTTTTTTATAAAAAAAATAAATAAATATCTGCTTTTATGTTAAAGGATATTAAGAGATAGAATACATACTAAATATTCAATAATAAGATTCGACAGCAAAAACAATTGATCTAAACCCCAAATATTATCCAAAATCCATGGATAAATTACTATCAATAAGGTGGTAAGTAATACGTTTACAGGCAGAATCGAGACACACTTTTTTATAATATGCTAATTATGTAAAAGTATAGTTGAGACTAAATTGTATGAATTTCAGAAATATATGGAACAAATTACTCTTTATTTTAGTCTAAAGATAATTTTACTTGCAATACATGATTTCTTGTTTGTTTACAAGATTAAAATATATGATTCTCCGTTGTAGTTTCGCAATTACGTAAACAGAAATTCTATTTCAATCGATCGGTACAGTTTATTTTTTTAGTTAAGAGTAATATCTATGCAAGATTTTAATTTTTAACAAACGATTTTCAGTAAATGCAAAAAAATTTCTTTAACTTGAGTTCACAATTTTATTTTAGATATTACCATTTTGTAAAATAACTTTATTTCTTATCAGTATTTCAATTTCAGTTTTCTATAGCTTACAGTTTATTAAACATTTATCTTTTATTAAGATCATACAACAATACACATACTGTATTATTATTTCAACTATTTTATGTAATTTATTTGTTTGAACAGTCAAAAGATATTTTAGAATAGCATAGCTACATAGAAAACACAATACAAGTATAGATAAAAATAAAAAACACGAAAGGTAAGAAAGTAAACAACAGCAATATATTTTAAATCAAATCTAAGTGACTTCTTGTGTCCTATTTCAATTCAAGCGTGAGAATATCCATCACCAGAAAAATTTATTCTTCAGCATTATGTTTATCACTTGACCGTAAAAAAAAAAACAAAAAAAAAAAAAAAAAAACAGTTCTTTATTAATATATTTACAGATACAATTGCAATGTAACATATGTAGTCAATATTTTGAATCAATTAATTCCATATCTCTCAACAAATAAGTTCACAACTATTGAATAAGAAGGATGAAGTTGACGAGTCTCTTTACCTCAAGTTTACTTAACTGTGCAAATCGAATCGTTCTTTAATCGATTTAATGATACGAAACACTTAATAAAAACTGAAATAATTATTATAAAATGAAAAAATCAACTAAAATTATAAAATAAATTTTAATCACGGATATAAAATATAAAATTTGTATTTAATATTTGATAAACTTTTTCATAGTGACACAAAAAGTAATTTTTTTCTTTGTCTTCAGTCATTTGACTGGTTTTATGCAGCTTTCCAAGATTCCCTATGTAGTGTTAGTCGTTTAATTTCGGTATATCCCCTATATCCTACATCCCTAATAATTTTTTTTACATATTCCAAACGTTGTCTGCCTGCACAATTTTTTCCTTCTACCTGACCCTCTAATATTAAAGCAACTATTCCAGGATGCCTTAATATGTGGCCTATAAGTCTGTCTCTTCTTTTAACTATATTTTTCCAAATGCTTCTTTTTTCATTGATTTGCTGCAACACTGTTAATTTGTCACTTTATCCACCCATCTGATTTTTAACATTCTCCTATAGCACCACATTTCAAAAGCTTCTAATCTTTTCTTCTCAGGTACTCCAATCGTCCAAGTTTCACTTTCATATAAAGCGACGCTCCAAACATATAAAAAAGTAATTATCAATTTTAAAAGTACAAATGAGTCTAAAACTAATCAGTAAATTTCGATAATATTATACAAGATCTTAAAGTTTCCTTTTAACGAAAAGTAGCGTATTATTTAAAAAGGAAAATTATTTTATTTAATCTACGCAATCAAGATAAAAAACGTCATTTAATTTATAATATTTTATAACTAATTGAAAAAATTATGGGGTTCAATATTGTCATTTTTTGAAACATTTAAAATTATATTTTGAAGTTTTAAAAATCTTTACTTTCAAAAAATAATATAAATAAATAATAATAAAACTCTTTCTTCCATTGTAGTAAAATTATTGTTTTCTTAAATTGATTTAATAAGATAATTTTATTATTAGCTTATTAGATTCACTCCGAACGAGAAAACACTGCTTTGTGACGGTCCTAGTCGCCATACAATCCCTCCGTTCCTAGCCCTGATGGGCTTTACCGGAGGTAGTATTTTAAACGAAATCTAAACACGTCACAAATCTAAACCTGTTAACACACCATAATCATCAGGTAGGTGAATACCGACATGATCAATATCCGTTTGGCGTCTGTCAGGATGCCACCGATGCAAATGCCGCGGCAGGCATTTCCATCAGTGATTTTATATAATTTACTATCGTCTTCGTGGTTGTGGATGGAAGAAGCCATCCACAACCACCTTACAAACATACAACCCTAACTATCAAATAAAATGATTCACGGAAGCGCGAATCACGCGCCTTCTTCTGACACAGAAGGTTTCATACAACAGCCCTTTCCATATGTAACTTTAACTAGATTATGAATTCAGATCATTTCTTGATTGAGTACTTTTAAACAACCATTTTCATACCAAAAAACAAGTATTGGTCACAAACAACGACAGTTTGTCCTACAATTAAATTTATTCAAAGTCGTCTGGATTTGCTCAAAAATCAAGAAACAAGTTCACTAATTTAATAAGCTTCTAGTGAAAACACAACCTTCCTGTCTCTGCTCTGATCCGCTTTCGGGAACGAGGTCAATGCCTACACCCTCCCACATCGCAGCTCCATCACAGTGTTCTCAACACATCCATTCTTATCCTAACAGCGAATATTTCAGTTAATTGAGGCTCGATATCAAAACGCATATCTTGCAGAGTAAGCACCCAGGTGGGGGCTCCTAGCCACCTGGGTTGCTATTCTATCTACACATTGATCATATATCTACACATGATCCATAGTAGCATCAGATCCCCTCAGCCATCCTCCACAGGACTAAAATTCTCAAGAAGCCAGCAACTATGTTAATTCCCTTTCGATTTTACTATTAACTTTCAGATAAAAACCACAGAAGTGATCCTCGCAGGCTCTGTAACTACTTTGGTACGTTCAGCTGCAAACTTGGGGCAGACATATAATATGAATCATATCATCAACGGCCCTAAACTCCGGACATAAGCCTGAATTAATCAAACCAAAATCTGACTACCCTCTCTCGAAAAGCACCATGGTAAGAAAGAAACTCTGTAATATGCCGATTGGGGAAAATCCACCTAACAATCTGCATACGTCTCACATCAGGAAAAATACCATGCATATAACAACTACCGATTCAGTCCACCTGATTTACCATAT
This sequence comes from Lycorma delicatula, assembly GCF_047948215.1. Lineage (NCBI taxonomy): Eukaryota > Metazoa > Arthropoda > Insecta > Hemiptera > Fulgoridae > Lycorma > Lycorma delicatula. The sequence continues at coordinate 38,851,288 of NC_134456.1, forward strand.
ATGGAAACCTTGGTCGTTTATTTCTTTTATCCGCCCAGAGACAAGTCAAACTCACAAAAAGGGCAGCTGAAATACATCCTAATTGTTGATGTTCTATAATCTTTATTTTCTTTTGAAACTGAAAAGAATTCAATTTTTTGTAATAGATAAATTTTATTTTATTTTCACAGTAATGCTGATGTTTTTAACCATAACTAAATTATTTTTCTAAGCAAAGAAAAGAAAAAAGAGTTCAGTCTTTTGAGATTAGATTTGAAGACAACTATAGAATATTTTATACACTGAAGAGAATTTCCTATGATTTTGTTCCATTGTCTCAAAAATATCTTTTCCTCGCCTTGAAAATATTTAAATATTATAACAAGATTAACGCAAATAAAGTTAAAGAATTATTAAGTTTACTTAGTTAAGATCCTAAGTTAAAAAAATTCACTACAGGATAAATATACATTTCTTCCTGCTTTTTTATTAAAAAATAAATTAACATTTAAAAAAATGAAGACATAATTGAATTTCAAAGTAAAATATAATAAAAATTATTTTTCTTTATTAATTTCTTTAAAATAAAACTCGATTCACAAAAATATCATTAAGTTATAAAAATATTAGGAACATTTTGAGTATTGCGAGAATGTCGATTATAAAAAGAAAGTTCATTTTTATCGAATACTAAGTTAATATTAACTTAATGTTAAACCAATTGTAATAAGATGTAGGTAAAAGTTGTTTTTAATTTTTTATTTTAATGTCTTACAACCATACAGTAATCTGTATGGTCCAATATTGAGCACTTGAATTATTTTTTTCTAGTCTTAGGTTAACCAACCCTAATCCACTTCCGTTGAATATAAACCAGCTGTAGATCACAATTATCTTAATAAGGGTATTTAAATGTAATTAAACATTACTAAACTTGTGACCATTCGTCCTACGTCATAGAATAGATTTCGTAACAGCCGTTTTAATTATTGCCGTTTAAATAATATTACATTGATTAACAACCTTACTCTTATATAATAAGAATTAAATATTTAAAACGGTTATCTATTACTAACCTAATAATAATTAATAAAACGTTTAAAAACCATCGATTAGTTTGAGAATATCTTAAAGAAATCAATTTTTTTTACAAATTAAAAAAAAATACACTAGGTACAATAAAAATATTACAGTAAAAAAATTATTTTAAATTTATAATCTTACAATAATGTATATATATATATATATATATATATATATGTGTGTGTGTGTGTGTGTGTGTGTGTGTATTATATTAATCTGATCAACCTAAGTACGGAATTAATAAATAAAATAAAATAGGATAACACCTAGGTAGGTGTCATCCTATTTTATTTTGAATAATGGAATAAGGTAGGTAGGTACCTTATTCCATTATTCATGAAAAAGCGCTTTCACGAATTACTCGCATCATCAGTTGCTCCAGATAATTTTTAAAAATCATTCCTATCAAATTACATATTAAAATCACAATTAAAATTAAGCATCATTTTATATTACACTGAAGATTTAAAATTGTTAAAATATCTTTTTCCAAATTAAAATCAAATAAAAAATAAAACTAAAAAAAAAAAAAATATTTAATTTAAATTAAAAATTGCATGTATATATAAATATGAAGTCATTTACTAAAATTAAATTAAAAGTCTAAACTAAAATCAATAATAAAGTATGATTTGTTAAAGTTATGTGGCGCAACTGATGATGCGAGTAACTCGTGAAAGCGCTCTTGCATGATTAATGGAATAAGGTAGGTGTCATCCATTTTATTTTATTTATTAATTCTGTACTTCGGTTGATCAGATAAATATAATTTGTATAGTGCAGAGGCGTATTATTCTCGAAAGGATCGACTTTAGAAAAATATTACACATATTTTAATAAGACAAATTTAAATAAAAATTCTTGCACATAACTGCTCAAGAAGACGACTTTTCCTTATTTCATTTTGTTTTCTTTTGAATAAGTATCAACTCATTCTAATCTAAAATTCTACAAAAAAAATTATCCATAAAAAATACACGTCAAAAACTACTACAATAAAAATTAAAAAAAACAAGCATCAAATATCAACTCACTCACCACTGTGACTCACTGCATCTGCGTTTATGAAAAATACACTATTTCACAGTTAACATAACCTTAAATTTTTTCGACCTGAAATTGAGTGTACCTCAAGAATGCTTCAACCAACCATCAAATTTTCACATGCACAACTTCAAATACACTACTTAGATATATTTAAATTTAAATTAGACTGATCTAGTTATTTTGGAGACTTTCGAGCCACAAATTTTTAAATGTAGGCTTACACATGTGTGTGTGTATATATATATATATATATATATATATATATATATATATATATATACATAAAAGGAAACGCTATTTTAAGTAAATGGTTTTTAGGTATCCCTCGTACCTCAAAACGTAAAGAAAATTCTTTTTCAACTCTTACTCATACCATGCAACCGAAAGTGATACCGTACTTTTCTTTGAAAAGTCTGTAAAAATTACACTTTTTCAAAAATGATTTAATTTTAACTTTTGATGTTGGCGCCAAATTAAAAATAAATCAACTTACGAACTTTTCATTTGGTACCGACTACAACAGATCAAAATTTGAAGAAGAGGGATTTTATTTTGTGTTAAAATTTGTTTTTCTTTTTATTTTATACGAAAAGGCCACATATCATTTCTTTCTAGCTTCTTTTTTCTTCCGCTATGCGTTTTTAATTTTTTCGGCTTTGATTTCGTTCATCTGTTCACTTTCTTCCTGTCCTTTTTTCTGCCACAGGAACTTTTATATTGTAAATTATGTTTGAAAGTTATCTCTATAACAACAATTCTCTCTTTCAAGCCTATCCTTTGGTGGTCTTCTTTCATCTATTTCTGTAAACTTAATTTGCTTTTCATGTTTCACAGCTTGTCAAAAATTTATTTAATCTATTTGGACTCATCCTGATCTTACACCTCAAGAAATTTAACCTTCTTTTCTTTATCACTGTTCCTGTATATAGAAACTTAATTTATTAAATATATATATTTTACTTTTATGTAATATATGGGTAATTCAATAAAATATGTAAAAACATGTCTTATTGTAAATACATATGATTGATAAGTATGATAATACATATGAAAGATATACATTTGTATATATTTATCTATCTATATTAAAAAAAAAACATTCGAAAAACAAAAAGAGAAGAAACCTGGGTCTTGATAGAAATCTGAAAAAATTCAACGAAATGGCGTTAAGAGACTGTTAACAAGTGTGTGCCAAGATTTTCAGGAATGTGAGAATTATATACATAATGATTTAACTTTAAGTTTTCAATTAATTTTATATAATTTTTTGTAAAAAATACATTGAACATCATAAAATAATTGAGAATAGTTTATTTATGGGTTATTTTATCGTAATTGTATTAATCAATGATGACAAAAGAAAAATATTTTCATTTCGTCTAGGTTGGCAATGTTATTCGTTAAAAGATTAAAAATTATATTTATCTGAAAAGGCAATAATTCTAGACTCACCAGAAAACCCACTCCACAGAACAATACAAAATTGCAGAAAAAATTTCTTTTTGTAAAGGTTTTATTAAACATAGAATATGTAATTGAGAATTAAGAAAATAAACACAGTTAATGATCTTTCCCATGAATATTGTTTTCAATCTTATATTATCCTTTGTCAACTGAATTACACACCTACATTATCGTAAATCTGTACATTTGCCTTCGTTTAGTCATATTTTGTGAGTATAATTTTAGTCTGCTGGAGTACACAGTCCGTTAACCAAATCTGCAATGGTTAAAGTTTAAATTTTGAGCGTTACCAAAAAACAAAAATTGAAATTTTATTTTGGTTTGTTTTATTACAATCGAACGATTCGGCAACGAAATACTGTGGATTAAAATTTTCCGGCGTTTCTGGGTCCGTTATTCTATCCCCTTTCCCTCAACCCTCTGGAGTTTTTTTTGGGTATATTCGTATTTTTTATGTTCTAAAGCACTGATTCTCTAACTTTTTGCGCACCGCCCACATTGTGAAACAAACATTTTCTAGCACCCCCGAAAATCTTTAAACTTACTATCTGTTAAAAATAATAACTGTAATTGCTGTTTTTAAAACGCGCTCTTAAAAACAGCAATTACAATTATTGTTTTAAGATGCGCTCTTAAAAACAGCAATTGCAGTTATTGTTTTTAAACGTGGCATATTCTATTTCTGAGTTGAAACTTACATTTTAAATGAGAGCAATTAAAACGCATATTTAATCATATTTAGAAATATTTTTATTACAATTGGTTTAGAAAAAAAATTACAACTGTCTATACAGTTATATAACAAGAATAGTGATAGCATATTCAATTGTAATAGTCAATATATATTATATAATATAAAGTAGTTTGAATACAATAATTTTTTATCATAAAATATAGATGTCCCTTTAATTTTTTGTACTAGTTTAGTAGGTTTTTAATTTTAATTTTAAATATAAGGAAAACATAATTTTTGCCTTTTTTTAATAAGCATCGCCTTCTTAAACTGCCTGAATGCTCTCAAATTTCTGTGGGCCTTCTACCGTCCCCCCTGAAGGCCCCCAGCGCCCTTGTGGGCGCTGGGGGCCCACTTTGAGAACGAATATTTTAAAGGCTATAAACTTTCCTGATTCTACGATTGAAGTTTGCAGGGTACTTAGGAGTCCTGGTAGAATAAAAATAAAAAATTGGATGCAGCTTTTTCCTGTGTTTTTTAATTGAATACCCTCTGCAATAATATATTTTATTACTTTACCGTCTAGCGCTATAGCAGAGCTATAGTTGTAGAAGGGAAAGTATTGAAATCGGTACAATTTGCGGTTTTCACAGGATCTTGACGTTTTGACACCTAAGGAACGAACCCCAAAAACCGGATGGAAATTTTCCGTATGTTAATTTTCGTATGTATGTGTTTTCGGTGACGCACTCTAAATTACCTTATATCTCCAGAACTACTGGATTGATTTTGATCAAACGTGGTCATATTACTTCTATATATGGGGCACTGATTCCATTAAATTTTCAACTTAAAAGGTCAAGGGGGTGAGGCTGTAGAGCAAAGTCACCCTCAGTATCTCGGTATTTCGCCTAATTAAGGTCATATTTTTCTTAGACATATTTGTTAACAATTAAGAAAATAATAATATATGAAACAAAATTTGCAAAATCGCACCCTCACCACAAAAAAAAATGCTCTAAACTAATGGCTAAGTGGGTTACTGCGTCAATAGTACCCTTTGCCAACACAACGAGTGCTAGTGTAGTACTGACGTACAGCTGCATGCACGCGCATTGTAGTTAGAATCATTGAATTAAATAAAAAGTATTATATTTAAATAAAATGATAAATATTTTAAATTAAGTTGTGTGTGTAAGCCGTGCATTAGAAAAATCCGTGTGACGGAAAAGTCCTACAAATGTGTTTTCAAGTTTTCATAAAAAAATAAGAAAAATAAATAAAAATTCGTCACGTCAATTTGAGAACCTACTTCTTAAAAAGAGTTATGCAATCTGTGCAATAAAATTATCTGTCACCAACATAATATAAAGGTTAAATATGAATACGTAAATTACAATAGATAAAAGTAAATTCAAAGGGGTAGGGGGAACGGTATAAAGAGAATACGTATTATATGTTAGACTGAAAAATTAATAAAGTAAAAAATTCTAAAAAAATTAATAGACCATAATTTATTAGATTATATTTTTACTAGGTGCTTTATAAAAACAAAGTAATATAGTGACATTTTAATTAGCTTTTACATTGTTTGTGAATTTTTTTTAACAATCCATCACCGAAGACAGCCGCTATATCTCTCGTACATTAGATTGGCCAATTACCTTCCAGACACCAAATGTAAACAAAGTCTTCTTTATCTTCTACTGTCTTTTCACAGTAAACAAACAGAATACGTATTTGTATTAGTTTAATTAACGCTCAAATAGTAATACGATATATTTGTGTTAATTTTTTTTTTGCAGGACTAATACAGACTTCTGATTGCCAATACCTTAACTAATTAAATTAGCTTTACTGACGTAAAATAACTTTAATGTTTAAAATAATTTACCAGTTCTGTTTATTTAACAATAATTTAATTATTAATTAAATTAAATTTTGTGTAAAATCCATTATTAAATATTTTTAGTAATAGTCAATCCACAGAATAACACAGTAACGTAGTTTTAGAGAAAAACTAAAGACATTTTGTAAAATAAAATGATATGTTGGGAAAATATACTTGTTACTTCAATAAAATATTTATTTTTTAATAAAAAAACAAATGGACCTTAATATGTATAAGTATTATATGAATTAAACTTTTACTAAAATATTCATTCACGGGTAAAAGCTTTGCACCTAATCACTAATTAATTTACTTACTTCTCTTTAGGCTGGAAAGAACAGGATTTAGTAAAAGTATTTTGTTAGTGAGACATTTTTTATATGATATTACAAACGCATACTTTAATATAGAACATCAGTATCAAGAATTTTCCTCGAATATATATATATACTAGCACCCCCGTCAAGACCTCGCCCGTGCGATATGGTTTTTTTCGATATGGTTTTTAAATTATCCTTTGGAAATTACCATTCAGATATTACTGCAGAGGATGAATGAGGATGATATATATATATATATATATATATATATATATAAGTGAAGTGTAGTCTTGTACATTCTCAGTTCGACCATTCCTGAGATGTGCGGTTAATTGGAACCCAACCACCGAAGAACACCGGTATCCACGATCCAGTATTCAAATCCGTATAAAAGCCTTTACTAGGATTTGAACGCCTGAACTCTCGACTTCCAAATCAGCTGATTTGGGAAGACGTGTTCACCACTAGACCAACCGGTTGGATTGTGCTATATGGTTACTTACATTTACCATTACGGTCAGGGGATGTTTATCGGGTCAGAATTCACTTCGCTCGCCTTTTGCATCTAGCCCCCTAGACCCCCTGTGTTCATTAAACTCATGCTTATGAGAATAATAATTATAAATAAAAATTAAAGTCTGTTTAATTTATCAAAACTATCGTGTATTGTGATTTCTTCAAAGCAACAATTTGGTCAGTACAGGACCCACTAATTGGTTTTTAGATTTTCCGTCGCGGATTCGCTCGCGAAATATATAATTAAAATTAAAAACAAATTACCAACACATATTATCAAATCTCATAAAAATATTAATTCAATAGCGGTAGCATAAATCTTCAAAAATGTAAAAAAACGATCTTTGTTTTTTACCCTTAAAATTAAAATTCAAAAAACCCGAAAATTGTTTTTAGATATTTTGCAAAGAGTATTTGCAAGCTCAAATCGAGTGAATATTTTGTTTAGTATAGTCGGAAATGGGAAAATTTGCAATCATTGTTAACATTTTTTTACATTTCTTCACCACTATCAAAGTAGAATTTCGAATAATCTGGAAAATGGGTTTTAGATATTCATATGAAGGTTACATAAGTTAAAAATCGAGATGTTATCTTCATTTGTTATAAAGAAATTTAAAAAAATCCATTTTTATTTCATCTTATCCCTTTAAATTCGGAATTTCCAAAAATCCTTTCTTAGTGCGCACTTACACCGTAAGAAGAACAAGTATACAAATTTTTATAAATTTATCTTCAACGACGTTGATGAATCAGTCATTCAGAACATATTCTTTTATATATTATACAGAAATAATGCTACCATAATATTCTTTCCCATCAGTTTTTTTAGACCCATGTACATTTCTTTAAGAGGAACTGACGACATAATTTATATGGCAGATGCTTCTTATAACTAGATGTTTTAAAATAAATACAGGCTTCATTAGACGATTCCAATTTTATTTTTCTTTATAGACTGATTTATTACAATACAATCCTCACTGAAAGCTGTATTCCTGTCATGGAGAAACGTATGTTGGATCCGTAGATATAAATTTTATTCTTTAAATAAAAACTATAATATCTCTTTCAATACCAGTTGTAACTTCATTTTTTATACTTTTTCACCAAAGCACTATAATAAACTTGAATTATAGTTCATATTCCTCATGAGTAACAGTAACTTTTAATGAGAGTTTGTATGTTGAAATCCATTAATGTAACAGAAACAATGTTTAAAAAAGATTATTACTGGTAATATTAATATTTTATTTAATTATTCACAGAATTAAAGTCCAAAGAATTAGCTACATATACTTTAATCTTCATTTTATATAAACTTATTTGGAATCACAAAATATTTTAATCATGATTAAATTAAAATGAACTGTTGTATTGACTACTGAAACGAACTCTACAATTCGTTACCGAATTTTTTTTATGTTAGCATTCTGTTAAATATTGTAAAATATTTAATGTCTTCCGCCAAGCACTTTTTATGATGAGGTCGTATATTTTTGAAGTCTGTACTATGGGAATGTGGTATAAAAAAATGATAAGCCTGACTGGGGGATAAATCTACATTGGTAGATTTCAGATAAAAAATTTATTACAGTTTAATCTTATTTTTAAAATACTTAGAAGAGCTAATATTAAAGTTCGCGGAAATTTAATAATAGATAGATTAGAATACAGTTAAATGTTTTCCATCAATTTATTAATTTTATTTCTACCAAAGTTTTATATTTCGGAAAGTATAGCTATTCGTAACTCATAGCTACATTTTATTTTTAATAACTATAATAAAGGAAATAGTGTTAAAGAAAATAAAAATAAACCTAAACGGAAACAAATTCCTATCGACAAAAACTAAAATCAGACATTACCAAACAGTAATTCTTCCAGAAATACAATACGCCAGCGAGACTCTCTTCGGACCATATAAAATTGGAGAAGTAGAAAGGATCGAAAAGATAGAAAAAAGATAGTCAGAAAATGCATAAACAAGAAAAAACTAGTAGAAGGGCAGTGGAGGATAATACCAAACGAAGAAGTATATAAAATAATAACCCCACTAACAAATTTCTTCAGGAAAAAAAGAATTTCATTCTTGAGGCACCTACTTAGAGCAGAAAACACCAGACTTGCAAACCAATTAATTAACTTATACCGGGAAAGAACAACAAAACCAAAATGGATAAAGGAAGTCCGAAAAGATATGGAAGAGTTGAGAATCTCCATAGAAGGTCTGATCACAAAATCTGGAAAATACGACAAACTAATTAAAACTAATATGATAACATTTGAACCTAAAATTAAAAAGAAATCCAACAAGGTATATTCAGACGAGGATAGGCCAGAACGCCTCAAAAAGATGTGGGCAAAAAGAAAAGAAGCAAGAATAAAACAACTCAAACGATTCGGAAATTAGAACCGATTACAAAATGGTCTGGCCCAGAAACTGAACTAAAGTGATCCTATGAGGTTATAACAGCAACAACAAAAAAAAGGGGGAAAAGTGTGGTGATCATATCAAAAATGGATTATCGCGTTTTTTGCAAATCTTTATGTTTTAGGGCCAAATAAACATATGAATGTATGACTGGACGTACGTATGTATGTATCGCAATGCTTTTAGCCTTATATCTCAGGATTGAAAAAAATGATTTTCTTCAAATTTGCCTGAAATATTTCTATGAATGGGGGTTGAATTATTTTTTTCCAAAATTCGTTAAGGGGTTCGGGAATATCGTGAAAAAAAATTTCTATTTTCTTCAGAGGTATTTTAGATAAAATTTTATTAAAGAAAATTTGTTGTTACATTCGTATATAAATAATCCAAACAATATTTTTTTAAATTAACCTCCACCTCTTAAAATTGATATACACATGTATTTTGTTTTTTCTTTTGCTCTATCTCCCTTCGTTTTAAATATCTATCAAAACCTTTTTGAAAGTTTATACTTTCATAAATAGTGCTATGAAAAAATGTCTAAAATCTTTTTAAATTATACGCTTCGGAACTAAAATACAGAAATGCTTTTTGAACATTCTCTTTTTCTTATTTTAGACTCTATTACAGAAGGTGTTAGATTTAAAGAAAACTTTACTTAAAAAGATTTGTTAAAAATAATCTTTATATAATTATTTTTTGAAGAGGTTTTCTTAAAATTTGTTCCTCTTCTCTAAAAAAATATAAATTCTGTATTTTTTTTTTTTTTTTGTTCTAACTTTTAATTTTTATTATTAATATCAGCAGTCATGTAATACTTTGCTAGCATTTTATTTTTTCCATCATTTTGAGAACCAAGATCTTTTCCCCAAACGTCTAAATTTACGCTAATTATATGAAGGTACAGGGAAAGAAGAGATTTACATTTTGCCAATTTTACAGAAGACCTTTTTTTCTGATAAAATTTATAGCTGTTAGAAATAATTTATTTAAATTTACTTATTGGTAACCTGATAATAAATAATGCTTCATAAAAATACTAATCCCAATAGAAATGTAAACCAAACACAGAAAAATATCTTCGTCTTGTTAATACAAAATTTACACAGAGAAAAAGGATGTTAAAATGAAGCTTAATATTTATAATCTCCTTAACAAATTATAATAAATGAAACAACATGATAGTTATGAAATAAATAAATAATTTAAATATTATATATTTTTAATAGAACTAAAAAATTTTATTATTAATAAATTAAATTATAATAATATATTTTTAGAAATACCTTAAAATGAAGCTACAGATTAGAACAATTTTGGAAAAATAATATTTAATAAATAAATAATATACTACAATGAATAGTTCGGCCTTTAAATGATAAAATGTGACTTTTTTATAATAACACTATTCTCTCAGTAAGTGAGTGTTGCCTATCTTTGTGCTTACCTCGTTGGTCGTTAGATATACGTGAAAATTTTAATATTTGAATCAATTTACTTTTTTCCCGACATAATCCACGGATAGTATTTTACAGGCTGCAATATCTTAAATTATTTGGCAATGTTAAATCTTACTTTATAACGAAAATTTGTATCTCTAAAATTTGTATAATTTCCATCACCGATTACGTCTTCCGTGAACGATATCAGCACCTATAAACCCTTATAAATACGAATTCTATTCGTCAGTGCTATTCATTTCATTAAAACAAATAACAATCTGTTTTCTATCTTCAAATGGAATAATCTCGAAACATTTAATTCGTTTTCATCGGTAATCGTAGCTGAAATATACTTGTTAATTTATTGTATTTACTAACAGCACTTAAACTGACAACTAAACCTTTTTTAGATATAGTAATGTTATGATTTTATTCATTGTTACCACTACTCATATTAGTGATAATATAAAATAATAGTTACTTAATAAAAATTAGGTCACAAACGAAACTGGATAACAGCAAAAATAATACGAGTTTACGCTACTGTAATAATTAGATTAATAATCTAGATTATTGTATGAGGCTCACTGTAGACAAAACTGAATTATGAATAATGATGATGTTCATGAAAATGGAATGAGTTTCTGTACTCACAGAAAGACGCATAGACTTAGCTCCTTCTTTACATGTTCAATGGACTAATCCCTTCTTTGCCTATGAGGCTTTTATTGAAAAGCCTCATAGGCAAAGAAGGACATATTGATGTCTATTTACTTTTAAATGAGTTCGTTTTTTCGATAAAATACGTGAACGGACGATGTGGATCATCTCATGATGCAAAAAAACAAAAATAAGAAAATATGGACTACGAGCAAACCCATCCTTTTTTTCTTTGTACTCTATTCTCTCTCACTCTCTCTCTATATATATATATATATATCAGTGTGTGTGTGCGCGCGCGCCTCTCTCCCTCCGTGTGTGTGATGTGGAATTATTTTAGAATGTTTGTTTTTTAGTGAGTAAAGACTATTTAATTTGTTTTAAGAAGAAATATTGAATAGCACAAATTTATTGCTAAAAGAGAAACTAATTTAAAAATAAATAAGTTAAAAATAATGTATTGAAATATAGCAAAAAAAAAAAAAAATATATATATATAGTTATTAAATATAAAGGGGTTATAAGGGGGTTAGTTATTTAATATATGAGTAATTGAAAATGAATATAGCAAAGCACAATACATCAGAACTGGAAAAGTTTTGCTATTTGAGTAATAAAAATATCAAGGAAGGACGAAGTAATGTAAACATGAAATGCGACTTGCTTAAGAAAGAAAAGCTATCATGCAAAAAATAGATCGGCCTTTAAAATAGATCACACTGATAAACTACACTATAAAATAGATTACACTTATAAATACAATTTTTGTTTCACAACATCTGATAAGTGAAACCGATCTGTTTTTTACTTCCTTGTACGAAATAAAGGAAGTATTGTGATCGCGAAACATTTCGGTTTTCATATTTCAACGGAAATATCCATTTTGATAAGTTTCGGCGTGACGTCTGTACGTACGTATGTATGTGCGTATGTATCTCGCATAACTCAAAAACAATTAGCCGTAGGATGTTGAACTTTTGTATTTAGCACTGTTATAACATCTAGTTGTGCACCTCCCTTTTTGATTGCAATCGAAATTAAAATTAAAATTTTAATTAATGAATTATTTTTATCTTAAAGGGAAGGCACATCGGTTGGAATCAGACTTCACTCTTTTTGTTTTTTTTTTTAACTTTTCTTTATTTTTAATTTAAATATATTGATTTAATAACTATTAACCCGTGACTGTAAAAAAAATTACAATAAATAATAATTCAATAATAATAATAAAAAAAAAATGAAAACAATTATTAGTGGAATAAAATTGTATATACTTTTAAAAATGTGTATATGTAATTTAATAGGCATTATTATATGTCCGTATATGTAATGGATTTGGTGAAACATCTGATTATTATTTAATATTAATTGAAAATTATAATTTTGAATCTTATTATTTTTGGATTTTCTAGTTTAATTTCTGTTTAATTTTATTTACTTATTCTGATTTTTTTTTGTTTAATTTTATCTACATTAAAGTTAATACAGAGTGACTAAAAAATAGATCCTCACAAGAACCCGATATTGACCGATTTTTAATAAATTGCAAAAAATTATTATCTTTTAGTTCATTACTCTCCTCTGATGTTGTCGGACAATATTCTCCCTAAGTAGGAGTTGATCATCATTTCGTTTTTTTTTTGCCAATCATTTAATCGCTCTTTAAATTAAACTCTTCTGATTAAGATCAGAAGAATCTTAATTTGTGTACACGCTCTCTAGTTTTAAAATTTTCTTTCTCTTTATATTCATCATCCTCTTTTAATCATTTTATTCTTTCCTTGGTCTTAACTTTTTATTTATATTTATCATCTTCTCTTAATTTTTTTATTCTTCCCTTCTTCTTAACATTTTCTTCCCCTTCATATTCTCATCTTCTTGTCGTTTTTTGAGATATATTTCTTCATGTTATCTTTTTTTTGTTGTATGGTTGTTTCTTCTTTCATTTTTTATTATTCACCAAATAATCCAATTATAAAAACTGAATATTTTACACCGTTAGGTCGAAATTTACATTTGTAACCAGTACACAGGAGTTTACTAAACGGAATAGTTTAATTATTATTACTTTTTGTTTATACGACACACAAAAATCTAAAACTTTTGTTAATCAGCATCTCACGAAGATACGAATAATACCGATCTAGTAATACAAGTAATAAAGAGAGTTTCATTCTATCCTAATATTTCATGTATGATTGTTGAATTAATAATTGTATAAATATTTGATGTTAATGAAAACTAAAATATTTCAGCAATTGTGTAACTGCCTACTTTATTAAAGAATTGGAGGATCGTATTTCACTTTCAAATGAATTAAGTTTAAATAAAAAGCAGAAAAAATATGTATATGTAATTTAATAGGCGTATAAGGAAGTCATGTGGTGTCCACATCAGATTTTTTAATGCTGAAAACGAATATGAAGTCAGATATTTTCCATCGCACTAAAAAATGTTTCCTAAAAAAGGATATAAAATAATTTTTAAAAACAATGTATCCTGCTTCAATTAAAACACAGAAAATTTCTCAGTTTTTTTTAGTCAAATAATAGTGCAAATAATATTTACTAGAGTTTTTGGTAATGCTCTTAATATTTACTTCTTGTTTTCATTCTTCTTTAAAAAGTTTTCCTTCACCTCCTAATATGATACCCACTCATTAATAAAAATTGTTCTTGAATTCATATCATTTAAATACTGTTATTTCTTTGTTTTGAATGATTTGTACATTTTTTCATTTTTAAATAATACATTGTAACTTCATCGTTATTAACCTCATTTTCTTTCCATTTCACTTCACTTAATTTAATTCCATCCATTCTTATTAAAATTATTTTTATTACAAACTCTTTTTTTTAACCACGTTTAGTACTTTTATACCTATTTTTCCCTCAATTTTTAGTATAAAACTGCATACAAAATCGTTAACTGTCTTCAATAAATTGTGTTTAATAGAGTTTTAGCGTAGAAATTATTTAACCTTTAATTAGAACAGATATCTGGGCGAAATTTTTCCCTAGCCGTAACTCTGAAACAAAGCATTTCCAGACTTATGTATGGAAATGATATACTGCATATGAACCCCAAAAAAAGCGAAGAGAATAAGCATTTTGGAACCTGTAGCTACCTTGACCCGGGCTCAATTTATTGATTAGCTAACTGAACTAATTTAAAAATTATTGTAATGTAAATAAATTTCCCTCAACCCTCCCGCTTCACAAAATAAACAATAAATTTAATTCAAGTTTTAAAAGTTTTGTTAAGACATACACATATATACATAAACGCGTAGGTGCCAGTATTAGGTGAACTCCTCTCTAGTGGATCCGTTGGAGAAGATAATTTTCAAAAGTTATTATAAGTATTTGTGTAAAAAGAAAAAAAAAACAAAAATAAAAAGAAAATAAATAATTTGGATTATTAAAAAAGTTCCTGAACTTCCACATTTTTCATATATAGAGAAGAAATTAATTCTAAACTACACATAAATAAGTAGAGAGTTAGCAAGCTTTGCCCAGCTTTTTAAAAATTGTTCAATGAGATAAAACAAAATTTCTCGTAAGTAAATCCAAAAATTATTTTACAGAATAAAGTTATTTAAAATACTTCACTTTTTCCTGTAAACTGAATCCCATGTACTTCAGACCAGTTCTTAATAGCAATAATTTTTGCTATAATATTTAGCACATTTCTATAAAAAAAAAGGTTTTATACATTTTACTTAATTTTTACCTTTTTCGATTGTGAAAACATTAGAAAAAGTTAAAAAATATTTTTTTAAATTGATGAATTAAAATAGCCTTTCCTGGGCTAAGAATCCAGGAAACGAGATTAGAAGTAATTACAATAGTTTCATTTATCTGTCTTTTTATAGCGATAATATTTTATTCATTATTTCGATAAATTTTTTGGTATAACATAAAAACTGGATCATAATTTAAAGATCAAAATAGTCGTTTTTCTTTTATTTTTTAAAAATGTTTTGGTTACGAATGTGAAAATATGAATTATTAAAGTTTGTGTTTTTTAATGAACATTAAAAATATTTTTTTTAAAAATCATTGTCATGACAACGTTTCAAAAAAAAAAAAAAAACATTGTAAATAAATATATATTTATATAAAGCGTTTCAGGAAGTTTCTTCAATACTTTACAAACATATTTCTATCATATGTTATGCAACGATCCTATGATGACAGCCATTAATGCAAGAGTGCGAAGTAAGTTACGATACGAGCCCTGGCGAGAATAAACTTCGCAAAGTGCATTAATGGCCACTATAAAAAGTTGAATACCGTATTTTTTCTACGGCTGAGAAAAAATTAAAAAATGTATTCGTAAACAGTATTTTACGAATACTTTTTTTTAATTTTTCTAAAACTACATTGAAAAAATCCATGTCTGTGTCAGTAGGTTATTAGTCATAAGTTCTGCCATCTCTTTAATATCGATTCGTGTTAAAGATATTTCGTCCTCAGAATCCAACAAAATTAACAAAAGGATAAACGTGTAATGTAGAAACTTGTTGCTGTACTTTTAAATTAACCTTTGCTTACTAACTACTAAATCGAATTAAAATCAAAGTAAAAAAAAAATTAACATTTTAAAAACACGCCTTTCTTCAAAAAAAAAAAAAAATAATAAATAAATAAACACAAACAAAATAATTCGTACAAAAATAAAAATATAACTTTATTTTTAATAAAATTACTTTTAAAAAAATTTTCTATTTATGGATGACTAAAAAGAAAAGCGCGAGGCGCGCTCTCATATACAACTAATTAGAGCGCGCCTCACACATTTTTTTGAACCCCCATAATGACTGTAATTATGATACAAGTTCTAGCCGTGAAATTCTAACCTTATAATACAACCGTAGAAAAATAATTTTAAAATTTCATTAAAAAAAAGTCATGGGAACAATTTGTATTCAACCGAAACATTTAGGCCAAATTTTACACTGATGATTAAATAATACTAGACTAATATTTTCGGACACAAATTAGTGGCTTATATGCAATATTACATCAAAAATTGAAAAACAGTTGTACTACCTCCAGTAAAGGTTTTGTAAAGCTCAATATGATTTTTTGGGTTTTACAAAACCCAATTAATAGTTCCAAAGGAACGTCTTTTTATGTTTTTCGTAAATTTACTTTCTTAAATTGTCAATAATCGAATAAAAATTAAAAAAAAAATTATAATGAATTTAATTTTGAAAAAACTGATGCATACTTCATAAAATCCGAATTACAAAAAAAAACCCGCATTTTTATTAAAAACCAAACACAAAAACATCCTGAAAAACTGGTATTCTAAATGATGAGTTAAAGGAGAGCCTACGTCTCTCAAAACGCTTTTATAACAAAATCAGATAATTTTAATTATGTAATACTAGCATCCCCATCGCGGCTTTGCCTGTTCTATACGGTTACATACATTTCCCGTCGTAATAATTTTTTTTTTTTACTTAAGTTTTTTAGTTAGTTAACCACAGGCAGCCGCAGCCAGTCGCGTCAGACATAGGTAACGCAGGCATGGCTGTGTTTTTTGACCGACGCGGTCTACACCGTTGCACCCCTTAAAATAACAAAATTAAAAAACTTTAATATGGTTTCTATATATTTATCTAAAGAGTATTTGCAAGGTCAAATCAAATCGAATGAATATCTCGATTAGTATCAAAAATGGGGAATATTCGACATTTTTTACCTTTCTTCACCCCCTTTAAAGTTGAATTAAAAAAATCTACAAACTGGTTTTTAGATATTTGCATGAAGATTACATACATCAAAAATCAAATTGATATTTAGATTTGTCGTCGTAGAAAAAACTGAAAGTTTTACTCTATTTTAATCCTTTAAATTCGGAATTTCAAAAAATCCTTTCTTAGTGTGCACTTACGCCGTAGAAAAAACATGAATACAAATTTTTATAAATTTATTTTCAGTAGCTTTGGTGGGTTTTAATTCTCCAATATTCTTGGACGATAAACATCATTGTGTAAAAGTTAATTTTAATTGATGCATTTTGAACGTACATTAAAGTTTTCACGTGTCCCTTTAAAAAGAAATCTAAAGGATTAAAATGTTTTGGCCTCTATGTGGTTCTCATCGGCCAATATACTTGTATAATAATGTTTCTTTGAGATAGTAGACATGTACTGAAATTCTTTCAATTTCTTCATGAGACTCTGTATAGAATAGGCAATCTGAATATTGAAAAATTGAGACTGGAATTATTGTCCAAAGAGAAATGAATAATAAATGTAAAGATTCACTAATTATACTGTTCTTTTAGTAAACACTAAAAATTAGTAAGAAAAATTCTAAAAGGCATAAATTTATTGACAGGAGGGAACTTCAGTCTGAAAAAAAATTAAAACAAAAATAAAGTCATTTGACAGAAAGGGGCATTAAATATTAAGGTTACAAAACATAATATAACAGAATTGAAAAATGTTGTTTTTTGGTCAAAATTATAAAGAATGGCCACACTTAGGTAGGAATCAAAAACAGGCTGGCATAAGCAAGGAGACTCATGTAATTTTGTGTAACATAGTAAGAAAAACATAGACAGTAGAATAGAAAGAATACTTAGAAATTGGTATTATCATGAATTATGGTTTTTAAACTGTGAATATGGTATAGTTTAAAACCAGTTCTGCTACATAAGAATAATAAATATCCATCTGTACCGATCTGTTACAAAATTAATATGAAATAAACGTATGATTTTATTAAAGAATTAATTGATAAAAAGCATAGTTGGAACGTATAGAAAGATTTGAAAGTAATAGCTCTTTTGTTAGGCTTGCAGTTAGGATTTACAAAATACTGTTGTTTTTATTTTTGTGATTGGGACAGCCGGGCTAGAATCACCATTATTTAATAAAACAAAGGAAGAAACGAAAGAACATAACTTCTGATGAGAAAACATTATTCATGAGCATCTAGTTAAACTAGAAAAATATTTTTACCGCCCTTTCTTATCAAAGTGAAATTAATAAAAAAATTCTGTAAAAACTATGGAGAAGTACAGTCAAGGATTTCTTTGGAAATTTCTACCCTATGTACATCATAAGGAAGAAATTCCCAAAAGTGAGTTCAGCAAAAATTAAGAAGGAAATTTTGTTGCCACAAATAAGAGAACCGGTCAGAAATAAAATGTTTTACTCTGTATTGACCGTTGTGAATTCACTGATTGGACAGCGTGCGAAATTTTTCAGGGTGGCCATAAATCATATTACCAGGATGTTGTAGATGAACTGATAAAATCCATACAGAACTGTGGGATGTAATATGTCACTAAAAGTCCATTTTCTGCAATTACATATAGATTACTTCCCGCCTAACCTTTATCTTGTAAGTTATGATTACGGTAAACGTTTCCACCAAGATATTTCAGTGTTGGAAAGCCGTTATAAAGGCAAATGAAGTGCTAATATGCAAGCCGATTATTGTTGGACTTTAATTCGAGATGTACCTGAGGATGTAAAAACAAAGAAGGGCATTTGCTAAGAAGTTATAATATAAGTGTATTTCAGCCCGTAACATTAGTTACATTAACTTATATAGACGTTTAATAAATCATTTTTGTTACTCTAAGGTGGATAGATAAATTATATTTACAATTCTGTGAAAACTAATGTAGAGAAATCAATGTATATAAAAGCCAATACAAAGAAAGGTATCATATTTATAAAGAGATTCTGTAAAATAAGAGTATTTTGTAGCGTTTGTTGTGCTTTATGGAACTGAATCATGGAAAATTAAAAAAAAAAAACAGAAAGGAAAAGAATAAAGGCAATGAAGAAATCTTAAGAAAAATAAGAAAGAAGAATATTGTGGCAGAATTTTGTAAAGAGCCGAACTAGGTTTATAACTATATATATATATATATATATATATATATATATATATATATATATATACATAAAAAAATCTTGATATTTAGTAAAGCATGGGTGTTTAAAGATAAAATCTTTTCAGGCAGACAAATATTGGAATATACTTAACAGATAATGGGAAATTTTGTAAATATTTTGATGTTAAAGGAAAGTAGCATAAAGCAGAAAGAAATGAAGAGTAGCATCAAACTCACTTGATGACTCAAAAATAATTTTGTATTAATTATAACGTTTTTGTTGCTATTTATAATTTACGCTATATCTGTGTTTTATTTAAAATTTTTTGTGGTTAAAGTAAACAACCCTGGTATTTTATAAAAGGGGTTTTACTTTGGATTTATTCTATTTTTTCTGTTTTTAATACAATATATCCAGGAGGGATTGGTCATGCAAAAATTTAATTTACAATAAAAACTTAACTACATTACAAACCCTACAAAAATAGTTCGGAAGAGTCTTATTATATAAAATACATTCAGTAAAATTTATTTCAATTTATTTTTTTTGTTTGATGAATTATTCTACAGAATATTACTTTGAAGCTTGTACGTGGGAATATTGAAGGGAAACATTTTAGTGAATGAAAAATGCCACGCCTGAACGGGATTCGAATTCGGGATCACCGAATGAAAAACTGAAAGCTACCACTCCGCCATCAAGATCGGCGAAGATTTATAAAACATTAGGTCTGGGTATGTTTTTTTTTTTTTAAATAATTAATACAAAATCGCTATTTTACAGTTTTATTTTTTGAGTAGTAACAAATCGACAACAAAGTAACAATTAATATTTTAACAAAATAAAATCGAATTTTAATTAAATCTTCGGTTGGTTAAATCTTATCAGGAAAAAAATTTATAGATAATTACTATTGGATTTTTATTTGGTTTAAATCTACTCATTTTATTTCTCTAGGTCACTCAACTGTAATATAAAGACGAAGATATTTTCAAGATTGTTTTGTAGACATTTAATACAGTGATATACAACAGAAGTAAACTGATCTTACATGACGTTACACTGAATTTTTTTTCGTTTTTTCAATTAAAAAAAAAAACTTAGAAATACGTAATTAATTTTTTTATTAGATAAAATAATTGTTTAATTAATAATTACCAGAAGGTTCGCTTTCCTCTTCTTCATTTTTGTTTTCGTTTGATTCCAATCGATTTGAAAGAATGGCTTCTTCCCATTCTTCTCGATCGTCTGTAAAAATCATAAAAAATGTATATTAAAATATACATATATAAAAAATTTCCAAAAATGTTTATATTTTTTAATAATTTTATTATATAATATTATATTTAATTTTTTTAATTTTATTTTTTATATATATATATGAGATGATTCAAAAAGGGCTTCAAAAGATTAAAAACATAAAGATTTATTGAGGTAATATACAGATTCGGTTGAGGTGTCATTTCATATAAAAAGACATTAAGTTTGTCACCCACCATTCATTTTAGTTTGATATGGTTTTCATTTGTAATGCGATACACAGAAGAAGTCGATTTCATTCCAGACTGTAGCCAGCAAGTCGGGGATGAAGTTATATATCTAGAGCTGCGGCGTTAATTCTAAGTCTTAGCTCAACAAGATCGGCAGGCAAAGGTGGTACATGAATCAATTCTTAAATGAAACCCTACAAGTAAAAATCTGGCGAGGTCACATCTAGGAAGGGAGGTGGCCATGCAAATGGAATTTCACGACCAGCCCACCGATCTGGAATTTGAGTATATAGAAAATCGCGGACATCTAGGTGGTAGTGCCCCATTTTTCTGATATTAAAAGCGCGTCCATCTTGATCATTATTGTTTATCTTAGAAATTAGAAGATTTTGAAGCACGTCCAGATAAGTGATACCATTTACGGTTGCCTCCTGGAAGAAGAACGAGCCGTACACTCTTTGTTTGCTTAGGGGACAAAAACCATTGCCCTTGGTCTATCAGCAACGTATTTTCAAGTTTTATGAGGGTTTTTGCTACCCCATATTTGGCAGTTATGGTTGTTATGGGTATTAGTTACCTTGCCACTCGTGTGAAACTTTGACATCGCTAAAAATTACATTGTCTAAAAATGTGTCGGTGTCTGCGATTCTATCCATCATTTCATCACAAAACTGCAGTCGAGCAACTTTGTCCTCATCTGTAATTTGTTCAGCTACGGTTAGTTTTTATGACTTCAAGTACAGTCGTTGATGTAGTACCCCAGTCGTTTGTGACATGTCAGTCTCACGTGAAGAATGTCGAGTTAATTTCTTCGGACTCCGTGCAAAACCTTTTCTGAGTTGTTCAACAGCAGTTTCAAGGACGCGTGGACATCCTAGTGATTTTGTACGTTTAATAGATCAACCGGTCTCAACGAAGGTTTGGTGCCAAGAGTAAATCGTATGCCTAATACGAGGCTCTCTACCGAACTCTACGAAAATTATGTTGAACTGTAGTTGAACCCGGGGTCATCGAAAGAAAGATCGAGACGCTACCACTCCGCCACGGAGATTTGTAAAACTTTTTTCTGGGTATGTTTTTTAAAAATAATTAATAAAATATCTGGGGTGAGCACGTTCTGTCTCAGTAAATTTATCCATTTTTAACAACACTGGTGGCCGAATTCGTTACTAATGAACTACGTGAATCAAAACGCTTGATGTGCTTTGCTATGAAATGAGACCTCAACCGAATCTGTAAGTTATCTCAATAAATTTTTATATGCTTTTAAAGTATGAAATCCTTTTTAAATCACCAACCCACACACACACACACACACACACACATAAATTTCAAAAATATTTTTCATATAATTTAAGTAAATTCTTTTAAAGTAAAAATTTTATTCAGGTCCTTACAGTAAGGTAAAAAAAACTAAATTGCATAAATGTGAACAACACCAATAATATAAAAAAACATTGCCAGTATCTTTAGACTCAATGGGTAATCTTCTGAAATATTTTAATATATGTAATTAGGTCGAATTTAATTTTAATCATTTAGGTACGAGTGTGTACGTATAATTGGTTAATAGGAATTATATGAAGTCCATTAAAATACTAAAAATTATTATGATGGATTTCTTGACCTACTTCTCTTTAGTAGTGTTAATATAACTATGATATTATGAAAAGACTTTTGATACTTTATCAGGATTCAAATAAAGTTTTACGTAAAGTTTCTTGAAATTCTTTTATTATGGGGATGGTATGTTGTTCCCGTAGTGATTTATTTGTTATTTTGTACGGTACATTTACAATTATTAATAATTTAAATTAGGATATTTGAACATTATTTTATACCACTAATTTCAGAATCGTAGATTTGTGCAAGTATACCTGTATAGGCCTGAGTAGGCTAATGTGCTTAAATTACTTATTACTTAAAGTGATAAATTACTTATTAAACTTTGGCAACGTTGAACTTTTATTGAAAAAACAATATAGATGTTTTGGTACTTTTTCATATCTCTCCCAAAAATTTACAAGTTTTTCCCCTGAAAAGAATTCAAATTAGCATGAAATAATTGATATTAGCTGAAATAATTGATATTATCTCCAATAACCAGGTTGGAGAAATAGCCCAATAACCCGATATAATCATTTATATTACATTTTTATAACCGGTGTTCTTTGATGGCTGGGTTTCAATTAACTACATATCTCAAGGATGGTCGACCTGAGAATGAAGAAGACTACACTTAATTTAGGTTCATAGATATCATCCTCATTCATCCTCTGAAGTAGTACCTTACGGTGGTTCCTGAGGCTAAACAGTAAAAGAAAAAGTATATAAATAAATTTTAATTTTTTAATTAAATATAGTATTTAGTTGAATAAGATGACTTAAATATTAAAACATTAATCAGATTATAATTTATGTAATATGAGTTCAAAAGTTACTTGATTCAGTTTGTAAAAATTATATTAAACAAACAAATATGGGAAAAATATTAGTTATTTTGTTACTTAAACAACAGAAAGTGCAAAGGGTTTTGTGAATAAATTTTTAATGTTAAATAAAATTTAATTAATTAATCTCAAGACAATTTAAATTAAATTTTTAAAGCTAATTTAGGTATTAAATTAAAATAAATATTTTTAACTCATAATGTAATTTAGGCTTATAAACATAAACTCAATTTATAAAGAAAAAAAACAAAATACAAAACATCGATAACGATTTATGATTTATGATACGTTTTCAAAACTGAATGAATAAGTTTTCGATTGATTTGATTCTGTTGAGGCCATAAATTATACATCGACGACGTCCTATAAATGAAAGTTAAACCAACCGGAGTGATGAAAAGCATAATGGTCGGTAGAGAGAGATGATTCGAAAATGTCAATCGATAGGTACATATAACTGAAAGGACCATAAAATTATTTTATTTCAAACACTGTTTATTTTTAAAACTGATCTTACGATTTAATCAAAATATTTTGCATATATTTAAATAAATCACTAAATACATTTTTTTTTCAATAACAATTAATATATTTTAAAAACTGTTTTTGCAAATTTAAAAATAAATAAATAAAACCTACTTAAAAAACCGTTCATATGTGAAAAATAATTCTTTAAATTTTCACTTTTAAAAGTCTGATACAAATACAAAAAAAAAAAAAAAATAATAAAAATAAATTAGTTAACTAAAAATAATTTAACAACTTCTTGAAACGGTTTTATTTAAATTTTATTTATTTATTTACAAGTACATTTTATAATTTTATTTATATTATGAATAACTTAGAATCTTAAAAAAAACAACAATTGTGAAGAGAACAAACTTAAAACAGCCCAAGGATTAACATGGTCCACATAAAAAAAAAAAAATCAATGTCAATAAACACTAATGTTAGACATGGTAATACAGTTGTAAAACCTTAATCCAACTGAAGCCAGTATGAAACCGATGCGCCTGTGAAACCCTGTTCAATCTAAACTATAAATTCATAACCGATAAACTCCGAATAATTGCTAAAAGAGTTCTCAGAACCATTCTAAAAAATATACTTCAAGTCCAATGAAAATGGTGGGAAATTCCCAACAAGATTCTCTACACCAGTCAGAATCAATCATCGATACCATGAGAAAACGAAGACTAGTACTACATTATGTACACATATTGCGGTTGCTAGAGACCAGACTGATGAAAGAAATCTTCAATAAAATCAAGAATTACAAAGTGAAGAACAGTTACAATTGGTTTAAGGAGATCAAAATCAAGATCACAGAAGAAATAATTCTGAAAAGAGAAGACAAGAAAATTCTAAACGAAAAATCCATCAGAAAAAATCCATCATAAAAGAGAGATATATTAAAAATAATTAAACAGAAGGGCAGTCAGGTCTTTACAGATGAAAAACTGTATGAAAAAATATAGGGAACAAAAGAAGAACCAGATTGCTCATTCTCTAACTCGTTCTTCAAGGATTTCGAAATAATGCATTGATTAAATGTACAGTGGATGCAGTGGGTGTAACAATAATAATAATATGAATAAACCAAAAGAATTCTACAAAGTTGTAAAACCTACAGTTTGAAAAAATGGAATGATAACGAAAATGAATACAGAGAAATGACGAATAGAGACTGCAACCGAGCGTAAAATAAGGGAACATGTTTTAATTGTTTATCCTTGTTTTATTCAATATTCGAGAAGAAATTCTCTGAATATCATCAGTATATCAGATATACATATATAACGTAATAATGATAATAATAAAAATAGCAAAAATACGTAATACATTACTATTTATTTAAAGTTTTCACGTAGGGAATGTAGTAAAAAGTTAAAATGGGATCATTAAAAGAACAAAATAAAAAAAATAAAAAAATAAGTTATCGAAATTGGTTTATTTCATAAAGAGGTTTAAAAAAGTTTCGAATAAAAACATGCTTTTTTTTATTGACATCGATTAATCAACTGTCTTCTATATAAAAATTAGCCTTTGGGCGCAATCTTATACCGGGTAATTCAAAAAGGACTTCATAATTTTAAAAGCATATACAAATTTATTGACATAACTTACAGATTCGGTTGAGGTTGTCACCCACAATTACTTTGGTTCAAAATGGCTTCCATTTGTAATGCGACATACATTGAACCTAAAGTCGATTTCATTCCTGACTCTAGCCAGTAAGTCGGGCGTTACCTCTGCAGCTGCGACATTATCCAAGTCCTAGCTCAACAAGATTGACAGGCAAAAGTGGTATATAAAACGTATCTTTAATGAAAATCCATAAGAAAAAAATTTAGCGGGATCAAATTTGGGGATCTAGGTGGCCGTGCAATCACAGAAGGAATGATTCTGGAAGTCCGTGACCAATCCATAGACCTGGAAATCGAGTATCAAAAACATCTCGGACTTCTAGGCGGGTAGTGATGTGGTTCCCTGTCTTTCTGATAATAATGACATCCATCTTGGTCATTACCGTCTGAGGAACTGAGGAAATAGAACATTTTGAAGCTCATTTATAAACGATAATATTTACGGTTGCCTCTTGGAAGAAGAATGGACTGTACAGTCTTTGTCTGCTCAGGGCGCAAAAAATCATTGACTTTAGGGCTATCACGAATGTACTTCCAAGTTTTAAGTTTTATGAGGGTATTCGCTACCCCATATTTGGCACTTATGGATGTTCATTTTGTTACTGATGTGAAACTCTGATTTATCACTAAAACCAAAACACACAAAGAACACGTTCCCCACCAGTAAATGTATCCATTTAACAACACTGATAAACAGCACTGGTAGCCAAATACGGTTCTGATGAACTACGTTGAGTTAAAACATTTGACTATGAAATGAGATCCTCAATCGAATTTGTAAGTTATCTAAATAAATTTTTTTATACTTTTGAAATCGTGAAGTCCTTTTTGAATCACCGAGATTTTTTTATTATAGAATTTTAAAATCATTTTCCTCAGCAT
The DNA here is from genome assembly GCF_047948215.1 of Lycorma delicatula. Lineage (NCBI taxonomy): Eukaryota > Metazoa > Arthropoda > Insecta > Hemiptera > Fulgoridae > Lycorma > Lycorma delicatula. The sequence goes on from NC_134456.1 coordinate 38,877,633, forward strand.
TCCCAACATTTAATTTTTTTAAAATTGGGAAATAAAAGGAAAATTTAAATCTTGTATTTAAAAAAAGAAGTAATGAAAAATGATATAATTTAAATATTATTTATTTTACATATATCATTATTTTTATTACATACATATAGTTAAAATATTTGGAGATCAAAAAAGAGATGATAAGTTGTATTTAATATGAATTTAGTTGAAAGTAATAATTCGTTAATTTAAGTAAAGTAATAATAATAGTAATAGTAATTTAGTAAAGTAATAGTAATTTTAGTTAAGTAATAATTCGTTGATATTTACGCATAAAAACGGATAATATATTTTTATTTTTGTTTTATATAACAATTACAAAATTTGTAAAATTACTTACATAGCAAAGCAATTTATTATCAAACGACAAAAATATGTAAGAAATTCAAGACATCAACTAATAACTAAGAGAAAATTTCCAGGAATGTACAAGCTGGCCAGTACTAAGATCTTTTCTCAAATAACTGACTGTTTCTGCATTTTATGATATGCTGCAAGAAATGTAGAAAACCTTCCCTTCAGAAAAAAAAAAATTATATTTTAAGTTTTTTATTTTCATAAAAAAATAATTTTTATTTATGCACTCTTGTCCCTTGCAAAGGTTATTTTGTTAATAGATGTGATTTTTTTATTTTTCTATCATAATAATACAACATAACATTCTACATAAATATTTATACCGAAAGAATACCTTATTTTTCCTTTATTTTACATTAAAAAAATCCTCCAAATTAAGATTTCGTTTTGACAATCTCCAACAGAAAATTTTCTGAGCGGTTCCAATAATTCAATACTTTGAAAATATTTTTGCAGGTTGGACAGGCCGTTTGATGAAGATGAGTATTACTGAAGATTTAAGATTCAAGAATTAAAAAAATAAATATTTTATTTGTTTACGTAAAAAAAAAAAAATGTTTACCTATGTTTATTCCATTGAGCTAGTGGTCCCGTGGTTAACTCGTTAATATGTTGTTTAAAACCTGATTTTCAAAGTCGAAGTTCTGAGGTTCAAACTCTAGTAAAAGTTAGTTGCTTTTATACGGATTTGAATATTCCGTAGACGGTGGATACCGGTGAACCTTGCTGGTTGGGGTTTATAACAGAATCCAAACAGCAAGGAAAAAAGTAAAAGTAATAATTAAAATGTTTTAATTAAAAAACACACACCACAAAGTCTGAGTATGTACAAGACTATACTTTATTTATACGTCATAATATAATCTTCACCTCAATGGGCTTATTGTTCACTAGTTGAAGAAATTGTAACGTAAACATTGAAAATAAATAAAATGTTTTTGGAGTAACCCTATATTACGGTCCGCATCAGTTAGTTTTTAATAAAATATTGTAGAAAAACTTACATACATTTAAAAAAAGTATTAATATCAAGCGTCTATTAAAATCTGCTTAAGATTTTAATAGATTTTACTTTTTCTTAACTTTCCAAAGACTGTAATAGTGGTAAGTAAAACGACTTCTTTACCAGTAAATGGTCATTTGATTACTCCAGTCCATAATACATTGATTTTATAGTTTATATAGTTATTTATTTGTGTGTTATTGAAAAAGTTATTGAAAAAATAATAAATTTATACTGTATTTGTCTACTTTCGCAACACAAAAAAAAAAATTATTTCTATTTTCACCCCAACGTTTTGGGTTCAAATCTTGGTTAGACTTCAAATTTCTCGCACAGTAAAATTTTTTTGTATTTTATTCGTATATAAAGCAACCAGGCTTAATGCAGAGAATTAATCATTACGACAAGTATTTAAAAAAAGCTGACAACAGTTATTTCTGATTCACGGTTGATATTTTAAAAAGACTGAAAAGCGAATGCAAGTACTTTTATATAATACTATGGAACGTCCAGTTTTATTATATGGAAGCGAGGCATGGATCAAGACTAAATGAGACTAAAGTCGTATAGAAGCGGCAGAGATGACATTTTTTAGAGCAGTAAAGGGTGTAACCCGTTTAGGATCACATTTGAAATAAAGATGGTAGGACAGAGTTCCACGTGAATGGAATAACGGGAACAGTGAGGAAATATAAAAAGAACTGATTAGAGCATATCAACAAGATGGAAAACAGTAGGCTTCCCTTAAGAGCATAGAACCATCGACCAAAGGGTAGACGAGATCGGGGTCGGCCCAGAAAAGGATGGTTGAAGACTTTGTGATACCGAAACAGGAGTTGGTTCCTAATCCGTTATAGCTAAAGATGAAAAAGTAAAGAATAATTTGTGAATGTGATTTCAGAAGGTCTTTGAATTTACTAGTATTTCTACTCTATAAAATGTTTATATCGTTTAATTCACCAAGATGTTAATAAAAACATATTCTATTCTTACTAATTCCGCAGTTGTAAAGACCAGGACGAATTCACAAAACTAGTTTCAAAATTTTTTTAAACTATTGAATATGTCACTGAATACTCCTGAAGAATCTATTTGAATGCAGTAAAAATAATTTCGTTTTGCATCACTACTTCTAACAGCTCTGAATTCTAATGAGTCGCTCAAATTTTGACAAAGAAAAATTATTTTATTTCAATTTTAATATTGAAATCACGAACAAACTTTAGGACTGTAGATGTGTAGATTTTTTTAACAAACTAGTTAAAAAAATTTACATTATGACTCTTAAATTGTTTTATGACTTTTTTTTTAAATATACCATCTGAGTAATAATAAAACTTAAGTATTATAAACAAAATTAAAATGGAGTACACCCTACAATTTAATTAAACAGGTTAAAAAAGCAAAGAAACTAAAATAAAAAAGAAAGTGAACTGTTGTGCATATAAGATTAATACAAATATATGTTAAAAAAAAACAAAAGTATGAAAATAATGAAGAAAAATTCATAATCTTAAGAGGAATAAAACCATGGCTGTTAAAACATCTCTCAAGATACCAACGGAACTCATCTCACAGCCTTCATTAAACCCTGCTGGTAGATAAGTCTGCACTTAATGAAATACCTCGCTTTCTTCTGACATCCCTCAACCCCTCCTTAACCAAACATACACACACACAATATATAAACACGCGCACATTCGAACACAGTTTCATACTTAATTTTAATATGAAACATTTTCTAAAATGACGGCAATGTATTTCAATGTAAAACATCAACTTATTCAAGAACGTGGAACACTAATTACACAGAATATTTTACTCAACTCATTATGAAATATGAATCATAACCGCAAAAATTAAAATATAATGAAGAATTCTGTTATATTAAAATTATTTAAAAACGATCATTTTGACCAAACAAATTTAATAATTACGGAAAACGAAGTAAAGAATTAACATAGTTACGAATATTGTTCAGTGAAGAGCCTGGTTATATTTAGTAAAAAGTAGTTTTAAATGAATAAGAATTCTCCATATCAAATATGCTGATACAATATAATAAAATTTAGCTTAAAATGTGTTGTGTTTTGAAGCATTTTTAAATTGTAATCTCAAAGAAAAATACACATAAAGGAGATTATTATCATAACGAATACGTCTTAATGTCTTATTATGATAATTATAATGTCTTAACCCAGTGGTTCCCAAACTTTTCCGAGTCGCGGCGCCCTTTCCGAGCCCCAACGCCTTTTTTCAATTAAAATATTTCTATGGCGCCCTACCCTAAGTAAAATTATGACTACTCGTAAGTAAAAGTTAAAAATAAATAAAACTCGCGTATCTTCATTATTTGCTTACTTTATTAACATTAAATTAATAATTATAAATGTCTTGGTTCAATTAATTATGAAGCTTTTATAATATTTCGCGGCGCCCCAGTGAAGAGGCCGCGGCTCCCCGGGGCGTTGCGGCGCACAGCTTGGGAATCACTGTTTTAACCAAAACTGTTTATTAAAAATGTTAGTAATTTGCTAATATTACAGCTTAGAATATTTTATAATAATGAAATGTAATACATTAATTGATCATTTACAAAATTTTTATCCTTAGTTATCTGGTGTTGCTAAAGCTCGAAGATTGTGGTTTACTATACTTACATAAAGTTCATTTTAAATACAAAGCACTGTTATGGAATGATTTGATTTGATTTGGCATTCATATTTACCGAATGTTTATTATGAAAAATAGTTCACGAAGGGTATGCATAAAATTAATAAAATACATTACAAAACCACTGTAAGGCAGCCATCCAGAAACAACTGTTTTACCTGTGCTATACGGTAACGGCGTAATTTCGAAGATAAAGTAACAAAGAAAACAATGCCGATTGAGTTGTTATTGTAATATACAATATAGCCGAATATTACAGTAAAAAATGAGAATGTTATGGTATAAAATAAAGTACAGTAATGAATACGTATTGTTCATTACGTCCATTTTTGTAGCTGAATTTTATTTTCACAATGTTTTATCGAAAATTTTTATTTTAATTCATAGATTTTTATAGAGGTTAATAATTATAATAGATCAATGTAATTAAATTAAAAAAAAAAAGTTAAAAAAAAAAGTATATACGAAGTCATATCCTAACCGATGTTTCCATAGTTAAGGGTCCGGAAATTTTAGGGCCGTTTTTCTTGAGTATAATTGAATACAGCGTGTTAGTATTTTGTGATGAAGACACGTAATCAGTTTCACACAAGCAATATGGTACAAATCGGTGTCCCGAAGCCCGTGCCTTCCTCTTGTTAGCTACAGCAATATGGATCTTAAGTGCCTTAAACTGATTTAACTTTTTATAGAAAAAGGTCACTATAATTATTTTCTTTCAAAATTAAAAATAATTTGCTTATAAAAAATATTTTTTTTTTACATTAAGCATGATCTTAGCATATTAGAATAATTTTATTTCCAAAGCCTATCTTGTTTTACCTTTTACATTTTATCAAAAACAACTAGCCGTTTAATAATTTTGCATTTAGGACTGTTGTAACATCTAGTTGTGAACTACTTTTTTGATTGCAATCGACTGGGCACTAATCGATTTACATTTCTTTAAAGAGTAATAAAGGGACTTTTACTCTATTCTAATATTTCAGGTAAGATTGTTGAATTAATACCTGCATAAATATTTGATGTCAATAGAAACTAATATTTCAGCAAATGTATAACTTTCCACTTTATTAAAGAACTGGAGAATCGTATCTCACTTTCAAATGAAATGTTTAAATAAAGTGCAGAAAAAAATGTGCATACATTTAATAGGCGTACAAGGAAGTCATCTGGTGTCCACATCAGATTTTTTGTAGTTGTTTATAAGTTTTAAGTCCACCTTTTCTAGGCTTAGACGGTAAAACTGTGGTCGTCGGTTTTTATAACAGAATTGTACCATTCCTGATGCGAATTTATTAGATGCATATGGTGTAAAAGATTAAGTAAAATTAAATAAAATTTCTACGAAGAAATATGTCGTCCTTCATGTCCAACAACAAGAGTACACGAAGATTTTTGTTAACAAATATCTGTCGCATAGAAAAGGTTAAGAGATATAAATATCTAGGAGACACAATCTAAGAAAATTGGTTAGAGAAATTTGCAATAGAAGATAGGATTCATATAATGCAAGGAGGGTGTGATCAGACTAGGAATATCTATAACGAAAATTGCTTATCAAAAAATGCAAAAATAACGGGTTATAATACTGTAATTAAAACAAAATTTTTATATTCTTGTGAATGCTTATCAATCTATATATATAAAAATGAATGTTTGTCTGTATGTCTCTTATGCCTTATACATAATATAAAATTTTACATTTTTTAAATTCGTCCAGAAGATTTCGTAAGTAAAAAAGTACGTAAGAAAAAATAAAAAAACCTGAAGATCTCGCAGGCAAAAGTATTTAAGCTCTGTCACTTTTTCTTAAGTTGCCAGAAAAAGGACTGTGAAAAAGTGCATTAGTGATTAAAGTGTAAAAAAATAGTGTTTAACAAACTTACATATGGTTATGTAATTAAGATAACAAGATTTTATTAAAAGTTTGGGAGTTGGCGCAAGCTCGCGAAGGTTTCTGAGCTAGTTTGGACCCGCTAGGTGGCGCTGGGGTCGAAATATTTCGAAAAATTGTATTTATGGTCCGAATTAGCTCATATTTGTCCAAAACTACAAAGTATTGGTCGACATACAATTAATCACATGTAATCGTATAGCGCGGGCGAAGCCGCGACGGGGATGCTAGTTAATTATAAATTAAAATTGTTAAAGAGAAGAATTATTAGGAAAATATTAAATCCACTAAAACCATCGAAGGCTAGAAAATAAGAAAAAATAGTGAAGTATATAAGACAGAAACAATTTCGAAAACAATGAGAAAAAAAAGACTGATTTTCATTGGGCACTTATATAGAATGAATGAGATCATTAACGAAACAGATTAAAAACAAGCTGAATCCAAGAAATCAAAAATGATTTAGAAAGAAGTAACATAAAAGAGGATGAAATAACAGAAAAAGATGAGTTTTGAAGGAATGTGAGAAAAATAGAAGGATTCAAAGACGGAATAGATAAGAGAACTGGAACTAATGTTCGAGGAAAGGAAAATAACATAGCGAAAAGATGAAAAAGAACTGGAAGTTAAGGAAACAATAAAAAAAGAAGGAAATGAAATTGTCACGTGGTCCTTAGGCGGCCATAATGAAGAAAAAAATATTGTACGTAATACTGACGAAATGTAATAATATAAAAGGGTTTTAGTCAAATTAAGGAAATCATTTTTAATATTCCATGAATGGTTTCATGAATTCAAGAAACTACAAAAGAATCTAATACTAAAGTAAGCGTAGAAAATAATTTTATAATTTAAAATTGAATCTGAAAATTATAATAAAAATTTGTAAATTTAAAAATTTAATAAAATAACTTTGGTAAATAATAAAATTATTTTTTTATTAATACGGTAACTAGCAGAATTAATAAACTGACGGTTTCAAAGCAAAATATATCATTAGAAAACTAATTAATTCATTTTACCTAAAACAGTAAATAAAAATTACCTTTGATGTAATATCTTGTTTATTCATCATGCGTGTACATGTATTCAATCATATATAAACAGAGATGAATTTCAGGAATATTTATTATTAATTAATATTTTATAAGCATTTAATTAAAATTTCAATGTCAAATTAAATTCAATATTATATAAATGAAAAAAGATTATTTTTAAAAATTCAATAAACGAAAAAAATAATTCATCAGAATCATAAATCACTTACTGCTGAAATATTATTTATTTAATTATATTACAATTTAATTTTTGATCTAAAAACAAGTAATAAAAAACAAATATAATAAATTAAATATGACTAAAAACATATATTAATTTATATACCTTTAAAAACCGCAATAAATACAACAATAACAAATTATGTAAATGGATACCTTTAAGTAAAAGGGACGATTCAAAAACAAATATTAATTGTTTTATAATTCCAAAGTTAGAAACCACCTTTAGAAAAAGTTATTGATTAAGCTATCTTTTAAACTAAATTAATTTATTTTAAAATGACAACCTGCAATTCTTTCAATATATAAAAGAATTTAAGAAAAAAAAGTTTACAATCAGATTTTGTAAACATATTATAAATTAAATATTGCATACGGCGATTTCTTTGTTGATAAAACAAATGTATGTAGAAGATTAAAAATTGATTTATTATCAAGCATTTTGATAAATTTTTCAAATTCATCAAAGCAAGTTTTTCATTAGCTTTTGTTAATAATCTTTTTTTAAACATGTTACATGTACAGAGTAGATGTTTGATCAGCGTGCAGCACGTTTTAATTTTATTAAAATCTGTTAAAAGGATTATAATAAATTCGCTTTAGAGACTAATATAAATGTACATTTTTTAATATTTTTGTAGTATTTTTAACCTGATTTAACAAGATTAGTATAATTTAAAATGATTGATTAATTCCATGAGATTTAATCTATTGTTCCTTTTCCTCCCCCCCAAGACCTCTAAGAATGGTCCAGCAGTTACGCACTGCGCATCCTCAGTGGTTGCCGAGCATCTAACCTCCCGGGATCCCACAGGATCCGGCGAAGCCGTCCCCTGCGAAGGTCGCTCATCCAGTAGGCCGGGACTCTGTATTTTCTTTGTGCCATGCCTCAAACCAGTTCCCCTCCAAGGAGGGGATTTAGCCGGGTCTCCGATCTTTTCAGTTTTCCCTCAACTCAAGGGGTTTCCGGTCAATCATCGAGAGCGGCCTCTCTCGAGCAGGGTTACCCTTGTATTTCCCTACGTCCAGTATCTGTCCCCATCCCACTCCTTGGCGTCTATCTCCTTGATTTGTGTTATTTTGGTTACCATAAAGGCTACGTTATCCCATTCATGTTTTACTTTTAGCATTTACTGTAGCGTGTTTTCCGGATGCAATTGACTTATTCCAAATGAGTGCCTAATCTCGTCCGATCTGTATATCGAGTGTTCTAACGAATCAATTCCGTTACAGTATCGGCAGTCTGGGGGTCATCCGCCTACCAAAACGATGGAGGTAAGCCACAAACTCACCATGTCCAGTTAACAGTTGTGCGAGATGGAAGCCCACCTCTCCGTACCCCCTGTTTATCCATTTGCTGACTTGGGGAATTATCCTTCTGGTCCAGCTTCCAGTGTTAGATGTTTCCTACTATGCCTGCCATTCAAGCATCTGTCTTTTAGCTTCACTTCTAGGTATCCCACAGTTAACTCGTCTGGAGCATCAGACTCCTACGCCCGACAGGGGGTATTCCAGCTATGACTTCTACTGCGTTTTTAGATACCGTCTTACATGCAGACACAATTCGTACCGCAGCTCTCCTCTGCAGAGCAGATACCTTATTTAGGTTCTTCTTCTTATCAAAGGCCTCGGCCCACGCCGGTACCGCATATAAAATAACTGACAGTGCAACTGACAAAATCAGTCTCCTTTTCGACGAACATGGACCCCTGTGTCTGGTCATGAGCCTGCTCAGCTTACCAATCACAGCCTCGTCTCGCTGCGTTACCCTGTTCAAGATCTCCGTATATAGCCTACTGGTTTGCAACCACACGCCTATATATTTAATACATCTAGACGTGGAGATTATCGTGACACCTACTCTTTTCTCGTACTCGTATTTCTCTGATTCTTCTCCTGCCTGTTAAGGTGACCGCCAATGACTTATTAGGCGCTAACGTCAGTCCTCTCCCTTTAAGCCTCTCCCTAACATCAGGCCTCTCCCTCCCCTTTAAAGGGGTATTCACACTGAGTTATTTTTTTTCACAGCTAAAATTATGCATCCAATAATGATTATCATCATTGGATGCATAATTTGATGATGATAATCATTATCATCATTGAATGATAATCTAATCAGGATGGATGGAATATTACCTACTTGAACGTTACATATTCAGACATATAGCTAATATAAGTTTCTGTTACTTACGTATACCAGAGTCTTAGTCTTTTCTTAAAAGTGAACATAGACGATTGCTAAATTAAATTTAAAGTCAGTTGTCTGTTGATAATATTATTTAAACAGGAGAAAAATATTAATAATTAAAAGCAAGACTGCCAAAAAAAAATTGCTGACAAACATTGTTCATTGTTCTTTAATATATATATATATATATATTTATACAGTATATGAAACTCCCGCTAACGTTAGGATTTCAACGCGGGGTCATACATCTATATCGATTCAGCCGTTGAGCTGCTTATGGTGGAAAAAACATACATACTTACACCCTAAACACATTACACTCCTCTTTTGGGCAGTCGTATAAAAATTAAAAATAAATTTAATAAAAAAGGTAGGTTTTCAAATAATATTGCAATTAGACCGAAGCTATTGAAATAAATTAATTTAAAAAAAAATACGAGCCTAATTCTGAAATAAATAACAAACCAAAAATATTTTAAAAAAATTTGTTTTATATAAATAAAAATAAAGTAGACATGATTTCTCATAAGTTGTTTGGAAGTTCAATACCTTAAAATTTATGAAGTTTTTAACTAATAAAACAGATTTTTTTTGCGGTATACAGGTTTTTACGAAGTGAAACCCAGTAATTTATGAACTGTGACCGGAAAAGCAGGTTTCAATGGAAATATATTTCCAAATTTCCAAGTAAAGTTTAATGCTGAAATTGGAACGCACCCAGTATATTCAAACGTTGATTTACTATTATTGTCAAATTTTATTACAAAAGATCAAATGGCTTATGATTTTCTATATGTAAAATATATATATATATATATATATTATGACATCAATGCATTCAAAGCATGATGTCATCAGAACTATCTCTATTATGATTCCAATGTCTCTGTAAATCTATTATGCATAAATCTGGGCTTATTTATGAAAAAGCAATTTTTGAAAATAAAAACTTTTGAATTTAGTCAATTATAATCCTGAAATTACACTTTATATAATTTAACTTAAAAAAAATCGTTGAAGGCAATGTGGTTTTTTTTTTTTGTTTAAATGAACTAGTTGAACTGTAAAACGTAAAAATTTGCAAAAAAACCCGTTACCGCATTTGTAATCTAAGTATATTTGAAATACGTTTGTATGTGTGTCGTACGTTTTGGCTTTATATCTCAGGATTAACCGAACCGTTTTTCTTCAAGCTTCGCTCAAATTTTTCTATATATGAGGCATTGATCATATTTTTTTTTCAAATTTCGTTTAGGGATAGGAGATTGTAAAGAAGAAATTAATTTCGTGTTTCTTCATAGGCATTTTAACAAATTGCCACATTAAAGAAAATTTGTAACATCCAATGTATAAATAATTCAAAAATTTCTTTACCAAAAAACTAACCCCTCACCTCTTAAAATTTAAATAAATGTTTCTTGTTCTTTTGTTCTATCTCCCTTCGGTTTACATATTTTTCAAAAACGTTTTGAAAGTTTATTCGAGATGTGAGATAACAACTGTTTAGAGATGTTAAATATTTCCAAATCGTCTTACTTCCTTTTCACCCTTACATGATCTCTCCAAGTTAAACGGCGATCAAGGTAAAAGCCCGGTACCTTACCTTACTGGCATTAGGTATTCTGCACCATTTAAATGAACTTCAGGGCAAATTTTTCTTCCCATCGTAAACGTTATGTGGCTGAACTTTGTCTAATTTACCTTTATTCTCCATTTACGCAGCCGAACATTGATGATATCCTCCTAGGTTATAATTTCTCCTAAGCTATATTCGAGCTGTCGTCAACCGCCAAGATTATTTATTTAGTATTTGCATATAACGCAAATGCGGCACTATCTGAATTAGGTAGACCAGCATGTAGACCAGGAATAAAACCGGTCCCAGAACTGTGCTCTGAGGACCTTCTGAGTTATTTTTGTCAAAAATAATTATCCACGTCCAAAAAGGCCGCCGAACAATACCTTTTCTCTTCTAGAAAACCTGACGATAACACTAGTAACTGTGTGGACTTGTTCCACTTTTGAATGACCATCCCTAAAGCCGAAATTGATGTTTGGGTATCACTCCTGCATGATTTTAAACATAAAAACACCTGGATCAAGAAATCGAAATTTTTTAATAACATCTTTTTAAATTTGTAGTTTAAATACCGCATAATTAAGTCGTTAATATTTTAAATTCTATTCATTTGAAATAATAATTATCAAGTGAAAAGTCGGGAAAGTTAAGCAATCTTTTGCCAGTTTTTTTAAAATTAAAACGTAATGTACTTTTTTTTCAGTATTAATTTTTATGTAGTTTTAAAAGAATGAAGTCAGAAATATTAAAAAAAACAAAATTTTATTTTATTCCATATTCTTCTTTTTTATTAAAACAATTATTATCGGAAAATCACGTTCGCAGTGGTATTTAATAATCTGTTTCACTTTTAAAACGGTGCAAGTCGGAATGAATAGTCTATTTAAAAATATATGTAAATAATAGTATTCTATACAAAGATAGAACAGGTTTTTCTTTTAAAATTATGTTTTAAAAATGATTCTTTGTATCTATTCGTCATATCACGTAAAATTTGGAAAATTTCAGTTTTTTAGATTGAAAAATTTTTCAAGCCACATTATTTATGAGTACAATACGTAAAAGATATTGTACTCCACTAATAATCGTTGTGTTTGTCTTAATAATAAAGACAGTACAAATCATTAAATATTTACCAAAAATAAAAAGAAATAAAAATCCCTTTCGGCACGCCGGAAGGCAGATTTCACCGGTGCTAAGTAGGGGATAAAAAATAATTGCACTTTAAAGTTAAGAAAAACTTCAAATAACAATATGACAATAGTTGCACGTGAAAAAAAGTTTCACATGTTACCATACGACAAACCTCATCTTACAATTTCAGCAAATCCCTTGTCGTAAGGGTTGGTCATATCAATAATTGTTTCAGACAAAAGTTTTAAATAATGTTTAGAGGACTAATAACCACTTTAAATCGATTCTATACTGTGCCTATTAAGGAAGGTATGATTTTTTTTGTCTTCAAAACCCCATTTTTTCCACCCTCTGGGCCAATGAATGTGATACTAAAACAATTCACTTAGATAAGTTTTAAGCCCTTATACAAAGAATAGTAGGAACTTTAAACGAATTCGATATTTTACTTAATAAGAAAGTTACAGTGATATTTTGTTTTTTCGAAAAAGCCCCCATGATCCGATTTTGCTCATTTACGAACTCGACCGAGATTTTGGATTGTTATATTTTATCAATTTTAAAGCGATTGGCGCAAAAATTACATCAGTTATTTGATGCTTACAGAGCGAATTAAGTATATATTACATTTGGGAACCCCTAGAATATATTTACGTTTTGGGCAATGGCTGCAATAAGTGTTGATAAAAAAAGATAAAGGCAGTGTATGAGATTGGAAAAAGCTGATATACCAGTATAAACATTGAATATTTGCAACCATCTTTATAATAATATTGTATTTTTATCTATTCATCTAATGACAACGAAAATTTAATCGTGGTATTTCTGCAAGTATGAAGTAGATAAGTTTACCAGAATATCCCGTACCTGAAGGCCACCAAATATACTGTAATTTAATATGCATTAGTCTATTAGTATACTATCATTATCTATTAACATAGTAACTGAATCTAATTATATTACGAATAATTAGCCTAAAGGTTATAAATTGACGAGGCTTAATTTAAACGGTTAGCGTAAACATGATATGTATATAACGATAGTTTTCATGGTTAATTGACTACATTAAACTAAATAATTACTCTATTTCTGCTATTAATAATATAGATAAATTAGGAGTAATTTACCCGGTTAAAGGAAATGTAAATAAAGTCCTTCCGTTTTACATTCTATCATCATTAAGCTCGAAAATACGTTTTGTCTGTACATTAGTACTGGAGTAGAATCAGCATTGTAACTGACACCTTTAAAACTGTATACGTGTCTCACAATGAAGATAGAGTTTACAGAACTGTTCATTTCTCATAACAAATTAAACAGTTAGTGCTTTTTAACGTAAAACGATTTAAAATCCGCTTACAATAAGTGAGTAACACGATCAAAGTAACGGAAGTCCTTTAATTCAGTATTTCACAGCACACTATTGAGTAAAAGATTTTCATAGTCAAAATATTTTCATTAAAATTTAATAGGAACTACACTATAATTACAAATAATGTTAGAATGAATTTATTTCTTGATATTTTCCTTATTTCATAAAAATAATAATTTTATGATCGGAAAGTACACCGTGATATCACATTTATTAGTAAGTATATTCTGTGATCTTTTAAGTGATTGAAGTTCTTGAAATAAACATCAAAAAGCCTTTGTATTTCAACAAAGTATAATCCATTAAACTTTCTAAGAAAATAATAATACCTAACCTTAACAAATATAAAATAAAAGTATTGAATAAAAAAAGAGAAGTGTGTCAGAAATTAAAGATTTATTTAAATTAATCAATAAACACGTTCTAAAAGTAAAAGTATTTGCTTTTTTTTTAGTTACATCAATTAATAAACAAACGAAATAATAAAAATGCGTTAAAAATGATACGTGAATACGTGTAGGTTATCGCTGGAAAGTTGGTCTTATCACCAGCACACTATTCATCTATAACAGAAAGCCTAAGCAACAGTTTTAAGACGTATAAAAGTCAAAAGTTAAGTAGTATAGGATTTAGTTCTTTATCCCTCAAAATCATATAAAAGGGATTAATTTATTCAAAAGCAGTTTTTTTTTTTAATAAGCTGTACAAAAGAGTATTTATCTAATAAATTATATTTATTTAAAATTAATTTAAAAAAAAAACATTAATAAATAAAATTTTGCCGACTTCTGTGGCTGGGTAAGTAGCGTTTTGGCATTTCGTGCGGAGGTCCCGGGTTCGAATCCTGGACAGGCTGGCTTCTTTTCACATGCTATCAATTTCCACGGAATAATGATCACAGATGCTGATTCCCACTCTTTTTACCAAAAAATAAAAATTAATATAAGAATAGATCAATAAGTTATTTCATAATAACTCTCGAAAATGTCATTAAAATTATTTAATATTTTAGAAAAAAAAATGTGTCACGGTTCTTAATGTGTTGATCGTCGGAACTATTTGAGGTTAATTAGGTTAGTAATTTAATTTTAGAGGTTATAGGACGCCTATACATATTAGTTAATTACATTAAAATTATTCTATCTGAAGTTTTCCGAATAATATTATTTATTGCTAAAGGTTACATATATTTCTCTTATACTGAAATTCTAAAAAAATCTATTAAATTGATAAATTTGGATACTTAAGTAATATCATGAATCACAATATGAATTTAATTTATTTTAAAATCTATATATCCATTTTCACTAATTTTGTGTACAGAGGAATGGATTTTTCTTGTATACTAATTATATCAATGTTTGAGATAATAATAATAATATTCGGTTTAAATCTAAGATCCAAATCCAGTCGTTTTTTTTTTTTTTTAGCCGACTCAGTACATAAAACGGAACTTGTTTTGCTATTATTAAGTAAAAATAATGGAAATTAATTCACACAATAAATAAAAAATAACAATAATAAAATTCTGTTAAAATAATATCTAAAAATATAGGTATATGTGTAATTTTGTAGGTATAAATACACGCAGTATCAAAAAAAAAGAAGGTTTTTCATCATCTTTTTGAAACTGTTTATTAAGTGACCTTTTTTGTTATTAGTTAACATTTTATTTATAAATGTTTTCTTTAATTACTAAATGTTTGTTATTACATTGCGACCCCGCTGTAATGCAGTTCAAAATAACGCGGATACTTTTATAACGCGGATAGAAGAATGTCCCTCAAAAATAAAACAGTTATCAGATATAAAAACTCTTATTTTTAGTGGGTATAAATTTAGATATAAATATGTATGTTTAAATAAATCAAAAAAAGGTTAATATTTTAAAAAATCGGTATTATTTTATTTTTTCTACTCCCCCACCACCAAAATCAATTTCCAAGAAAATGATTTGATTTTTCTACGATTACTAAGTTAAATGGAAAAAATTAAAAAAAAAATTCCAATACAAATAAACTAAAACTAAGAAATATGTTCAATCAATAAAAAGTTATCTGAGATTTCTTTTTTGTGGTGGGGATGAATTACGATGCAGTTTTTAGGATTATAAGTAATAAATGCTAATTATTTTATCTTTTAATAATAATATTACAATAAAATTGTAAGTTTAAACAAAGTAAAAAAGGTTTTGAAAATAGACATTTTTAAGCTTTGACCGGCACTTTTTACCTCCGGGACCACCGTTAGGAATTACTTCAGAGGATGAGATGAATGACAATTAGCATGTGAAAATGCCATGCGTGACCGGCTTTCCCGCACCTAAATTATAATACTGCACCTAAATTATTTTTTTGGATTCTTTTGCCCTAATACTATGCATAGTTAGAAAGAAAAAAATTCCGTTAACAATACAACAGCTTTTTTCGATTTTTGGGGGAGAAATTATGAAGAAAATTTTTTTAAAATAACGGTACGATAAGTTTGTCCGTATGTTCTGAGCTTAATATAAAGTGGTGTATGTTAGCAAAAGTTTGGAAAAATGAAACTCAAAGAAACTAACTACCCCATCCTCTGGAGATATTGACTCCAAAATTTTACCAACAAATTGCCCCCAAAATTTCATCAAAATCGGTTTAACCAGTTAAAAGTTACTAAGCTTAAAACACGCTAACATATACGTACGGAAATTACCCATGCATTTTTTTTTTTTGGGGGGGTCATAAAACGTCAAAAAATGCAAAAAACCCATCCCCCATTTTCTGATTCATTATCATACTTTCTTGCAGCGTAGCTCTCTAGAGCTTTGTCAGAAACTTCATTTGCGTATAATAAAACTCTACATATGAAAAAAAACTGAATCAGACGACCATTAATAATAACAGCAAATTATACAGAAGAGTGAAAAGAAAACTGTCTGAAAATCGTGAACAGGAAAATGGTTTTCAGTAAACGCAAACTTACTTCATATTGTAAAATAACAATCCGAAAACCATATGTATTAATTACTTGTGAAATGCGAGTAATAACTGCTTGGTGGAAATTTGTTCTTAAATAATGAGTTTATCTTGCAACTTTAAAGTATGTTTAACAGAAATGAATCATACTTGACTATTATGAAAGTTATAAATACATGTTCATGTATTTATAACAGAGCATAATATAAAAATGTTCTTTCATAATATATTATTTACATAACTGCAATTATAATCTTTTAATTTAAAATAATTACAATTCTTCAGTCATTAAAAGGAATACATACTAAAGTTTTAGAAAAATTATTCTGCTCATTTTAATAAAGCTTTATTTCATAGAGTGTTTTATGACTATTTTTTAAAATTAAAATATCTAATAGATAACATTTACATTTCGGCCTTTCATCCGGAGTTCCCGGGTTCGAATCTCGGTCAGACATTGCATTTTCACACACACTATAAATCTTTCATCTTATTCTCTGAAGCAATACTAATGGTGGACTCGGAGGTTAAACAAAACAAAAAAAGGTAACATTTACATAAATACATACATAATTAAAAAATTATGAAGAATTATTCAGTTAATCGTAATCATATATTTCATTACTGTCATTGTTATATTCTCCTTTTATCTCATCTTGTCTGTGGCTATTTCACTGAATTATATACAGTATATATTCAATTGGGTAAAGTGATCTAAATCAACGCAGATTTGAAAAACATTAGCTGTTTAATTATCGAGTGTAATTAGATGGGCATCTGGTTTCATTTGCAATGCTATAGTTTAATCATAGTTATTTATTTTTCTCTGTTATTAAACAGATGTAGAAATGATTAGGATAAAATTATTTTTAGTTCTACTAAAATTATATAATAGGTATTACAACAGACAAGTAAATATATTAAAAAAAAAATCTTGCACGTTCTGGGTAAGAAGCCCGTTTTTTCGTTAATTTATTTTGGTTTTAATATTTTTTATTGGTTTAATATTGTTATATATGGCGCAAATAAGAAACGTCAACGTTCCAAAATAACATACCGAACCACACTTCTAACTTGCCCGCTCAAATCTTTTCTACATTGAATTGAGTGAACTTGGTGAATGACTCAACCAATCTTCATCAAATTTTCACATGGACAACATAAAATATACTACTACGGCATATCTAAATTTCAATGAAATTGATAAAATAGTTTTGAAGATTTTCGAACCAAAAAATGTTATACATATACGAGTGTTATGTTTAAAGTAAAGACCGCCGGGAAATTTCTCTCCTTAATGTTGGCAAACCTGTGTTGTTTATGGCCACGCTAGTAATGTACACACTGGATTTTTGTCTGTAAGTTGTCGCGTTGTAGTATCTTTGTTACGTGTGAGTTATTACGTTATAAAATGAACAGGAAAATCGATGTTGCCGCCTACTGTGAAATACGTGGTCATACGTTTTTTAAACCATCAAAACGTTAACCGAATGTGATCAGCTTTGGGATTTTTGATGCGCTATACAGAAAAAGGTGATGAGTCTCTTAATTCAATTGTTACCGGCAATGAAACATGGATTTCGTATTACACGCCAGAGAGAAAACGTCTATCAAGTGAATGGCGTCACCCTCAATCACAAAACAGACCGACAAAGGTCAAGCCACAGCCATTTGGACGCAAACTGATGGCCGAAGTCTTTTGGGATCGGTTTGGCATACTGCTAATTGATTTCATGCCACGTGGAACGACTAATTCAGAAGCTTACTGCGAAACTCTACGTAAGTTATGGTGCGCCATTCAAAATCGGCAACGTGAGCAGCTGACCGACGGAGTCGTCCTGCTGCACAATAATGCACGTCCACATGTTGCAGAACCGACACGTGATTTACTGAGAATATTTGGGTGGGAAATTTACGATCACCCTACCATATAGTCCGGACTTAGCTCCATCTGATTACCACTTTTTTGGGAAATTGAAGGAATTTTTGAATGGTAAGCAATTCGCAGGTGTCGATGAACTTAAAATTGCTGTTAATCAGTGGCTAAATGGACTGGCGGCAGAAGAATACAACGAGGGTAAATTGAAGCTGATATATTGCTACGATAAATGACTTAATTCATGTCGCGATTACATAGAGAAGTAGTATAATGTATGCAGTGTAAGAGAAATAAAAAAATATTTATAAAGTATTCAGAATAAATTCTTTTACAATGAAATGGTCTTTACTTTAGAGATAACCTCTCGTATACAGAGTGTTTATATAAATACAGTTTCAAGAATTCAGGGGATGGGTCCCCACACTGAAATAAAGAAATATATATTAGCATTTCTCGTCGTCGCTTCGCTCCGCGAAGTACATAATCAGAATTTGAATATTAAAACAAAAATTAATTCCTCATCGCCAAGCTTGTTTAATTTTTTAATTACAAAAAATGAGTAATTATTCAAAAATATAAAGTATCTTAAAAAGAAATGAACACAGACAGTACGAAATATACATGAATTGAAAAAACATATAGAAAGATAGCTGGTCAGGTAGGTTGCCTCCTAGAACCCCCCCTTCCCTTCATGTACATTAAACTCTGTACGGTGGACAGAAAGAAAATATCACTTGTAGGGTTGAATATTATTCGTATAAAGAAAACAAAATGGATAATCATGTCATTCTAGTTACGGAATATTTGTTACATTTGATAATTACTGTATAATTTATGGAAATGGCTTATGACTCATGTAACACTAATTTTAATCATCAAGTTATAACATACAGGCAATATATCATAACATAGTTAATATTTCAAAGAAAATTGTCCCATTTTTCTTCACAACACAGCTAATTTTCACCCTTGCTGAACAGAGGAAATTTGTCATTTGTAAGAATATCTCCTGTATTTTAGTGAGCTTGGCATGTTGATATATAGCTTAATGAAGAAAGCATCAGGAAACCACTTTATTTCTCACTCATTCTAATAAGCCCGGCGTAGAATGGTTGTTATTCTTGAAAACGGCAATGTCCGAAAATAACATTCCCGTTTTCAAGCAATGAAAACGGCAGTCCTGTGACTCCTGTTACTACCATTACGGTTACGTACGTAATATATAATTTATACATCACATTATAAATAATTTATACATTATTAGATGTTTAATTAATGAGAATAGTGAATTCTTAATACGGAGTAATCTTTAATTCGGTTGCGCGTGTGACAGATAGTTGGGAAAGTTTATTTGTTTGAACTAAGACGGAAATTATACTTTATTTAATATAGTTGTAGTAGAATTCAAAATACAATTAAAAAACATATTCATCAACTACTGACTTCGTCTGTAGTGTTAATTACAACTGTAAAATTCGTGAAACCTAAAATTTTAATCAACTGCAAATTGGTTAATATTCGGTTAACTGTTAAAGAGACCGCGACAATATTTCTGGATAAAATAATGTTTAAAGAGATAGTATTACAGCATCCTCTCACATCATGTACAGTCATAGCAAGAGTGGTTTAAGCGCTCACCAATTACAGAAGTAGGTTATAGCTTAAAGAGAAGGGTTATGGGGAGAGAGATGAAAGTCGCGTTGAACTGCAGTGCACGGGGCAACTAGACGCACATTATTAGCCGCAAGGCGCCACCGGCTTGCAAAGGGATTAACCTAACCTAGGCTACACCTACAGATCTTCTAATCAGCTTTTAAATGGATTACGATCTGAACATCTTTTAATTTTCTTTTCTTAACTTAAAAACATTGACTTAATTTAAAGGGTTTATTTTTCAACCACAAATAGGACTGACATCATTTTCATTAAAAAAAAGGAAGAATATTGTGTAGCTTTATAAAAGATATCCTGTTATCTCTTTTAATCTAACCGACCTTTAATTTGAAATATAACGAATACATATATAGAATCATGGCAGCTCGCTTTTAACTTTTTCATTTATAATATTAATCCTAAAAGAGGTTTAGGCAACTAAATAAAAAACGATGAAGCTTTTTGAGATTCAACTGTGGTGGGATGTTGTTATATGCGTTGGTGAATTTTCTATAGAGTAACCACGCCAGAGGCAAGATTTAAAAAAGTTATTATCTTCGTTGTTATAAATATAGACTTATTTTTTCTGTTTATAATTATTATTATTATATATTTCGGTTTTCGTAATCCCATTTTATTCGTACAATACAAATATGATGGGATTTTAAATGTTAAAAAACCTTTTACATTCTACTTTTCATACGTGAACTTAGGAGAATAAATTTTAATTTCTAACTTAATTTTTTACGAAAGTAGTATATATGCTTAGTTAATACAAAGTTTTAGAATATTTTTATAAAAAATAAAAGCAGTAGTAGATTGAAAATTACATTTTTTTCAGGACAAATAACTTCGTTTTTAATGTCAAAATACATATTTTAACTTTAAAAATATATTTTTCATCATAATAAAATAATTTATAGTCTGATTTGTACATGCATTTTATTTAAATTTATTAATTTTATACATAGAAATTTTTTATACAAGACTGCCAAAAAAATGAATGTAATCTATTTGTGTATGTATGTATGTTCCACCATAGCAGCTAAACGGCTGAGCCGATTTAGACGTATGACCCCTCATTGGAATCGTTACATTACCAGGAGTGTCATCGGCTGTGTGTGTATATATATATATAAATAGTGATTTGTCGATTGAAGAAAAAACTTTAATTGAATCCAATAAATGAACTGTAAGCAGCTATCCCTGTGTGAGCTGTGTTTAAAGTGAATTATTCGAATCAGTCGAATGAATAATATAACAAAAATAATAGATTATGTAAATTTACGTTAAATAAAATAAAATTAAAAAATTTCTATATAATGGGTTTCCTGTGGGTACTGCGTATGAGGCTAGAGTGATGAAGAGGCTAGACCAATCATTCCCATCAACCGGTAATAAAAGGGGTATCTCTGGGGCACTATTTTGGAAGATGCAATAGGGTGTTCTTGTAATATCTTTGCAAACAATCATCCGATTTTCAAAATTCAAACGGGGTATTTGATAGTAGGTTGAAAGCTAACCTTTGCATGCATCAGGTACACTCTCGAACTAACAGTTATTCTAACGGTTATTAGGAAATATTTTCACAATCAATCTTTCGATTTGAAAAATTCAAATAGGGTATTTGCTAGTATAATACAAAATCACGATGAAATCAAACCAGAACATAAATTAATTGCTATACTCAGAAAAAGAGCTTATTTACACGACTGCCCAAAAAGGAGTGTAATGTATTTAAGGTGTACGTATGTATGTATGTTGGTTTCATAGTAGCAGCTCAACGACAACCGATATAGATGTATAACCCCGTGTTGGAATCCTTACGCGGATTTCATATATATATATATATATATGATTTATTGCCAATTTAACAACGTTATTGTACGTCAAACGTAAAAAGTGTGTTTTTTGACCCTATTTTTGGCGATTTACATGGGATATCTTAAAAACTAAGAGAGATACAGTTCTGGGACCTATTTTTTCGATTTCCCAGCTCAAAAACCATAAGAAACAATTGAATTTTCCTTTTAATTGACCTTCCCAGAATTTCAGAAATCCTTAATTTATCCGGAGTAACTGAAACTCGGGCGAAATCTTTCAGCCTGTATAACCGCCAACGAAGCGTTTTCGGACCTATGTTTACATGAACTTTTTTCTTATTTTTAGCCTCTAGAATGAGTTGTCAAAGTATTTCCCTATCCTCCTGAATATATAAATTGTTTAAATATATTTAAACATATTTACACACACACACATATATATATATATATATATATATATATATATATATATATATATGTGTGTGTGTGTGTGTGTGTAAATATGTTTAAATAAATTTAAAAAAATTGAAAAAGATTATAGTATACACAAATATTATACACCAAATTGTCACCCGCATGCTCTTTAATTATCCTATATTAGTAATTATCGTGTATTAAAGAGAAATATTTGTGATCAATGTTTGCTTTTGTTTTGCAGTCGTGTTTTTTATTTTTTAAGATTTATCTCTCGTTTCTTATAATTAAACTTACAATAAACCGCATGTAAAACGTATTAAACAAAAATTAAACTTTTAAAAGGTAGAAATTATTAAGTTAATCGATGTTTTTTGATAATAAAAACATAAAATTAAATAGATAAATACCAAATTATTTTCGTAATAATGTGTTGATAATCTTACGTTTTTAATGAAAACTAAATAACGCATAAAACGTACGATGAAGTATATATTCAAAAAATAATAATGAATTCTTTAGTTGAAATGAAATTTTCTTTCAAGATATAAGAATAAAGATTATTCCAAGAATAAAAATTCAGTAAAATTTGTTTTGGTCTTTAATGATGAGTAAGTTGCGTACTGTCAGATAACAAGCATCTAGAATTAGACTACACAATTTCATAAACACACACAGTAAATAAACGTTTGTAGCATTAAGGACACCAGGGTGTA
This sequence comes from Lycorma delicatula, assembly GCF_047948215.1. Taxonomy (NCBI): domain Eukaryota; kingdom Metazoa; phylum Arthropoda; class Insecta; order Hemiptera; family Fulgoridae; genus Lycorma; species Lycorma delicatula. Next base: position 38,900,585 of record NC_134456.1, read on the forward strand.
AAATTAGCTACCCTACTAAGGGACTGTCAGTGATTTTGATATAACACAAAGCTAACTTCAGTTGATGTTAAAAGTAACCTAAATTTCGGTTGTGTAACATTTAACATGACTACTGCTATTTCATATCTATATAACATAAACCAGTCTAAACCGAATGTAAACGCTAGTAATGTCACAAAACAAATCTGATTATTATTCTATAAATTTCTAAAGTTAATTTATCAAATACAGATTGTGTTATTTTCAGAAAATCGTCTATTGTTTATTGAATACCAAATTTGTGTACATATATTTTTCACCTGATTACATAAATCCAATTTGCACAAAATTATTTTTAAAAGAATGTTTTTTTTTCATTTAAGGTGTTTTCATTGTCATCAGTTTCTTTTTAGGTATACTTGTCAGTGAGCTTTATGTTGATGTAACTTTTTTAACTAAAACAATCCACTCAAATAATAAAGATAAAAGAACTCATTACAAGGGTCAGCACGTAATAACTTGTCCATGAAAAACTCTTCGTACAAAAATCTAGGAGTGATTTCGAAATAATCGAGAATGCTTGCTTTTTATAATATTTTCTAAATAACAAGCTTTTTATTATCTTATATTGCTAAAGCCCCTGGAATGTGCTTTAAACATGTAGCTTAAACTTGTTTTACAGATGATAGAACATGTTGCCTATAATAATCTTAAAAAAAGTTAAAGAGTCAAAGCTTAACTTCAAAATATTATTCAAATTTTTTTCTCTGGATACAATTTAAAATTGCCATTTGAGAAAATTTTTGGAATCTGTTTAATGTTTTGAACTTATTTGTAAATAAACCCTTAGTTAATTTTTTATCTCTTATTCTCTTTTCAAAGGGAAACATTTATACTTATAAAAATTATTTTGTATTATTTTTACAGTATATTTTATTGTTTTAACATTTTTATCACTTTATTTTATTATATATATATCTATAATATTTAGTAAAGAAAAAGATAAATATTATTTTTGAGCTTTCAGTCACACAATAAGAAAACAGTACGTGTTTGTATATATGCACTATATATATGCACTGTATATATGCACTATACATATGTCTATAAGTTTTCGTTCTTCTTTTACGCAGCATTGAAATATTTGCAAAATAAGGTATAATAGAAGTTTAGTTTCAATACTGAGGAAAAAATTAGAGAATAAGGCCAATGAATTTGATTAAAAGGTAATGTTTACAAATAACCAATAATCAGTATTATCGATAATAATCGTTAGCAATCATCACCTTCAAATTCTTGAAAATAGTATTATGTGACTGAAGATTGTGAAAATAACAATTGTATATTGAACTTTTAATTTTTTACCCAATTTTGGATTTTCAACCGTTCATAATGCAGCATTTCGATCCGGTTTTTTCATCAACCAATCAAAATACAGCATTTTTTTTAAATATCAGAATAAAGAATTTGTCAATCTTTAAGAATATTCTATTTTCTATTATGACTTTATTTCGTTATCAACCGTCAAATTTGAACGCTCTTATACAAAGAATATTGCTAAAAAAAAAAAATCGTTCCATTTGACAATTCTCGAGATAAATGGAAACGTTAAGAAATAGGGAAAAATGAAAAAAATTACCGATCGTTTTAAACTCCACAACCGTTAGATTGATTGAAAAAACCATATAAAAACTTTTCCGCCACGACAAATTGTTTCTTTTAAATCGTTAAACACGGTTCTTGACATAAAAATACGGAAAAATTCATTTAAACCCACATTATTTTTATAACACAACTAGCAGACCCGGCAATGCTTCGCTATTGCTAGATTTGAGTATATATATATATATATATATATATATATATATATAAATTAAATGAACACAATTGAAAGTTTGATAAAGCATTAATAAAATGAAGATTACTGAACTTCACAAAATTTAACCATCCCCTTTTTCCTTTTTCCCCTTTACCCTTTCCTCCTTTCTTTTTCTCTCTTTTTCCTTTTCCCAGATTCCTTTTCCATTTCCATTTTACCCACTTCTCCCTTTCCTCCCCTTTCCCTTTACTTACCCATTTCTCTTTTCCTTATTTCCTTTCCCCCTTCCTCTTTTATTTTTTCTCCTTTCATCCTCCCATTTCCTTTTCCCGTTTTTCCTTTTTTCCATTTTCCTAATTTTCCCCTTATTATTTTTTCTAGATTCCCCATCTTAACTTTTTATCTTCTTCCCGTCTACCTTTTTCGATTTTTCCATTTTGCCCTTTTTCCTCGTGGGTAAATCGGTTCAGTATTTTTTTAGTATACAACGGACACACATATCGGAAACACTGAAATGGTATCGTAAAATATTTAGTACAGCGTGTGTTGCTTTTACGTCCAGCAGTTAGCGCTATTTTTCAAAAAAGCATGTTTTTACCTGTCACAGGTGTAAAATCTTAGGAATATAAAAACACGCGCGTATTCAAATGCTACGTTGTATCAAAATTTCAAAGCAATCGGTTAAGAACTTTTGGAGATTTAAGATTTTGAAAAAACGAACATTTACATTTTTATTTACATAGATAGTTTACAAAGCCTCTTGGGAATTCAAATACTCCTCTAGTAGAAAGAACTGTGTAGAATAAACATTAAAAAAACTCACAAATTAAAAATACCAACAGTTGCTTTCAGCGGTTAAAATAGTGATCAGCATTCATTGACATTAAAAGCGTAACCCTTCATTGATAATCGTTATCATTTATAGTTCATAAGTCAGCGATAACGCATTTAAACGTGGAATTCCAATTAATGACTAACGATAAATTACTCGGGAACTACACGAGTACTCCGATTTACTCCGAAGAAGAATGTTTGAATGAATTATTGAAATTTAATAATTTAGGATTGTAAACGGCTGTAAAAAACGGTACTTCAAAAAACGTTTTGAATTCGATTCATGGTAGTTGAAAAATATAAAAATTTATTTAAATTCTAACATACTCAATCAGAATTTGATAAAGAATTAAATAAAAGATGCTTATTGAGTTTCAAACATCTTATTACAGTAAAGAACATAAAAAACATCTACTAAAATTTTAGAGATTCTTGTCCAGTTAATGTAACTGATTACTCAAAAAAAAAATGAGACTATAAAATTCGTTCGGTCTTACAGATTTAAAAATTACGTTTGAAACGATTAATAATAGGCCTATAAATTTAGGAATCGATGATCCAATATAACCCTACTAATCGACAAAATGATAAAGATTGCAATGCAATTTTGTTATTATACAACTTATTTTTAAAAAAAAAACTTATTAATATAAAAAGACCATTTGGGAAAATTGCAAGTATCAGGTGATTTGATGAGACATGGTTACTGATGAGGTCAATCGTGACATTAGATTCTCTTATTGGTTGATAGAACAAAATGGTTGGGGAAGATGCATTCTGATTGGTAAAAAATCCAAAATGGCAGTGAATGGCAGGGATAATTCTCATCCCTAAATTATTGAAAATTGAATTTTCTATTTATTCATTGAGAGAACTTTTTCAGGAGAGTTTTGGAAGTAACAAATGAAATTTTAAAAAAGAAATTCCAGGAAAGTAAGATTAGAAACGTTGAAAAATAAATCTTTTAAAAAATTTTCTGTTACAGCAACATATTTATTTATAAATATTAACTTTTAATCCTTTTTTTTTTTGCAAGAGTTGATATATTATCAAAAATATTTACAATTTGCAATCGAAAAATTGCAAATTTCGTTTTATTTAATATCAAATTCATCAGTGAGCTAAAGAAAACACGTAAGAAGTGGTTTATATCAAAACCAAAATCAAAAGTTATTCAAAATTACTCTTAAACGGCAATAATACGGGTAATACGTAAAACAAAATAATCCAAATAGGATTTAAATTATATTTTAGAAAGATTTAAAAAATATTTAAATGGTATTTCAATTAACAAAAGTATTTATTAATTGAAGTATGAAAAAATAAAGATTTAATAATAAACGAAGAAAAATAATAAAACAATAAACATGGGAATGTAGTCACGAAATTCAGCTATACAAATATGCCTTTACAACAAACCATGCACACAATCTTACTTTCAACATTTCTGCATCAATAATACAAGAAAATCGTCAAAAGTTTTCAATTCGATTTATTAATACAAAAAATTATTGATATATTTTATAACAGTTTTCACCACGAATTATAAAATTACAACTCAATAAATTTTCCAGTTTAGTTTTATGAAACAAATTACATCAGGAAATAAGTTTACTTCTAATAAAACTAAGAGAAGATAAAACCAAAAGTATAAAAAAGAAGGAAATCATAACAGAAGCAAAAATATAAAATTACTAAAGAGATAAAAGCAGAATCCCTACAGGTTGTCTTATAATAAAGCCAATAACGAAGATATTCGTTTTGAAACGGCTGTGAACGTGTCATAAGCGCGAAACTTCTACATTGTACGAGTATATATCTACTAAACGAGCAGGAAAAAAGTAACACCCTACTTTTTTCTCTTTTTTTTTAAGAGATAGATATTATTAGATCGTATACGTCTTTAAATTTTTTTTTATGTTATTTTTATTAAAGAGTGTGATAAAAGTTTTTAATATCACGTAATTAATTTTTGTCAGGAAAATAATAAAATGAAAAACTAATTTTATTCGTTTCATTATACCACATTAAAAACTTTTGCTTATAATAAAATAAAATAATTTCTTTAAATTAAATTTTTAAAACATTAATTAACTACATAAATATTTACTAAAATTCATATCACTAAAAATTCCTTATATTACTGAAATTAGGGTACATATTGTTTTGTTATATTAAAGGAGTTACAAATAATTGGTAAACTAACCTGTGTATTTATATTATCTCTTTATTCAATCTTTTTTATTGAAAGCCTTACTATATGATATTTGTAACCTATATATACAACAGGAAGTAATGTACAATCATTCCCTATGATGAAATGAATACTCGTATCACTTACAGAGTGGCGCATAATAAGTTGACACAATTGAATTTTGGATTACAAATTTATGTTTAAGTTTAATGTGATATAATTTACATACCAAATACAGTATTTGTGGAAAGTTCTTTTACATGGCATATTCAATATGGCCGCCGTTACGCCTAACAATCTCTTCAAGGCGAGAGTATTTACGTTTCTGATGACTCTGCTACACAAGTCCTTTTGAATCTCCACACAACTGAATTATCCACTCACTAACGTCTTCCATAAGAGTTGCAGGTCTTAACGGGAAAAGCTCTCTTTTAAATATCCCGTAAAAAAAAATTAGAAGGATTTAAATCCTGATTCAAAGGTGACAAAACAAACCACCAATTTGGTGGCCCTGATAACGACTTGAAATTACGCGTTTACCAAAAACTGAATTTAAAAATCCAACACTAACATTAGGTGGTGAAAGGGGTTGCACCACCTTGCATAAACCGATGAGTATTTGTAGGCGATTCAGCCGCAAGCAATTTGGGTATAAAATCATTCCTTAACTATCAAAATAGCGTTGAGAATTAATTATATCGTTGAAAAATAGTGGTCCTATCTATTTATCTATCCATGACTGGATAACACTGTCCAGACGGTTACTTTAGATCCATATTTTTGTTTTTTATGCACAATTTGTGGTGCTGCTGTCGCCCAAATGCAGACATTTTGTTTGTTAAAGTCCCATCAATATGAAAATAGGGCTCGTCTGAAAACCAAGTGTTGAATACAGCACCAACTTTTCCTTCCGACCGGTATGGCAAACTCCAATATTTTTTGCTTGTTAGGTTGTGTCAACTTATGCAGGACAATCATTCTGTAAGAAAACAATTGAGATCTCTGTGTAACATTCTTTGTACTGTATTAGATATTTCCATTTCTCGTGAAGCACGCCATATAGACTTTCCCGGACTACGTTGCATGGCAACTCGAAGTTTCAATATTTCCCGGAGAACAAACGGGAACAGCTTTCGGTCGTTTCTCTTCTTTAATGCTGCATTCATCCTCAAACTTACGGTATAAACTGAAAATGATGTTTCTTGCAGGAGTCAATCAAATGTTAAATTTAGCTTGAAGTTGTTCCGAGTCACTGTAACACCTTTTGATCCAGCATTAGCGCGCTTTGAATTAGGTAAACGTCCGTGAGATCCTCCATAGCTCAACAATAACTGATGTGTTGTGGAATCAAAAGCGAATACAAAGACTAGGTGACATTTACCGGTGTTTCCAAGAAATATGGATTACTCATGTACAATATGAAACATCAGGTATGAAATATTTATTTAAAAACGACTTATATAATGTGTCAACTTATCGTGTGCCACTCTTTATATGGCTGAATATCATCTACATTTCGGTAGGCTTGTCATGCTTAAACGAGCTATTTTATTTGACTCAATACTGAAGACAACCAGGAAACCACTTCACTCTTAACAATCCCAAAGAAACCTGTTATAGGATGTTTGTTACTTCTTAGAATATCTATGTTATTTTGGAAATTTATTTATGATGTAAGGTCATCTACAGCCGTTTTGTTCCTCTCAGCTGTTGAGTAAATGGCTCTAACATTAATAATAGGTAAAAAAAAAAACAAGTCCCGTAAAAATAATATTTAATGTAGCATAAATTATTTAAAATCGTTGAGATTTAACGACATTCAGTGTTTGTAATTTACTCTCTCATACATGATTCACAACACGTATTCATTGTAAGCTAGAAAGAGAGGGAGTAAGAGTATGCGAGTATGCGTGTGCGAGATTATAATTCCGGAGTAAGACGTAAATTCCTTTCCTCCTTAGAAAATATTTATAGTTAATGATAGATGACATATCCGGACAAGAGTGTACCTACCTCAAGCATATACTGAATAATAATAGTTACTCTAGTTCTCAACCATGTCGTACCTTAATAATTATAACAAAATCTAATGATCTCATCATTTATTAAGGAACAATGAAAATAAAGAAATACTAAAAATTAATTTATAAATTGTTAAGTAGACAGCTAAATAGGAAAATATAATACGTAAAGCCTATTGTTATAAACTTTAAAATAAAACAAAATGTATACTACTCTCTATAAATAAAAATGTAAATGTTCGTTTGTTTAAAATCTTAAATCTCTGTAAGTTCTACACCGATTGCTTTGAAATTTTGGCACAATGTTGCATTCAAATACGCGCTTGTTTTTATATACCTACTTTTTATATACCAAGATGTCACACCTGTGACAGGTAAAAACGTACTTTTTTTAAAAACAGTGCTATCTGTTGAACGTAAAAGTAACACACGTTATACTAAATATTTTACATTCATTTCAATGTTTCCGATATGTCCGCTATAAACTAATAAACTACTGGGCTGATTTACGGGCGGGGAAAAAGAGAGAAAGGGAAAAATTGGAAAAGGGAAACCGAAAAAGTTAAAAGGGAAGAAGGTAGAAAGAGCAGAAGGGGAAACTGGAAAAAAGGGAAAACGGGAAAAGGAAATGGAAAGGAGAAAAAAGAAAAGTGAAAGGGAAAAGAGGAATGGAAAGGGAAATAATGGAAAGAGATTTTGGGGAAGAAAGGAGGATGAAAGGGCAAATGGGGAAAGGGAAGGGGAATATTGTAAAAAGGAAATAGGGAAAAGGGAAGGGGAAATGGGGAAAAAGAGTGAGGTTAAATTTTGTGAAGTTCCGTAATGTTTATTCTGTTAATGTTTTATCAAACTCTCAATTGCGTTCATTTAATCTATATATATATATATATATATATATATATATATATATATATATACTCAAATCTAACAATAGAAAAGCATTGCCCGGTCTGCTAGTTACAAATAAAAGACATCGTAAATGGTCAAATATTCTTAATTGCGTCTAATTCTCAACGAATGAACACAGAAGGAATTTGGACATAAATACGAACGAGTAAATAGAATTGGAGGTATTTTGGATAGTGGTACAGCTGTAAGTTTTAATCGTTTTTAAAACTAATTAGAAAGATTCAAACTTGTTTGAATTTATGTAATATTGAAAATTCTTTTATCTTAAATTCCGACGAAGCTCTGTAACAATTATTGTTAAAATATTAATTTTTACAAATGTGATTGGGTTTGTTCAAAAAACAAATAAAAACCCCCAAAAAAGTTACGTTTAATTCAATAAGCATTACGTTTATCTTTGTCTTTTTTCTTTTCGAATCAATACATTTTATACTTGCCTTTATCTTTTATTTATTTTGTGGTCCAAAACTACAAACATTTATATTTTTAAAATAAATAGTTTAAATAACTGATTTTGACAGTCGTTTACGTTTATTATTTTTTATTGAAAGTTTTCCTACATAACTCTTTAGTACCACTCCTAATTTATATATTGTTGACAGCGAACTTTTTTTTTCCATAACCTTTTTGACCTGTTTATTGAGTTTTGGGTTAAATTTGAAAACTATTTACTTTATTTTTTGAAAACTCATGATATACATTTATTTTCTGGATGTTTACTTATTAAAATTAAACATAAATAAATGAATAAAGAAAAAAATATTTAGATAAAAAAACTTATAATATGCATTTTATTTTCCTTCTTATTATAGTACAGTGGAAGTCGTTCAAATACGAGAATAACGAGCAAAAAAAAAATTAAGTAAGGAAAATAAGACTTTGTGAAAAAAACGATTTGAACGAAATGAGGTCCATAGTTAAGAGAAGTGAAAACGTTTCAATAAATGGACTTATTTTGAAAATTCAGGCAGAAAAACTTGCTGACCAACTAAGATACGAAAGGTTTGTTTGTAACGATGCTTGGCTGAACCGATTTAAAGACAGATATCAAATATTTTTTGAAAAAATCCTTTTGAGTTAGAATTCGGAGCTTTATACGCTAGTAAGCTATAATATAGGGCATTATCGTTAACCGAGTGAGTAAGATGACTGGGAATTAATTTTTTAAATCCTATTTCATGAAATTTTTTCTCATAAAAAAAATTATTAATAATTTTATAATTTTTTTTCATAAAACCATGTATTTTGAATTCACTTTAGTGTTTAAACTAGAAAAAAATTCATGAAAACTACAAAAGGTAAGAAAGAGTATGTAAGTATTTATTATGTGCCATTATAAAACACCGAGAACCCTTACAGAACACTAAAAATTAAATTAATTTATTCACGATAATTTATGAAGGAATTGGGCTACTGCGTTTTCATTTTCTTGTTCTTAATGTTTCGAGGTGACTGACTATTAGTCCATAATTTTTTGGCTTGAAAAAAGGATTTTATCAGTGTTAAATTAACCATGTGATGTACAGATATTACACATAGAACTGCTTTTGTCTTTAGAATGAATTTAAAGTTGAATTTACAGAGGGTACCTCTCTTCTGATCCTATTATTATTCTAGAAACATAACACAAACATGTTAGGCTCGTGAAAACGGAGGGGATTTTTCACGCTTTGTAAATATTAATTTTTATACAAAGTGCACAAATAGGCTCGTTTTAACTCACCTTTCTGTTGTAGGTAGATCAATCACGTTTCCATGTATACAACGATATAGGTTCGTGTAGGTGGCTGGGGTTTTAATCTAGATCATGCATTGATCATTTTAAGCTTACACTTCGGTAGGAAAGGGAAGGAAAGAAAAAGGCTACGAAAACGCTCTACACATTTCACAACGCAGAAATCCGAGTTAAAATTACACTAAAGTACCATAGGATCGCGTAAACGGATGAGTATCGTACGTAGTTTACACTTATATGGTGGAATACAGTCACACTTACACAAGTAGGAGCTGACATGTAGAAACTTATCTGTCAAATGAATATGGGTATCAAGTGTGTTTAGCAGGAAGGAGTGGATGTATCCGTCACAATAATAATAATTTATGTTTTTATTTCAAGAAACAAAAACCAGTAAACAAAAAATATGTAAAGAAAATAAATAAAGCTGTACTAATGTAATATTTGCATTTATAACCATAACGTTTTAAATAAATGCTTTGATTTTTATTATTAAAAAAAAAATTGTAAACATATATAAGTAAAATAAATTTACAATAAACTTGAGAAAAAATTTCCGATTCGCTAATGATAAAATAAAAAGTTGAAAAAAATGCATTGCCTTCATTTATTGAAGTATTTTTATTTATTACTAAAAACAACTACTCATGAAAACACACAGTTGATGTAGGAGTACAATATTGTAGAAACAATTGCATAATGAGGATCACAACAAGCACCTGCCTCTCACAGCCAAGCTTGTATTTTCATTCGGCGCACTACAAATATAACTACTATTCGTTTATAACGAAGTCTTTTGTAACGAGAATCCGGTTGTAACGAGCACAAATAAAAAAATGTGTCTATTTCCTATATTATTATGTATAGAAAATTTACTTTAACGAGCCAATAATGGAATTAGTTGTCGTTTATAACGAAAATTATTTTCTTTCAAATAATAAATTTGTTCCCTGAGTAATTAAAAACGTGAATGATTTTAAAATACTAATCCAGAAAGAAAATGTTAAAAGTCAGTACTGTATGTTTTTAATATTGAATATTATAACGACATTGTTTAATTAGATTAGGGATGCAATGACCTCTTCACAATAAATAAAATTGGGTAATAAGACAAAAAACCAGATGCATTAGTAAGGCAAAAACTAGCCAGTTTTGGATTCTGAAAATTCAATTCCTTCATTATTATGAAGTTTATACAAGTAGTATAGCGATGGGAAGTGTGAGTAATTTTATAGTCGAGTTAGCATAGAAAGGGTTGTATGCATGATAATTGAGAATTCAGCCATCTTCGCCCGTGTACCTCAAGACAGTTTAGAATTGCTTATGAAATTTTATGAACAGTTAATGTCAGCGAAGAGTTTATAAAACGATTAAATAGTTTAAAAAATGTTTGAAGATTTCACGTATAAAATTAAAAAAAATACTACTATAAGATTGCTACTATAGACAATTTTTTTAAGTTAGGTTAAAAAAATTAACATTTTATCGATGTAATCCTACAGTATTGCGTATACCGATCATTCTTTCTAAGCGTGTTTAAATACAAAGTGCAAGTTGTACAAATCACAGTGTTTTATTTCGAAAATAATCTCTTCACCAATATTAGGTAAGGTTACAATTTTTTATGCATGTGCAATAGACCGTATACGTATGCTTACAATTTTATGCAATATAATTTTAATTTTTTCTTTAAATTCAGGAAAATTTCTTATACGATGTTGTATTCTTTAATTATGAGTATCAGTAATTTACTTTGTATTTAGAGGGGAAGATTTTGTCTGGTATGAATAGATTCATTCATTTATAACGAGCATCCGGGTATAACGAACAAGTACTGCCAGTCCTTTGAATCTTGTTACAATCGACATTCACTGTATAACTTTTTGTACTAAAGTCAGAAAGAAAGTGTTGATAATATCAAATAATTATCTTCCTCCAGAATTCTGTATTTTATGATGTTTTGAGAAGACCAAAATTTAAAAATAAAAGGTTTCAATCACAAAATTCTAGCCTGTATCAGTGAATCTCGTCATCTCCTATGCTTTAACTTATAATAATGAAGTGAAAACTTCAATAATGGAGTATTGTTTGGTGTATAAGGATTGATTAAATTAAATTAAGCTGGATTGATCCTCAACCACTAAATTTAGGATTTAGGGTGTTAATTTCAAAGTAATTTGAACATAAAAATTGTATTTTATGTTTTTCCTTTAAGCATAGCAAAAGTAATACCAGTATTCTATTAAATATATTTTATTTTTAAATGGAAATAAGTAAAATTCCTAGTTTTAAAGATAAATAGGGTTACATTTTTATTTCCTTGTACGAAGTAAAAGAAGTATTGCGAACGCGAAAAATTTCGGTTTTCAAATTTCAACAGAAATATCCATTATTTATTTGACCATCCCTGAATCCCTTTTGACTAGTTTCGGCGTGACGTCTGTAACTACGTACTATGTATCTCTCATAACTCAAAAATGATTACCCTTAGGATATTGAGATTTTAGATTTAGGACTGCTGTAACATCTAGTTGTCCACCTCCCCTTTTGATTGCAATCGACTGAACCAAAGTGTCCAAAAAAGCACAAAATCCAAAAAAAATTGATTTTTACTTTTTCTTAACTGCAGTAATAAGTCTTCATTAAGAGCTTTTCAACAATACGTGGTACTACTTATTTTCGTTGGTTCCAGAGTTAGAGTCAAATAAAAATTTAATAATGAAGTATTTAGATCTTACAAGGGGAAGACTCATCGGTTCAAATCTAACTTCGTCTTCTTTTTTTTAATTTAAATATATTGATTGATTAATAATTATTAACCTCCGACTGTAAAAAAATTTACAATAAATAATAATAATTCAATAATAACAATAAAAAAAAATATGGAAAAATATCAGAAGTTATTAATGAAATAAAATTATATGTATTTTAATTTAAAAAAAAATGTATGTATGTAAATTAAAAGGCGTACAAGGAAGTCATGTGGTGTCCATATCTGACTTTTTGAAAATAATATTTTGTTCAAATAACCCAAAATATTATTGGTTGTGAGGTTTGGCAACATTTTATAATAAAAAAGGTACACAAATAAAATATGTACTAATTTTTTTAAATAAATTTCTACTAGTTTAACAAATCACTTTAAAAATTTATTTTACATAAGAATGTAAACTAAATAAATAAGAAAAAGTTAAAAATAAAGTTATTTAATTAATAGTATAGTTAGAAGAATTAAATTTTTAGCGCGACATAAATGTCAGGAAAATTCAGTATCATCTTTGACAGGTTTCTTTTGTATCACAATTCCTCTAATCTGTTCACACATTGAGAAAAAGATTGAACTTAATTTTCATAGAAATACTAACATTCTTTTTAACTTTCCGTTGAATTTTGATATTTGACTACCATAACGATGCAACCAATTTCATATCTGCCAACATTTTTTGCCAGATTAACGAGGGAAAATGAAAACTGCAGATTTCACCGGTGCTAAATAGAGGATAAAAGATATATCCACCTTAAAGTTAAGAAAAATTTCAAATTTACTCAATACAAAAATGGTTGTATGTTTACGCAATGTTTACGCAAATAATAGTACGAACTTTAAACGAATTCAATATTTTACTTAATAAGAAAGTTATAGCAATGTTTTGTTTTTTTCGAAAAAGCCCCCTCATTTCCACTCTCATGATCCGATTTTTCCCATTAACAAACGCCACCGAGATTTTGGGACGTTATATTTTATGTATCAATTTGGAAGTGATTGGCACAAATTTACGGCAGTTATCGTGTCTACAAGAAAGTGATATATATATAAATTTTTATATAACAAATTTTATCTGACGGTGGTTTTGGGGTCTGGGGGATGTAACACGCGAAGATATATCGATATTTTCCGTAAGTCAAACCATGGCACCCATTAAAATCGGTAGCTTTCTTATGAAATCTACCTAATAGCGAACCTTTTCAGTGGAGAAACAACAAATAACATCACATAGTAATGTCACTATTAAATAAGGAAATGCTACATTAATAAAATAAATTGGTTTTACATAAGCTTTTATAAAAATTATTAATTATCTATAAATATACAATTCCGGAGAAATTATACGATAATATTAAAAAATAAAATATTTATAACGATAAAAACATTGTCTGTTATTTCATAATATATTTACAAATAATAAGAATTAATAAAATATAAATAGGATAATTCAACAATGAAGATGAAAGGCAGCACAAAAAGTTTGTTAAAAAGAGTAATATAAATGCAAATATTATGAGTCAAATTTAAATTAATGCGTCAAATTTGATATTAATTCTTTCTTTAGGTAAATATTTCTCATACTTTAACATTTCCTTTACTATTCATGAAGCTAAATACAAAATAGATAGGGTAGAAATCATGAAGCCTATTATTATGCAGAACATCTAAACACACAAATTTAAGGCTTACGTGTAGAAACACGTACGATGAACATGTAACGTTATGCGTACACGCACGGAAATAAATTTTAATATATAAAAAATGAATAAATATCACGTATTATATTTAACACGTAACACAGAATAAAACGTTAAATATTATTGATCAATCATGTGACGAAATATGTAGTAATTCAAAATACAAAACGCTACAGCATCTGAAAGTATTTAAATTTTTCTGGTGTTTATCTTAAACCAGGGAAAAAATTGGGTTTTTTTATCTTTCCAGTTTTAGTATCTACAAACTTTATAAAAACGTTTTTTTTTTTTTTTTTTTTTTTTTATAAAATTTGTAAATGGAAATCTTCGTTTTATTGAAGTTGTGTATTTATTTTTGATTAACTTCAAGTAAACTAAAACTTAAGTAATGGAAATAAACGATAAGAAAATTTATTGATAAGAATAAGTGAAAGAAGAATAGATAAAATAAATAATTACAAACATTTTAGGAGTATAATGACAAAGAAGTGGAAGAGAGCAATGGAAATAAAAGGAAGGGTAAATATGGAAAAGAAGGCTTTAGTAAGAAGTAGAAATTACTATATAGTAAAAATCTAGACTTAGAGTTAATGAAGAGGTTAGACAAAATTTATGTAAGGAGTATCGTGTTGGATGGAAGTGAAGCATGGACGGTGAGAAAGAGATAGACAAACTTGATTGAGGCTTTTGAAATTATGATGAAGAAAGAAAATTATGAAATTAATGAAAATTAATGAAAAATTATAAAAAAATGAACGAAAATTAAGAAAGAAATTATGTTGAGACTTTTACGAATTATTATGAAGAAAGTAAGATGGGAGGATAAAATGTAAATAAGGAAGAAATAACAGGATTAAAAAGAAAGAGCACTTATGCAGGAAATAAATAAAAAAAGGAAACTTTTTAGGACATATGAAAGGGGATGGAATCTTTCCAATCGCATTAAAAGTTTTAGAAGAAGGAAAAAGGAGGCGAGGAAAATCAAGGATGAAATTAATAGATGAGGTGAAAATTGGAAACTAAAGGGGATGGAGGAGAAGCCTGGGACAGAAATGGATGAAGACAGCAATGACGTAAGGAACCTGCCGCTATTCAAAACACCAGATAAGCCATTTAAATACATTGTTTTCGTTTGTCCCCGATAATCGCGAAAACTACTGAACCAATCATTATGAAATTTTAAGTATAGCTTTCTCATGACTCCCAGAAAGTTTACCACATTTCAAACTTTCACCAACCTCATTACTATATCAATTATAAAAAAAGAAAAACTATAAATAAATAATCTAGAACTTCTTTTACTTAATTTAATGGTGTTGTCTATATTGATGTCAATCAATATATCAATATCTATTTGATATAATTCAATATATTGATGTTCTTTTCTATGTTAATACCAACTCCAGATATTTAATGTCATTGTTTATAAAAGATCAGTGTGTATATTATCGTAATCTACGTCAAAACAAATTAGTCTGATTATAAAATTAAAGGAAAAGACGACTGTTAACATATTTAATAAAACTTTTGATGGTTTGAGAAATATTGAGTTTCATTATCAATATTGATTCTTTTAAAGGTTTTACTATATTTAAGGTTTAATCTGCGAGAACTCATCATCACATCAACAAAGTAGCAACTCTATGAACGTGCACTTAAAGGTTCAATCACAATAAGTCCCAATTATACATAATTGGGATAGATTCCACTTTCAAACTAGTATACATAATTTCACAACACCTTCGTCGGCGAGGTCTAAGGAAGAACAAAGTCTAAGGTTACTGTAATTTAGGATCGTAGATAACGTGAAACTACGCTAGAAATTTCACAAAGATTTGAAAAGTAACGTATAAGCTCAAAATCGAGTTCAAACTTCAATAAATATGTTAGGTCTCAGATCAGCTTTTGATTATCACTCTGATACTGATCATCTGAATTTGAGATATTCAAATAATTATGTGATTAAAATATTCCATTGCCAAAAAATGGAATGATGAAACTTCTGGACTTTATTGTGTTGGCAGCAAAGTAGTTATTAAGCAACTTCAATATCCTCCTGAAAAACACTCCATTAAAAATATCAGTTTGGGAACATATTCTTTATCTAAATATTTTATTTTATCTGGTAAACTGTGAATAGCGATAACTCTGAGAAGCATTAGCCCATAAATGATTACAAAAAAAAAAAATTATTTTCAATTGTTTAAAGTTGTACATGCATATAGCGAGAGTGAAGCCGCGACGGGGATGGTTCTAATTATTATTATTAGCTTTTAATTATTAATTTATGTTTACCTGGTATAATTAATAAAATCAGAGAACTTGACTATAATTTATAAATAATATTAACGGAAAATGATATTAACTTTCTAATGAGAGGTGAGAATTACAAATTAAATAAATCATAATACGATAATCAATTAAACAAAATTAACATTCAATAACTAAATTAAGTTTCAATTAACAGTAAAAAAGAGGATTCAAAGCATTTTATCTATTAGATTTATAAATAGGAAATAGAATTTAAAGCCATGATTATACATCCAGATCACCAATGTAGACATATATTCAAAAGTAATACGTAGTTACATAAGGCAACACTAATGATTCTGCTTCTCATTATAATGAACATTTTTCATTACAATCCATAATTATGAAAAAAAATCTTAATTTATTTTTTCAATATACTTTTATATTAATCCAAAAAATTAAATCTCTAAAAGTTAAGTTTATTTTGGTTGCGTACGTTAAAACAAACTCCTACGTCAAAAACTGGTGAGTTTCTCAATTACGGCATTATTAGTGTTTGTCTAATTAACTTTCTTCATTAATTATTTATTTATTAGTGAAATTAATTTTTTCTGTTGTTTTTATTTTATTATTGGACTAAGGCCGACTACGAGCGGTCCAAAGGTGTGTCTCCAACTGATAAGGGTATATCATAATGGAAGAATTTCCGCGGATGGACCAAGCACTCAGTAATTGCAAAGGAAAGAGGGCAGAAGAGGTATGGGGGTTCGGCGACAACGAAGAGTTGTAGATCTGCCGGTTTCGGTCGCAGTGGGTGCTCCGGGTAAAACTTGGCGGCTTAAACTGCCCAAAACTTAGCGGTTTTGTTTAGCAGATTCAGGAAGTTAAGTTCATTCGTTCAACAGCATGTGAACACGAAGGTTGAAATCAAACAATGTACTGAGCATATGGAGGGCAGTGTACGCATGCTGGAGATGTTTACGGACGTTCTGAATGAGGCCGAGGAGTCTCAGGGGAGTGGTTCAGCCGAGTTTGGTGTAGGAGGCGATTCAGAATTGTCATTTCGGACGGGACTACACAAACTCCAGATGGCGGCATTCAGCGGGCGGTAACGTGGCGATGACCTCTGACGAGCGGTGGATGATGCTGTGATCTCATCAGATCTTGTGCAGCTGGTTTTGAGGGGCTGGCCTGAAGATGTGTTCCATTCTTCTACCTTGGTGGAGGACATTGCCGGATTGAAGGGAGGAATTGGCCTCAATTGGGTTGTCGACTTGGCGGCCGTGGCTGATAATCTGTACCCCAATTGCAGATGTTTCGGAAGACCCATTGGATCCGAGACCTGGCCCGTGCAGGCAAGTTGAAGGCGAGATAAGTATTAGGGGAACAGTCATCTAACCGTGCTCTATCCGGAGATGACGACGGGTGTCAACTTGATCTTGGGCGTATAGACTACTGCATTGTAACTGACTCGGCGGTGGGAGACCGTGTGGTGGCCTCCACCATTTGTACGTCGGTTCCGCAGGTCGTGACAGATGGGCAAAGTAGGTTGGTTTGCTTTTGTAGTCCAATTGGGAGTGTTAGTCACATTTACAGACGTACAGTGGAATATGCCAGCTACCGAATTTGGAGGGGGTATTGGGTGCATCTTCTGCGTTCATCGTCAATGCCGCGGGGGAAGGACTCTGAAAAGAAGCGGCCAATGGATCTGCCGACGACTACAGTGGTGGTTAAGGAGGAGGGGAGAACCTAAGCCGATCTCCTACTCTCCGTCAAAGGGGCCGTGTCACCAGGTGAAGCCGGGGTTCTCTCCTCCCGTAAGGGTTCCGGGGAGGACCTTCATATCTGGGTGCGGGCTGCTGATGGGGCTGCAGAGCAACTGCGCCAGGAGATCTCTACGAATGTCAAAGGCGCCACCACATTGCTGGCGGGGAAAGTTCACATCCTGGTTAAGGATGTGGACGTGCTGACAACAAAATAAGAATTCATTGCGAATTTTCGCAAGGTGACAGGGGAGTCGGTTACGGTAGATATCATGTCCATGCGGGTGTTCTATCGGGCAACGCGAGTGGTAACAGTAGCGGTGCCGCCCATCCTTGAGAAAAAATTGTTGTCAGATGGGTGGATCCGTATTGGTTGGGTGGCCTGTAGAGTCACACGGTGCACTTTCGATGACCTATATGTTTCTGATGCTGGAGTCCGGGCCATAGGGCTCAGTATTGTTGCGGCCCGTATAGGAGTGGCCACTGCTTTATCTGTGGAGAGGCCGGCCACTTGCAGAAAGACTGAAAGCGGGAAGCTCGCTGTCCCTCTTGCAAGTTGCATGAGCCGAGTCTTGCAAGTTGCACCTGGGGGTCGAGGTTGCAAGTCTTCAACAGCGTCATGAGTCGGCGGTGCCTGTCCTGAAGTTCTGTTTGCGGCGGTTAGCCTCATCTGGGAGATGGGAGGCTCCGGCATCCCACCATCAATGATCGATCGGAAACTCCCTTGCAGCACCTTTGGGGGGAAAAGTAACACCCTCCTACGGTGGGGGTTCCTCATTTGAGGCAAGGCATAAAGACCGGAGTATCCGTGGGGGGCCCCCTCATTACAGGCATGGCATGTCAATAAACGATGGAGTCCCGGATCCCTGGATAGGGTTTTATTCCCGGCACCGAGGAAGTTGGAGGTGATGACACTTCTCGGAGCTGAGTTTATATTTCATTGCGTGTTCGGTACCGGTGGGCGGTAAAAATAAAGATAGTATAAAAAAAAACTTAAATTTCATATATAAATAAATAAATATAAGTTACAGACTTTCTAAGACAATTTTCTTTTTAATTCAAATATTTTAATAACTTATACGATTAACATTTAATTTTAGTTGATGAAATAAAAATTACACTTTTATTAATTTTTTATATTACGTATAATTTATGATTTACAACTTCGGTAAATTAATTTTACCGTTGAAGTATAACAAACGAAATAGCTACAGTGTAATGTCAATGAAAACACATTTTGTTCCATTTATATCTTGTTTTGGTGGAATGTAACAGCCAAATACATACCAATGTTAATACTACATCTCTAGAATAGCAATCACACCCTCCGTACACTACTAAGCTCCGGATGTTGGTATACCACGTGATTCGAATGGTCAGTCGCCCCCTTTATCCATTTCAAAACCTTCCCGTTCTTTCTTCATCGTACACTTACCAACAATTTTCGTTCTCTCTCGTACTCAATACACAAAACACAATCCATCGTGTGCAACTGAATACGAATTTATAACTTTAAAAACTGGCCACATCCTGGGCGGCCACCGGTTAATGATGTAATATATTGTCAGTTAACATATAATTAATTGTTTCAGTCCATTTTAGAATAAAAATATGCTAGTTTTAATTTATATTAAATTTATTTTATGTTGTCATTCAAACAAAATATATACTGCCTATTACATACAATAATAATCTGTTTTAAAAAAACCTACTGGCCTTCAAATATTTCAGTGTACTTGTGTATTTAAAATCGGTATCACTGAAGTGTATTAATCGGGTTTATCATTTTTTTGTTTACTCCATAGTGACACATAAGAAACACTGGAACATTAGTAGATATTACTAAATTAATTGATGAAAAGAATAACATTAGAAGAATTTCGTATGGTTTTGAGTGGGTATATCCAGTCGATGAAAACACAGAAATAATTAAAATATATACTTAATCATTGCATATATACAATTAATTACCTTATTTAATATTTAATTAATTAATTTTTATACAAATATATTTTCTGAGTGTCGTCAAAAGCTAATATAAATAAAGACGCTTATATTTTTTCCGATGAGTTAGACTCTTAATGATTGTTATAATAACCGTAAAAACCAAAAATAATCTCGTTTTAATTATGGTATCGGCAACACAGGCCATTATCCATTGTGATTTACATGAAAAAATTAGGAGGTTTAGCACCATTAACTAGTTAAATTAATACACATTTTATCGGAACATATTCGCAGACAAACACGATGGTCCACATATGATACAGTAGATCCAAGGTTTTAATCGTAGATTTTATACAAGTTGGAATGGGGATTTTGGACGCGGGACGGAACGCAACCTATTCATCGCAAAGCTTAGATATCAGTCCCTTGCTGATGAGTCATGTTTAAGAACGGGTGAGTATTTATTTATTTAACGGCGGTTATAATTTTTTTTTTGTTTTAGGAAGGAATTGGGGATTACGTTTCGATCCTTTGCCGATCGATTTCAATATATTATTACTTTGGTTATCCTTGGAAAACTAGTAAGTTATTTGCATCTTTCTCCTGGTGTGATTCCCATTTAGTGTGTCAACTGAAGTATTTTCGTGCTAGTAGGAATACGCCTTATCGGATCCTTGCTTTTGGAGGTTGCATGCACTCTTTTTTTTGTCGGAGGGCACCGCATGTGCTATCAGTAGGCCAATAATTGTAAGGTAAAGGAATATAGGATAGATGGTGAATTAAGGTTTTATAGACTTTTCAACGGGGAAAATCGAGTGAGGAAATTATACTGATGCAGCGCCATAGCGGGGGAAATACCAATGCTCTCGCCTGAGTGTGCGCGTTCGTGTGCTTTTGTACAGGCAGCAGAAGGCTGTCTGAGTAAATGTTTCATTCCCTCTCTTTCTTTTGTATACTCCCACTACACTCGTTCACCATCACTAACACACAACCAGAGGTGTGCAAAATGAACTACTGCTCATCAACCTATCAAGCTTAAAAGATTTTACTGTACATGTATGGTACATGACAGATGGCAGATAAGATAGCTCATATTTTGATATGAATTTATTTTATTCGTCAGTTAATTTTCTATTAAAGTAAATAATTTCATTATTTAATTCGTTTTCAAAAATGTGAATGAAATATCAAGAAATGAAATTTTTATTTTTTAACTTCACCCTTAATCAATCTTACACGAGTATAAAATTAAAAAGAAAATTTTTTAAAAAAATTCGAATTAACTGTCAGTAGTTAAACTCTATCTCTTCTAATATCCTTATCTAAATCTGGTGTTTTTGGGCTAAACGTTTTCCAGATATATTTGAATTTTTTCCTCCATGTTTCAAATGGAATCATATATTTTTTAAGGAAAATTTAATTAATGAAATGAAATTGGATAGGTTAACATAAATGAGATTATCGAATTAAACCATCCTCGAATTTTATCATGATTCTGAATGTTAAATTTCGACAAAGGTACAACTGTGACAATTATACACTGTGCAATTTTTAATTAATCGCAATGTTAACAGAAGAATTATACTTATATATAAAGAAATATATAATATAAAGAAATTCTGGAGATAAATAATAAAAACAAAAAATAAATAAAATAACATTTTAAAAAATACTATAAACTATATAATAAAATAAACAAAAGAAAATGTTCATAATGTGAAAAATAAAATTTACGACCTTTACTGCGTCATCAGAAAGGTTTACGCCAACAGAATGGACATAAAGTTAAGTTATGCAGTATTTCATTTCATATCATCCACTTGATTTTTGTTCACATAATTTCTTTATTTATTATTAATAAATATGAAATACTTCGCAATAATTATTAATATTTTTATGACTCAATTCTAACAATATAGAGATAAACTTATTGAAGAAAAGAACGGTTGGAGAATTGATATTAAATATAATATTTAAACAGATTAAAGAAGTTTTTTTCTTGATGGCTTACTTTTTGAAATAACAAATAAATTATATACATGCTAACTGTTAAATTGCAAAACCATTAAATTAATTGAAAACAATATAATACATAACCCAACCACCGTAAAGTATTACTTCAGAGGATGAATGAGGATGATATGTATGAATGTAAATGAAATGTAGTTTTGTACAGTCTCAGGTCGACCATTCCTGAGACGGGTGGTTAATTGAAACCCAACCACCAAAGAACCCAGCTATCCATGATCTAATATTCAAATCTGTATTAAAGTAACTGCTTTTAGTAGGAATAAATATACCATGCGTGTTCTATATAAGTGTATATGCGAAGCTATAATTCTGCATGCTGCACCTGTCTGGGCTCATCAAATTAGATACAAATGTTATAGAAATATTTTGTTGAGGGCCCAGGGTCTCTTATTGTTATCTGCGATTGGTGCTTGCCGGACTGTGTCTCGAGAGGCAGTCCTTGTTATTTCTGGTATTAAGCCCATTGATATCCTTGCAACTGAGCGCCAATTACGTTATGATGCCAAGAAGTTAGGTCAACTTACCTCTGGACGTATAAAAGAAATATACCACCAAGGTTTCCATTTATGGTAGGTCAGGTGGACTGAATCGTCCGATGGCCTTTAAGTGCATGATATTTTTCCTGATATGAGAATTAAGCAGGTAATTAAGTGGATTTCCCCCAACTTGCGTATTAAACAGTTTTATTCTAAACATGGTGCTTTTCGAGATAGGTTGGCCACATTTAATTTAATTAATTCAGGCTTGTTTCCGGAGTGTAGCGCCGTTGATAATAACGTGCCGTATATGTGTCTTATATGTCTGCCACAGGTACGAAACTGAACGTACCAAAGTAGCTAGAAAGTTACATTTCATCATAAAAGTAATGAAATGTAACAGAAAGGATAAAGAGGACAAAATAAAATATAAAAAGACTTAAAGAATTTTATTATTTAGAAAGTAAAATTACAAAGATGAGCGAAGTAACTACTTTATTAGGTATATCTACCCTGTAAGATAGAGATCAAACGCAGGCTCTTATAAGCAAGGAGAGCTTTTAAACAGAAAAGTCCTCTACTAATGTCCAATGCAGATCTAAAAATTAGAAAGAAATTTTAAATGTTGAATGTACTGCTTTATGATAGTAAAACATAAACCACTGGAAAAGTAGTAAGGAAAAATAATTAAATGTTCTAGATAAGTAGAAATTACAACAGGATGTTAAAAATTAGATGGATTGATATTACATAAAATAAGAGAGGCTGAATTTGATGGACTATGTTTAAAATATCCATTTTTGGCAAATTTACTGATAAGAGGAGGGGTTTAAGATAAAACCTATTAAGGTAGACAAAACTTAGAATCCTTATAATAGATCGATGGGAAGTAGAATTCAGTAATTATGTTGAGGGTGAAACATTGGCACAAGACAGAAAGGAATGAAGAATTATATCAAACTAGTTATATAATGGTTGGTCATAAAAAAAAACTGGCAAAGTATTGCATGACTTTCCCAGCTATTAATAACAAAATTAAAAGAGTTAGAGCCTAAAAACTGTTATTAAAATGTTTTTTCATAATACATTAAAAAAAGCTGACAACACAGTTATAGGAATTTCCCGCCACGCAGCTTTTTCTGATGCTTAGCTTACACACACAACTCAATTAAAAATATTTATCGTTTTATTTAAATATAATATTTTTTGTTTATTTAATTTAATGATTCTAACTAAAGCACGCGCGCATACCGTATTTCATTCGCGCGGGAGTGGCGGTACTAGAGGCCAATTTAAATACGTTTTTACACTTTAAATATTATTAATTTATTTAATTCTACCGCTCACCTGTGACGTTACGAAATAGCAGACGACTATCTGGTTAACCCTGTGGGTTAACCCTCCGGGTTGGCTAGTGGCGAACTCGCCATCGAAAATCAGCGGCTTTCAAAGTCAAAGTTATAAGGTTCAAATCCTAGTAAAGATAGTTATTTTTATGCGGGTTTGAATACTAGATCGTGGATACCGATGTTCTTTGGTGGCTGGGTTTCAATTAACCACACATATTAGGAATGGTCGACCTCTCTCTCTTTTACTGTTTTAGCCTCCGGAATCACCGTAAGGTATTACTTTAGAGGATGGTGTGTGTGAATGCAAATGAAGTGTAGTCTTCTACAATCAGGTCGACCATTCATCTCAAGAATGGTCGACCTGAGACTGTAACTGTACGAGATTACTCTTCATTTACATTCATACATATCATCCTCATTCATTCTTTGTACCTTACGGTGGTACCAGAGGCTAAACAGAAAAAAAGACGACTACAGCTGCTGTATGTCAGTGCTACACTAGTGCTCCTTGTGGTGAGAGAGGGTACTAATGACACATTAGATCTTAGCCACGAGTTTATTTAGAACATTTTTTTGTGGTGGTGGAGCGATTTTGTAATTCTTTTTGGAAGTATTATTTTTTAATAGTTAACAAATATGCCTAAGAAAAATAAAACCTTAATTAGGCGAAATCGCGAGATACCTTGCTCTACAGCCTCACCCCCTAGACCATTAAATTGAAAATTTAATGGCATCAATGTCCCATATAAATAAGTAAACTGACCAAGTTTGGCCAAAATTGGTCGAGTAGTTCTGGAGATATTAGGTGATTTAGGGTGCGACATCTAACACCGAACACACACACGTACGTACATCCATCCGGAAGATTGACATCCGGTTTTTTGAGTTCCTTTGGTATCAAAACATAAAGATCCGTTGAAACCCGTATATGCCCAAATTGGACTGATTACCAAACTTTAGGAAGGTAATTACCATTACCTTCTAAAGGCATATCTCTTCTATAGCACTAGGCGCGAAAGGAAAAACAAAATATATATTTTTTTAGATGGGAATAAATATAAAAAAAAAAAAAATGTTACTAAAAATATTCATATATAACTTAATTAAGTTATATAAGTTTAATTAATTAAGCTTAGTTTAAATTTGGCAAATTTAATAATTTTAATTTAACGATACGCATAATTCATTTGCCAAAGTTAGATTTTCTCTAAATCTAATACCCCCTTCAAAAAAGGTTACAATAAAAGAAAAGATTTTCAAAAAACGTTTCTGCATTTTAAGTCCAGGGTCTATAAAAAAAAATCTGTAGACATATATCTTGATAGCTCTATATATGATATATAAACTATCAAAAGATTTTGTGAAAAATATTTAAACCGATAGAAGACTGAGCAAACAACAAAAATATATTTAAATAGGTTCGGGTTGATATTTTGGAGAAAAGTTTTCTTTTGAATTATTTTTATATGCACTGTAGGTAAAAAATTGTTTTAATAAAGTTATCTCTAAACTGTCTCTGAAGAAGATTGAACTGTTTCTTCGCGAAATCCTTCATCCCTTTACGAATTCTGAAAAAAAACTGTATCAGTGCCCCAAATATACAAATATTTGATTTAAATTTGAAGCAAATAGATTCGATCAATCTTCAGCCAAAAGCATTGTAACAAACATGTCTTTTGAACAAGTTGGATCCTAAAAACAAAGATTTACTGAAAATTCCGATACCCCACTTTGTGATAATCTCCATATTTTTCCTTTTAATATATTCGCCTAGAAAGTAAAATGGTCCATGCAACATATACGGATTATTATTTTTAATAAATCACATACTTTTTACTTTTTAAATAAGTTTGTTTAAAAACTCTCTTTTTCTCTTTTTTTCTGTTTAGCCTCCGGAATCACCTTTGATGAAGGATGAATTGATCATAGGATGATCAATTCATCCTTCATAGGATGATCAATTTTCGCCAGAAAACGATGTTTTTTTTTTTTTATAATAAGGTGAATATTGAATCAATTAAAAGAAAAAAAAAAGAATAAATAAATACACCAATGTAAAATGTCTTTTACAAAGTAACAAATCTGTTACAATAGGCTATCTAATCTGAACCTAAGGGTGAATTTGGAAAAAGGTAAAAGGATGTGGTTTGTTTTCAGTTATTTTCTTTTTTACAGCTCTCTTAAGAAAACCCTGTTTCCTTTTTGTAACGAATTTTATTTGGTTGAACGACCATCTGGTTCAGAATTATCCCCCTCAGAGCATCCAACAGTACCATGTTCCTTTTATCGACTGACATGGTTTAGTAAAATACTCAAGTGGATTTTTATTTAATACGTAGAATTATTCAATATTTTAATATTTAAGAATAAAATGTCGTACATTTTTTTATTTTATTTTTTTAACTTTTAACCTAATTATTTTCTTTTATCGCAAATAATTTTTCTCTCGAAAAGAAATTATCGAAGAATATATTTATTTTCAGTTGTTCATAATAAAAACTAAAGATAGGAGGAAAAACGATATTTGAAATGGGGAAAACCTGACAACGACTGATATTTACGGATGACTTATTGCGATCGACAACCAATAAACTCTCCGGACTTCCTGTTATCTTCCCCAATAAGGAATTCTCTTTCTTGACCTTCTCTTAACTTAACTCTCTCGTTTTACCAGACATGCAACCAGGCGGAAGTGGACTAACACAGTTTACGTCAGCAAAATTTTAAGATATAATGTTACTAAATTCATTTTTCAGGCACTTATACTTATACTATCACTTTATTAGATGTCCGGAATAAAAGTTTTGCATCAATTTATTTTTAGTTCGTGGAATTTTATCATTCAATTTTTTTTCTTAATAAAAGGTAGCTATTATGAAAGTCTTTTATTATAGATCTTAAGATTGCAATTTGGATTTATTATTGTAAATTAAACTTAATATATACATATTGAAAAATGTTTTAATATTATAGAATAAAAAATATAAAATTAATTTACTGAAATCTAATATGTTTAATAAATTGTACAAGCAATAAACATTTAAATAAATAATGGCATATTACTTTCTGGATTTAAAAGTTAAAAGTAAATTGTAATGATAAAATATATAAACATAAAAAAGAAAAACTACATATTAATAAAATTTATTCTGTAATAACCGCAAAGATGTTATTTCACTTTGACAGATAATAAAATTCGGTACAGAAAAAATACTTATACCTCTTTGAATAAAAAATAATAATCATCATAAATAAATCAAGATAAAAAACATGTCAGAATCAAATTTAGTATTAAATTGATAATAAACTTACACTATTCTGGGAAGAAACTTCATTATAATGGACGCTATTTTCTCAAAAACCAGCGAATAAAAACATAAACTAAGGTTATGAGAACTTATTATTTATGTCTCTCTCTTTCCGTTTGAATTCCCTATTTTCAATCTATTGCACAATCTGTTAAATTAATTTTTGTTTTTCATTTAAATATTTAATTCTTATTAGAATATATGTAATAATGAGATATGCAGGAATAAGTCTAGAGAATAACTTGAAAATGTTTTATATATTATCAACCCAAAATCTTGTTACTATTTGCATCATTAAATTGTTTGTTATACATCAAGTTAACACTGGTAGGGTGTAACATGTGTAGAGTAATTGAATTAGAAGATCGATTCAACGGTATATCAAGACAGACAACTAAAGCAAATATATATATACTTATTATCTCAGTATATCAGAACATATATAGTCGGGTAAAAGTATAGCAACAGGAATAATTTTTACGTTACACTACCGCCCTATCCTACGGAACTATAATAATATTTTACTAGAAGTATAATCCAATTGACAGCGCCAATAGCAAAGATGGGAAGTTCTGAACGGAAAGCCCTATGTATTTTTCAGTTTGGTAAATGTAAATCTGTTACAGTTCAACGTGCGTTCCATAAAAAGTTTAATTGTGACCTCCAAGTGACAATAATATTTGTCGGTGGCATAATCAGTTTGAAACGACCTAATTTCTGTTTAAAGGGAAGGGTACGGGACGATTGAGGGTGTATGTAGAAAATATTGAGTTTATCAGGGAGTCTTTCCTGCGTCGTTCTAAAAAATCTATTAGAAGACCAGTTGGGAACTAATGATGCCGATGATAGCAGAGTAGAAGTTTAAAGGTCGACTTAATCAATCGATCTCGGAAAAAAATATTTTCTAAGATCGATCAAGTTTTTAAATATGTAACATAGTTATTTAAGTTTTCTTTCCAATCCATTTACAGCTGTTACTACAAGCTTTTAAACCTACCCTCTGAGCTTTAGTTTAATCGGGAAGTCGGCATACTTTGCGTTCCGACTTTACTTTGAGTTCCGACTTAAGGTGCACACTGGAAATGTAGCAGGATGAAGATGACTTTCTTGAACGTATTGTTTTTAGTGATGACTCATCATGGCATCTTACTGGAAAAATTAATATTCATAATGTCCGCATATGGAATCAGAAAAAAACTTGAACTCTTACAATGCAAAAGGGACTCCCGAAAATTAAATGCTTAATTAAATGGAGTTTTTCTCACCTGCAAGATGGACAAGAGAATTTTATTTAAAAACAAGATGGTGCGCGTCCACACTGACATAATTCTGTACGGGATCGATTGAATGACATTTTCCTCGATCTCTGGATCGGTCATCATGGATCCGAAGATAGATCTTGTTTGCGGTGGCCTCCAAGGTCACCCGACCTGACCTCATGTGATTTTTTTTCTTTCGGGTTGTATAAATGATATTGAGCATGTATCTCCACTACCTACCTAACTATCTGATTTAAGGCACAGCATTGGGATAGCTATTTCTTCTATTATTCCAGACATGCCGGACAAAGTACAGAACGAACTCTGATATCGGTTGGATGTATGCTGCGTGATGAAAGGTGCACACACTGAAATCTTGTAGGGAAAAAATATAACAGTTACTCTTTCATTTTATTATTATTTTTTTAATACTGTAAGTGTAAATTAGAGATATTAAATAGTTTTAAAACCCTGATGTTCTATTTTTTGCACACTCTAAAAAAACTAAAACTTTTTTAGACTTAACTAAAACTAAAAATTTTTTATAAAAAGATAATTTTTTAACAGCAAATGCTTTTATGACAAAGATTCAAAATTTAGACCTCAAAAATTAAAATAATATATAACAATAAAATGAAAAAGATATTTTTAAAATGTTCGAATTATTTACGAAAATTAAAGAAACATAAAGTACACCCAGTGCTACGTAACACTGTAACCTACAACTAAAAACATCAGCAGTAATCTACTATTGTTTGAAATAATAAACAATTTTTTCAGAAAGTTAAAAGCTTAATATTTTATTTATTAATATTATTATTTCCTTTTACGTTCACTTTACAATGAATGATAACAAACAGGGTCAGAACTGATAATATGAAAGATTCCAGCAGGATATCTAGTACAGCTTTATTATGTTAGAATCTAAAGGTTCCAACTTAAATGTTGATGAATGTACATTCTGCTATATTTTTGTTACATCTTATACGACAATGTTTACTGAATTAGAATTAGAAAGTGATTCTAATAACTTAATTACGAAGCAACCGATTAAACGACGGAGTTAAAATTTAATTAATATATCCACGCCTCAATCATTCACAAGCAAAACAAAACACGTAATTGCTTCGACAGCGAAATCAATATTTATAGGAAAATTACTTTATTAGCAAGCAAACAGTAAATTAATTTCGTGAGCCCTTTTTGGCATAATCGATAGTTTAAAAGTAATAATAATGATAAAATTATCATGTTCACTAAAGCTATTTATTCTAAGGTTTACGAATTATTCACTCTGCACTTAACTTATTACGCAATGCATTCCAGACCTGCTGTTTACTTAAACAGCAAATTAAAATAATAACTTAAAATAATAATTAAAACAGGATTAATAAAGTCAATCTTCTTTTTTAAATTTACTATCTCACAGTATAGTTTATAAAATTTGATATGAGGAAGATCATATTTACTGCAAAACAGAATTACACAAGTTCTAATATATCACCCCATAGTTAAATCTGTTTAGGACGTCTAAGGTTAGTAGGTAATAAGATGCTGTACCAAACTTATTCCTGGATTAGAATATATGTGTATATATATTAGCCATGAAAATTGATGAGTTTGACAAGGAGAGAGGTTCGGTAGATATAATCAAAATTTACCACCTCTCTTAGTTTCAGATTAATTTAGGGACAGCTACTTTGCTAAGAGAAGGTAGCAAAATTAACCTTTCATAACAATATATATCTAACTTAACATTATATTTCATTAATATTAAAAAGGAAAAAGTACAGATATATGAGTTAATATTATTCCAATAATAAAATTCGTTTTATTTGAAAAAAAAAAGTTGAATTCATTGGGTTTTTTTTGGTGTACAACGAATATTCATTATTAGCACCCGAAAGCAAAGATTTTACAATATACAAACTAATTTTTAACACATGCGTTAAGTATAACAAAATAGTATAAACCAATAACAGAAAAAATAAATAAAAATGGTAAAATAATTTTATTATTTATTAAAATAAATAATAATAAAATTAACAAACAAACCCCACAATAATACAGGAAAAAATAGGAAAAGTTTAAGCACAATATAAAATACCAAAAAAACATATTATAATAAGTATTAATCTAATACAGATGTCCGGCTTTAATAAATAACAAGATATTCGATAATATCTTCAGACTTTTTCCTACAATATCTCGGATAGTAGCTCCCAATTTCCCACGCAACGATGCATAACACACGCAGTCCACAAGGATGAGGTGTATCATTAGTTGGCAGTTACAGCGAACACAAACGGGTGCATCGGTTTGTTTCATTATGTATGATTAGTATGCCCTATTCGCAAACGACAAATAATAACTTCCTCTCGATGGTTACTCCGGATTGAAGAGCTCCATTGCAATCCTTGATGTATCGGCGTTTATTAACTACTGTAGAATTCCAGTCACCCTGCCACCTTCATCAAAGAGTTTATTAATAAAATCGGTAGAAGTAACACGAGCGGTGACAGATGACTGGTTACATACATCTTTAGCAGCGAAATCCACACGTTCGTTACCCAGAATCGCCATATGGCTAGGGAGTTGAAAAGTTCAACTCAGCGATTTTATTATGAATTTCGGTAACGATAGGATTTCTATAATACAAATCTTCTAAAGCCTGGATTTCAGTACATAAATCGCTAGAAATAAGAATGTGACGCTATTTTGGATGAATGACATTAAAAGCCTTATTGATGGCGTACAGTTCAGTATTGTCGATACTTGTAATACCAGGTAGATCGAACATGTAGGTTTCATAATTTACAACGAAAGCGTAACCAACGGTATCATTCTGTATCGACCCATCGGTGTATACTACTGCGTCTGGGTTTGTCTTGAATAGATGGTAAAAAATTTGCTGAAAGACGATAGGAGTTGTTGATTTTTTGTTAGTGTATGATGAGATCAGAATTCAAATTTATGGGGTCGAGTTTGCGCGGAGAACATGAACAGGGATAGGTCGGAAAAACAGAATGTGTCAAAATTTAAAATTTACACTAAGCGCCGGGTACAAACACCCGTTGGTGCTACATTACGTGGACAGTATTTTTACCGTTATAAATGAGGGTTTGTGAGGATTGCTTCAAAAATCGGGTGATTTGGTACTATAGGACGGGCAGATTAAAATGCTAGATGCTGGTTCCATCTATGCGAAAATTATGGCTCATTGCAATCAAGTATGCTTGCGACAGGGGTTGATCTAAAGGCACCTGTAGCGTAATGAAGAAAAGCGTGGGGTACAACATCCAGAATTTTAGTCACGATATGACACGCTGAAGTGTTGGCGATGCAACCGTAATCCAAACGGGACCGAACTGAAGAATAATAAAAACGTAACATATATGATCGATCAGCTTCCCATGTAGTGTTTTATTTAAGAACGTTTCAAGAAATGCATGTTATAGTACTAGGATCGTTCGGAAAGTTCTTGGCCTGACAAAAAAAAGCAAAAGATTTTCTACAATTTCTTTTTCATTTTTCAACATAGTTCGTTACACATCAACGACTTTCCAACCTTTTAATACCATCAGTATAATCAATGCCATTACACACAACTCTGCAATATAGCGGATGTCTCACCTTTGATTCAGCATTTTAAATAAATTTTTGACCAGCAAGCCATTTCTTGGATCTTGGAGCCATTTTATGTATAGATGCCTTTTTTATACGTAAACCTACTAGAGAGAGCTTTATACAAGAATGTATAACATATAGAATATGCTTCGTGTATCCACGAATTATTTTCAGAAATCTTATGGTAAAAAAATTAAATATTACTGCTCTGCAATGAAGATCGGTTTAAAGTTATATTAAAACATTCTTCTAAAATTTTACTGGGGGAAGTATCAGATTAACTAGGGGGATTCCATAATCATTACGATAAAATCCTAATTAAAATACTGAGATATTCGTAGACGTGAGTGCCCTTTTGCTTGTGCATTTGGAATATATTTATTTTTCGAACTTTTTAATTATTACTTGAATTTCTGTCGACACATCTCTAATTTATGACAATAAATTTAGATAAAAAATTGTTTGGAAAGTACTTTATTGATACAATGAGACTAGAAAAATACATTACTGATATTACAAATATATATTTTTTCTTTTAATTGAAAATTGGAAACATACTTTAAAAGAAATGAAGATTTTATTCATATGCTCGTACAAGATTTGAACAACTTTCTAGTCTAAATAATAATTATTTTGTAAACTTTTGGAATTCGCTTCTTTACAACAGGTGTATACATAATTTCTTTTTTTCATATTCTCCCGTTAAAAACAAAAACCACCAAGCAGCCAGGATGTATAAGTAATTGTTGAAGGGAATAATTATTAATATACACAGAAGTTAAAATAAAATTAAAAAAAAGAATAAAAAAAGAAAACGTATAAATAAATAAAATATTAATAACATAACTAAAAATTTTAAGTGTAAGACTGTTATTTTAATACATTAAAATAATAATTATAAAAATACATTAGTATACCTCAGCTTTGTAAACAAAATCTCGCATCTGCTTGAAAAAAAATCATAATATAAATAATTTGTAATTTATCTGTGATGTAAGTTTCTCTTAATTTATTAAAAAAAATTTAGGAAATTAATATAGTATTTAATAATACTTTCACGTGCAACATGAGTAACTCTAATACAACGTTTTTATGAAAAGAAATATATTTTAATTAAATTATTATAAAAAATTATTTTCGTATAATATTTACATACAAATAAATACGTAAAATATACAGAGTGTCCCACGAAGAAACGGAGAAATTTTTAGAATATGTTGTACCAGTAAAAATAATGAAAAAGTTCATATAAGTATAGGTTTGAAAACGCTTTATTTTTGAGTTACGGCTAGCAAAATAATTCGCTCGGATTTCAGCTTTTGTAATAAAAAGAAGCCTGTAATCTTTTGGATCCAAATTAAGGAGTAAAGTTGGAGGTTTCTTATGTAGTTTTATCTAAAAAACAGGATAAAATAGGTCCTAAAACTGTAACTCTAGTAGTTTTTAAGATATCCGACGTAAAACACAAAATTCGGTGTCAAGAAACAAGTTTTTTAGGTTTTAGTACAATAGTTTTGTTGAATGACTAATAAATACGGATAATTACGTTTACACCTTGTATAGCTTATTATTTTGGAGTTATATTACCCTTTTAATAATAACTACCGGGCGATGATAACGCCCAAGCGTTTTTCGTCCGCAAACAACCAAAAAAATAAAAAAATAAATACGGAAGATTTATTAGCACCTTGTGATTACTTTTTTTTACCCGAAATTGAAAACTAAACTGAAATACTGATATTTCGGCACAGTGGAAAAACATCCAAAAGAGGTGACGAAAGATCTGATTACAGAGAAAAATGATCTGCAGAGAAAAAATTCAAAGAATTGCTACAAAAAATTGCAGAAACATTAGGGAATTATTAGCGTTCTAATAGAAGGAATATACTTTGAAAGAGAGAAAATATTTCTTTTTTTTTTCAATATATATTTTTTTATATAATTCTCATCTGTTTTCGAAAAAATCGCACACACACACACTGCTAATTCTAATTTAAAGGAAAGCGGTACTCTATTTATTTAATAGTAATTATCTTTAGTTCGGAACATAATGTTGTATAGAAGAAAACTTGAATAACCAAAAGCAGTTGACTGTGAAAGATATGCATATACAATTGTATGGAGAAAATTAGTGGGAGAAATTTGATAAATAAAAAAGATATTAAGGCAAAGAGATAAATAAACTGAAAGACTAAATTACTGGGAACTTTTACGTTGTAAGAATGAATTCAAATTTGTAGGTTAATTAATTTGTGTAGTTAAAAAACTAAAATTTCTTAATTTTAGTTAATGAACAAAATTAAGAAATAATATTAGCATTTAACAATAAGCAGACTACTTATTTTCATAGTTAATCTAACCGTGTAAATGGTTTAGCCAAGGTTTCGTTTAGAATACGTTATTAAATAACAGCAATAAAATTTATCTGATTGTATAGAAAATTATGCTACAGAAACTCGAAAAAACTGAAATCTGTTTCATCCATAGATACCGTAATTGGTACCGTATTGTACACAGTAGCGGGTTATAAATAATCAATTTCATCTGAATCTGAGAGAAAAAGTATGTAAGAGAAAATAATAACCATTCCTTGTTTTCAGTTGAGTGGTGTAATAAAAACAAGCTGAAAGAGCAAAATAAAGTTAACTTAATTAAAAACAACAATCTGTAGAAATTAAACAAAAAACCAAACACAAACACACACACACACACACACACACACACATACATACATACATATACATACGCACACACTGACACACTTGATCGCTTGCGCAATTTTAGCTGTTTACTGTCGTTAACGCATTCAGTTTGAATCTGACTTAGCATAAATGAATAGATCATCCAAATAGAATACACGTTCAAAACAACTTAAGTGTACTTAATTATGTAAATTACCCATAATTTTAATTACTCTCTATCCAAGTGTGTTGAATTTTGTTAAAAATAAAAGAATGATGTAATAAGAAATTTACAGCAAAATTACCGGTGAAGGGAAATTTTCCTATAAAAGGGGAAAAAAATTCCTTTGTTTTAAAAACAATGCAAACTAGGAAGAAATGAACATAAGAAAACTTAACAAATAATTTTCTTAATATAAAAGGAAATGACAGCGAGGGTAGACTAATAATAGCATAATTTCAAGCTCATAAAACATCAGTTGAATAATCGGAAAATATTTTAACCGAAACGAAACTTAGATTTAAACACAATTCCATTCGTTTTTAATCAAAGTGAGATAATCGTTTAACAAGATCATTTAAACTAAAATTTTGTTGTCTTTGGTTTAAGATAAGATCAAGGATTAATTATACAACTAGCCAGAAAAGGGTTTTTATTTGTTTTACTTCAAAAAAAAAAATCTTTTCCTTCCGGCTTTGTTTAATCTTTATTATATTGTTTACGAATAGGAAAATAAAGGACTTAAAACTGATGTTTTCGATTGATTATACTACTTAATCTTCTTAATAAGCGTATAGAATTTACGAACCGAATCTATAATGAAACATTCGAGAACCAAATTCGCGTAATTAGGTCAATGTCCAGAGCACCAATCGAACCTCGTTCTTTAACCGCTCGTACCAATCCGTCTGGAGTCGGCTTTTACGAAGAATTAAAAGTGATCTATTACTTGGATAGCACTGTGGCAGGTTTGTAAGGTGTACGTCCTTGCATCAGTTATGTGTATTTAATTTCATTTAATTATTAATAAATGTTCATTTAGATACTTGCCTTTAATTAATATTTACACACCACATTGGTCTAGTGGTAAACACGTCTTCGCAAATCAACTGATTTCAAAGCCGAGAGTTCCAACGTTCAAATTCTTGTAAAGGCAGTTATTTTTAAACGGATTTGAATACTATATCGTGGATAAGGGCGTTCTTTGATGGTTGGGTTTCAATTAATCACACATCTCAGAAATGGTTGACCTGAGACTGAACAAGACTACACTTCACTTACACTCACACATATCATCCTCATTCATTTTCTGAAATAATACCTGACGGAAATTCCCGGAGGCTAAACATGAAGTTAATATTAATTATGGCATAGTGGACAGAAGAGGAATTACTCCAGCCTATATAAATTTATAAAAGCAATCCAAAACATGAAAACAGCTATAAAAAACTGCTGAAAAAGAAGCTGTAGACGGAAAACTGGACTTCCTATTTTCCTCAGTAAATTCTGGAAATCACAAACTTATGAAATTTTTAAAAAATATTTATTATGACCATTTATATACATTATGACTTCATATCTAATATCAGTTCCCCGCCAGTCCGTTTTTTTAACACCTTATTCTGCTACTAACTTTGAGATTTCTGTTTATTTAATTTAAATTGCCCTTTACTACTAATTACAAGCACAGCCATGTTTCCCACGCAAAACGATATCACGGCTGAATTTCTAAACAACAACTGCGTTTGGTCGTTGTTGGATCGGCTCTCCGAAGATTCATAGAAGGTTCGTTGTGAAAACGAAACCTACGAGCGAACTGTTCACAAACGGTTTATTACAGGTTCAGCTCGCAAGTCTATATACACCTTTAGAGCCTTAGCGACCAAAACATAAATTCAAGCTCCCCAAATATGTTCATTTAACAGAATAAAATGTAATACGGGGCTTCTTTGTTTAAAAATATTAATTTAAAAAACTGCCAATTTAAAAAACGTATACATTCTCAGATAAATATAATATTTTATAAAATTAAAAAATTCAGGTTTAACATGATATTTTAAAGAAATAATTAATTTTTTGCAGAGAAAAATTAATGTTGTTTAGTCACTATTTTAAAATAAACCTAAATACGATAAAGAAGTTTATAAATAATTTAAATTATTATCTGAAATTTAATTTACATTTTAAATTATTATGCAATGAGATTGGTAATACAATATTGATCATTATTCAACGGAAGTAATAACAATATTTATACTATACTTCTTTTTTAAAGAAGTTCTTTGAAAGAAGAAGGTTCTAGGACTTAATATTTTGCGATTAAATTTCTACATTTAAATGTTTCTAACTTGTAAATTTGTTACATTTGATAGAAACATTGTTGAATTCTCTGATTTAACTGTATTTTACATTTTTTTATCTTGATATCGCCACATAAGTTTAAAGCTTGTACTTGGGATATGGAAAATGAATTTTATAACGTATGATGTGTGCCATGCCTGATCGGGATTCGAACCCGGAACCTCCGGATGAAAGGCCGAGACATTACTACTCAATTTATTTATTTATAAAATAAACAAATAAAACTTATTTATTTTATTTAAAAAAAGTAATATTAGATTACGTAAATTATTCATTATTCTACTGAAACAGAAACGGAATGTATTTTACAAAAACGTTTTTAACGGAAAGGACACATTAAAGTATATTTTTACTTTCCTGGCATCGTAGTTCTAGTGCTGCAAGAAGGGGAAAGTATAGAATCAGTCAATAAATGGGGCTTGGGTTTTTTGAATTACTGACCCAGGGATCAAAAAAAGATAGGGGCAATATAATTGTAATATAAAAAACGGGTAATTTTTTGGGGATCCAAAAATAATGTGTTCATACACATGTGTTCATTTTTCATGTGTGTGTACATGTGTTGGCGTATTTTAAGTTTAATAATTTTTGACAGGATAAACCGATTTTTATGAAATTTTGTAGACTCGTTTACATGGGGAAATTATTTGGAAACATTTTGGGGTTAATATCTTCAGGGAGTAGAGCAGGTAGATTTTTGGGGACAATTTTCTAAAAATTTTGTGAATATAAAACCACTTTATATTAAGCGGATCTTTTTTCTTAATTTGATTCAAAATGCTCCCTTCCCCAAAAATCTAAGAAAACATTCTTTTTATTTATTGTATATATTTTAAACGATTATTCATATATTTTTTTATATATTCCTAGGCATATTACTAGTGCAGGTGACCAAAATAAATACTTTCGGAGCAATATTGAGCTAGGGGAGCCGATAAATCTAAAAAAAAATTCTTTGAATTTCTGATTTTTTTATTTAAAATTTTAATAATAATATTAGAATAAAATTTCATCCTAATCACCCACACCTCCAAAAAATAAATCTTAGGTAACCTAAGAAAAAAAATTTTGGAAAATGATTTTGGAGGTGGGAAAGCAAAAAAAAAATATACTGATTTTTTAAAAAATGTTAACATTTTTTTTTGTTTATTCAAACATATAATGATAATTTTACAATAAAATATCAAAATTTCTCTCCCCCAAAAAAAAAAAATAAATATTAGATAACATTTTTCATGTATGTCTTTTTCACTATATAAAAATAAATAACCAATGTCAGGGAAGTATTGCAACTTTATTTTTAGCATTTTCTAAGAAACAACTTTTCTAATATTTGTGAGGCATATAATGTTTCTCAAATGCAAGGAACTGTTTTCTCTGAAAGTAATGAATGATAGCTTAGTAACCCGATATGTTGAAATAAATTAGGCTCACTGAAGAAGGCATATGGGATACGCCAGTTCACTATATAATTTTAGAATTATTGTGTGTTATTTAAGTAATTTTATTTTTAGAAATGGCGGCGCCATTTTCGAGAATGAAATTTTCTCATATTTAGTTCACCAAAAATTAATTAGTTATGGTAATTAAGAAACACGTGAAATTAATTAAATTTTTATGAATTGAGTTTCATGTTATAAATAAAATTATAAATCCGAAATTATATTTTTTTATTTTGAAAGAAAGGTAGTACAGACTGAAACAGTTTTTATAACTCAATAAAACATAAAATGATTCATGCATTAAAAATGAAGATTTTGATTCTAAATGTACAATTATCTAGTAAAAAATAACTTTTATAAAGAAAATTACATTATTTTATTTCAGTGTTTGGCTGTTAAAATTCATTATTGTTTTATTTAATCAATATGATTAATTAATATTTTGTAATTCAAGAAGGTAAACAAACGAAAAGGAAATATAATTTTTACGAGTTTTGTGTAACTCGTAAACTCCTGTAAAACAGCAAAAAAAAAAAAATTGCTTTATTGAACGCATAACAAAAAAAGTTTTCCAAGAGATCATACTTTTACAAAAATGTGCTATTCAAAGTTATTATCCAGGTAATGGACTCAGTAACTCAACCCGGTATTATATTTAGAAGATGAAAAAAAACTAAGATTAATACTTGAGAAGAAAGGCAGTATTAGAAAGGAAAGAGAATTTTAATATCAGCTATTAGTCCGAAGAAAACATGAGTGTGCTGAGTGAAAGTATATAGGATTTTGTAAACAATATAAATAAAGAACACTTAAAAGTATAACAAAAATATGAAAAAGCCAATAGATGTTTTAACGCTTGTAGAAAAGTAACATAAAATTATTCTTGCACTTTGGTATTCTCCATACTATTATGGCAGCGTAACTGTATGGCAGCGTAACTCAGCCTACTCAAACAAACGGAAGTGAAACTTTTAACTATTGAAAAATAATGAGAAATACCTAATCTAAAATATATTCGAGAAATACATTTAGCCCTAATCAAGGATATAAACCGGAAAAGAAGGAAACTGAGACAACTGTACTAGAATCAAAATATTATAACCACAGTGAAAATAAATAACCGAATTATAATAGGCAAGATATTTGTAAAAAAAAATAGGAGGTCGCTCGGTTAAAGAAATATGAAGGTGAAAGCAAGAATAACTGATATCAATGGGAAGGGCAAAATTAAGATAATGGGACCGGATCAAGAAGGAACACAATCATTTGAAAGAACAGCTAACAAACAATATTAAGGCATGAGTGAGTTTCATTTACGAAGAGTAGAACCGATTTGAGTTTGTTTGACTATAGCAATAAGCACCAGCAGAACATAATTATTTACAGAAATAAATTCTGATTTACTTCATGCTTATTGTTATCCATTTTTTCTCTTTGTTAGGTGCTTTCACAGAAATCTCTGCTTCGTCAGAACGCTGAAATATACAAATTTTGTTTTATACATATTTACATTTTATCTGCCTGATTATATATTACATTTTTGTATACGTGTGATTTGTACTCTAAATAAACTTAAAATCTTACTTGAAATGTGGTAAACTTATGAAAAATTATCTAAGCATGACTAAAATTCGAATCAGACATTGCAGATGAAAGGTTGAGTTGCAACTGGTGTAATAGTTATAGAGACATAAAGTACGATAATATTCAGTACTTACATTACACTTATTAATCTAGCAAATGTATATATTTGGGGGATTCAAAATTGAAAAATAATGGCGTAAGAATGAAAGATAATTTGTGAAATTGGAATAAATCATAATTTAATGTTATGATTAATGTTATCTTAATGTCAGATGAAGAATGAATTTCATGACAGTTATTTAAAACAAAGAAATATCTTTAGACGAGAAAAAATGCAAACTGACATTTTATTAAATCAGTGTCATGTTTGAAGTGAATAATCTCAACATGTACATAAATACATTTTTTAATAACTGTTCTTAATAGCTAGTTATCAAATTAAGTCCAAATTTGGATAATTTACTTCTCTTTTCAAACATTTCACTATGTTACATCGATTGAATTATTCTATTTTTTTATAATTCTTAATACATAAAAAATAAAACAGCTTTTCACATTAACTCATGAACAAATTTTGGGAACAAACGAAAACTTTTTTTTTTTTACCGAGTTCATTTTATAAATTGAATTAAATATTTTAATTCAATCAATTAAAATATTTCTTACAAAAAGTCGAGATTTTTAGATTTTGTTCCCGTTTAGCTTATTTACTTTAGATGCAATATATACGGAGAAGATAAAAATATGAAAAAAATATGCAACAAAAATTGTTCATTAATTTTTATTGTAGATATTATAAGAAATGAAGACACATATTGGTCAGTATTACATCCCAAGCACTATTATGTAGATTTAAATGAATAACACATCCAGGTCTGGTAACCCAGGATATAACAAGCTATACTCACAATTCAAACAAGTGACGCAGGTATCTACAGGTTCCGAATCAACAAAGCTGTACTAGATATTCCTAGAAACTTTCACAATAACATACGATTCAAATAATCAATAAATCATTTAAACTGCTTCATTGTTGCGTATTCCTTCTATTATGGTGTTCTGCTATTTCCAAAAGGTAATTTTTTCCTAATAGTTCATTCACTTTTGAACACATTAGATCATTTATTTACATCCGGTTGTTTATTTTTCTGTTTTTCTATCTGCCCAGTACCTCTCCATTTTTTCGGACATCTCTTTCTTTCGTCCTTCAGAAAGTTCAGTTCTGTTGCTCTGCGTTTTGGCGCTTCTTTGAACCTTTTATTTTCATCGTTTAATATTACCTTTAAAATTTATCTTTTTCTTATAATTTCTTCAGTTACCTTCAGTTCTTTTAGGTCTTCTTAGAGTTGTGTAAACATTTGCCTTACGTTTTTTTTCTTTGAAAGAAATAAAAAAAAATCTATTTAGTCCATCTACTGTTATTCATTCTAAATAAACAAGAGAAAAATGCAATTCATCTTTTCCTTATCGTGTCGAACAGTTTTTTAGTTTTAGTATAAAGTTTGTAATTTGGAATTAATTTTATCTGATTATTTTGAAATTTATGACCTACAATATTTCTTATAATTTTCCTTTCTATTTTGGTAGATTTTATAACAGGCCTATGTTGCAGTCTGGGGGTTTCTGCTACATAGAGTGCTTCCCGGTTTATCACAGTTTTATAGCATCGAAATTTTTAATTCCATGAAAAAGACTGTTTGATATATGTGTTTTTCGGTAACTGGAAAGCTAATTTTATTTTATTAGCTCTGTTAACGTTTTTTTTTTTTTTTATCTAAAGAATTCCAATTGATTCATTCTCCGAGATATTTGAAATTATCCACTTTCTCTATCTTATTATTATTTATACTACGGAAATTCGGGCAGTTTTTATCACTAGTCAAAATTTTCTTTTTCTCAAACGCGATTTTTCCCCATTTTAGCAGCTTGTGTTTCTAATTCTTTATTTGTTGTTCAGCTTCATTCCGGTTTTAGCTAATAATACCAATTCATCAGAGAAAGCTAAACAATTAGTCTTTAGTTCTTAGTTCCCAGTCTTAATCTACTATTTTTATCTAAATTTTTATTCCATTCTCTATCTTTTCAAGAGCACAATTAAAAAGTAGTGGAGAAAGTGCGTCCATCTTCTTGTCTTACGCCGGTTTCGATGGGAAAAAGGATCTGATAATGCTCCCAGAAATTTTATTTTAAAGTATGTTAATTAATGTTGATTTGATTAAGTTTGCCGTTTAGTTATCTAAACCTAATCCTGTTAATGCTGAAAAAAGTGATGTTCTATCTACCGAATGGTATAGTTTTTTAAAAAAATCAATAAAAGTTGTAATATATGTTTTATTTTGACATTTACAATATTCCATAATATTTTTGAGATTAAAGATTTACTCTGCGCAAGATCTATTTTTTCTATAGTAACCCGATATTCACCCCAGCTGTGGATCCAGCTGAGGTTCGGTAAGATTAAGAAGAGCTTTAGGTAGACTCTTGCATGTAACTCCGAAATTTTCTTCTTCTTCTTTTTCTTCTTCTTCTTCTTCTTAT
Organism: Lycorma delicatula; assembly: GCF_047948215.1. Lineage (NCBI taxonomy): Eukaryota > Metazoa > Arthropoda > Insecta > Hemiptera > Fulgoridae > Lycorma > Lycorma delicatula. The sequence continues at coordinate 38,943,157 of NC_134456.1, forward strand.
TATTATTATTATATGTAATTTCAATGAATGTAGATTTAAAAAGTCACTATAAAAATACAGAATTCTATCAAAAAATTATTCTCTGTACTTGACAAGTATTAAGAACTAAAAAAAAAAAAAATCAAAGCACTATAATAAAAAGAAAAGAGAAAAAAATTATTCTTAAAAATGAGATGCATTTCAGACTAAAAGTAGATTTCATAGAAACACAGTTATACGATCTGGTATAGATTAAACAAAAATAAGTATACATAAACAGAACTTCAGATGACAATATGTGTATGAGAATATTCGACTAAAAATTTTGCATGAAGTAGACTGCACACAATAATGTGTAATCCGAGTACTTTTATAACTTTTATATGAAGTATGAAAACATGAAATCCGTTATACTTGAATGCTCAGGCTCTGTTCACATCAGAAAATAAAGTCAGCAGGCAGTATAAAACGAAATAAAACAGAAGAATTTTATATTCAAAGCACTTCGTTTAAAATAGACAGTCTATTCAAAACACAATCAACGCGTATTTTCACGTAGCGTATGAATATTATTAAAATAAATAACAATGTATAAATACACATTACTGTGATTATTTTTATTCATGAAAAAAAAACCTTATATGCATATTGCAGTTTCCAAATTATTGTTTTTTTTTTCTTTATGTAAGAATTATCTATATTACGTACAATGAAAGATTAGTACTGACTTTAGAACCAAGAACGCTAAGTTTATAAAAATTGCTAAAATAATCTTTATTAAGCTTGTTTATTTTTGAATTGAGTGTACAATACTCATGACGTTTAAAAAAATTATTTTGTCACTGTACTGTAATTAGTAAACAAAATATCGAAGTTTTAATACCTTATTCACACTTGTTTTAAACATCAATTTGTAATTCATGATATAAAAAAAAGTTTCCTGTAAAATAGTAATTTTTTCCACGTGTTTATTCGAGTAAAGTTCTATTCTTTTCAAAAAGTGATTGCAAGATACCAATTAGTTTTAAAAATGTCATTTCTCTTCTTCTATTCTTCTCAACACGAGCTGAAATAGTTCCAATATTATTTTTATATTAATTAAGAAAGAAAGCAAAGGATTTTTTTAACCACGTGTAGTTTTTTAAAAATTATGAGCGGAATATTGAGAGCACTTGTAAAATAATTATTAACTTTTTGACGAGATATATAAGCAGAAACATAATAATATCGAATGAACCTCTCGACAGAAATGTTAATTGATTTCAGAAATAATCTTTAAAATTAATTACAATAATTAAAATAATGTAAAAACCTAAATTTATTATTTAAATTTGTTATTTACTATTAGTTTAGGAATACTTTATACAGTTTAGGGACACCATAACAAGTCATTTAAACAAGAATCTGATTTTTTTTTGATTTACTTATGAAAACACTTCTGATACACTGAAGTTTTTTCTAATTATTTTATTCCATTCTATCATAATGAAGGCGGCCTTTGAACTACAGTTACTATGTATATCAGGAACGAAAATATATCTTATCGATAATAATAGTAAAACTAATAAAAATATAAATTAATATTTCCTCTAATGGGAATTTATTAAAAGTGGAAAATTTATATGTAGTTTCAAAACAGTTTATTTATATATATTTTAACAACTGCGGTGTCAAAAAAATCTATATAAAGCGTTAAAATTTACACGATTTAATATTTAAAAAAAAGTTTCATAAGAAGCAATAACGTACATCAAATTTTTATTAATTTACAGTAATAAATGTTCTGTTATAAATCGAAGATATATTTCACGTACGTTAGTTGAATGTAACATGAAGCACAAAAGTAAAAAATATTAATGAAATTAATTTAGAAATAAATATGCTCAATAAGTTGAACCGTTATTGAGAAAGTGTAAAAATTTCAAGGAAATTCATATCACATTCAAAATTCAGTTTACCTATTGCCAAACGTATATATCTTTCGGTTTGAGAAAGGTAAATAAATAATTAACTTGTTTTTTGAGCGATCAAACATATAATAAAAAAAAGAAAATAAATATACCTTATACAATAACACAAAATTATTTTAGGTTAAATAATTAATTGCATATTAGAAAAAAAAATACAAAATGATTCCAAACTGTATAGTAATCTCCCGAGAGATGACTTTAAAAGTAAGAAAAAGAGTTTATATAAAGATAGGTCAGAAAACGTTTCGTTAATGTGTGTCGGCTCGCCAAACATTTAGCCTTGCTTTTCAGCTCTCTTTGTAAAATTAAACCGTACTAAAATTCCTGGGGTACTAATCAAAAGTAAATTTGGTGCTTCTTTATGGGTTTTAATCTAAGAAATTGCATAAAAGAGTTCTCAGACCTCTGTCTTACGTAGGTTTTAAGAAAAACGGGATAAAACACGAAAATATTTTGTCAGAAAATACACTTGTTTTATGTTTGGAATAAAGTAAATTTGTTAATTTATCAATAGACAAACAAAAATTTCTAATAAACTTTGTAAAAAATTTAATTCTTAGAAAATTGGTGTAAATATCTATTAAAATTAAACAGAAATTTGGAAAGTTCCAACTGTAATTAGAAACAAAACACACGAACTGGCTCGGAAAAGTGATACGATTTTAAACAGAATAATTTACATATAAATGCTAAAAATTATAAAAATAAATTTAAAGAACATCCTTCTAAAACATATTAAAAATCCTTACTTTTTCATTGGTTGGTAAATAACAGCTGATCAACAATTAAGTTTAGTGTCTAGAATTTGAATATTCATTTGAGCAGTGTTTGTGCTGCTATTGTTTGGTCAGTCATTCACAATAGAAGATACCAAAATTTGTTTCCATTTGGAGATTTTATGAACATTTTGTTAATCTGTAGTAAAGTAAATAAAAATGGACAGGCTGCTGTGGAATATTGAAAAAAATACCAGACCGAATAGTACTGGATTGTAAAATATTTGAGGCGAGTTCAAAAAACAGGTATACGATTCGATGCTGATTGTGAACGTTTTGTAAGAAATGCTAACGCTGAAGAAACAATACTGAATACGGTATAATTGAACCCACCTCAAGGACCAGAAGGTTATCACATCGCTTTCACGTATCGCAATCGAGTGTATGGCGAATGTTACGGGAGCAACAGTTATACATATTCCATGCAACACGTGTACAAGAGTTATTACCACTTGATTTTGATAAACGGATTAAATTCTGTCAATGGTTAATTAGAAAATATGAACATCATCCCGATTTCCTATGTGATATTCTAACAACTGATGAATCCTGTTTTACGAGAAATGGCATTGTAAATTACCGAAACACCCACACTTGGGCAGAAGCATCAAATTTACCCGTCGATTTGTATCCGAAGAATTTTAGTACGGTTTAATTTCACAGAGGAAGCAGAAAGCAGAGCTAAATGTTTCGCGAGCCGAGACTCTCTAACGAACCGATTTCTGATCTAAGTTTATACCAACTCATTTTTCTTGCTTTTGGCTGTAGAATCATCTTCCCAGAGACTGCCGAACAATTTGGAATCACGCTGTATTAACAATGATTTACTTTACTGAAAACAAAAAAATTAAATTAAAACTAAAACTAACTATTAAAATAAAATTAACTAAATGAAGGTAGTTAGTACAAACAAATTTTTACCTACATAAATTCAAATAAAAGAATTGATAAAATAGAAATTAATAAAAAATAGTCAAAACTGAAAGAAAAATATCTTCTGTAGACCGTTTTTTTGAACATTTTTTTAATATGTAACTAATTTACAAGTTAAAAATTTTAAATAATTTTTGTAAAAATATATATTTTTAAGATCATTTTAAAGATAAAGCAATAACAATATCCCTTAATTTAAAATAACATTATCTAAAATATAAATTTAAAAAAAAAACAAGATACAAAATAATTTAGGAAAAATTTTAAATGTTGCTTATGATACGTATCCTTCATTATTGATTAATAAATACGAAATCACATTCTGAGAAAATTTAATTAAAACTGATTGTAAATAAAATTATTATTCACTTGCCCTGGTTATTTTGAATTAAACAGTTAACCAATAAGAATTACCCCTATTAAATAGAATCGTAAAAGCTTAGATAATTCATTAAGAATCTTTAAATTGAAATAGATTTTTGCTGTTGGAGGTGGGTGCTTTTTAGTTCCCGTCTAGCGTTAGTTCGTAGTAGACTTAAGTGAGAAAATACCTATACCAAAATACTTCCAAATGCTGCTGTTTTAGTAAGCTATTACTATGTTGCACGGATAAAACAAAATGAAAATATAAAACGATGAATAAAATTATGTAAAAAATTAAAAACAAAAAATACAAACAAGTTTTTTTCTTTTAAATCTTTCCACTCCAAGATGGATAAAAGCTTCAATACGAAAGCCAATTATATTTACTTACAATAATACATTTTTATATTAAATAATATTGTTGAATTGGTTGGGCTTTTTGGTTTTGATATATAGAGTGTTCGGAAAGTACTGTGCAGTATGCTTTAAAATTATGTGGTACAATGTACTTTCGGCATCAGGTTGGTAACCCGGTTGGTTCATTGGGCATTGCTCGCTCAGTAATAAACCAAGATGTCAGTTGTTGAGTTGTGAGTGAACGTGTTTCGTTTCGTTTCGTGTTGTTTCGTTTGTCGGAAGAAATAGTTGCGAGAAACGTAATGGTTTTTTCGATAATAGAACGCATTTTTTCTCGTTAAACACGTCTTTCGTGAAGGTTACAAATATGCTGATTTAGTGACGCACAAGTTTTCTGAAAAATTTCCAAATACTCCTGATCCTCACCGCAATACAGTTCAAACTCTTATCGAAAAATTTCGGACAACAGACTCTATTGAAAACGCTGATCTAAGTGGAAGACCACCTAAACTAAACGAACAAAAGCTGTTTAATATTTCGGATGCTGCGGCTGGAAGTCCATAAAAGTTAATGCTTAAGTTGGCACAGCAGTAAAATATTGGACTTGCTACCGCACATAAAGCTGTGACGTTCTTACGAAATGTCTTTGGTGAATGAATCATTTCGAAGGGTTTATGGCCTACACGATCACCCGATCTGACTCCCTATATTCCTTTCTATGGGAGGGCAGCATAACAAGAAGTATATTGCACCAGATCACGCACGATTGATTAACTATAAACCACAATAACGACAAACGTACGAGTCATTCCTGTAGATCAGCTGGTTAAAGTGTTTGAAAACAAACGTTTGCAGTGTTGTATTGATGTTGGAGGAAGTCATTTACAACACCTTTTACAAACTACTCCAGTTACCGTAATATCCATTTCTATAAAATAATGAAATAAAAATGAAAAGTAGTAATTAAGAAAATACACTGCTTTGCACTGAGTTATGGAAAACGTGATAACTGACTTATTCCATAAGTCAGTGCACAGCATCTTTTGGAACGCATTTTTAATAATTTAAAATATCATTTTTAACAGGTATTTTAAAGGAAAAGAAGTTTTGATTAATTAAAGATTTATCTTAAAAATTAATTACAATCTTAATAAAAGTTAAAAAAAACTGTAGCCGGGAACAAATATTTAAATTTTTCTGTTATCTCCGTTTAGTACTTGAGCAGATATTTGTATTTCTTCAGACCGTTTCTTTTTAAGTAATAAAAAATTAAAACATTTCAATAACTGATTGTATGTCTTAGATAGATGATGACTGATAGATAGAATTATCTATCACAACAATTTAGACATTTTAATTAATTTGTTCTTAAATAAAGCATATATCTATGCGAAGGGTTCAATGGAGATAAAAAGCAAAAAGAGGTAAGTGAATTAAATGTTTTTTTTTTGTTTTTTTTTGTCTGAACATTAATCGGATTTTACTTCTGTTTTATTGCTTAATATTTTTATTAAAAAAAATGTATGAGTCTCTCTTGCATCACTCGAATTTAAAAAAAAAACAGAATATTTTAATACGTATGTAGTTGATTATAGTTAGTTATTAACTAACTAAATAACTAATTATTAACTAAATATTTATAGTTAGTTATATAACTAATTGATTTACTATCATTCATATATAAAAAAAAAAAAACATAATAACTTTACTGGATATAATAAACAGAATTATTAAAAAACAGATTTAAAAATTATAGCCTAATGAAAAAAAAAACTGATCCTGTAAGATGGCTTTAACTTCTTATAATCATGATGCTACATATGAAAAAGGAAGACCAAGGAAGAATAATAATGATTATTTAAATGAGATTGAAACAAATAGACATACTTAAAATGTGATATCAAGATGAAAACATTAGAAAGAAATAAAAATAGAAAGAAGATATTTTTATGAAAACTGCTTTTACACTTTGTTATTATTTATGAAGAAAAATAGTTAACAAAGATATTTATAGAGTAAATTTTTCGTAAAAAAAAATACTCCTAAAATAAACATGATACATGAAACAAAATTATTTTCAATAAGGCAATGAGTTAAAACAATTTATCTTTATTTAACAGTAATTTAAAAAAATAATTTTAAAAAATGCTCACAAAATATTAATTTAATAACATAAAAAATATTTAAATTCAAAAATTTTGGACTAGCTTTCAACTATTATTAGGCTTTAAATACTTGTATATATTATGTATACTTCAGATAGAAAAAATTATTCAAACATTTTTTAACAAAAAAAAATAAATAAATAAAATTACTAACTTTTTGATTAATTAAAATGTGCTGTTTACAAACTTTTATTTTTTACCTGATTCTTTACCATTTCTCTTATTATTTTATTTCCATAAATTTTAAGAACACATTATCTATGCGAAATAAATAAATTGTAGAATGTCTGTAACCAAAATGGCAAGGGATAAATTTTGGATTTTGAAAAAAACTAGTGATAATTTAAAGAATTATTATTACAAATAAATAAACTATAAAAATTTTATTAAATGGATATTATCGAATAAAATAAAAATAAATAAATTTAAATTTATTAAAAAAAAAATTAAGCATAAATTTTGCTTATTTACTTACATTTCATTTTAATAAATATTGGAAATGTCCTCCTTCTGTTGTTTGAAAGCGTGCCACTTGATTTTAAAAGATGATACTGTACTATTCATTGATTTCCTAGTAATATTTTGAGCTGATTTTAGTATACAATTTAGTAAATCGTCGATGACTTGGGACTTAATATGATAAACAATACTTCTTATGCGGCCCGATAGAAAGAAATGTGATGGTGACAAGTCGGGTGATCTCGCTGGCCATTCTATTGTCATCTTCGACCAATCATTTTCCAAGAAAAAATAATGCACTTAAAATTTCACTTACTTGAAAACCGAAATGAGGCGAGGCATCATCTTTTTGAAACCAAAAATATTTTGGTCGAGAAGCAAAACTCATATTTCACTGCCTTTAAATTTCCACCAATAAATATGAGCCCTATAAATCGCCCACCAACAATACCTGCCGTGCATTTATTTTGACTGGATATTTGACTGTGTATGTGCCTTACAATTATAGAGATTTACAATGCCATCAAAAAAAAAGTGGCCTCATCATTAAAAACTATGCTGTTTAATAATTAGGATCTGCACAAATATTGTGCATCATAATTTCGCAGAACTCAAGACTTTGATCGTAGTCATCTTCATTAAGTTCTTACACCAGACGAATTTTGAAGAATTTGAAATTTTTTAACGTTTCATTCACTGACTTTGCTATGTTATGTTCTCGTGATACTTTTTATGTTGAGGAATGAGAATCTCAATAAATTCTTGCATAATTTCTAACGGTTTATTATTATTTGTTGTAAATTTATTTTTAATGCGTCCTGTTTTTTTTTTTTTTTTTTAAATTGTTTGACCCTTTTTGACAATGTACCATTTCAAACAGGATAACGATTATTAAATATTGTATTGAACAACTCACAAACTTCTTTATACGACCTAACTCTATCACCAAAGCCTCTCATCATTAAAAGTATGACTCTCTCCTGTTCAATAAGTGACATATTGATAACAATGTTAGCAGGTAGCACTGAAAAAAATTAATTCAGTAAAAAAATTACAAAAAAATGTAGAAAAAGATGTAAATAACAAAAAAAATTTACATATGTGGTAAAGGTAGACAAAATCAATTAGCCGACCGACCACAATAAATTCTCATGAGAAACTAACGTGTAGTAATGAAACACCCTAATTTGAATATTACACAACAATGAAGTAAGCTTTATTTTTGCTATAATCAGCATGATTAGGTGACAATTTATTTACTCATGAAATTAGAACAAAAATTTTTTTTTAATTTTTAAAAATTTAACATTTAAAATAAATTTTAATTTAATTCAGTTTAGTTTTCAAAATCCAAACTTTATCCGCCGCCATTTTACATACAGACATCGAACCAAATTTTATTTTATATATTTTTTCATGTCTTTAAAACAAGATTTATTTGCACACAAATGATTTATCATAAAAAGGGTGCTACCAATTAAAATATTTGAGTTACAACCCAATTGGCCATCCCAAAAAAGGGGTTGAAATTCTATTTCTCGTCAAAAGGTAAAATAGTTGACAGATACCTTTATTATAAAACTATATAATAGTTGTATAATAATAAATTTTGGCCATATTCAATTCATCTTCGATCTTCATCGAGATATTGATGAAACAATACCGAGTAGAAAATTTGATAATTAGATGTTCCATTCGTAAAATACGAACGAATAAACGGTAGAGAGGGGCAAACCGATACTATATTAGAGTACGCAAAAAATTATTTGTTTTTTAATATAATTTATCATTAAAAGGGCATAAATTGAAAATTAAAAAAAAATACTACATCGCGCATGTCTTTCACACCATAACGTCTTGTTCATCTTATTGGAGTGTTAGTTTGCAAAGTTCTATTAAAGGAGACAAAACATAAGTATATTCTGAGACTACATATATAATATTCTGAGACTAACATATATATAATATTGTACGTATATATATCATTATCTCTATAATCACAAGTCAAAAAATAAATGAATAAAAAATTATACGCCTGGATAAATAACAGTGTAAATTGCATGTCAGATGGAATAAAAAAATAGATAAAAACCTTCAGCGCAAGAAATACATATAAATTAAGTAGTATGAAATACAGTAGCACATAAGTTTGTTATACATGTAGTAGGAATTTATCAGTTTGTATGGGACTACATGAGACAGGACGATGAAAGAAAGAGCTAAAAGTAAAGAAAAGTAAAAGTGAAGGTGGTGGGATGACGGTGTGGTAGGCGCCTTAGCGATACCACCTTTACACCTACTGCCGTACGCCATGTGACCAGCCTTATTAAGTCAACCAACCCACTACTCTGCGACCTTAAATTCAATATCTGTCACAAGTGTACTATTAAGAAAAGAAAAAAGCATTCAATTTATCGAAATACTATCCTTTTTTTAATATAAAATATAAATACGCACTGTAAAAAGTTAACGTCTATTTTATTTTGATCCATGAAATGTCAACTAACTTTAAATAAAATGCATTTCATATGCGTAAGTAATATATTACGGAAATTATTAAAAATAGCTTGAAGAATTCTAATTTTTAATATTAAAAAATATATATACTTTTATATAAAAAGAAGAATTTTTGTATTTTGTTTAAAAAATAAATTGTAAACAAAGAAGAGTGGAAGAGTGGAGTTGAAACAGTAACGGAATGTGGCAAAAAATAGTAGTGACCACAAAACCAGTAAGAAAAGCTATCTTACTGAAAATAAATTTATTAAATGTAAATACTTGAAAGAAATATATATATATATATATATATATATATATTGTATTTATGTACATTTTACAAATTTACTACATAACTACACATTAGTGTTATAAACAATAAGAAACTCAAAAACGAAATAATTGAAGAATATAGGAATTATCTAGAAAGTGTGATTGTTCAAAATAACGAATGATGATGAGTTACATTTCACAAGATTCAGGTTTATTTTAAAACATCTGTAGTTTCCCTGCCTCCCGGAGCCGGACACGCAATAAAGCATAAACTCAGCTCCGGGGGGTGCCTTCACCTCAAACTACCTCTCGGAAGTACGCATAGCCCCGCCCAGGCAGCCGGGACTCGGTCTTTTTGCATGCCATATCTCAAATGAGGAGTTCCCAAAAGGGAACTCCACACCGAGACTCCGGTCTTGATACCTCGCCTCTAGTGGGGAACCCCCAAACGGATCCCTCCCAACGGCATCTCAAAGGAGTCCCCATCCGATCGTTAAAATTGGATGACCAAAGCCTCCCACTTCTCCCAGGTGGAGCTGTCCCTCAAAGACACCATGACGTTACCGTGAATACACAACTCCTGACGCAGATGGATCCGTCTTGCATCCTTGAGGATGCATATAATTACGCCTGCGTTCATGCTTAATTATATTTTAGTATACGAAGGAGAAATAAGAAAAAAACAATATGAAAAAAATAAAATATGTAAAATAAAATATATATATAAAAAAAAAACAGAATACTTAAAACATATAATAAAAGAAGTGCGGTTAAAAAAGAAAAAAAAATGAGATAAAAATCCTTAAATGAAAGGTGGAAAAGTGCACTAATTAAATAAATACAGGTGTGTTAAGTGAGGAGAAATAAAATATTATTTCTACTAACAAATGCGGAATAGTTAATACAATTTTTCTCAGCTACAATTCAGCTGAATTAATTTAGTACGAAAAAAACTTAATTGTATATTAAAAAATGGTGTTTTTCTTTTAATAAAAAAAAGATGGGTTTGTTTAATAAAGAAAAACTAATTAAAAAATAAAACAAAAAATAGCAGTAATAGACAACTGTGGTTGATTTTGAGTTCAATATTATAAATTAATTTTACTAACCGGTTTACAACATGAACAGCTAGACTAACTTCATTTTCATTCACTAATTAAAAACGTTGTTTAATAAAATTACTTCAAAGCAATTATTTCAACAGAAAGTTAATTTTAAATGTAGTCAGATAATAAATTTTGTATCGATTTAGCATTAAAAAGAGTAATATATTTATTTATACAGGTAATAGACATTGACCACTTTTTTAACAAAATCTCAGCACACTGTCAAATAGCCTACGAAATTTTTTGTGTATGGTAAAGTAATAAATTAGTTACTTCGTTTTTATTGGAAGAACATAATAATAATAATATATATATATGTATATACATACACATTAAGCATAACAACAAAATAAAAAGTATTGGAGCTTGGGATTCATTTTATGAGTCATTTTATGTAAAATAAAAATATAAGTATTTAGTAAAAAGTAATTTTTAAATCCCTTCCTTTAAAAAAGTTTATTTAAGATTTAAATTTCAAAAATCCTAATAAAAAACCTGAATCGCCTGGCAATGTTTGTTACGGATGAACAAGGGGTAAGGTTGTAGAAAAAAAACATTTTTAGATTATTTCTTTTAAGATTTAAATTTCTTTAATTTTCTTTTCATTTTCTCTTAAAATATACCGTGAGAATACACACCTATAAAAAATGCAATACTTACTGTAGAAGTGAACAAGAAAAACGAAAAAAGTATTGACAACAAAAATTAAAAAAATAATTCCTGTTAAAGTTGTTTACAACGATAATTATTACACTTCAAATTTTTTCTTATGAAATATTTTAAAAATAATATTTTTTAATAAAATCAATATCAAAATCTACTCTTTCAGCGTTATGTCAGTAATTTTTACCAATTATTTTTTTTAAATTGTAAATACAGCTTAAGCAAATAACTTAAAAGCTAAAAAATTATTCTTTTGAAGTGGGGCGGTATAAATTTTCTAAATTACGACAAACTACATCTGATTCAATGATAGATAATACACGCCAGTAAATATCTTTGAAACGAGTCTGTATAATTTTGTTTTAAGAGAAAATGAAACAGAAAAACCTAAAATAATTGTAATAAATTATCAATTTTCAAATCATCAGTTGCAAGCATGAAATTTAATTTCATTGAGTCATTAAAATAAGGTCGGCTCAAAAGAGCCGACCTGCCATGTCGGATTTACAGCCGGTACGCGGTCGTTTGAGTAAACAGTAACTTCTCTGGGTGGCGCAATACCAACCAGTTGGACCGGCCCAGGGGAGTATATAAAAAAAAGTATTTTTTATCATATAGACATTAACTTTTAGCATGTAAAAAACAATATAAGTAAAAAAAATCAAGTTATTTAGTTGGTACTCGAACGTATGAAATTTTGTTTATTTAAAGTACTTTACAGGTACATCTTCATAAAAAACTAAATTCATATACTTTTTTGTAGAATTCCCGTCCTATAAATCGACAAAAAACAGTAAACAAAGAGGAGAAACTAGAATAAAAAACAATAAATGAACCGGTAAAATATAAATTAAAAAAACCAGAGAGATTGTAAAAATAAAATAGAATCCTTTGCTTAAATAAATATACCACTCTACTAAAATACAAATTTTAAAGTAAATACTTCCCATATATCTGAAATACTCGTATTTTATTTGTTTATTTGTTGTGCACACAAAGGAAGTAGTTTTGCTAACAAAGAAAAATATATTTAACAAAGTTGTTTAGTTTATTAAATATAAAAATTCAAACCTTATTTCTGCATATCAATAAAAAATTATTACTTTTATTGATATAGAAGTTTTGGTATCATTACTTTTTTTCGTATAATCAACGAAAAAAATATAGTCTACATTACAGACTAATATTTAATTTCTCGAACATGGTACCGCTGATATATTAATTAATTAAATAGCATTAACAATTATTAAAATCCATCTTATCAGCACACTGAATATTCTCTAGATCTTTCGGCTTACTTGAAAGTCATCATCAGAGTTAAAATATTAAATCGAAGTAAAAAATTAAAAATCATAAGTTAAAATATGAAAACAGTCATGGGCCCTAACAGTATACTGAAGGAAAATATATATGTACTCTGGTGGATTAAAATGAAATCAAACGGAACCATATTATCAAGATTTTAAGATATATATTATGTTTTTATAATACATGATAATAAAATTAAATTAAAAATATATCGTAAAGATTCATTAAATAGCATAATAATTGATTACCATTCTTTTCATCCTTGATCTCAAAAGATGACTGTTTTTAATTCATTGTTATATAAAGCCATAAATTACCTCAGCATGGTAAAATTTTCTTAAATAAATAAATAGAAATAATTAAAAACATTACTGTTGCTAACGGTTAAAATGTTGGTACTATAAACAAATTATATAATAAAATTAATACAAATAACATTATGAAATTATTACCAGATAAAAAGGATAAAATATACATAAAAAATGAATACACACCTTTTAGTCAAAAAATTGAAAAAATGTATGAAAAAATGGCATAACACCAGCATATTCTACTAATAATAAATTAATTAAATATATTAATAACAGTTACAATAAAAAAATTTATAATAATACCAAAATTTGATAAACAAGGAGTATACAGCCTTGTTTGTGAGGATTGCGACATGATATACGTGGGTATGACCAATAGAAAATTTCCCATACGTGCAAAAGAGCACATAAATAGCATTCAAATATGTTAAAAATAAATTGTTAGGACAATTGAGACCTTCATACTGACTTGACGGATAACGTTAGCTTTATTTTACCTTTTGACGATCAATTGTTATATTTACATTTTTATAAAATTTAATTTCGTATAATTAATGATAGGTGAAGTAAATAATTATATTGTATAGCACATCGTTGTTCCTGAGGGTGGATCAATAGTTCGAAAGCGCTCGAACATTACTATTAAAGATTGTTGGTAAGTGGAAACAGTTATATAAATAATTTATATATTAGTACCAACGGGCCATGCTTAATAAAATTAATTTACTAGATTAATATTATCATCAAAATATGAATATAATCTTGAATTACGAGCTGAGATATACGAAAACTGAAGAAAATTAAGGTCGATATTCATCTAACATTAACTGTCAACTACTATTCATTTATGAAACAGAACTCTAAATAGAATATTAGATTTCAATACGGATATTTTTTATAATATAAGTCGTTTGACGTAAGAATAAGCTTGAGTATATTAGATCGATTATTAAATGGAACAACGCTAGGAAGGAAATAAGTAAGGGAACGGAAATATAACATCAGTGTACTGACGGAATGCTCTTAAAATGCACGTGAACTAGAGAGAACGACAGACAGTGAGCGCCCAAGTGAGGTAGACGTCGAAACAGATACTAAAAACATATTACTCATACGACACCTGCAAGAAATGCTAAGTAGCAAATATAAAATAACGAGCTTTATAGAGTCTGATGTTTTTAAAAAGTAGGAAAATGATTGCTAAGAGTAATTCATCGGTACTCGCTAATTTAAAACAATGTACCAGCATAATTAAAGTAAACATCATTATTACTTATTTATGATATTATTGTGCATAAATGTCTACGGTAAAAATTATAAAAAACTAATAATTAATCATATCACTGAATTATTAGAATTAAGTTCAAACCAAATATTTTGCATGAATTATTTTTTTATTGTTGCAGACTATTATTATTATTATTATTATTATTATTATTACTACTGCAAATAATAATTAATAATAATCTAGGTGGCTGAAAACTCAGAAAGCGCATCCCAACAATTCGAAATCTTACAAAAAGTCGCAGCTTAATCTGGCCTCAAAATTTCCTTTGAAAAAACACAATTTATTTTAATCATTAAAAGCTCCTTTCAAACGTATTCGAATGAACAACGCTCAAATCTTTTAAATTAGAAAATTCAAGTAACTTCAGGAAAGCTTCACACCCAACATCTTTGAAAAAGAAGCAATGAACGAACGAACACGCAAACTGGAACTTGTATACCAGCTGATCCGAAACATCTACAATAAGAACGCATCTCCATTAACGCCAAAATCACCATGACCGTTATCCAACTCGAATATTAGTATGCAGCAGAATGCTTGTGACCACTAAAAAAACGCGACACCCAAGTATTTCAACAGAAAAAAGAAAAACCTCAAGAAAATCCTACGCCCAAGGAAAATCGTGATAGGTACAAACTTCGAACCAACAAGGAGTTCTACGCACTGTGAAAAACTTACCGATAAAATTCGCAAACGCTAGATCCAATTCTATGGCAGTGTGTCTCACATGATTGACATAAGACTCACAAAACATATCTTCACATACATAAAAACTCAAAAGAGCAATAGATGGATCGACAATATCAGAAAAGATATGCAAGAAATGAACATCACCGATGAAGAAAGACAAGACTGGAACATATTTAGAGAAAAATCAAGAACTAACAAAATAAGTCAACAACAACTTGGCATGGACTGAAGATAGAAAAAAGCTTCATTCATAAAAAAAAAAAAATTACTGAAGAAAAAAAGAAAAAACATAGGTAAAGTTGATCACGCAATCCATAGATGGCGTAAATGGAGGAATATATATATACAGGAATTTATATTCCTGTATGCAGCCTGTATAAATAATATATATATATATATATATAGGCTGCAGCAGAATGATGGTTTAACATTTTTACCTTGGTTTATTATTTTAGGTAGGTTTCATAAGAAAGTTACCTATTGTAATGGGTACCATGATTCGACTTCCGGAATATTTCGACATATCTTCGTGATTCACATCACTCAGACCCCAAAACCACTGTCAGGTCAAAAGTTTATATATATATATTTCACTTTCTTATGATCACGATAACTGCCGTAATTTTGTGCCAATCACTTTCAAATTGATACGTAAAATATAACAACCCAAAATCTCGGTCGAGTTCATGAATGGAAAAAATTAGACCATGGGGGTGGAAATGGGAGGACTCTTGCGGAAAACCAAAATATCGCTATAACTTTCCTATTAAGTAAAATATCGAACTCTAATTAAAATTCCTATTATTCTTTGGAGAAGGGCCTAAAACTTATATAAGTAAAGTTTTTTGATATCACCAATCATTGGCCCAGGAGGTGGAAAAAATACGGGTTCGAAGTCAAAAAAAACATACCTCCCTTAATAGGCATAGTATCGAATCGCTTTAAAGTGATCAATCATTAGTCCTGTAAACATTACCTAAAACTTTTGTCTATAACAATTTTTAATATGACCAACCCTTACGGCAAGGGATGACCAAAATGTTGCTTGAATTGTATGAAGATGAGGCTTGTCGTATGCTAAACATGTGAAACTTTTTTCACATACAACCGCTTCGTATTGAATAAATTTCAAGTTTTTTTAACTTTAAGGCGGAAATTATTTTTATCCCCTACTTAGCACCGATGAAATCTACATCCGCCTTCTGGCGTGCCGAATGGAATTTTTTTTTGAAATATATTTATTTACGAGTAATATATTTAAAAAAAATAATAAACCAAGGTAAAAATATTAAACCATAATACTGCTGCAGCCTAGAAGATGAGCATTTTTATCAAACTAAATAATAGGTTGTATTAAATTTCTGATTGTAGATGATCCCTGCCCTGAAAAAGATAGTATTTTTTTTTGTTTTCACAACAGTAACTCCATAATTTTAAGAAGAAATGATATTATAAGTTTGTTTCTAAAAAGAACCCTAACGATTTGTAAAAAAAAGCGCGCGCGCCCGCACACACATACACACACACACACAACAGAAAAAATCTATTTTATTGAAGAAAATAAACAAACTTTTTTTAACGTATATTTGTTTAATTTATTCGACATTTAAATAAATTTTCTGCTAATTAAATGATCATATATAGTTTGATTATTATTTAATCTTTATAGAGAAAATTATGTCCGCAGAATAACAGTATGAATATAAAACTTGTTATCTCCTTTAATAACGAAATAAATGAATCGATTTCAACGTCATTATTATCTGGTGTTAATTAAATACTCAAGGTAAACTAGTTACCTACTTAAATTAAAACGTAACTTAGTCATAATTATAATTAATAATGGTATTATTATGGTTCAATTTAAAGACATTCATCATGGAATTATTTTATTGTTTTTTTATTGTATTAATGAATGGAATAAGCGATTTAAATGACGGTGAAAGAGTATAATAGCTTATTTTACTATTTTATCGTTAAGGTTATTTCCTTCCTTATATCTATTTTTATTGTTTATATTTTTACTAATTACCACTAGTTTTTATTAAATTTACTTTTTACTATAATACAGAAGTAATTATTTTGTTTGATACATTTTTAATTATTTATTTTATTTTTCACGAATAATAATAAAAATATATATAAAATCTTTCATAATATCAAGTAAAAAAACAAATAACTTGTGATTTTATAAAAACGTTTAACTTGAAAGCAATATAAACTATTGATACAACTGATTTATTTTCTAATTGATTTGTAAAGAGGTACATTTTCTCATTAAAAATTCTAAGTCGTTTTATAATTTTTATTTTATTAAAAAAAAAAAATTCCTAATACTTTTAAATGAAATAGCTGTAAAAGAAAATGAATGAATCATGTTAAAAATTTATTCAATTTTCACTTTTTAAATAAATTTAACGCAAAGGATTGGTTTAGTAGTAAACTCATCATAAATCAGCTGATTTTGAAGTTGAAGTTCTTACGTTCAAATCCTAATAAAGGTAGTTGCTTTTATTTGAATTTGAATACTAAATCGTAGATACCGGTATTCTCTGACGGTTGGGTTTCAATTCTTATCTCAGAAATGGTCAGCCTGAGTTTGTTCAAGACTAAAGATTTATCGGTACAGTTACATTACACTGATAAAGTCTCTAATGACTTTAATTGTTGATGCGATTATCAATGTAAGTATTAAAACAAACAAATAAATTTAAATTAAAAATAAAACATATGCATCAAAATAATATTGATAATAAATTAATAAACAGATATTAATATAATTTTTTTTTTGTACACAGTTATATACGCCATCTGATTAATACATCAATCATTATCCAGTACTACACTGAAAATGACTGAGATTATTTTCAATCTATCATCCCCCTAGTTGTATGGGAAAGATAAAATTTAATTTACTAGCAACCTTTTCTTTCGAGTAATATAACAATAGTGAAAATATACTACTACATAGCCACTCTCTGTGGTGAACAAAGTAAAGATGTAATTTTACCTGCAGGTGATATTAGATGCACATCATCTGCATTTCAGTGAGCTTGGGATGCTAATATGTAACTGTATTTTTGGCTCATTGAAGAAAACAACTGAAATCAATTCACCGGTATTTCACAGGTAAGCCCGGCATCGGATCTTGTATGCTTATCAGAGGTTTGTTAAGTTTTAGATTGACTTATGACTCATTTCAAGTACCTACAATGGTTATGGAACTTAACATGAATGTAGCGAGAAAAAAGGTAATTTTTCAATTTTAATTACAATGTGTCAGTCAAAAAAAGTGGAAACAATTAGTAATATAGACGGTCCAAATATAGACTACATTATGGGTAAAAAAAATGAACAAAATTACGAACTGAATGTAATTGCAGTAATTCTCCTATTTGCATGGTCAATATTTCAAATGAAAATTAATTCTATTTTTGTACAAACATTAGAACTAAAATTACTGTTTAGGTTGTTTCTAGAGGGCATAAAAGTTCAGATCTTACGTCAAACGAGCACGAACCAAATATGATTGAAGGCCATTGTCCTAAAGGGAATGACCTGACAATGTAACTTTTAGTTTCGCCTAGAATACAGCCCAATATTAACAATCCTATGTTGGTACAGTTTAAGAAAATACAAACAAAAATATAATGACCCAAGAAAATTATGTTTGTTATTGTATTGTGCAAAAGAAAATCGTAAAAATACCCACATATATTGTTTTATTAAAAGAATATTAGTAATAATAAATTTTTACAGAGATTAGGGAAAACTAGCGGTCAGGGTACATTTTGCTCGATCTTCCTGTTTATCCAAGCGGTTTCACCCTCTGGACCCATCAGTGTTCATTATTCTCATGTTTATTAGAATAATACTGATAAGGGAGAAATATACTGATAATACTGATAAGGGGATCGAGTGTCCCCCCTTTCACAGGCGGTGACCGGTGCTGTTCCCGTGTCGGGGGTCGGCCAGGTTGCCGCCTCTCAATCGGCGCCTGAAACCGGCGCCGATCCATGTCCGTCGTTGTTGGTGGTCTCCGATTCGGAGACTGGAAGCTATACGGGCGACGACGCTCTCCGTGAACACGAGGCTGTTCGCAGCATGGAGAAGAAAAGAAAAAAAGGATGGCCGAAAGGGAAACCTAGGCTATAATTTAATTCAAAATCAGCGAGTCAATTGTACAATGGAACATCAATGGATGTTTTTCAAACATACATGAGCTCCAACGCTTGGTGCATGATGTAGACCCGATTTGTATATGTCTGCAAGAAACACATTTCAGCCGAAATGAAAATTTTAAACTAAAAGGATATGATATATTTCGGCGAGATCAACTGCCAAATGTTAGAGTCAGTGGTGGAGTAGCCATACTAACTTCGACCAGAGCTACCACCGAAGCTGTTTATCTAAATATAAATCTACAAGCGGTCGCCATTAGAATGAAGCGTCCTCTTCAGGTCACTGTTTGCAGCATATACCTGCCTAATTTTGATTGGAAGGAGGATGAAATATCACGATTGATTTCTGAGCTTCCCCCACCTATTTTACTGGTGGGTGATTTTAACGCTCATAATTCTCTTTGGGGATCGGATCGAGTAGATCCTCGTGGAAGAGAATTGGAAAGGTTCCTGATGAATTCTGAACTTATGCTTTTAAACGATGGGTCAGGAACCTTTTTCAATGCCAGAGATGGATCGACGTCCTGTATAGATCTTGCACTCATAAGCGGATCGATAGCACCGAGGTACAGCTTCCATGTTTTAGACGATTTGCATGGAAGTGATCATTTCCCGGTGCAAATTGTAACTGACGTTACAAGAAAAATATATCCCATCTCTAAAAGATGGTTGTTTGAAAAGGCAGATTGGACGAGCTTCACAACTAGAACGATACTGCCTAAAACAACTGGAGTTATCGTGGACGATGTCGACACTATAACAAATGCGATACTTGAGTCGGCATCGAGATTCATTCCCAAAACATCTGGGAAACATGTGAAGAAACCCGTTCCATGGTGGAACGATGAAATAAGTGAAGCTATAAAAAGAAGGAAAAGGGCGTATAACGCCTTTAAGAAACGTCCTACCGCAGAAAATCTTATTGCATTTAAGAAATTCAGGGCGTATGCAAAACGTCTCATGATAGACTCGAAGAAACAATCCTGGCAGCAATACGTGTCATCCATTGACAGAAGTACTACTGCATCAGACGTTTGGAGGAAAGTGAAGGCTATTTGTGGGCGTAAAAATTTTGCTCCCATAACTAGCCTTCAAGATGAAGATGGAATTAAAGACACTCCGAACGAACTTGCAGAGCTATTATCCATTCACTTCGAGAAAGCCAGCAAAACGGCTAACTAGGAAGAAGATTTTTTTAGCGAAAAAAGAAGAATTTGAAGGTCTACTAAATTTCCGTACTGAGTATAATTACTCATATAATGTACCATTTAAAATAGAAGAATTCATGAAAGCGTAGGAGAAAGCAGGCAACACAGCTGCTGGTCCGGATGAAATCCATTATAATATGATCAGGCAGCTGAATACCACTGCAAAACGCAGACTATTAGAACTGTATAATCAAATATGGCGGGATGGAATGTACCCGCAGCAGTGGAAAAAAGCTCATGTTATTCCAGTACCAAAGAAAAAGAAAAATTTAACAGATCCCAATAGCTATCGTCCTATCTCCTAGACGTGCGCTATGGGAAAAATACTCAAAAAATGATTAATAATCGACTCGTTTGGGTTTTAGAAAAAGAAAACCTGATATCACCATATCAAGCAGGTTTTCGACAATACCTCTACCACCGATCAAATGATCAACTTAGATAATATTATATATAACAACTTTATTACAAGAAAACATTGTGTCGGAGTCTTCTTTGATCTTCAGAAGGCTTTCGATATGACCTGGCTACATGGAGCTGCAGATACATGAATGGGGCATTCGTGGCAATCTGCCAGTATTGCTCAGCAACTATATGAGTGACCGTACCTTCCAAGTACGTGTCAACAATGAATATTCATCTGAAAGAATGTTGGAAAATGGCATACCACAAGGTTTGCTGTTGAGCGGTACCTTGTTTACCATTGCCATTAATAAATTGATATTAGCCATTCCAGTAGAAATCAGCAAAAGTGTCTATGTTGATGATTTGGCAATTATGTATGACAGCAACAAGACTGCTATGGTGAAGTACAAATTGCAACGGGCGATTAACACTCTAAATGAAGTTGCGAGGAATAATGGATTCCAATTTTCACCAGAAAAAACGTGTTGTGTACACTTCTGTAGGAAGAGAATTCCTCATAAAAGTCCTATGTTAAGAATTGGCAATGATCCAATACAATATAAAGACAATGTGAGATTTTTAGGACTAGTATTGGATAAATCCCTTACGTGGGGACTACACATACAGGACTTGAGTGTTAGATGCAAAAAAGCCCTAAACATTATTAAATGTTTATCGAACATTAATTGGGGTTAAGATAAAGAGATATTATTGAGATTGTATAAGGCATTGGTTCAATCAAAACTAGATTACGGATGTATTGTATATTCATCCGGTAGGAAGTCGCATTTAAGAAAGTTAGACGTTATTCACAATAGCGGAGTAAGATATGCAACAGGCGCTTTCCGCACAAGTCCGGCGACTAGTCTAATGTCTGAAGCCGGAATACAACCACTGCAGTATAGAAGAGAAATCCTTTTGCTTAAGATACGCAGCTTTTAAGATATCGGCTTTTCCTGCCCATATAAATAACAAACTTCTTAATAACCATCCTATGGCTGCATTATACGAACATCGTGCTACCTATTCCAGACCAGCCGGAATTAGGTACCACAAATTAAGAAGAAAATACGAAATTGCTATTCCGGAGACTCCAGCAATTTCCACAAGAGAAATACCGCCATGGCTCTTGCCAGCGGTAAATACAACGTTGGATCAGGGAGAAATAAAAAAGAAACCAGCAGTGATCATCCAACAGGAATTTTTGGCAACCGTCAGTAGTTATGAATAATAGAATTTATACTGACGGTTCTAAAACCGAACATGGTGTTGGATGCTCCATATATGTAAATGGAGAAGCCCATTGTTGGAAACTGCCAGATATGGCCAGTGTTTATACGGCAGAACTTACTGCCATTCAGCAAGCTCTTCGCTACACAAAACACTATTGCAAAGAGAGAGTGCTAATATGTTCCGATTCTCTAAGTGCACTTGTTGCAATTCGGAACAAAAACATTAAGGATGTCCTAATTTCAAACATCCTGTCCATTTTATATGTTCTAAACCAACGAGGACAGCGATGCGTATTTGTATGGACTCCAGGGCATGCTGGTATTATAGGTAATGAAAGCGCAGACGAAGCTGCCAGAAAGGCAACAGTCTGCGATGATTTGGATACATTTCCAAATCACCGACAAACCACTATGAGAAGGTGGCCTTACTACGTTTGACATAATTTTATTTTTTATATTATGATTTTTTAGAGAAGTAACGGAGGCAGCTGTAGCCCTTCAATTCATCGGATTGGTCTAGAGATGAACTCGTCATCACAGATCAGCTGATTTCGAAATCGAGAGTTCTAAGGTTCAAATCCTAGTAAAGGTAACTTTTATACGCATTTGAATACTAGATCGTGGATACCGGTGTTCTTTGGTGGTTGGGTTTCAATTAACCAGACATCTCACGGATCGTCGACTTCAGACTGTACAAGACTAGACTTCATTCATTCATATTATCCTTATTCATCCTCTAAATTAATACCTGACAGTGGTTCCGAAAGCAAATCAGAGAAAGAGCGAGAGAGAGAGAGAGGTGTAGTCAGTCGCGGAGTGTCACGTCGCATACACAGTAACTATAGCAGTGGCTATGTTGGTTGAGCCGCAACGTCGTACACCGTCGCACCTCTGAATCAACTTTTCTCGATTATCAAAAGAGATATCGGAAAAGACAAGAAGATCTTTTTTGTAAAAAAAATAATTTTAAATACTGCATTTGACTCGAATTCGATTTAATTAGTGAGCGGTCTGGCCATAATAAAGTTGAATATTGTCAAGAAATATAATTCGATTCTTACCGCAAGCCATTAAAAAACCGTCATCATTTTGAAACGCTGAAACATTTCGTAACAGCAATAGTTTTCTGTTCTATACAGGTATAAAAACCATGTTCACGCAAATTTCAGCTCAATCGATCGAGTAGATATCCTAGCTTTATTTCTTTCCTTTCATAGCTTGATAGAGTATCAGATTCACAGAAACCACTAGATTTATATGTAAATATACATAAAACTATTAATATTAATTCTCATCCCCTCTACCTTGGCATAGTGATAAATTTATAAATATATAAAGGGAAAATAATAGACGTTCATGGCACGCTTTGCTCGATCTTCCCGTCTAACTAGACGGTTCCATCCCTGGAATCCTTCAGTGTTCATTATCCTCATATTTCTGAGAATAATACTGATAAATAACAATCAAAACATACATAAATAACAATTTAACTGTATCATACATGTAAGACTCAAATCTAAGTGAAGATTTTATTTATAACCGAAAATATACAATAGAAAACATATTTTTCACAAATCTAGATACATTTACATAGAAAGAAATATGTAATGAAAATAAATATTCATATTACACAATAACAAAGTTTTAAGAGGTTATTTACGGGGTTTTCGTTTTAAATTACTTAAAGTGTAATATTTATCAGTAAAACAACGCTATTTAAAATTTTGTAGAAATACATATAGCTAACAATTAAAACTTCATGTAAATAATAAAAGGTCCGTGGATGGTGTAAAATTAGTAACAAAAGAAATCTCGATGGTTAGTTATAAATTCAACATTCGTTAGTTCATAGCAAGTAATTTTATTTACAACTTTATAATTATAAAACTTGTTCGGTTTAATTAACTTTTTTATTATATATATTATACTAAAAACATAATAAAGAAAAGACTGTGAACAATTATTAGAACGTTTCTTATCAAGGGATGGTTTTAATATTATTAACGAAGTCAGTAAATTATGAAGAACAAACTTGGCATGTTGTTCAGGATAGCATGACAACTGGGTCAAAAGCGAGGAATCATGATATGCAATATCGTATCTATCTCATACCATGCAGTATTATTATCATTATTATTATAAATTTTCTCCTGTTCTTATCAATAGAATAAACTTTTCACGTTCGAAGTTTTCAAATTAACTTGTTTAAAATAACTCAATATAAGAAACTATAGAAAAGAGAAAAACCACATAATATTTGAAAAATGTAGATAAATAATACAATTTCAGAAGACAAAAATTAATTATTTTACTAAAAAAAAAAAATTATCCAGTCTTTTAGTTTTATTAGTCTATAAATTTAATAAAAAACCTGCTATGTTTGTTAAATCTATTACAAATATTAATAAAACTGATATTTTCTCTATTGACTTAGCAGTATCATAACGGTAGATAATACGAGAACGTCTGATAAAATCTTCAACGAAACACAGTATGTTTTTTATTTGAACTAAGATTGAAATCGGTTCGTTTATCGAGAAAATTAGTTGATCTATCTTTTAAGCCTTCATTTCAGAATTCTTCCGCTAAATATCTTTCCTGTGAAAAAAATAGTAAGCCTTTCGTTAAATCACAAGAAACGTGAATGAATAAGGATTTTTCTTTTATCAAGATTATTGTTTGTTAGCTCAAACAACCTAGTTTCAAAGTACCAGACATCTTTCCAGCTTCCAGGATAAGTTATTTGATGAGGGTTTACAACAGGACAGATTTGGATGAAAAATAATACCTTATTAAAATACTTCTTGGTTATTATTATATCTTGAATAGATACCTTTTATAAGTTTACTGATCAGCCATTTTGATTTTACCTTACTTCATAATGATTAATGCTTTACGGTTACTATATCCAGATGATTTGATAAAAGTTATAACCGATACAAATATCATTATTAAAAAAACAAAAAATAACAATTCGAATGTAAATCATTGTAGTTTATTATTGTTTTACTATTTCTTTTATTTTTTTATTTATTTATTCACCTAACACTGGATTTTAGGAAAGTTTAAATGTTGCGTATTTTAATCCTAATAATTTAGGTAAACTAATCTTGATTTTCAGGCACTTATACATTAAATAATTAATAACTACTTTACATAGGTGAATTATTTTTACCACCAGCTAGTCATTCTATTTCCTAGCATATCTTTCTTTGAATATTCTAAAGAAAGTTTGCCTAAGGGCTAGAATGAAACTAATCTACATCAAATTAAAAAAAAAACAAACAAAAAACAACGCTTAAGTGTTTGTTACTTTTAATTAATTATAATTCAATTACCTTTAAATAATGTCAGAATTAATCAATTCTACTGGACAAGATTTAACTTAAGAAAAATAATACTAATGATAACAATTTTTTAATATGTTAAAAATTGTTCTGGGCTTTAATTAAATAATCAAAGATATTATTTTAAACAGAACCCATAAGATAAGTCAATTAAAAATTAATTTAGTTGATTAAATATTACCTTAATTTAGTTTAGTTGATTAAATAAATATTAATTAGTAATACTAATTTGGTTTGGTTTTAAATGGCAAAATTTTCTCCCGTAAGTCTTGTTTTAAATAGAAGTCAATTTTTAAAAAAAAGATTATATTTATTTTCGATTAATTCTATTCACATCAATATTCTCAAAATTAAATTCTAACAAAATTTTGTTATGTTTGTAAAACTTAAAAAAGTGTATTTTTGCATTTTAATTTTTTTTCTGGAACTACTGAAAATACACTTCGGGGACCTAATTTAAAGTATTTTTTAATTCAAAAACCAGATATAACTAGTTGAAATTTGTCCCATAATTTCATTATAAAATCACTTAAGAAATACATATTTTTCATTAAAATTGAAGCGTTTACGAACGTCTGTTAACCCGATTATTTATTTTTATTCTGATTTCTAGAACTCATTCCTGGATTACGTTTCTTTCCTCATAATTTCTTTTGTATACATATTATGAATCCGCTTCTGTTGTTTTATACACAATGAATATAAATATAGTTTATGACATCACAAAATGAATGGTAATAATTTTTGGAGAAAGTCACATGTAATAATAGTAAAAACAAAATTTATTGTATGCTAAAAAAACTGCCAAAATAAATCTTAAGGAATAAATAGAAATTAAAAAAATTAGTAAATAAGATAAATTATAGAGACATTGTTATTTATCTTTGCTATTACTACATAGTGGTCCATGTTGTGTCATAACAGCTGTGGTTATGTTACAGCTGTAACCATGTTATAGAAGCCTACGTCAAATCCTAAACTCGTTTCACTTATATAAAAAATTTAATACATTATACATATCAAATTTAAAAGGAATTCGTTGAACAGTTAAATAATTATTAATTTTGCTGTAATTTATGAAAATATGAGTTTTCATCGTCATTTACTTATTTTCTATATTTCACACACCCACGCGCGTGGAGGCGCTAATGAATAGTCGTAAATTTACTTTAACTTAAATGCAATTAAAACTTACAAATATTCATTGACAGTTTTCATTCCAGTTTATAACGTTTAAATTTTGGAATAAAACAAAATAATTTAGTTTTATACAACAACGTGACTAATTTAAATAAAATATTAATCAAATTGTTATACAGTAATTAATTTCTTTCTATGAATATTGCGTCTCAGATTTTTATACAGGTCAAATAAACGTACTCATATATAGTACTTTTATACGTGTTCTTAGAATAACAATGCATATAACGGTAACATATAAGAATCCTTCATTAATTTAAGTTCCCATGAATCGTTTTCTTAAACAAAAACAATGGATTCATACCATAAACAAGGTCAATAGTTAATTTCTAAAGCCAATTATACCTCGGTTACAGTAATATTCATTAAATATAATTATTATTATTAGTCGATAATTATTATATTATACGTAAAATTAATCTGATATATACATTAGTACTGACGTATATAATTTAAATTGAGATAATCAATTGGAAAATACATAATCGTTTATTATTTTTACGTGTTTTATAAAACAAAAAATTAATTTAAAAAAAGTCTGTATAGTTTAATGTAATCTGCTGTTTATATTTACATACACATAAAAAATCGCATCTGGTGAAGGAATCTGCATAATGTTAACCTACTATAAGTAATATTGCCATTCGAGACAAAAAACTACAACAACCAAGATAGGTTTTTTATTATTATATAAATAATAAAATATAATTTAATATTACAACATATATGCACCAATATTATCTTTTAATAAAAATGTTAAACCTTCGATGAACCTTATAATTTTGTAACCTTGTAATTATAATAATAAAATAGGGATTAAAACTTATCTATAGAAAAATTAACTTTAAGTAAGGTTTACATTTATTCTTTTAAATTATAATATTATATTAAAACGAAGATAAATATGGAAAATCTAATTATATGCCAGTCAACGTATCAGTTTACTAATGAAAACCTTCATGCATTATAAAAGGTTATATCTCAAAACTAATTCAAAAAATAATTAAATATTATTAATTTATCTCATGTACACAAACAAATGAATTTAAAATAATAAATCAATAAAAATAATCACAATAAAAATATTAAATATCTTGCTTTAACATTTTCGCAAACAGTTTTGTATTCTCTTTTTTATTATAAAACATTTTGATATATTTAAAATTATGTAGAAATACACTAAAATGTAATTTATTATATGAAAAATGCTTACGCTTTCCAAGTTCATAATTTAATGAATATCCGACTAAATATATACATCATTTGAATTTTGAACAGGGATTTAGTGAAAATCGTTTCTGGAAGCACTAATATATATTGCTTGTATATTAAAAACAGGATTTTAGCTTTGTTTCAATTATTTTATATTCAGTAATTTTTGTAAACATCAATATTCGCTATACATAGCGTTGTTTAATGAGTAGAGAGAGTATTAATTAAAGTAATTCACAAAGATTATAATGTAATAAATTACACTGGATATCGGGTTTATAATAATAGTAAAGTTAAATTACTAATAGCAATATAATACAAAACATTATCATTTTATGTAACAAAATCATGTTACATAATTAATATAAAAAATAAATATTGTAAAAACTGGTCAAGATCTATTTTAGACTAAATAAATATAAATAATTTCTGTTATCATAAATGAAAACTAAATAATTAAAAATCATGAAAACTAACCTTTTTAAATTATTATAATTTTAACTAAATTATTATTAAATTTATTTACTAGCTGGTCAGGGCTCGCTTAGCTCGACCTTACCGTGTAGCCCCTGGACCCACGCTGTGTTCGTTATCCACATGGTTGAGGTCAAAAAAGTGTTACTTTCACCTTATGATTGATTGGTTACAAAAAAAAGAATACGATTTGTTGCAATTTTTTGCCTGATAATGATAAGTGTTACTCTCACCTTAGGATTGGTTAAAAAACAAAGAATACGTTTAGTTGGAATTTACTGACTGATAATTAATCTATGACTTTTAGAGTTGTGATACGTAGAATTTAGTGCTTTTTGATTGGTCAATCGTATTCCTATTCGTGATTCGTTAAAAAAATACGATATTTTGATTGCCTAGTTTTTCATGTATCTCTGGAGGGAGGAGAATGATAAGTATAATCTGCGATATGCTTGGATTAATGTCAATTGCCATCGGTTTATCTTTATCGGTTTGCCTCTGAGTAGATTAGAAACGTATTGGGTCACATTTCATTGTTTTTTATGTACTTTAAGTGAATGTGTTGAAGAGCCAAACTTTAAATATATTTTCATCAAATTGCACTATTATAATAATTAATAAATATTTGTATCTTAATCTTTTACATATTCTTTCGTTAGTCTCCGCTATTGTAAAATTTAAGACAAACATTATTTACTATAACGCATGCATTTTTACGATTACCCATTAAAATGTACTTACATTTGCATGAAAATTGATATACTTAACCTGAAAATTTATAACGCTTCATTATTTGCTGTGGAATTTTACACAAATTTATTTCAAATTATAAATATTATATGTATCGTCAACTCGTTATCGCGCTTGTTCTGAATTTAAAAATCATAAAAACTGAAATACGATTTTGATTTTTAATATGAATTTTTTAGGTAGTGTTTATTTATAAATTTCTATATGTTTATAAAATATAAAGTAATTAACATTATTCAGCATTAATAAATAAAGAAAACAATCATTTGAATGCTTGTCTTTAAATACATACAGAGGTGAGGGCTTAAATTTTTTGCTTTGTGAAAAATTCTTCAAAGAAATTTAAACTATACAGTTCGCGATGCCTTTAGTCATTAAATTATTAATATTTGTGGTTTAAAAAGCATACAGTAACATTAAAAGAAAACGAATGTTATATTTCATCAATATTATCTTATTAGAAAAAAAAAGAGAAATCCAGTTGTAAATAAGGAAACTATTAAATGTAATAATAAAATTTTTCCTGTAACAAAATATAAACAATAAAAATTAATTGAACTGAAATGTTAACAATTTGGATGTGAAAATTGTGACCGTTTCTAATAGGAAATTAATATTTTGCCTGAAAAAATTCCCTTTTTGCATGTGAAAAAGAAGTGAAACTACAGTAATATGTGAATTCACATATTTAAATAAAAGCTTATAGTGTAGGTGTAAAATGTATAAACTGGGTTTTATATAAAAATAAAGTAAGTATCGTTTATAGTGCCATCGAATAAAATGACATATCGGATATAGTGACCAAAAAATGTCTCTTGGTATGCTGTTAATACATAAATACAGTTTATAATTACATCGGTTGTAGGGACATAAACGTATAACGTAATAAAAAGATTAATTTTTTCTTTAATGAATATCTTTAATACCTTAATTCACATTAGGATTATCGTAATAATTCTAACTGTAGATAATGACCAAACCTCTAAGGTATAAATATGAATGTTTTATTAAAATCTGTCCAATATTTTTTGCGTGATGTACGCACAAGTATGACACTAGTTATTGTTTTATTATATGTATAGATTTTTTAAGCAATAACAGGTCTACATAGAATTAAAGTATATTTATGAAATGAATTTGCAGCGTACAAAAAACGCTAAGCCTAACTTCAGGATTCGAACCTAAAACTTCCGGATGAAAAACAGAAATTTACTACTTTGCTCTTATGAAACGAATTAGTAGTATTATAAACAAAGTTATCATTAAACATAAATAAAAATAAAATTAAATACGAATGTATTATTTTTCTTATAAAAAGCAATTTAAAATATCTAAATTACGAAAAATTCGGTTTTCAGATTTCAACGGAAAGATCCATTTTGACTATTTCTAAATCCATTTTGACTAGTTTCGGCGTGACGTCACTACGTACAAATGTATGAATCTTGCATAACTAAAAAACGATTAGCCGTAGGATGTTGAAATTTTGGATTTAGGACTGCACCTCCCTTCTAGTTGTGCACCTCCCTTTTGATTGCAATTGACTGAATCAAAAGTGTCTAAAAAAGTCCAAAATCCCCAAAAAATTAGATTTTGAACTTTTTCATAACTGCAGTAATAATCATTCATTGAGAGCTTTTCAACCATATGTCATAAGTGATATTTATTTCCACTGGTTCCATAGTTACAGCCAAATAAAATTTTAATTAATAAAATATTTGGATCTTACAAGGGGAAGGCATATCGGTTCGAATCAGACTTCATCTCCTTTATTTTTTAACTTTTTTTTTTTAATTTAAATATAATGATTTATTAATAATTATTAAACTATTGAAAAAATAGCTTTTTATGATAAATAATAATGAAAAAAATATATATATGAAAAAATATCAAAGTTTTTAATGAAATATTTTATATGGAAAATATTTTATGAAAATTTTATGAACTATTTATTTAAAAAAAAAAAATAATAAATGTGTTTAAGTAATTTAATAGGCGGGCGGACAATGAAGTCATATGGTGTCCACATCAGATTTTTATCATTCATAAACATCCTAAATTTTATTTCATAAGTCCTTATAATCGATGTAAACAAGGCTAAGGCTGTATAGCTTATAAGCTAATGATTGCCATTTTTTAGTGAAAATGATAGAGCACATTTTCAATTATATTCAGCCGAAATTATGCAGGAAAATTATATTATAAAAGTTTACTTATTGGTATTAAAGATGTAATATATTTTTATAAAAAAAACTGGTGAAAAAAACATTAAACTCGTATATACGAGTATGTTATCTTGAAACGAGTATTAGGTTATTTTTAACGGTGGTCTCACAAAGTTTTTCTATATACTTCTAGTCGGATTTCCTCTAGCTCTGTAGTCTCATATAATAGTAGCAATGAATTTTATTAATCAGGTGGGATGTGATAACAAAGAACAGTATTTAAAAAATAATGTATGTTATATAATTATTATCAGTATTAGTCATATAATATCCATTAATACAAATAGGCTAACTGAAACTGGATCTGCGTAATCTTCATTAGTCAAACACGCCGTAGGGCGTAGGATGTGCAATAATATATTATCAATAACAATAGATTATTTAGCAGCTAAATATTATTAAGCTATCACTATTTTAACTGTGATACCTTGATTGTAACAGTCTTTGTAGAGATGATCAGATGAAAAATGTAAAATGATCAGACGAAATAATTAAAACAAATTGCAGTAATAAATAACAAAAAACTCTCATGAGTGAAGCAATGTATAAAATTCACTGTTTCACATAAAAAAAAGCTACAAAAAATTTGTAATATTTTCCCGGAATTAATTATTAATTCTTATATAATGGAACAAATAATGATACATGAAAAACGTTACCTAAGATTTTGTTTTATGGGGTAGGGGTAATTTATGATGAAGTGTAATTTTATATCATATTTATATTTAAATAAACCAAAAGAAGTTAAAACAATTTAAAACAGAGAATTTTAATTCAAAAATTCAAATTCAGAACCCAAAAAACATTTTTTGATGCTCCCCACCTCTAAAATCACCTTCCAAGGAAATATTTTGATTTTTATGCGTTTACTGTATTAAATGGAAGAAATTTTA
This sequence comes from Lycorma delicatula, assembly GCF_047948215.1. Taxonomy (NCBI): domain Eukaryota; kingdom Metazoa; phylum Arthropoda; class Insecta; order Hemiptera; family Fulgoridae; genus Lycorma; species Lycorma delicatula. The sequence continues at coordinate 38,975,421 of NC_134456.1, forward strand.
AGATTCCATTAAAAAATATACGATCAAAAGTTACCTAAAAGATAAAAGTTAAAGTTTTTATATAAAAGTTACCTAAGATTATTTTTTGGGACTTGATAAATTATAAAATTTTATTGTAATATTATTTATTAAAAATTTAAATATACAAAAAAGATTTTAAAAAATTCAAAAATCGATATTTTTAAACTTTGATCGGCTTCTCACCACCAATATTTCCTCCAAAATATATTTTTTTGGGTCACTTGCACTACTACAATGCCTAGGATAAAAAAAATTCGGTGAAAAATTGCAATAAATAAAAAGATAATTTTTTTCAATTTTTGTGGAAGGGTTCAATTTTGCACATATTTTTAAAATGGTAAGATAAGCACGCACGTATGTACTTAGTTTAATAAAAAGCGATGTTATGTTTGTATAACTTTTAGAAAATTGATCTTAAAAATCTATCTGCCTCCCCTGAAGATATTGACTCCAAAACTTTACCAATAAATTGTCCCGTATAAAGGAGTTTGTACAAAATTTCATCAAAATCGATTTATCCAGCCAGAGGTTCAAACAAAGCTTCAAACATGCCAGTACACATACATACGTAGGAACATTACCTCCCAGCCAATTTTTTGTTTTGTTTTTGTCCCTTCACAAAAAGGGTTTTTTTGTTTTGTTTTTTGGCATTATAAAATGCAAAAAACTCAACCACATTTTCTTTTTTACTGATTATCATACTTTCCTTCTTACAGCTTAGTTCTAGACCTAAGATGCCAAAAAAGTAAAAGGTAGATTAACTTATTCCTTCGTGTAACTACTAAACTTGGTGTAATAAATCTTACAGCTTACTAAGAGTAATTATGTTCTTTTTACAGCCAGTTTTTGTGATGGATTCAGTGGAATAGTTGCTTTTAGGGCTACATATCCTGCATTACACTGGGTTTAGCAAGCAAATATGCAAAGAGTAATCGGCTCAATGAAAAAAGTAACAAGAATCAAATTTAACCCCATTCTATTCAATAAATGTATCATGGGATGCTTATTATTCTTGGGATGGCTCGTATTTTGGGTTCTCTTTGTTCCATATTATGTCACTTTCAACCTTGACGGGTATGGGACCCAATATATATATATATATAAAACATATTCACCTGCATTACAACTTCAACTGACTTCAAAGATGAGAGATCATATAAGAGAAGAAATTAAATTAATAAATGAAAGAAACATCGAAGATGGTATTTACCTATTTTTTATCTAAGAAATAATAAATAAATAAAACTAAAGAGCAAATAAACTAAAATACTTAAATAAACTAAATAAGTTTAATCTTATATGAAATATGTATTCCGTATTATACGTATAATATGCAAAATTTACTTGTATGACCAGGAAAATAAGGAACAAGGGAAAATGTTAAAAGTATTTAATTATGAACACTTAAAAAATACACACACACACACACACACACACACACACACACACACACACACACACACATTTTCAATATTATTCAAAAAACTTTAATAGAAAATAGGACAATATACGTAAGTAGAGGTAAATATTTTCTCATACAGATAGTCTGTTAAATAAGATAAGCTCTTGGATATAAACTGAAATTGAATCAAACTCGCTGCCACTAGCTCCTTTACATAATATTATTTTATTATGGAAATATAATGCACTAAGTGCATTATATTTTTCTTAATAAGTTTACAGTTTAATAACTTACTTTATAATATCGGAAAAAATCAAGGGTTAATCTTAAACCGTAGAAAATCTAAATACCTAACTAATTTAACTCAAGTTTAAAACTATGTGACATTTAAACTTATGCGAGCGAAGCGATCCCTTCCGATCTAGTCCCGTGGATCTCACTGTGTTCATTATACTCATGCTTGTTAGAATTATACTGATAAATTAAAGCCTGCTCAGTTCATAAAAACTATCATGCATCATAACTCATCAGAGCAACAGTTTGGTCAGCAGAGGATTCGAAAATTTGAGTGATCTGAAGATGCGGGTTTCACAATACACGAGCTACATCTTAAGAATAGTAGTTATAGCAAGTTATCTGTCCTTCGTACATGAAAAAAGTATTTTGTGCGATTCTTAGTATTTTCCGATAAACACAACGAGGTGACCGTACTTCGTTTCTAATTTTTTAAAAAGGTTTGGTTTTTAATTTTTTTTTTTTTTTTTTTGGAACAGTTTGTGAACAACATAATCTAAAGAATGGACTTGAATTTAATATTTACAGCTTGTCTCTCTGTAGTGTATTTAAACAGATTGTTCCCATAGGAGACTAATCAGATTTGTCTGGAGAATCTGGAGCAAACCACATAGAGTTACCCATGCGAGAAGTATTGACTCTCCAGGTAAAGACAAATCACTTGAACGTCCGCCCTTGTAACCTTATTTATTATCACTGAAAAAGCAAATTTAAACTCCGTGACGGAGTAATGGCGTCTCGGCCTTTCATCTGGAGGTGCCGGGTTCGACATCTGCCTTATAGGTCCACCGGAAAATAGATGATTTTTAGTTCAAATGTTACCTTTTCTAAATTCATTATAGAGTCGGGCTGTTATGGATATCATTACTTTCAGAGAGAGTAAATATGATATTAGAACCACTTGTCTCATATGATTTGCATGCGTTACAGTCTTAAGAATGAGTGACAGGTAGTGTTAAGCAACAACTTATTTATAGTTTTTTTTATTTTTGTAATAATAAATGATTAAAAAAGAATTTTTTGGAAAATGTTCAATAAATAATAAACATATAGTTATAAAAAAATATCCACACTGGGTGAAGATAATGAGAAACTGTTTAGAAATTAGGAGTCACAGAACATATTTTTAGAATTTTTTTTCAAAAAGTCATGCTACATTAAAAAGTAACCATTTGTAAGTAATTCTGTATATTTTCTTTCCTTTTATTGAAGTAGAATTAAAGTAACAAAAAGGAGTTCAATATGGTAACAGGAAATCTGATTTGGAAAAAATGCATAGGTAAAAATATAGTGTGAGATAAACAAATATAGATCTTACACTTTCGCTTTTCACAAATTTCCTAACTACCTCATCTGTAACAACTTTAACGAAACGGTTATTAAAAAAATATATAAACTACAATTCTTCTAGAATTCACTCATGATTTTACAAGCAACTTACTAACTAAACAATACCACATTTTGTAATTTTAGATCTCATCTTTCCAAATTTGATTTTCTTCTCTCAGTTTAGATATCCGAATAGGGTGGAGAGGTGGTGGATATCCCGAATTTATCAGAACCAGTGTCTTCTATATGTTATTTGGGAAAGGGAAGTGAAATCACCTATAGATTTGTCAAGTTGGTACAAAGAAAACCATGTATTTCATTTAATATATTTTTTCCAGGTCATGTTTTCCAAACACATTCTACCGAATAATAATAATCATAATAAACATAGAACATCATTAAATACAATCCCCAAATTGACACCTGCCGGCGGTAAGCAATGAATACCATCGATCACATTACGGGAGGAAGCACGCAGCTCGCAGCCGTAAAATACACAAACTCGTCGTTAAGATCTTACATCAAGAAATAGATAAGAAATACGGACTACCTCATTTAAAAACGCATTACTCGAAATATATGCCGGATTCGGTAATCGAAAACGAAAGAATAAAGTTGTACTGAAACGGAGAAATAACGATCGGTAGAACCATCGGGCACAATAAATTAGACATCACAATTTATAGAAAAAGCAACCAAAGAAACATTCCTGAATAAAATCACGATATTGAACATCAAAAACTCGGACAAAAAAGGATAGCGAGAAAGTAGAGAAATATATATCGTTGTCTCAGAAATTTAAGAAAATGTGGCAACAACAGTGTTAAAATAGTGCCGATTATCCTATCGACTACGGGGGTGATACCAAAAAATTTATTAGCGAACATCGAAAAATTGTAACTCGACCCTTTTAAAGTTATAGAAAAGTATAATCATTAGTACCTGAAGCACATTTAGGAAATTCTTACAATGAAATAGTTGGATAGCTTGACTAAAAAAGTCCGCACCAACTATGGCACAAAACATTAGCTAAAGTTTGATTTAAAAAAAAAATATTATAATAATTAACAGTCTTTTATAAAAATATTTTAACATAATATCTTAAACTAGATAAAATAAGTACAAATAATAAACTCTTAAATAGGAAAACCAACATTAATGTAGTTATAAGAAAAATAAAAAAACAACTTTTCTGAAAATTCTCTTATTCATCTGATCGTCGTAAGCATTGATATTTTCTTTTAAACATAAAATGATTAAAGATCTCTTTAAAATAAAATTTAATAAAAATTGTTGAATTTTTTTACTTATTATTAATGAATCGTTAAAAAATTAAACTCCCTTATTATATTAAACTATACATTAATGTTTATCTGTACTAGAGTTCACCGATAATTCAGTTTGCTCTGCTATAACAGCTAATTAAATCGTCTTTACTTACATGTTGCTTTTAAATAAATTTTGAGCGAAACTCAACTAGATTTGCACTTGCAGTAATAAAGTGCAGTACGCCTTTTACCTCACCCACATTGCATAATGGATATCTATCTTAAATCCTTCTGTTGTCATATTTAATGAAAAATATCAACTTAACTCTTGCTTTGAACATTCGCTTAATTTACGTGAATTATTTGTCTCTATACTCACAATTTCTATTACAATTAAGGTCCTTGTTCAATAATCGGATTCAAATCTTTTATCTATTTATTTATTTTTTGCTTGTTTAACCTCCGGGTCCACATTCGAGCAATTCTTTCCGCAGAGGATAAGTTTTTTGTAGCGTGTGTGAAAAATGCCATGCCTGATCGGGATTTTGAACCCAGAACCTCCGGGTGAAAGGCCGAGACGCTACCACTCGCGCCACAGAGGCCGGCATATATAAAAATTTTGGTTTTATTTTTATGCACTTAAGAATTTTTTTCAATTTGAAATCATCTAATGAATATTATTAAAGCATAATCATTTTATCGAATACTAAAACAGCTAATCTACTTAAATTTTCCTTTCCTTATGTAAATTCTGTATCACCAGAAGGAAAAGCTCAAGCTTTTTACGAAGGAAAAGCTTTTTACGTAGGTTCTTTTTTTCTAAACATAAAAAAAAAAACAATTACCGTTTTTAAAAAAAACGGTAATATCCAACGGTAAAACGATAAAAACGGTAAACGGAAGCTTAGCAGATCGTAGTTTTGGTAATATCCTGTTGTATTACTTTGAACGAAATGGAGTATTATATTCATGTAATATTTAAAATTATTAATGTAATACATTAATAATAGTATTTACTTAATAATTGTTTTAGATAAAATATAGTAGAGGCATTACACTTATTAATCAAATAATTACTAAAAATTCTGAATTAAATAAAATTTTATATTATTTAAAATGATAAGTATAATATGAATCATAATATAAACTCTACAAGTACAATACTGTTTGATCCAGTTCCTATCTTGCCAGGGAGTGTTCCAGGTATATTTGAATCCACGACAGCGGGCTGATGACCGCTTTTGTTTATCTAGCGGGGAGCTCGACACTCCGCAGCATGTCGTATTTGCCCGTCGGACCTGGGACAGGGAACTCTTGCATTGTGAGTTGATTTCTGGGCTACTTACGGTGGAGAGTATCGTGGGCCTTATGTTGGGGAATGAGATTCAATTACGTGCTATATCTGATTTTAACACACGGGTTCTTCAACAGAAGGATAAGGTTGCTAGGGTAACGAGAGGATGAGGGCAGTTCCCTGCTGAGCTGCTATTCGTTTGTGGATGCACAGATGGGTAGCAGTGATGAGACACGGGGACTCTCTCGTCCTCATGTAGAAAAGACCGTAGTCCCGGCGAGAATGCTCCTTTGGGTATTCTTGTTTGAGGCAAAAAGGCATAAAGACCGAGTCCCGGCTCCTAGGGTAGGGGAACAGGAACGACATAGTCGGGCCTGGTAACCCTACTCTGGGCGTTAGAGGCAGGCATAGTAGATAAGATCCAGCCGGCTTATAAAAGGACACTCCCGAGGATTGTGTTATGCTTCACTGTGGAATCCGATTCGGAGGAGAGGGGAAAAAAAGAAAAAAGTACAATATGTTTTTATGTATACCAATTTCAAACACCCTTAAAAATATTAATTTTAAATGAAGCGGAGAAAGAAAAATGTATGGTTTCTGATAAAAATATATACCAGGTGGAAAACAGTTGAAAATAGGGCTTCAGAAATACTGAATAATATTTTTAATAAAGAATTTTATTTTTAAATTGGCTTGCAGTAAATATTATTCTCACAATTTTGAGACGAAAAGTTTGATAGCTTTTTAGGAAAATCTGTGTAGATATTTGATGTTACTATGTTACAAGGATACATGCCTAAATAAATATTTACAAAATTGTACAAGAAGATTTTCAAACATATAACTTTGCTTTTACATTCAGAAAATATGAGTTTCTAAACTTTATAAGAATTTCCTTTTATTAATTTAAAAAAAAATTAAACTACCATCTTTCTGTCTTACAAATTTTTAACTAAATCAATAAGGTTTTATTATTCATTTTCTGTTTCTTCTCAATAAATTAAAAAGTTAAAAAAATATAACCGAGTAAAAATTAAAAAAAACGTACAAGTTTGTTTTATAATTAATGTAAAATTATATTGAAAAAGAGGGTTGATATATATATTAAACATCTTTCATTAGAGAAAAAGAAAACTACATTTTCTTTGCTAAATTAAAACAATTTAATCATCAGCCGGGAAAAAGTAAATATTAAAAACTCTTTTAGCAGTAAAATTTATTTTAAATACTATATATTTTTACCATCTAATAACAGAAATAAATCATTACTACACTTTTGATCATAATATTTAATATTATATATATACTCATTCTTACTTTCCCGTCTAGATAGCGCTATAGCTCTAGAAGGGAAAGTATTGTAATAGGTCCAATTTGGGCATATGCGGTTTTCACTGATCTTGACGTTTTGATAGTTAAGGAACCCAAAAAATCGGATGGAAATTTTCCGTATGTTAATTTTCGTATGAATGTGTTTTTGGTGTCGCACTCTAAATTACCTTATATCTCCAGAACTACTCGATTGATTTTGACCAAGCGTGATCAGATTACTTCTATATATCGGACACTGATGCCATTAAATTTTCAACTTAATAGGTCAAAGGGGTGAGGTTGTAGCGCAAGGTCACCCTCAGTACCGCCAGATTTCGCTTAATTAAGGTCATATTTTTCTTAAGACATATTTTTTAAGAATTAAAATATAGCGATATTTACAAAAAAAATTGCATCCCCACCGCAAATAAATGCTCTAAACTATTGTTATGTTGTGACATCACAGGCGAGCGGTAGAATTAAATAAATTAATAATATTTAAAGTGTAAAAAATTACAACTGGGCTTCGAACTCGATCGCCTGGTTGACTCATACCTGGTGCGTTAGCCTCGCGGCTACAGCAGTCTGCCGGTTATCAAGCGAAATTTCTTCTATGCAAGTTATAAAATTACATTAGTTTAGTTAGTGCCTACCGTCGCCGCTAGTACCGTCACACCCGCGCGAATTAAACGGTATGCGCGCGCCTTTAGTTAGAATCATTGAATTAAATAAAAGAAAAAATACTATATTTAAATAAAATGATAAAATTTTTCATTATGTTGTGTATGCACGAGGGTAAGTCAATTATTATCTGCAATTTAGTTTTTTTTTATGTTGGTAGTACTGTCGTGTTGCGTAGATGACGCATGCGTGGTTTAATTGTTGTTGTCTGTGCAGGTTTGATGTTGCTAGGTTAGTTCCATTATCGCTGCCCTTCCGTTAACCATGGCTGCTCCGCTTTCTGTTTGCATCAAAGAAGAGCAACGTTCAGTGACCCGTTTTTTGTGATCGGAAGGTGTATCAGGGGCCGAAATTCATCGAAGACTTTCGGTACAGTACGGGAACAGTGTCTTGCCTCAACTGAGTGTCTACGAATGGATTGAAAAATTCAAAAACGTTCGCCCAAGTGTTGGAGGAGTCGAAGGAGCCGGACGACCGTTTACCGCCACAAATGAGGAAAACATTGAGCGTGCACGTGACATGGTTTTCTTAGACAGACGAGTAACTATTGATGAAGTGGCACATCGTCTGCAAATTAGTCACGGTTCTGCCTACGAAATCATTTACAACAGACTTGGGTTTCATAAAGTCTGTGCAAGATGGGCCCCAAAACAACTCACACAGTTGCATAAAGAAACGCGCTTGGACATCTGCCAAAAACATTTGGATCGCTATGGTAACGAACGGGACATCTTCTTAGACAGAATCCTTACTGGTGACGAAACATGGATCCATTATTACGAGCCGGAGAATAGATAGCAGAGTATGGAATGGAAACATCTAAATTCGCCCTGCAAAAAAAGTTCAAGACCCAACTATCCGCAGGAAAACTGATGCTTACGGTTTTTTGGGTCTCACAAGGCCCAGTACGTGGACATTATGAGGAAAGGGGCACGACAATAAACAGTGCGCGTTACAATGAGATACTTACCGCCAAGCTGAAGCCTGCAATGCGAAGCAAACGCCGAGGACTGCTGTCGAAAGGTTTTGTGTTGTTGCACAACAATGCCCATCCACATACTGCTGCCCAGACTGCTGATACGCTCCAGAAACTCAACTTTGAAGTACTGGCTCATTCTTCGTATAGTCCTGATCTTGCCCCTTCTGACTACCACTTGTTTGGTCCACTCAAAGAGGCATTAGGGGGCCGTCGATTTACCTCAGACGAAACAGTGAAAGAAACGGTGCATTCTTGGCTCGCAGCTCAACCGAAAACCTTTTTTTATGAAGGTATCAGGATAATTGCGCAACGATGGACCAAGTGCGTTGATATGCAAGGGGACTATGTTGAAAAATTATGTACATGTACGTTTCCTATTTGTATTACAATAAAATTTATAACTACATTGCGGATAATAATTGACTTACCTTCGTATGTGTGCGTAAGCCGTGCATCGGAAATAACACATATCTGTAGGACTTTATTTTTATTTAATAAGCTAAATTAATCGGTTGTTCGACGAATAATTAGTATTTAGCAGTAAACAAACCCTGAACTATCACTATCAACCATCAATATTCCGAAAAAAATTCAAATGTGATTGTTTAAATATGCATTTGCTTTAATTTTTGTTCCTTTATTTTTTTTCTATAAATATATCCAAAGTAATTTAATCACACCACAAAAAAGAAAACAGTTCTTTTGAAGAAGTGACATCAGATTTTAAAGTCAACTTCTATTTATAAAGAATGTTTTTTTTAATCATTCAAAATTAGTGATTATTTTAATTTTTGTTCCTTAATGTTATTTTATTTTTTCGTGGAAAAAAATCAAATTCATCGACTTTTTCATGAAGATTATATTATATTTACTAAGTTAGGTAGTGAAGAGTTCAGCTGAAAAAAAAACATTTACTCGTATGTATATAAATGAGTTAGGATTACATTTACAAATTTTGCTATAAATTTTTTTGCTGAAATGCTTCTTATATAGTAAATACAAAATCATATAAGGGTTGGGATTCTTGCTAGATACTTTAAGTTAAGTTAAAGTAATGTTTTCACTCAAGGTTAAGTAACCTAGAATAAATAACTGAAGTGTTGTGCATAACATACATTTTATCAAGTAAAAAAAATAACCTAACGTTTTTTTAAAGTTACTTTTTTTGCGTCGTCATAAGTAGTAATTTATTTAAAATTTTAATGAAATACTACTACACAAAAATAAAATAGTTGAATATAACATACAATTATTTAATTATAATAATAATAATAATAATAATAATAATAATAATAATAATAATAATAATAATAATAATAATAATAATAATAATAATAATAATAATAATAATAATAATAATAATAATAATAATAATAATAATAATAATAATAATAATAATAATAATAATAATAATAATAATAATAATAATAATAATAATAATAATAATAATAATAATAATAATAATAATAATAATAATAATAATAATAATAATAATAATAATAATAATAATAATAATAATAATAATAATAATAATAATAATAATAATAATAATAATAATAATAATAATAATAATAATAATAATAATAATAATAATAATAATAATAATAATAATAATAATAATAATAATAATAATAATAATAATAATAATAATAATAATAATAATAATAATAATAATAATAATAATAATAATAATAATAATAATAATAATAATAATAATAATAATAATAATAATAATAATAATAATAATAATAATAATAATAATAATAATAATAATAATAATAATAATAATAATAATAATAATAATAATAATAATAATAATAATAATAATAATAATAATAATAATAATAATAATAATAATAATAATAATAATAATAATAATAATAATAATAATAATAATAATAATAATAATAATAATAATAATAATAATAATAATAATAATAATAATAATAATAATAATAATAATAATAATAATAATAATAATAATAATAATAATAATAATAATAATAATAATAATAATAATAATAATAATAATAATAATAATAATAATAATAATAATAATAATAATAATAATAATAATAATAATAATAATAATAATAATAATAATAATAATAATAATAATAATAATAATAATAATAATAATAATAATAATAATAATAATAATAATAATAATAATAATAATAATAATAATAATAATAAAAAATAAAGTTTAAAAAACATATTACGATTAAATAACAGGAAAAAGGCTCACAAGAAAACTAAATAACGTAATTTTTTTAATATAATTATTTTTGTAAAAACAACTTAGAACATAAATTAGGAAATTAATACAAAATTTTATTATTTATTAAACATCGCCTTCCTACCCTTTTATTTACTGATTTAATAAAGAAGAGGATTTAATAACTAAAAAAACAAACTAAAATTTTTAAATTAGCCAGAAAATAATTTTACAACAGCATGAGGAAAATATGTAGACTTAGCTGTTTGTGTAAAAGTAAATAATGAAGTTTTGTTTTGATATTTATTCTTTATATTTATATTTTTCTTTATACTGTATTTTAAGTTCTGAAATTTAATTATTACGAAAATAACATTTTCCCTTTACTCTTTTGAGCTCACAATTTTGAAAAATAATAATCTAATTTGTATAAACAACACAATAAGAAATGAATATAAAACCCAACAGTTATTTTAATTAAAATTATTTTATAAGAAATTTTTCGCATTTGTGGTACTAATTAGGTTAACTTTAATTAAAATATATGCTATTTAATAATAACAATTATAATTATTATTTAAATCAAAACAAGAAGTTCATTAAGAATTTGAAAATGAACAAATAAAATATGGTTTGATTCAGTCAATATTATATAATTATGTTAATTTCCATTCAATACAATATATTGCTGACAGCTATTACATTTATGTATTTTGATGAGTCATATATTGTGAAAAGTATTCCATTCACGTATGAAATTAAGTTTCGCTTCTATATTATCATCAAAAATTAAGAAATGAGCTTAAAAAATATTATCTTCAAAAATTTGTAAAGCTTTATTCTTATTGCAAACTATCCAATAGCCACGCTAATTGTACATAAAATTTCGAAAAAACTTATGTTTTAGAAGAAAACAACATTTGTGAATAAAGCTGTCAAAATGATAATCTATTTATTTATTTTTAACTTGAAGCTTGAGTCTGGGATATGAAAATGGAATTTTAAAGCGTATGAAAAATGCCATGTCTGACCGAGATTCAAACCAGGGACCTCCTGATGAAAAGCCGCGATGCTAACATTCTGTCACGGCGATCTCCTGCCGTATCAATCGTATTGGTAATACATTGCTAATTTATCTGTATCTAATATCGGTAATGATACTGATATCGATGGTGGCTCGATTTCACCATCTAAGTTTTGAAGATGTTAAGAAACTCTTAGAAAGAGTTTTACTGCTGTTAACAATCTTTAAAGTATTATAAACTAGTCATTGATTTTTCTTATTAAGCCCACAATCTATTAATACAATTTTGGTAAGAGTATATATTAAACTAAATGCAGGAGACAAAAAAATCATCAAGACTGGTACCGTATTTTAAATAAACCTCAAAAAATCGATTTATTAATTTTTACTTCCTTGTACGAAGTAAAGTATTGTGATCGCAAAAATTTCAGATTTCAACGATAATATCAATCTTGACCAACCATGAATCCATTTTGAGTAGTTTCGGCGTACGTATGTATCTCACATAACTCAAAAACGATTAGCCGTAGATGTTGAAATTTTGGATTTAGGACTATTGTAACAGCAAGTTGTGCACCTCCCCTCTTGATTGCAATCAACTGAACCAAAAGTATTCAAAAAACCCAACATCCAAACCAATTTGGATTTTGGACGTTTTCTTAACTAATAACAGTAATAAGCCCTCATTGAGAACTTTTCAACGATATATCATGTGGTACTTATTTTCATTCGTTCCAGAGTTATAGCCAAATGAAATTATAATTAATGAAATATTTTGATCTAACTAGGGAAAGGCACATTGGTTCGAATCAGACTTCATCTCCTTTTTTTAATTTAAATATATTTATTTATTAATCATTTTTAACCTCCGATTGTAAAAGAAGTTTTACGATAATTAATAATTCAATAATAACAATAAAAAATAAATTATGAAAAAGTATTATGTTATTAATGAAATAAATTTTTATGTAGTTTTAAAAATCTGTGTATGTAATTTAATAGGCGTTCAAAAGGAAGTCATGTGGTGTCCACATCAGATTTTTTTTATTTAATCATTGTTTTGCAGCTGGGATATCTCTAATTAAATTCGCGAAGACATATTCTGCGAAGACTTTTGTATTCGATGATCAGTAGGTAAAAATTGTGCTTGAATATTGTGGTTGACTACGTTACCTCAGTTAATCCGAGTATCAGTCTTTACTTGTTACTCCGTAAAAATGCTACTGATTTTACCAAAATGTTATCAATTAGAATCCATATATGCACATTATCTGCATCTATATCTCTTATCTACTATCAATATTAATATCTTTATTCTTACCTAACAATAATATATTATAAATCACCATAGCACGTAATACTCTGACAAAACTCTGAATAATGTTCCATGATTAATTTACTGCAAGATTTTATTCACTATCTTTTCAAATCGTAATAATATACATCATTATGTGAATAATTATACAACAATTTTTGTAGAATCTTTTTTCATTGTGCATATTATGGGAATCATATTTCACAATTTTCTTCGAATGTAGATTTAAGCTCGCCGTTTGAAATTTTCCAAAAGGTTTTACTAATAATTATTTAAAATAAAAATAGAACCGACATCAAGACTATGTAATGTAATGCAAATATATTTAGAATTATAAAATTCCCACTCTCCTAACATAGCTGTATATTATCTATACGGTATATTAGGTCTAAAAGATTTTAAGTCGAAATATCTCGGTTTTGTATGATTTTATTAACGGTGCTTAATGTCTTGCGCAGAAATCCACATTACCTGCCCGATAGAAGACCGTATAATATCACCTAACGCGATGAATACATATAGAATATCAGGATTTCCACTTTCCCTTTCTACTCCCGTTTCTTTTTTCCTATGTAGCCTCCGGGAATTACTGTTTAGGTATTACTTCAGAGGATGATATGTATAAATGTACTGTAGTCTTGTACAGTCTCAGTTTGACCATTCCTGAGATGTGTGGTTAATTGAAACCGAACCACCAAAGAATACAGGTGTCTGTCTTCTTATTGTCTGTATTCTTGTCTATAACGACCTAGTATTCAAATCCGTATAAAATTAACTGCCTTTACTGATCCCTACCTACCCGCCGAACGTTTCTTTTTCCTGTTTAGCCTCCGGTAATTACCTTTCAGATAATACTTTAGAGGATGAATGAGGAAGATATGTATGAGTGTAAATGAAGTGCAGTATTGTAAAGTCTCAGTTCGACAATTCCTGAGATGTATGGTTAATTGAAACCCAACCACCAAAGAACACCGTTATCCACAATCTAGTATTCACATCCGTATAAAAATAACTGACTTTTCTAGAACTTGAACGCTTGAACTCTCGACTTCTAAATCAGCTGATTTGGGAAGACGCGGCTAAAAATCTTTTTTTGTCAATTTTCAGACAGTTTTTTTGTATCTAAAAACCTTTATCAACGTCATGGTACCACCGCGAAAAGCAGCTGCATTGTATGCAACAAGATTTATTTAAAAGGATTAAAAGTACAGAAAATTTTATTTCGTTAATAACGTCTGAATTTTTTTCCTATTTTACTATTTATGGATCATAATTTATTTCATTTTTTTTATAAACACGGGTTAATTTATTAAATCAATATATTTAAATTAAAAAACAGATATTAAAAAAAAAGTTAAAAACATCCTACGTCTAATCCTTTTGAGTTATGCGAGATACGTACTTACATACGTACGTACAGACGTCACGTCGAAACTAGTAAAAATGGATATTTCCATTGAAATCTGAAAACTGAAATTTTTCGCCATCACAATACTTCTTTTACTTCGTACAAAGAAGTAAAAAAAGAAAAAAAGATTAATAATAAATAATAAAGAAAGACTAAAATGTAAGCAATGCACTAAAGAATTTATTTAAGATACAATGTAGTGAAATGCATTTCTAAAAGTAAAAAGTTACAAAAAAATTTATAAAATTACTTGAAAATTTCAGAATTCACACTTTATAATAAAGATAAAAATAAATGTTATTTATCCTTTGTTTTGACTTTGTATTTCACTGATAGGGTGTTTTTCTAAAATTTTTATTAAAAATCTTTACTGTAACACCGTCAAATCACAAAATAAAATAATTAATTAAAAATTAGCTGACTTATAAAGTGATTATTACAGAAATAAAATATTATAAAATAATACATAGCAAAATTTCAATAATATATAAATATATATAAGAAAAAGTTTTATTAAAATAACCCAATAGTTATTTATCACTTTTAATTTTGTAAGATGGTTTGATGATATGATTACATGGTTATACGAGCCTCGTATGGGGCTATGTAAAAACGATTAAAAAAGTTACAAGTTTTAAATCTGTTAAAAATTAAAAAATACGACTGCTAAAAATTCTTGAAAATTGTTAAAATGCATGATTATAACATGAATTTAATATAAACACGCACATGAAGCATGATTACACACGTCGGTTTTCTATTTTATATAATTACTTTATATTTATGTATTATTAATCAGTTGTTAACCATGAAATGATAACTTTTAACTAAGTAATAACATACACATCACATATCATGACATCTTACCTCTCTATTAAAGAGTACATGAACGAAATTCATCATGCCTATAGAATTCATAACAACACAACGGGTTGCTGTCTTTGTTAGTCTACTGCTTTTAATAGTATAATCTTTTCAGTCAATGTGATAACTGAATTAAGTAAGTGAAGGTTAAGTTCATGAAGCTGAAGAGTGACGCCCTTACATTGATTCCTTCAAGTAGAGCTTAAAAGCACTTCTGCTTCTCAATAGTAATAAATATCCTTCTGCACCGATCTATAATGGAATTAATATGAAAGAAAAACGTACGATGTTATGAAAATCATTATTGAAAAAGTAAAATATAAAAAGCACAATTGAAACGAGTTGGAAATTTAAAAATAATAGTTATTTTTTTATCATGCTGTGAAGGTATACAAAATACTGTTGTTTTATTTGTGAATGGATACCCGAGCTAGAAATCAGAAATTATGTAGTAAAACAGCGCAAGAAACATGAGAACTTAGCTCCTGGTAAAAAAAACAATTATTCATGAGCCTCTCGTTAAACAAGAAAAAATATTTTTTCTAACCCTTCATATCAAACTGGGATTAATAAAAAAATTTTAAAAGCTATGAAGAACAGCGAAGGATTATTGTACATAAGGCAGAAATTCCCAAAATTAAGCGAGGAGAAAAATGGAAGAAGTAATTTTTGTTGGCCTTAACGAAATATTTTATTCCATTCTTACAGCAAAATTTAATACAAATTCTCCGATCCGTTATTTATACAAATAAAAAATCGCCGATCTTACCAAAACATGTGTTATCCTTTTGACATCTGACATCAGAGTAAACATCCAATGCAACTAAAAATGTACAGATACTTTTCAGACATGTTTACCAATACAACAAAGAAAAAATCCCGAGAATCGGACTAATATAACCCGCGAAATTTCAAAACTCTCGTTACATTTTGAACATACTTATATATATATATATATATATATATATATATATATATATATATATATATATATATTTATATACAATGTCTGTGTGTGTGTGAGAGAGAGAGCGCGCGCGTTTCTGGGTATTTTGCTTTTTATTTTAGAAAAGGTATAATCAGTAATCATAATATATGGTATGAATGTTTCTTGTACAACAGCGAGAGTGATTTAATTAAATTTTTTTTTTTTAAATAAAGTGAAAGCTAGAGATATAAAGGGAATCATATCGTGTAGATGGATAAAATTAAAGAAAATTTAAACCGTAAACATATTTTTAAATTTATCAGAATGCAATATTAACAAACCCGACTTTTAAAATAATATTAAGCAATTTTTGAAAAAAAAAATTGAGTATTACCAAAAGGGAGAATATGGATGATAGGGACAAATTTACAGAGATCCCATAAGTTTTTATATTTCTATATATAGAAAAAATAAATATTTTTTTAATGAAAAACATTTTAATTTATTTTTGTTGTGACAAGCATACTTTAGCTATGTTTATACGTGTTCTTCAGCAGTGAAGGATACGGATTGAAATGTGTTTTCAAAATAATGATAGTTATGTAGAGCATATTATGTAAATAAAAATGGTTTTCATAAAAAAAATTTATATTTCTAAGTAAGGAAACTTATGGGACGCTCTACACATGTTACATTTACTCTTTATAAAGGAGAACATTTTCGTGAGGAGTAACGTAGGTGTGCTTCAGTCAGAGGATATAAAGTATTTTCAAATGCATCTGGACCGTCGTCTCACGTAGAAGAGACATAAAAGTGGAAAGGAAGCAACTCCACCTTTGATGATAAGAACATTTACCAGTATATACTGGGAGATCGGGGAACAGTCTTCAGTTTCCAGTCTCAACTCTCCAGAGAACCTAACATTTCTGAATACAAATCAATTTTGAAACCTGTTCTGAAACAATAGGGCTCAACTTTATGACAATCTAAGACTGAAATTTTAATCATTTTCAAAACAAAATACATCTAAGACTATTCTAACCTAAGGAGGAACATTAAACATTAATTTATAAAAATATTCTGCTTAATACAGTGAAACAAAGATGAAAACATTTACTAAAGGATACGAGCAACGACTTAACAATCGGTAGTCATTAAATGTTTTGGGACAGTAGAATAAAAACATATTCACAAGACAATCTTACCTGATAGAATTTAACAAATCTAGCTTTTAAGTTTATAAGTTTAAAGATATTACATTACCACTAAGTGGAGAATTTACATTCTTATTTTGTACACTTCGTTAAACGAATTACTTATTGTTGCATATATCTAAAATAAAGTTTTGTAATTTGGTGGTTTGTACATTAAAAAAAAAACTATACGTTAACAAAAAAATGCATTTAAAAAAGCAAATTATCTCTAAAATTTTAATTTAAAAAAATAGGTTTTTTTCACTGTTTTGAGCTATATTTAATTCTTTCTCTTTCTCTCACTCTCTTTAAAATAAAGTTTAAAGATTTAAAATTAAATCTAAATTTTCTCCTTATAATGCTTTGAACAGATATGACAAGGGATAAATTTGATTCTTTCTTTTAAATTAGTATTAAAATGTTTTTGTTCAAAAATGAGTTTTCTTATAAAACAAATTTGAGATATTAACTAAATTTCATAATATTTAAAATTTCACTTTCCCGTCTAGATAGCATTATAGTTCTACAAAGGAAAGTTTTGTAATTGGTCCAATTTAAGCATATACGGTGGTTTTCTGTCGATTTTGAAGTTTTGATATCTAAGAAACCCAAAAAAACCGGATGGAAATTTTCCAGATGTTAATGTTATGCGTATGTACGTGTATGTGTTCGGTATTGGCCTCTATATTTCATCTTACATCTCCAGAACTACCGGACCGATTTTGACCAAATGTGGTCATATTACTTCTACATATGGGGCAATGATGCCATTAGATTTTTAACATAACAGGTCAAGGGGATGAGTCTATAGAGCAAGGTAACCCACCGTATCTCGAAATTTTGGTTAATTAAGGTCATTTTTCTAAGGCACATATGTTAACAATTATAAAATAACATTATTTGCAAAAAGGTTTCGCAAAATCGCACCCCCACTCCAAAAAATGCTCTAAACTATTGTTATGTTGTGATGTCACAGGTGAGCGATAGAATTAAATAAATTAATAATTTTTAAATGTAAAAAAGGAACCGGGTCTCGAACTCGATCGCCCAGTTGACTCGGTACCTGGTGCGTTAAGCCTCTCGGCTACACCAGTATGTCGTCCGTATAAGCGAAATTTGTTCTATGCAAGTTGTAAAATTAAATTAGTTAGTTAGTGCCGACCGTCGCCGCTAGTACCGCCATACCCGCGCAAATTAAATACGGTATGCGCGCGCGCTTTAGTTTAGAATCATTGAATTAAATAAACGAAAAATTATTATATTTAAATAAGATGATAAATATTTTAAATTAAGTTGTGTGTATGTGTGTGTAAGTTGTGCATCAGAAACAGTCCTACAACAAAAGAAGACGGGAAAGTCCTACAAAAAAAGGATAAGATAAGTCGTATAATTAAAAGTTATTTTCAACTTAAGATTGGGTAAAGAATGAAGACTTAATACAAATTCCAGATAACTTTAAGAAGAATTACATTGATTGATTTTTATTTGTATTTTTATAAATTTTTTTATATTAAGTAAATAATAAAATATTAAATATAATAACTGTGAACTATAAATGATAAAACTAATGCTTGTATTATTACTGATTATTCGAAACAAAGTTCCTTTATCATTTACCCTAGTTTCATAAAGGTAAAACTTTAAACATAATTTAAATGAGAAAAGTTAATATATAATACGCCGTGCAACCTTTAATTGTTTAGAAAGGACAATATATATTGTATAAAATATTATTCGGGAATGTTAAACAAATGCTTTAATTAAAATCTACTTTGTTAAAAACACGACCAAAATTTAATTAATTCAGATAGCTTCAGAAACACTAAGGTAGTTTTAGAGAATAAAAAAGTTAATACTTTTTTTATGTTTTAATAAAATATTATACTGGTAGAATATCCGTATTTTTATTATAACTAACAATTACAATGTTACTAGTATTATTATCTTATAATTCTGTTAATATACTCTATATTCTTTATATCTTAGATAGGTCAGTAGAAAAAATTAAGTAAAATTTTAATCTTGTTTGACCTAACTTTAAAACAGACGGGAAAACTTGAATGAGGTTTATACTCAACTACAATATTATGTAGCATTTAGATTTTATGCGTAGTAATATATGAGATGGTTATGCAATATTTAATTTTTTAGGCTTCATCCAATCACAACAAGAAATCCCTGAAAATTACGATTATCATGAAATCTACAATCTATAATTTTACTTATCCAATAATTAAATTTCAATGACCAATAATAAATTAATTTATTTTTACTGTGTCAATTATTATAACCGTAAAGGTTGTAGGAGATCTGATAACAGCTATCACTTAGGAAAAAAAACATTTTCAAGAATAACAAGTTCTAAGACAGGCTTAATAAGGAACATGAGGAATAAAGTAGTTTCCTGTTGCCTTCTTCATAGAGCCGAATATACGAGGGGCGTTCGGAAAGTAACCTCCGTTTGATTATAAATAAAACACAGTTGTAGGTAAACACATTTTATTATATACATCTCAAAACTACATCTTTCCTTTACTTTTCAACATAATTGCCATTTAAATTTAGGCACTAATCGTAACTTATCATTAACTTAGAAATTCCGGCTGCAAAAAAATCTCCTGCCTGTTCTTTACTTACGGAACTTACAGTAGCCTAACTTTTCCGTCACTACATCTAACAAAATAGTCCTGGAAATTTGCGGGAATTCATTAGAAAGCTCCGAGATGGTAAAACGTCGATTTTTACGCACTTTGGCATCAATCTTTTGAACCAGTTCATGACTGACTACAGATGGACGGCCACTTCTTTCATTGTCCACTTTTGAATGAAAGAACCCAATCGCGTACAACTCCTTCGTTCATTCACAGCGCAAAGTTCCCGATGAATATTATTTTGCCGTGAGAAATCTTATAAGAGCGCGCACTTCACTTCGCGGGTTTTTCTAGTAGCGCACATTTAAACAAACCACATAAAATTAACGAGCGATCGCACGACCTTACTGCTGCTACACCTGGATGCCGACTGGCCTCCCGCGCACGTTCCCGCGTAGTGAGCAAACGGAGGTTACTTTCAGAACAGCCTTCGTACAATTGGATATCAGGTTTACAAGGCCATCAAAATCCAGTTTAATGTTTAGCTCTAGAAATGTCATCTATTTTCTGTTCCCAGTATGGACAGGTTGTTAATTAAATATCAATACTTCTTATATAAAACAACTCTGATTTGGTATCTCTAGTACCTTAGGTCCTTTACATGTGACACAGCTATAAAAAAATAAAAAAAAAAACAAGAACAAATAGTGCAAAGTAACAAATTATAAATTAATGTATTTTTTCACGTTGAGTACATGTAAACGTACATTGGCTCAACTCCGCCGTAGATAGATTTTTAAATTTTATTTTACTAAAAAATTGCTCTTGATTTTGATCTAAATTCGTATTTAGCGTTATGCTACCACAAAGTTACACATTTTTATTTTTACTTTTTAGAAAAGGAATGAATTTATTTTTTCTGTAGGAATGTTTGTCTCCGTAAGCTTGTTTCAAAACTCGAGTTTCTGTAAAAGTTTTCATCAGTTTCACGCAAAATTTTACGTTGTATCGTTACTCCCGAAAAACGCACATTACAAAATACGCTACTAACACTTAAACATGTTGCACTCAAATAACAATAACACAAAAAATTAACGAGATATCAACAATTCAAGGATACGTGGTTACAGAGGAGGTTATGTGGAACACAATGCTGCCAACCGCACGTCACTAAATATCTCCGTTGGCGCATAATTAAAAATGTTCGGATATTTTTTGAACAGACCTCGTATATGTAATAGAGTTGGTGAAACAGTTTATTTAGATGTAATAATAAATTATAAATTTCAATTATAATTTATTCAATGATAGAATCGTATTATTTTGGGATCTTCTCGTTTAATTTTATTTAATTATTCTCGAATTTCTGTATTATTTTATCTACATTTAAATTAACTACAGAGTGACTGAAAAATAGACCCTCAGAAGAACAACATATCCACTGAGGCATACATGCCCGATCTTTAATAAACTGCAAAATATTCTTATCTTTTACTTCATTACTCCTCTGATATAATCGTTGCCAATCATTTAATCGTTCTTCGGTTTGATATAATTCTTCTGATCTTACTTTTTCTAGACGTTCTTAATTTGTTTATTATTATTGTGTAAATAAAGTTCATGTTTACATGAACTTCATGAACTTTACATGTACTTAATATTTTGTCCATGATCTTAATATGTGTATTATTGTATAAATAAAGTTCAAGTTTGATTTATTAATAATTATTAACCTCTGATTGTAAAAAGTGTTTTACGATAAATTAAAATTCAATAACAATAAAAAAAAAATAAGAAAAATTTTCGAAGTTATTAATTAAATAAAAATTGATGTACTTTTCATTTTTAAAAAAATGTGTATATGTAATTTAATAGGCGTACAAGGAAGTCATGTTCTGTCTACATCAGATTTTTAATTATCTTAATGTTTCAAAAGAATGTATAAAAATTTATTACTGATAACAATTATATAACGCAACGATCCTAAGTATAATGTTATTTTAGAAACTTTTCCCAAAACGTTTTCTCCTATATGGTAACGAAAGAAAACTTATAATTCGGAAAAAACTAATCAAATTTAAAAATCAAGTTGCACTATATTAAGAATTTCCATTTGAATGCAAAGAAGTGAAATAATGCTTTAAATAAATGTCTATTAATAATAATCAGATTATATCATCTTTATGGGATAAATAATAGTCACACCACGCCGATCATGGTTAATCCGTCCTTCGAAATAAAACTTACGTGAAGAACTGTGAACAATGAAATACTAGGCATATTCTAAATAAGTAATAAACCTACTTTCCTGGAACAATAAAAAATTTAATTTACGGAAAAGTGTTAAATCCAAAACCGTTAAAAAAATACTTATAAGAAATTTATCTTTATGTGATTTGTATTATCGTAAAAAGAGATTTTGTATAACATATTCTGGTTCCAATTATGAATAAAATGAAAAAACTTTTTAAACAATCTGATATGGACACCACATGAGTTCCTTGAACGCTTATTTAATTACATATACACATTTTTTTTAAAATGAAAAGTACATAAAATTCTATTTCATTACTAACTTCTGATATTTTTTCATATTCTTTTTTTTTTATTGTTATAACTGAATTATTATTTATTGTAAAGAATTTTTTACAATCAGATGTTAATACTTATTAAAAAGCAATATTTAAATTAAAAAAAAAAGGTTAAAAA